>NW_026695198.1:600000-1200000 GCF_021218885.2 Marmota monax | reverse complement strand
TAGAAATCAAAATCCTGAACTACAAATATTTCACTATATGGATGATGTATTATTGGCACATAAAGATAAAAACATATTGCTGGAATGTTATGCCACACTTACAAACTTATTAAAAAATTATAATCTAGAGATAGCAATAGATAAAGTACAATTAAATTTTCCAATTAATTATTTAGGAGTTCTATTATCCTCAACCATGGTCCATCCACCAAAAATTCAAATACGAGTAGATCAACTCATATCACTTAACGACTTTCAAAAGTTATTGGGAGACATAAATTGGATAAGGCCTTATCTAGGTATACCAACAGGAGAGTTGGGACCTTTATTTGATATTCTAAAAGGTCCATCAGATCCAAATTCACCCCGCATGTTAACTCCTAAAGCAAGAAAGGCATTAAAAATTATTGAAACATATATGGAAAATATGCATTTGGATAGAATTGATATAACTTTGCC
The DNA here is from genome assembly GCF_021218885.2 of Marmota monax. Classification (NCBI taxonomy): domain Eukaryota; kingdom Metazoa; phylum Chordata; class Mammalia; order Rodentia; family Sciuridae; genus Marmota; species Marmota monax. The sequence continues at coordinate 1,199,541 of NW_026695198.1, read as the reverse complement.
TTTATTATTTATTGTACTACCAACAAAAAATATTCCAACAGGAGTATTTTGGCAAGAAGGTCCATTATTGTGGATACATTTATCTTATTCTCCTAACACTATTCTTACTAGTTATCCTGAGGCTGTAGAACAATTAATACTCAAAGGAATAAAAGCAGCGAAGGGAGTGTTTGGAATTTCTCCCAATAAAATTATTACTCCATATACTGTGGATCAAATTGATGAGTTAGCTAATGAGTTAAATACTTGGGCAATAATCATGTGTAAATCTAATGTTACATTTGATAATCATTTACCATCTAATCTTTTGTTGTCTTTTTGGTCTAAGCATCCTGTACTTTTTCTTAAAATGACAAGAAAAACACCTACCATGAATGCTCCAAATATATTCACTGATGGGTCTAATAATGGTACAGCAGCAGTAGTTACCCCAGATCAAACTTTTACATTTTTAGTACCAAAACAATCAGCTCAAAAGGTAGAGCTTAATGAAGTTTTACAAGCTTTTTTGATGTTTAAAGATTCTGTATTTAATTTTTTTTCTGATAGTCAGTATGTAGTAAATGCTATAGTATCTCTTGAAGATGCTGGTAGGATTTCCACTTTTTCTACTGTTTTCTCTTTGTTTTCCACTATACAAAGTCTAATCTGGGACATAAAAGATCCATTCTTTATAGGACATATTAGGGCACATACAGGATTGCCTGGAGCCCTTAGTTTAGGCAATGATTTAGCAGATAAAACTACACATGACATACATATTTTCTCTACATTTGAAGAAGCTACAAATTTTCATAAAAGGTTTCATGTTAATGCTAATACTTTACAAAAGCGTTTTAAAATAACTAAGGAACAAGCCAGACATATAATAAAACAATGTCAAAATTGTGTGACATTTTTACCACAAGTTAATCTTGGAGTCAATCCTAGAGGACTGATACCTAACCATATTTGGCAGATGGACATCACACACTTGCCATAATTTGGAAAATTAAAATATTTACACGTTACAGTTGATACTTCTTCTGGATTTTTGATGGGCTCCCTTCATGCCGGAGAAAAAACTAAAGATGTTATAGCTCATTGCTTACAAAATTTTGCCACTGTGGGCATTCCAAACAGTTAAAAACCGATAATGGTCCTGGCTATACCTCTACCTCTTTTAAACAATTTTGCTCATCATTTGGTATTACTCATATAACAGGAATCCCATACAATCCACAGGGACAAGGCATAGTTGAAAGAGCTCATCAAACTATTAAAACATACTTATTAAAGCAAAAAGAGGGAATTGGAAAGGGGTATATATCCCCCAAAGATAAACTTAAAATAATGCTTTTTACTCTAAACTTTTTAAATTTGGATTCATCAGGACGTAGTGCTACGGAAAGGCACATGTATCCAAAAAATGTACATAAGCCTAAAGTACTTTGGAAAGATATTCTAACAGGACAATGGAAAGGTCCTGACCCAGTGATTGTCTGGAGTCGGGGCTCTGTGTTTTTCCACAGGGAGAACAGCAGCTGATTTGGATTCCAGAGAGATTAAGTAAAACAATTTCTACAGATCGAAAAGAAGATGATTTGACTCAAATCCATAACAGCTGATATCCAGAACTCCAGCTTGGCCATTCTTACATCTGCGACAGTGATTAACCAGGATGCTTTTTTCAATAGCTATTTTATTATTGCATTTTTCTACATCATAAGGTTCTATTTTTATTTTTTGAGCTCATACAAACCTAGGTTAATGTTTTTCTGATCAGTTTTATTTTTTGACTGTGGAGTTTTAAACATTACAATGGAGATTTCACCCAGGTAAAGCTACAAGGCCTTTACTATTTTCTTATGTGTTGTACGTTTGTGTACACTCTTGTGTTTTGTATTGTATGTCTGTATGTGCGTATGTCCATATTTCTTATATGAGGAGCACTCATGAAAAAATGGATCCGAATTATTATTTTTTTTTATTCACGTGATTTAAATGGTTTAATTTAAATTAGGTAAACAGCTGTTAAGGATTGTTTTTAAAGTACGTTAACAGATCTGTTTGTTTACTTTCACCTTTATTTTTCATTATATTTAATAATTCTTTTCAGGATAATGTCTCTTTAGCATCATTGCCAGAATTCCTATCTTCATCCCAGTGCCGGTGAAGACAAAGATACAACCAGACTACAGCTTCTATGATAGCTATCACAGTAAACTGTATAAACTGATGCATCAATGAATATAACTCAACAAGTAATGCTCAATCAAGGAGTTAACTTACTTTGGGAGGAAACGGATTTTGGGAGGAAATGGACATATTGATAGATTCCTCCGCTTTGAACTGCTTGCAGAACTTGCCTGGACTATGTAACTATCGTTTGGTGCAGCGAATTGTGGTAATGCTGGCATATCTTTGCTGATGGTGTCACTAGTGATGCAATTTTTATTTCCTTGCCAGCGCACCCCATGTTAATTGTGGTAGTGCTGACATATCTTTGCTGATGGTGTCACCAGTGATGCAATTTTTCCCATGGAGCCGTCAATTGACTTGGTGTCGTGGCATTTCTGTATCCTCCTCCCTTCTGCTAGTGATGGTCTAAAATTTGGGGGCCAATGGCTTATGCTGGACCGGTAGTCAGTGACGGGTATGATCCAATTGCAGTGGTATCAACGTAAGACAGGAGGCTGACGCCTAAAGGTCAGTTTTCCGATGACGGGTAAGAACCATATGTTGAATTGGACAACCTACCAGGCACGGTCCTTAAGCCACATTGCTTGTTGTTTAATTAATCAGAAGGGGGGAGATGCTGGGAGCCATTAGCCAAGTAGGTATGACAATTTCCTTGCCAGCGTACCCCATGTTGCAGTGACATTGAATGTAGGTGACCTTGTTCAAGGACCAAGGCGGATTAGGGCGTTCCCGGTTTAGGTTCCAGGTTTAAGGTTTAAGATTATTCCTGCTGGGAATAGGGCGTATCTTGCTGCCTGACTTCCCCTTGAGTTCTCACGGGATTCAGACAGTATATTTTGGAGAGAGAAGCCCAGTGGAGGTGGATTTGGGTAGAGAACGTGGATTTCCCCAGAACGTGTTTGTAGACTGCTGGTGTGAGTTCGGGAATAAAGAGTTGCTGTTTGAATCTACAAGCTGTGTGGTGGCTCGTGATTGTGTGCCCAGCCAGACTGCGGCACCTAGCTGTGGATGCATACAAGCTTCCCCATACACCAGGTGAGAGGGGTCTCCCACCTGGAGGGGCAATTCCCCTCTTCTTTGGCTGGTGTCATATAAGAGTCCCCAGGACACCCATGTGGGAGGCTTCTCCCAACTGGAAGGGTGAGGCCCTTCTACCCTGGCTGTGGAGGTATAGGAGCTCCCCCAGACACCCAGGTGGGATGGGTCTCCCTACTGGAAGGGCAACTCCCCTCTAACCTGGCTACAGTGGTACAGGAGCTCCCATGACACCCAGGTGCGAGGGGTCTCTCGCCTGGAGGGGCAAATCCCTGCTACCCTGGCTGTGGTATATGAGCTCCCCTTGACACCCAAGTGGGAGGTCTTCGCCTGTGGCAAGTCCCCTCTACCATGGCTATGGCAGTATACAACCTCTGCCTGACAACCTGGTGGGAGGTGTCTATCACCTGCTGAAGCAAGTACCCTCTACACTGGCTGCAGTGGTATACGAGCTCCCCCCAAACCCAGGTGGGAGGGGTCTCCCGTCTGGAGGTGCAAGTCGCCTCTATCCTGGCTAAGGTGGTATACAAACTCCCTGAGACACCCAGGTGGAATGAGTCTCCCGTCTAGAGGGACAAGTCCTCTCTACCTTGGCTGCTGCAGTACAGGGGGTCTCCTGACACCCAGTTTGGAGGAGTCTCCTGCCTGTAGGTTAGAGTCCTCTGGATCCTGCCTGTGGTGGTATAGGAGCTCCCACTGACACCCAGGTTTTAGGTGTCTCCGAACTGGATGGGTGTTTCCCCTCCACCCTGGATGTGGAGATATAGGTGCTCCCTACCACACCCATGTGAGAGGGGTCTCCCAATTGGAAGAAGGAGACCCTTCTACCCTGACTGTGAAGGTATAGGAGTTCACCCAGACACCCAGGTGGGAGTGATCTCCGGAATAAAAAGGCAAGTCCGCTCTACCCTGACTACAGTGGTATATGAGCTCCCCTGATACCCAATTGGGAGGAGTCTCCCTCCAGGAGGCTAGAGGCCTCTCTATCTTACTGCAGTGGTATAGAAGTTCCCAAGGACACCAAGGTGGAAGCAGTCTCCTGCCTGAAGGGGGCTCTGGTGGTATAAGAGCTCTCCTTGACACCCAGGTGGGCAGGGTCTGCTGCCTGGAGGGGTGAAATCACACTACCCTGCCTGCAGGGTTATATGAACTCCACCCTTACACCCAGGTGGGAGGGGACTTCTGCTTGTAAGGGCAAGACCACTGTACCCTAACTGCAGAGGTATAGTAGCTACCACTCCCATACCCAGGTGGCAGGGTTCTCCCATATAGTGGGGCCACTCCACTCTACCCTGGCTGATGCATTATAAGAGCTCCCCATGACACCCTGTTGAGAGAAATCTCCTGCCTGAAGGGGAAAGAACCTGGCTGAGGTGGTATATGAGCTCCCCTGGACACCCAGGTGGGGGGAGTCTCCTGCCTTGATGCAGGAGTCCTTCTACCCTGGCTAAGGTGGTATACAAGCTCCCTGCAATAACCAGGTGGGAGGAGTCTCCTGCCTGGAGGGGCAAGTCCCCAGTAACCTGGCTGCAGCAGTATAGGAACTCCACCTCCAACACCCATATGGAAGGTATCTTCTGCCTGCAGTTGCTAGTCCCCTCTACCTTGGCTACAGGTGTATAAGAGCTGCCTCTGACACCCCGGTGGGAGGGGTCTCTTGTCAGGAGGGGTGAGTTCCCTCTATCCTGGCTATTGCAGATTAGGAGTTACCATGACAACCAGGTTTGAGGAGTCTCCTCCTTTTGGGTAGAGTCCTATCTACACTTCCTGCGGTTGTATAGCAGTTCCTTCAGAAGCCCAGGTAGATGGGGTCTCACGCCTGGAGGGGCGAGTGCCCTCTATCCTGGCTTCGTTGGTATACAAGCTACCTCAGACACCCAGGTAGGAGGGGTCTAGCGCATGGAGGGGTGAGTTCCCTCTATCCTGTCACCATGGAGGGAGGGGACTTTCGCTAAGAGGTGTAAGTACGTTCTACTGTGGCTTTGGTGGTATATGAGCGCCCACAGAAAGACAGGTTGGAGGGGTCTCCAGCCTGGATGTGTGAGACTCCTCTACCCTGGCTAAGGTGGTATACAAGTTCCTGCAACACGCTGGTGGGAGGGGTCTCCCTCCAGGATGGGCAAGTACTTTCTACAATGGCTGGGGTGGTATATGAGCTCCAGATGATAGCCAGGTTGGAGGGGTCTCCTGCCTGGATGTGCAAGCCTCCTCTACTCTGTATAATGTGGTCTACAAGTTCCCCACAACACCCTGGTGGGAGGGGTCTTCTGCCTGGAGATGTGAGTCTCCACTTCTCTGGCTGCACAGATATAGGCACTCTCCCCCCACCCAGGTGGAAGAGTCTCCCGCCTGAAGGGGCGAGTCCCCTCAACCCTGGCTTTGGGGGTATAAGAGCCCCCTCCTACTCCCATTAGGAGTGGTCTCCCACCTGGAGGCGTGAGTCACTGCTTCCCAAGGTGCTGAAGTATAGGATCCCCCCTCACCAAACACCACGTGGGAGGGGTCTTCCTCCTGGAGGGACGAGTCCCCTGTACCCTTGCTAATGAGGTATAGGAGTTAACTCCAATCCCATTTGGGAGGTGTCTCTTGCCAGGAGGTGCAAGTCAACTCTTCCCTAGCTGTTGGTGAATATGAGCTCCACCTGATACCCAGGTGAGATGGGAATTCTGCCTGGAGGGGTGAGTCCCCTCTACCCTGGCTAAGGCCAAATAGGATTTATTCCCATTCCCAGGTGGGAGGTGTTTCTCTCCTGGAGGTGCCAGTTGCCTCAAGTCTGGCTGCTGGGCTATATGAGCTCCACCTGACACCTAGGTGGGTGGGGTCTTCCACCTGGAGGGTCGAGTCCACTGCACCCTGGGTGCAGTGATTATGGAGCATCCCGTGACACCCAGGTGGGTGTGGTCTCCTTCCTAGAAGGGTGGCTTCCCTCTACCTGCCCTGTAGGGGTTTACCAGCTCTCCCAGACACCAAGGTGGGAAGGGTCTTCTGCTTAAAAGCCTCTATTCTGGCTGCTGTGGTATAAGAGATCCTGGCTACATACCAAGATGGGAGGAGTCTCCCGCCTGAAGGGGCCTGTCCCCTTTACCCTGGCTAAGGCAGTATAGGAGTTACCCCCATTCCCAGGTATGAGGTGTCTCTCGCCTGGAGGTGCGAATCGCCTCTACCCTGGTGGCTGTGGTATATGAGCTCCACCTGACACCCAGGTGGGAGGGATCTTCTGCCTGGAGGGGCCAGTCTCCTCTACCCTGGCTGCAGCGGTTAAGGAGTTCCACCTGACACACAGGCTGGAGAGGTCTCCATCTTAGAAAGGTGACTTACCCCTACTCTGGCTGCAGGGGTATATCAGCTTCCCAGAGACCCAGGTGGGAGGTGTTTCGTGCTAGGAAGGGTAAGTACCCTCTATTCTGGCTGCTGTGGTATAGGAGCTCCCCCCCCCATACCAAGATGGGAAGTCTCTCCCGCTGGAAGTGTCAAGTCCACTGTATCCTGGCTCTCGAGATACACGAGCTCCTTCACACACACCCAGGGGGGAGAGGTCTCTTTTCTTGAGGGGTCTCCTGCCTGGAGGGCCCTCTACAATGGCTGTGGCAGGATGAGAGCTCCCTCTGACAACCAGGTGAAAGGGATCTCCTGCCTGGAGGGGTGAGTCCCAGCTACCTGGGTTGCAGCTGTATACCTGACCCCCAAAACATCCAGGTGGGAGGTGTCTCCAGCTTGGAGGGGCGAGTCCCCTCTACCCTGGCTAAAGTGGAATACAAGCTCACCCTGGCACCAAGATGGGAGGGTTCTCTCACCTGGAGGAGTGTGTCTACTCTACCCTGGCTGCAGCAGAATATGAATTTCTCTGACATCCAGGTGGGAGGGGTCTTCTGCCTGGAGGTGCATGACCCCTCTACCCTGGCTCTGGTGGTATAGGAACTCCCCCTGACACCCTGGTTTTGAGGATTCCTAACTGGAGAGGTGAGTCCCCTCTACTCTGGCTGCAGTGGTATAGGAGCTCCCACAACACCCAGGTGGGAGGGGTCCCCTCCTGGAGCAATGAGTCCACTGTACCCTTGATGTGGAGGTATACAATATCTTCCAGACACCCAGATGAGAGGGGTTGCCACCTGGAGGGGCAAGTCTTCTCTAACTTGGCTAAGGTAGTATACAAGTGACCCCCTAAACACATGTGGGAGTGGTCTTCCACATGGACATGCAAATCTCCTCTACCCTGTCTGTGGCGGTATACAAGCTCCCCTGACACTCAGGTGGGAGGGGTATCCAGCCTGGAAGGGTGAGTCCCCTCTACTTCAGCTCTTTCCATATAAGAGCTCTTAGTAGATCCTGGCTGGAGGGGTCTTCTGCCTTCAAGACATGTTTCTTCTACCTTTGCTGTGGCAGTATTGGAGCTCCCCAGGACATCCAGATGGAAGGGGTCTTCCATCCAGAGGGTAGAGTTTCCTGTACCCTGCCTGCAGTGGTATAGGATCTCCACAGCCACCCAGGTGGGAGGGTCTCCCTCCTGAAGTGGAAATTACCCTCTACAATGGCTGCTGTGGTATAAGATCTCCCCCTGACACCCAGGTAGGAGGGGTTTCTCACCTTGACAGGTGAGTCCCCTGTATATACAAGCTCACCCTCCACACCCAGGTGGAAGGGGTCTTCCACCTGGAAGGGTGAGAGTACACTCTACTTTGGCTGGTGCCATATAAGAGCTCCCAGAACACAAAGGTGTGAGAAGTCTCCTGCCTGCAGGGGCTAATCCCCTCTACCCTGGCTGCAGTGATATAAGAGCTTCCCCTGAAACCCATGTGGGAGGGATGTCCTGCCTGGAGGGGCTAGTCCCCTCTACCCTGACTAAGGCGGAATATAAGCTTGCCCTACCACCAAGATGGGCAGGGTCTCTTGCCTGGAGGAGTGTGTTTACTCTACCCTGGGTGCAGCAGAATATGCGTTATCTCTGACACTCAGGTGGGAGGGGTCTTCCTCCTGGAGGGGCTAGTTGCCTCTCCCCTGGATGCTGCTGTATAGGAGCACCTCCAGACATCCAGGTGCGAGGAGTCTCTTGCCTAGAGGGGTGAGTCCCTTCTACCCTGGCTGCAGTGGTGTAGGAGTTCCCCTAGACACCCAAGATTGAGAGGTCTCCCGCAAGTAGGGGCAAAACCGTCTACCCTGGATATAGCCATATATGAGCCCCGCCACCATACCCACATGGGAGGGGTCTCTAATAGAGACAGGTGAGTCCCCTTTACCCTGGCTGCTGTAGTATATAAACTCCACCTGACACCCTGGAGGGAGGGGTCTTCTGCCTGGAGAGCCAAGAATCCTCTAACCTGGGTGCTGTACTACATGAGCTCCCCTGACACCCAGGTGGGAGGTGTCTCCCGCCTAGAGGGCATGTCCCGTACACCCTGGATAAAGTGTTATACAAGCTGCCAGCTACACCCAGGTGGGAGGGGTATCCTCCCTGGAGGGGCAAGTCCCCATTACCGTGGCTACCATGGTATATGAGCTCCTCTACCCACACCGAGGTATGTGGGGTCTCCCACCTGGAGGGGCGAGTCCCCTCTACCCTGGCTGGCACAGTATACTAGCTTCACCTGACACCCAGGTGGGAGAGGTCTCCTGCCTGGAGTGGCGAGTTTCCCCTACACTTGTTGTGGTGGTATAGGAGCTCCCAAGGACATTCTGGTGGGAGAGGTCCCCCACAAGGAGGGGCAAAACCCTCTATCCTGGATATGGCGATATACGAGCCGCCCCACCATACCCACATGGGAGGGTGGTCTCCTGCCTGGAGGGTCATGTCACCTCTATTCTGGATGTGGCGGTATAAGAGCTCCCCCTGACACCCAGGTGGGAGGGGTATTTGCCTGAAGGGCGATTCCCCTCTACCATGGCTGTGGCAGGAAAAGAGTTCCCTCTGACACCCTGGTAGGAAGGGTATCCCACCTAGAGCAGGGAATACCCTCTACCCTAGCTGTGCAGTCATACAAGCTTCCCCAGACACCCAGTTGGGTGGGGTATCCCGACTGGAGGGGCGAGTCCCTTCTACCCTCGCTTTGGAGGTATACTAGCTATACAAGACCCCAGAACCCAGGTGGGAGGGGTCTCCCACCAAGAGGGATGAGTCACCTCTACTTTGGCTGGTGGTATATAAGAGCTCCCAGGACACCCACGTGGGAGGTGTCTCCCAACAGGAGGAGCGAGTCCCCCCTACCCTGGCTGGGAGGTATAGGTCTCCCCCAGTCACCCAGATGGGAGAGGATTCCTGACTGTAGGTTCCAGTCTCTTCTAACCTGGCTGCAGTGGTATAGGAGCTCCCCTGACTCCCAGGTGGGAGGGGTCTCTCACCTAGTGGGGCAAGATCCTGCTACCCTGAATCGGTAGTATAAGAGCCCCCACAGACACCCAGGTGGTAGGGGTCACCAAACTGGCAGGGTGAGTGCCCTCTACCCTGGCTGCGCTGGTATATGAGCTCCCTTCAACACACAGGTTGGAGGGGTCTTTGCCTGGAGAGGCAAGTCCCCTCTGGCCTGGCTGCAGTGGTATACAAAATCCCTGCAACAATCAGGTGGGAGGGGTCTCCTGCCTGGAAGCATGAGCCCTCTCTACCCTGGTTGGGGCAGTGTACTAGCTCCCCAGACACCCAGTTTGGAGGCATCTCCTGCCTGGAGGGGTGAATCCCCTCTACTCTGCCTGTGGAAGTATACGAGTTTCCCCAGACTCCCAGGTGAAAGGGGTCTCCCACCTGGAGGGGGCGATTCCCTGCTACCCTGGCTGCAGCTGTATAAGAGCCCTCGGTACAAACCCAACTGTGAGGGGTCTCTTGCCTAGAGGGGCGAGTCCCTGCTACTCTGGCTGCACCTCGGTATGAGCTTCCCCTAAAACCCAGGTGAAAGGAGTATCCCGCCTGGAGGGAGGAGTATCTCATATCATGGCTGCAGCTGTTCATGACCCCACCCCCCACTGGGCACCCAGGTGGAAGGGATCTCATCAACGTATTGGGCTGAGGCAGAATGCAAGGTAGCCTGGACACCAACGTGTGAGGGGTCTTTTGCCTGGAGGAGCCAGTCCACTATACCCAGGCTGCAGAGGCATAAGAGCTCCCACAGACAACCATGTCCTTTTTCATTCACCTAGGCCCAGGTGCAAGCACTTGGCTCCCTATTACTGGGCCTGGCTCCATTCTTGAGCCCCTGGCTATTCTTCTCAAGGACCCAGCCCCTGTCCCTAGATTTCAGGCCTCTTTTATTGGCTGGCTCCTGTGCCTCCCCTCTGATTCCCTCAGACTGTGTTATACTGGCACTGCCCAGACCATCCGCTCCCCCTACTATTCCTTTGCCTATGCTGCTCAAAAGGGTCCTGGCAGCCTGACCCCCCACCCCACTTTGGCACACCAGGTTTCCCCTCACAGTACACTCTTTGGCCCCTCCTTTTGTCCAGGTCCCTCTCTGAGGATCTCCTCACCCAAGGCAGAGGAGCGGAATTGACTTGCCTCTGTTCCCTGAATGCTCCCTATGTGAAACAGCCCTGCCACTTGCCTGAGTCCTCATCACTGTGTGAACCTGGAGGCATGGTAGTTAACATGGACTTGTTCCAACCCAGCCCTGAGCAATCCCCTCCCTTCCCACCCCTGCCTTCTTGCCTTGCATGCTGTCCCTAGGAAAATCTAGCCCTCCCTAACCCTGATATTTTCCCTGGAGTCCCTAAGCCTGGGTGTTCATCTGAGCCCCTGAAAAAGTTCCATCAAGGACTTTGACATAGCAAGGAGCCTCTTCCTGTTGGTTCTGACCTGGGGGCCCCTTGCTTGGGCCCTATAGTGGGCTCCCCTAGGTGCCCCATGGCTTCTCCTGGTCCTCACGCAACCCCTTCCTCCCCTTCCCCTGGTGCTTTTTACTGGCACTCGCAGGTCTTCTGCCCCTTGGGTGCCCCATCACGATTGATTGGGTGGGTTCCTTGCCTGGGCGCCTGACTTGGTCCTGGGTCTAATCCCTATGCTCACCAACCCGAACCCTCTTCCATGTGTGTCATCCCTTCCCTCTCCTTCTTGCTGTTCATGGCCTCTTTGCCAGGACCCTGGCCATAGATTCTTATCTGATCCAGCATGCCTTACAGAAAACAATGCCCTGTCGCTCTCCTTGGATCTTGCTCTCCCTGAGTGCTTGGTAATGCACCAGGAACCCTGAATCCTGAAGGTGGCCCTGTGCCTGGAGCCTGAGTGCCCCCTGCTGAATCCCCTGCCTTCCCTCCCAAATCTTTTTGAGTGTCCTGATACCCTTGCCCAATGTTAGAGTCTGTAAACAAGTCAGGATGGCACCTGGTATTTTGCCAGGGGGAGTGGTTTGTGTGGTGGCGCCAGTGAGCCATTAAGTGTGGAGATTTCTTATTGGTTGACTGCTGTATCTAGTTTATGTTAATTAAGATAAGCTGTGTGGAATGTATAAATACCTCTGTTGTCCTACAATAAACGGCTTCCACTCCTGCTGTATCAACGTACACAAGTTGCTCGTCACCCCCCCGGTTACTTTGCTGCAGCCAGACTGCGGCAGATGGTGGCCCATTACAGGGAGCCCCAGGACACTCGGGGGTAAGTGATGAAAAAAAGAAAAAAAAAAGCTGCCCGTCCATAGATAGGACGGGAGCAAATCTGCTCGTCCCACAGAAGAATGTACTTGCACCTCTTGGCTAAAGACCCTTCCCACCAGAGTGTCAGTGGGAACTAATATACCACCACAGACAGTATAGAGGAGACTCACCCCTCCATGTGGGAGGCCTCTCCCACCTGGGTGTCTGAGGGAGCTTGTATACCTCCGGAGCCAGGGTAGAGGGGACTTGCTGCTCCAGTCAGTAGACCCTTCCCACCCGTGTGTCAAGGGGATCTCCTATATGACCACAGACAGGGTGGAGGAAACTTGCCTCTGCAGGCAAGAGATGCCTCCCACCTGGGTTTCAGGGGGAGCTCTTATGCCGCTGCAGCCAGGGTAGAGGGGACTCCAGGCATGAGACCTGGGTTTCCATGGGAGCTCCTATACAACCTCAGGCAGTGTAAAGGGGACTCTACCCACCAGGGGGGAGACTCCTCAAACCTGGTTGTCATGGAACTCCTAAACTGCAGTAGCCAGGGTAGAGTGGACTCATCTCTCCTGGCAAGAGACCTCGCCCACCTTGGTGTCAGAGGTGGCTCTTATACACTTGCAGCCAAGGTAGCGGGAACTAGCAACTCGAGGCTGGAGACACCTCTCATATGGGTGTGGGAGGTGGAGCTCCTCTTATACTGCTGCAGCCAGGTTACTGGGGACTTGCCACTCCAGGCATGAGACTCCTCCCACCCAGGTTTAGTGGGGAGCTTGTATACCACCTTAGCCAGGGTAGAGAGGACTCGCCTGTACAGGTGGAAGACCACTCTCGTTGTAAGGGTCCCGCGAAACGTCGGAGAAAGAGACCACCAAGTGACCACTCATGAAATTGGCAGAAGGGGGATTTATTGAACCAGCATGCTGGGGCTCCGTGCCCACTCAAGAAGGGAAAGCAGCCCAGAGCCCCGAGCAGGGGCTGAGCACTGCTTAAGTACACTTTTTGGGGAGGGCGGAGGGCTTTGTATACATCAGAACAAATCATCATGAGGCGCAGGAAAATTGAACAACAACTCCTAAACATGATTAGTTCATTCATTGGCGGGAACAGGTCAGGCTGGAGTGATAGGTCATTCCTAAGGAGAGTACACATTCAAACTGATTGGTTCAGGCCCTGCAAGGCCTGTGTGCAACCACACAGACCCCTTCAGTTATTAAACAACCAGACAATCAGGGGAAATGTTTACTGGGCGGTTCTAAGCATTGTCTTAACAGCTACAGAAATTTCAGGTTTTGCAGGTAACATAGAAACCTAACAATACCTCCTTTACATTTTAACTCAGACCTTGCAGCTTAGAAACTTTTACAACACCCGGTCTTTTACCCTTTAACTTTTACGCTTTAACTTCAATTTCTTTTACCGTTACATTCCCCACTCCTTTTTCTGACTACTTTTAATCTTAAAAGTAATGCATCACGATTATTGAAGGGTTTCACATTTCGTGAGTTGTTTTGCGTTCTCTGGAATCATTTTCAGCATGGCCTCCATTTTAGATTTCACTCGGTATTAGACCCCGATATATCTAACTACACTGACTACCTAACTTTAAATCTGGCTTCATTCCCCCCCTCTAATTTGGGAACTCCTTACTGCTGTAAGGAAGGGGGGGGGTGAAAAGAATCTTTCTGGCTTCTTCCGGCTGAAAAGGGATGGTGTGGGGCAAGCAGTTTGGAGTCCCCCTTTAAAAATATCGGGTCTATCGAGTGGTCCATGATAAAAGTCCAATTGAGAAGTATTAGGCTGGAGGGCCATTCAAGTGATGGGTGGTTTATAAGAGAAATAAGAATTCATTAATTTACTGGAACCATATTGATGCAACAATAAATGTCACAGCACAGGAATATGCCAATGAGTATGATGGCCAAGACAGAGACTAACAATGTTTTCCACCAGGAAGTACCAAGAACCAGGAGCTAAGATATTGTTTCCACGACAAAGTTGCTGAGGACATGGCTTCTTTCTGAGCATATAAATCTTTAAGGATATTTGTCACCTTGCCAGAAATGTCAGGGATGTAAACACAACAACTAACATTTAGGTTTACAGATGTTCTTTCCCTTTAAGATATAGTCTAATAATTTAATGTCATCTGATCTTGCAAAATCCTTTTACTAGTATGACCTGTGTCTAATAGAGAAACCTTTAATTCTGCTACTTAGGGCTGGATAACCATATTAGCAAACACCAAGCCTACCTGTGTAGTTTAGGAATATCTGTGGGCCTTAAACTAAAAACTACTCTGGCAGTTCCTTTTTTTTTTGTATTTTTTTTAAATTTTTTATTGTTGGTTGTTCAAAACATTACAAATTTCTTGACATATCATATTCCACACTTTGATTCAAGTGGGTTATGAACTCCCACCTTCCCCCCATACAAAGATTGCAGAATCACATCAGTTACACATCCATTGATTTACATATTGCCATACTAGTGTCTGTTGTGCTCCGCTGCCTTTCCCATCCTCCACCCTCCCCCCTCCCTACCTCTCCCCTCCCCTCCCCTCCTCTCTCTCTACCCCCTCCACTGTATAACCCTGAGGGTCTCTTTCCATTTCCATGCAATTTCCCTTCTCTCTCCCTTTCCCTCCCTCCTCTCATCCCTGTTAAATGTTAATCTTCTTCTCCTGCTCTTGGTCCCTACTCTGATCTTAGTTACTCTCCTTATATAGGCAGTTCCTTTTAATAGTTATCAGACATTCCTGTCTGAGAATCTCTTTTGTAGCCTCCAGTTTACTTATTTTTGGAAGTTACATTTAATTATTATTATCATTTAAAATGTCTAGGAACAGCTGTGCTTTGGCTTTAACTATCTTTTCTAAGTGTTTAAGATGAAGCAAGTCAAACTGACTTTTGTCCTGATCTATTGTCAACAGTCAGCTGAGTTTCACTGGGAGTCCTCGGGGAACTTCATTGCAGCTTCTCAGTTCTGCTAGTGTCATTTACCTTAGGATGGGTCCAGGCCTTGCTTGACCATGTGGCTTCCCTCGGAAGCATCAGGGATGTCTCCCCTTTCTGATGACCCTCCTCTTTACAGCAAATGCACCAATCAGCTTTCTGCCCTCCATTGGTCTCATTAATCTCCCTGCTCAGGAGGTTATGTGGCCTAGAGTTGCAGAGCCCTTTGGAGAAGTCCCCTATTCCATGATTCAGACTGACTCAGAGGGCAAGAGCCAAATTTTTAATTTTAAAACTTAATCTTAAACATCCAGCAAATAAGTTAACAGCCTTCTATTAAGAGCACTGGGCTTTAATGTCTATATCTCTATCCTGTAGGTGGTAACTCCTTATCTTATGTTGACCCAGGTTGTGTTCTTAAAGCAATACCTCTTTAAAACATTAACAGGCAATCCTTAAACCATCTATAAGCAAACTACAAAACAAAACTAACTAGGGTAAAAACATATTTAGCTTATATAATAGCTACCTTGAATTCTGGCAGGGTTATACATCATAATTTCCTATTTGAGATCCTAGTAATCTTGGCAAAAACCTACTTTTGGACACAACTTTAACTGTACTGAAATCTGGCTTACTTCTTTCATAGCCACTTTCACATGTAGTGAGATGGGACAGTGCCTTATCTCAAGTAAGGCAGGGCTCTTTATAATTCTCAAGTACTATAGTTCTGAATCTGATCATTTTACAAAGTTTACATAAATTGTTGTTCAAGTTTACATGAACATTAGCTAACACAACATAATATCACATTTAAAACATGAATTAAAGGCTGAAATATTTTAACCTCTTGTAGAAAAGTAGTAATGTACTTTTGTGTTTTGCAATAAAACCTTCACACAGATTAGGCTCTCATTAACTTAAAAATACATTTAAATTGTATCTCAGTGTGAAAAGTAACATGGAATTGTACATATCTTATTGATAACAAGTCCAGTTGTAGAACACAAATGATATGAACAAATCTCCAACATGTTTTTTTTGTTGTTGTAAGTCTAAAATTACCATACAACTTTAGAACACCAGCTTGATACAATGTTCTTTTGAAGCTTCTACCTTACAGACTTGTATACCTGGAAGATATGAACACATTAATAGCACCATAATTACATTGATGTTTTTATATTAACCGAGGTTAGCTTTTAAAGTAACAACATTACGATATTGAAAAATAACAGCTGTTGTTTAACCATAGTCGTATAATCTTTAATTTTCTTTAAGATTACTTGCTCAAACTTACAAATATAACCAACTTACACAGACCTTCTTTATCACTTACTTAAACCCTCTTAATTACTTAATCACATAGACTCTCTTATCCAGAAACACATTTTCCCTCTATTAAATCCATATCTAAAACTTTCTAGTTTTTCTTTTCCATCTGTTAACCTCCTTCTGTTCACACTTTAAAACAATATCTGTAAATTTCTGAATGTAAGCAGATTATTTTATAGACACCATCATTTTATTAGGGTCTTTTTGAACACCTAGAAAAACTTATAAGCTTAATTTTAAAGATATCTTTACTTTTATCTGTTTACCCAATTTAAATTGAACCATTTGAATCATGTGAATCAAAGATATTTGGATCCATTTTTAAATTTTTTTTTTATGAGCACTCCTCATCTGTCAATTGTCATATCACTGCAGGATATATGGACATACACACATACAGACATACCGACATACAACACATAACACAAGTGTAACACCCTAGTAGCTTTTTTAGGTGAAATCTCCATTGCAATGTTTCAAAACTCCACAGTTGATCAGAAAAACATTAACCTAGGTCTGTAGGACCAAAATCATGAGCTCAAAAAAAATACAGAATCTAAGAAAAAGCAAGAGTCCTAAAAAAAAGATGACTGGCCAGTAATTAATAAATACCATATAATTTACTTTTTGGTTGGGGTCTAGTTTGAGTTCAGGTAAAAAGACACTTTAACTCTTTTGTTTTTCCTTGGGCCTGAAATCTGCGTCCTGCTGAGTGCCCCAAGCTTCTTCTATTTGCATATCAGCTTAAGTCCTGGCTGAGGTCTGGAAGGAACTGGGAAACTGGAATTCTGAGCAGAAACCTCATGCCTAAGGCATTTTAGCTATAAGTCATACTTTTCAGGTTTAAGATGCAATTCTCAAAATTTTATATCTTTATATATCTTTACATTAGAAACACTTGCCCACACAAAACTGAAAATAGGATCTTTTCTTGATAATATAAAGGCCACCATCAGAGGAAATTTCCTCAGGATCATTAAGCTGCTTCCTTTGTTCTGAAGTTCCTAAAGTAGTATTAAGTTTTATCATGTATATCCAAAATTAAGCCTTAAAAATTTCTAAGACTGTTGCTAATTAATGTTATTTTAATAAGCCAGACCAACATTTTAATTTAGCACCCTTTTTTTTCTGAATCTTACACACTGAGGGGAACAGATATCATATCATAATTTATTATCTTTGCCCAAGTTAATGCACTGGAATACCTAGTGAAATTTTCTCAGGCTACCCAGTTCAAAATTGAAACTTTCTAATTTTTTTTTTACCCTAAGTATTTAAGTTTTCTAGCATGAACTATCTGAAATCAAACTAAACAATTGCTTAAACCCAACTTTTAACTGCAAGATAGTGCAATGCTTTAGAAACCCATTCAGATACCAGATTGTTACAATAAAAAATTATCTTTTAGATACACATTTAGCCAAGATCATCCCCAAGAAACAATCTATAACATCAACACATTACTGCATTTATTGTCTCATTAGTTAAGCAAACAGAGGTGGGGTAATCCCTAAAGTGCAGGTAAGGAAGGAGGAGACTCCCCAAAACAAAATGACTTTGGCAGCTGTTGGGAGCCCCTTAGTTCCACCTTTTACTTATAGGATTAGTTCCTCTGGCTTGTTCTGACCCCAGGCACTAGGCATTTCTCACATCTCCTAACTTTTCAGTAGTCAGCTTCCCAAAAAGTTCATCTTCTGCTTGCAGTTCTTTGGAGTTTGAGAAAAGTTTAAGCGAGATATCAAAGTTTTTAGACCCCAGGCATTTCCCTCTGCAGTGGGCGTGCTCAAGGCAACTCTGGGAAGAAAAGAAAACACTGCTTCCCTAATCTCGCTCAACAAAGGTGGGTAAAGTTTATCAAAGTTCTTTAAAACACAGCTAAGAGAGGTGTAAAAGGTGAGAACAGAAAAGCTGGCAGTTCTATTGACTTTTGGTCCCTCACAGGAGAAGCATTAGGTTAAAATTTAGCTAAAGTTACTTCCACACATCTAAGGCCATTTGGAATTTGGGACTCTGCATTGGTCCAAAGTAAAACAATACCATCACACTTAACAGAGACACAGACAAAATGACACACAAAGATCATCATGCATCTCCAATTCGTTCACAACCCCAAGATCTACAATCTTGTGACTCAAGGAGAATGGAGGGAAAAGGGGGAGGAGCAGAAGGATTGAGTTATAGGATCTTGGGGGAAGGGGTCGGAATGGAGGCAGGGACCAAGAAAGGCTTCAGGGACAGAGGCGTGGAATGGCTTTGTCCCATACTGGGAGTTACTCAGGCAGAGACAGGGACAATACAAATGTGACACAGAGACAAGGACAAACAGTAAATGGTTAACACAAGTTTAGAGGCAAAGATTAAAGACAGACTGTGAATCCAATCTGAGAGAAAGAATTGCCGGCGAAACCAAACGGGTTGGCAGCAGAGTACAAACGAGGGCACTCTTGTCCCTCTACCAACTGGGGGCACTTTCGCCCCCCCCCCCCGAATCCTCTAAGGCGTCCTTTAAGAGGAGTGGCCTGTGGATTAGGACACGACTGTCACCACTGCCAGGTAGAATTTACACTCTCCACTGACGGCCACGCTGCCAACCCAACCAAATCAATCCAAGCCAAAGACCAAACCTGAACCAAAAAGCTCTGAGAACTTACGCTCTCCATCGAGCCAAAAACCAAAAAGCTCTAAGCAATTGCAAAGGAAAAACAAGAAGGAGGAGAAGAAGAGGAGGAGGAAGAAGAGGAAGAGGCGCCTTACTTACCCCCTAAAGGAGTCCATTGGGGGTCTCCTTGTCCGGCGATGCGCTTTTCCTGGCCAACGCACCAAATGTAAGGGTCCCGCAAAACGTCGGAGAAAGAGACCACCAAGTGACCACTCATGAAATTGGCAGAAGGGGGATTTATTGAACCAGCATGCTGGGGCTCCGTGCCCACTCAAGAAGGGAAAGCAGCCTAGAGCCCCGAGCAGGGGCTGAGCACTGCTTAAGTACACTTTTTGGGGAGAGCGGAGGGCTTTGTATACATCAGAACAAATCATCATGAGGCACGGGAAAATTGAACAGCAACTCCTAAACATGATTAGTTCATTCATTGGCGGGAACAGGTCAGGCTGGAGTGATAGGTCATTCCTAAGGAGAGTACACATTCAAACTGATTGGTTCAGGCCCTGCAAGGCCTGTGTGCAACCACACAGACCCCTTCAGTTATTAAACAACCAGACAATCAGGGGAAATGTTTACTGGGCGGTTCTAAGCATTGTCTTAACAGCTACAGAAATTTCAGGTTTTGCAGGTAACATAGAAACCTAACATTACCTCCTTTACATTTTAACTCAGACCTTGCAGCTTAGAAACCTTTACAACACCCAGTCTTTTACCCTTTAACTTTTACGCTTTAACTTCAATTTCTTTTACCCTTACATCATCTCTGTGTATGGAGGCGCTTGTATAGGCCTTAGCCAGGGGAGAGAACATTTTCCCCTCCAGGTGTGAGACCCCTCCAACCTGGATGGAGGGGGGAGCTCCTATACCACTGTAGACAGGGTAGAGGGGACTTGCCTCTCCAGTTGAGAGACTCATCCAACCTGAGTGTCAGGGAAATGTAGTATATCACTGTAGCCAGCATAGAGGGGACTTGCCCTTCAGTGGGAGAACTATCCCATCTGGGTGGGTGGGGGGGAGCTTGTATAACACAGCAGCCAGAATAGAGGGGACTCACCCCTCGAAGCCTGAGAACTCTCCCACCTGAGTGCCTGGGAGAGCTCTTACACACCCTCAGTCAGGGTAGAGGGGAGTCACCCCTCTAGACGGGAGACCCCTCCCACCTGCATGTCAGATGGAGCTGGTACACCGCTTCAGCCAGGGTGGAGTGGAATCACCCCTCCAGGAGGAAGTCCCCTCCCACCTGGGTGTCAGGTGGAGCACATATACCCCAGCAGGCAGGGTAGAGGCAACTAGAAACTCCAAGAGAGAGACACCACCCACCTGGGAATACTGGTAACTCCTATTTCACCTTAGCCAGGGTAGAGGGGACTCGCTACTCCAGGCTGAAGACATTTCCCACAGGGATGTCTGGTGAGGGCGAGTTCATATATAGCTGGGGTACCAGGGACTCCCCAATACAGGCATGAGACCTCTCCCTCCTGAGGGTAGGAGGGGGCTCTTATACCACTGCAGCCAGTGTTGAGGGGACTAGCCCCTATAGGAGGGAGACACTCCCACCTTGGTGTGTGGGGATGCAGCTCCTGTATCTCTGCAGTTATGGTAAAGTGGACTCGCCCCTCCAGAGGGAAGACCCCTCCTACCTGAGTATGGGGGGTGGAGCTCATATACCCCTGCAACCAGTGTATTGGGTACTCATCTGCCCAGGCAGGAACCTCTCTCACCTGGTTATAAGGGGGGCCTCTTACACCACAGCACCCATGGTAGAGGGTATTTTCCCCTTCAGGCAAGAGACTCCTCTCACCTGGATGTCGGGGGGAGCTTTATATGGCAGCACCAGGGAAGAATGATGACCCCTCCTACATGGGTGTCAGGGGGTGGTCCTATATGGCCCAAGGTGGTGTAGAGGGAATTCCACCCTCCAGATGGGAGACCCTTCCACCTGGTTTGTCCTGGGGATCCCTATACCGCCTCAGCAAGATAGAGAGGACTCTAGACTCCTGGCAGGAGACTCCTCCCAATGGGGTGTCAGGGGAGTTCCTAAACTGAAGCATCCATGGTAGAGGGGAATCCCACATTTTGGTGGGAGACGCCTCCCATCTGAGTATCAGGGGGAGTTCCTCTACCACTGCAGCAAGGATAGAGCAGACTTGCCCTTCCAAGGGGAGACCCCTCCCACCTGGGTATCTGAGTGTGCTCCTATACCACTGCAGCCAGGGTAGATGGGACTTGCCCCTTAATTCAGGAGACTACTCCCACCTGGGTGTCCAGAGGAGCTTGATTACTGCAGCAGCCAAGGTAGAGGGGACTCGCCCCTACAGGCAGGAGAAATCTCACACCTGGGTGTGTGTGTGTGTGTGTGTGTGTGTGTGTGTGTGTGTGAGGGTAGAACTCCTCTGCTGCTACAGCAGGGTAGAGGGAACACTCCCCTCCAGGCAGAAGCCCCTCTCATCTGGGTGTACTGGGAGTTCTTATATGTCAAGAGCTAAAGTAGAGGGGACTCCCCCATCCAGGTGGGATACCCCTTCCACCTGGGTGTCAGGAGCTCATATACCCCAGCAGCCAGGTTAGAGATGACTTTCAGAGCAGGTGAGAGACACCTCCCACCTGGGAATGGGGGAAACTCCTATACCACTTTCCCCTTCAGGCAGAAGACCCATCCCACATGGGTATCTGGCAAGGTGGGTTTCATATACAGCTGCAGCTGGGGTATGAACAACTCGAGCCTCCAGGGGAGAGAACCCTTCATCCTGGGGGTAAGAGGGGGCTCTTATATCCTTGCAGCCAGGGTTGAGGGGACTCGCCCCTTCAGGTGGGAGACCCTCCCACCTGAGTGTTTTGGGGCAGCTCATATACTACTCCAGCCAGGTTAGTGGGGACTTACACCTCCATGTGGGAGACCCATTCCACCTGGGTGTTGAGGGGAGCTCCTATAACACTGCAGTCAGGGTAGAGGTGAATTCCTTCTCCAGACCGGAGACCCTCCCACCTAGGTGTCAGGGCCAGACCCTTTACCAATATAGCCAGAGTAGAAGAGACTCGCCCCTCCAGGTGAGAGCCCCATCCAACCTGCATGTCAGGGAAAGCTAGTATTACTACTGCAGCCAGGGTAGAGGGGACTTGCCCATCAGGCTGGAGACCCCTCTCATCTGGGTATGGGGGGGAAATCTCGTATAACACAGCAGCCAGAATAGAGGGGAATCGCCCTTCCAGGCAGGAGACCCCTCCAACCTGGGTTTCTCGGGTCGCTGGTACACCCGCTCAGCCAGTGCAGAGGGGACTCCTCACTCAAGGTGTAGGACCCTTCCCACCTGCATGTTTGGCGAGCTCCTATATCATTGCAGCCAGGGAGAGGTGACTTGCCCCTTGGGTGGGAGACCCATCCCACCTGTGTGTCCAGAGGAACTCAAATACTGTAGCAGACAGGGAATAGGGGACTTGCCCTTTCAGTCAAGAGACCCCCTGTACCCTGTGTGTTGGGAGGAGCTCCTATATCATCTCAGCCTGAATAGAGGGTACTTGTTGCACCATGTTGGAGATCCCTTCCACCTGGGTGTCTGGGGGAGCTTATATACTGCCAAAGCCAGGGTAGACGGGACTCACCACTCTAGGCAGGAGACCCCTCCACCTGGGTGTTAGGGGAAGCTCCTATTCTACCAGAGCCAGGGTAGAGGGGTTCACTGCTGCAGGTGGGAGACCCCTCCCACTGGGGTGTCAGGAGGAGCTTGTATACCACCAAAGCCAGGGTAGAGGGGACTTTCCCCTCCATGTGGGAGACTCCTCCAATGTGGGTGTCCAGCAGAGCTCCTATACCGCTGCAGCCAACAAAAAGTGGACTCGCCTGTCCAGAAGCGAAAAAGCCTCCCACCTGGGTGTCAGGGGAAGCTTGAATTCGGCCAAACCAGGGTAGAGGGTACTCGCCACTCCAGTCAAGATAGCCCTCCACCCTGGGTGTCAGAGGGAACACATATAGCACAACAGCCAGGGGAGAGAGGACTTACCCCACTAGGCGGGAGACCCCTGTCACATGGGTTCCCTGGGGAGCTCATATACCACCATAGCCAGGGTAGAGGGGACTCGCCCCTCCAGTCATGAAACCTCTCCCACCTGGGTATCCAGTGGGAGCTTGTAATCCACTTCAGCCAAAGTAGAGTGGACTCGCCCCTCCAGGTGGGAGACTTTTCCCACCTGGGTGTCAGTGGTAGCTCTTATACTGACAAAGCCATGGTAGAGGGGACTCTCTCATCTGGGAGGGAGACCTCCTCCACCTGGGTGTCCTGGGGAGCTGCTATACCACTTAAGCCAGGGTACTGGGGACTTGCCCTTCCAGGCAGGAGACCCCTCCCACCTGAGAGTCAGGAGGAGTTCTTATATCATCAAAGCCAGGGGAGAGGGAACTATCCCCTCCAGATGGGATACCCTCCCACCTGGGTATGGTGGGGGGAGCTCCTATATAGCTGCAGCCAAGGTAGAAGGGACTCATCCCTCCAGTCGAGACACACACCTGTGTGTTGGGGGAGCTCTTATGCCACCCCAGCCTGGGTAGAGAGGAATCACCAGTCTAGGTGGGAGACCCCTCCCACCTGGGCGTCAGAGGGAGCTTGTATACCATGGCATCCAGAGTAGCAGGGACTCTCCCTTCCAGAGGAGAGACCCTTCCCCTCCTGGGTGTCTGGGAGAGCTCATACACCGCTGCATCCAGGGTATAGGGGAATCACCACAGAAGGCTGGAGACCCCTCCCACCTGTGTGTCAGGGGAAGCTTGTATACTGCTGCAGCCAGGGTACAGCATACTCACCCATCCAGGTGGAAGACCCCTTTCACATGGGTGTCATGTGGAGCTCATATACTTCCAATGCCAAGGTAGAGGGAACTTGCCCCACCCACCTGGGAGTCATGGGAGCTCATATACACCATCAACCATTATAGAGGCTACTAGCCTATCCAAGCGGGAGACTCCGCCCACCTGCATGTGTGTGTGTGTGTGCGGGGGGGGCTCCTATACTGCTGCAACCAGGGTAGCAGGGACTCGCCCCTCCAGGGGAGAGACCCCTCCCACCAGGATGTCTGGGGAGCTCCTATACTGCTACAGCCAGGGTCGAGGGGTTTACCCCTGTAGGCAGAAGATCCCTCCTACCTGGGTGTCAGGGGAAGCTTCAATCCTGCTGAAGCCAGGGTAAACGGGACTCACCCTTCCAGTCAAGTGAACCCTCTAACCTGGGTGTGGGGGAAGCTCCTGTAAGGCACAGCCAGAGAGGGAACTGGCCCATGCCGACCCAATATCCGTCTCACCTATGCTTTGGGGTAGGGCAAGTTTGTATACAGGCTTAGCCAGGGTAGAAGGGACTTGCCCCTCCATACAGGAGACCCCTCCCACCTGGGTGTCTGAGGTATCTTGTATACTGCTGCAGCCAGGGTAGAGGGGACTTGCTTCTCCTGGCTGGAGACTTCTCTCACCTGGGTATCAAGGGAGCTTTTACCTTGCCACAGCCAGGGGAGAGGGGACTGCCACTTCAGGTGGGATACTCCTCCCACTTGGGTGTTAGGGGAAGCTTGAATACTGCCACAGCCAGGGTAAAACATACTCGCCCCTCCAATCAATAGATCCCTCTAACTTGGGTGTAACGGGGAGGTCCTATACCACCTCAGCCAGAATACAGGGGACTGGCCCCTCCATGAGGGAGACTCCTCCCAACTGGATGTCTTGGGTAGCTCATACACTGCCACAGCCAGGGTAGAGGGGACTCACCACTGAAGGCGGGAGACCACTCCTACCTGGTTGTCAGAGGAAGCTTTTATACTGCTTTAGCTAGGGTAGAATGTACTTGCTCCTCCAGGTGGAAGACCCCTCTCACGTGGGTGTTGGGTGGATCTCTTATACCTCTGCAGCCATGGTAGAGGGGACTCACCCCTCTAGGGGTTTACCCTTCCCACCTGGGTGTCATGAGAGCTCATATACACCAGCAGCCATGGTAGAGGAGAGTTGCCCCTCCTAGTGGAAGACCCATCCCACCTGGAAATCTGGGTGAACTTCTATACCACCACAGCCCATGTACAGGGGACTAGCCCGTCCAGGCTGGAGACCTCTCCCACCTGGGTGTTGGGTGGTGGGACTCCTATACTGCCACAGCTAGGGTATCAGGGACTTGCCACTCCAGGGGAGACACTCTTCTTACTTGGGTGTTGGGGGAGCTTCTATACCTCCGCAGCCAGGGTAGAGAAGACTTGCCCCTCCAGTTAGAGACCCTTCCAACCTGGTTGCGGGGGAAGCTGGAATACTGCTGCAGACAGGGTAGAGGGGACTCGCCCCTACAGGTGGGAGACCCCTTTCACCAGGGTGTCAGGGGGAACTCCTGTACTGCTATAGCTAGTGTAGAGGAGTTCATCCCTGTAGGTGGGAGACACTTCCCACCTGGGTGTCCAGGGAGCTCTTATTGGAAACCAGCCAAAGTAGAGGGGGCAGGCCTCTCCAGGGTAGAGGGGAATTGCCCCTCCTTGCAGGAGACCCTTCTCACCTGGTTTTCTGGGGAAGCTTCTATATCACCAAAGCCAGGGTCCAGAGGACTTGTTGATCAAGGCAGGAGACCCCTTCCACCTGGTTTTCTGAGGGAGATCAAATACCAACGCAACCAGGGAGACCCCTCCCATCAGGGTGTTCAGGAATGTCTTATATGCCCCCATCCAAAGGAGAGGAGACTTGCCACTCAAGGCAGGAGACCCCTCCCACCTGGATGTCAGGGGGAGTTCACATACTGCCAAAGCAAGGGTGAGGGGACTTTCCCTGCAGGCAGGAGATTCCTCCTACCTGGGTGTTCTGTGTGCTCTTATATGGCACCAGACAAAGTAGAGGAGAATGCCCCACCAGGCGGGAGACCAATCCCACCTGGGCATCTGGGTTAGCTTGTATTCATCCTCATCCATGGTTCAGGGGACTCACTGCTCCAGGCGGGAGAACCCTCCCAACTGGGTGTAGTGGGGGAGGCGGGGGAGCTCCTATACCACTGCAGCTAGGGTTGAGGGGAATTGCTCTTCCAGGCGGGAAACCCCTCCTTCCTGGTTGTTCAAGGGGACTTCCTTTACTGACGCAGCCAGTGTGGAGAGAACTCACCCCTTCAGTCAGGAGACCACTCTAACCTGGGTGTCAGGGCAGTTTTTACACTGCCACATCCAAGATAAAACGAACTCACCACTCTAGGAGGGAGACCTCTTCCAATTGCGTGTCGGCCAGGGAGGCTCGTATACTTCAGCACCTAGGGTAGAAGGTACTCGCCCCTCCAGGGGATATACCCCTCCCACCTGGCTGTGGGGGTAGCTCCTACACCTCTGCAGACAGAGTAAAGGGGACTCAACCCTCCAGTTGGGAAACTCCTCCCACCAGGGTGTTGGGAGGAGCTCCTATACCACCACAGTCAGGGCAGAGGGTTTCACACTTGCAGGTGGGAGACCCCTCCCCCTGGGTGTCTCAGAGAGCTTGTATACCACTTAGAAAGGGTAGAGTTGACTTGCCCCTCCAGACTGGAGTTCTCTCCCATCTGGGACTCAGGGAAAGCTCCTATACCACAGCAGCCAGGGTACTAGGGATTTGCCCCTCCAGGCAGAGACCCCTCCTTTCAAGGTGTCAGGGAGAGCTCTTATACCACAGCAACCAGGGTAGAGGGGAATCGCTGGAAGACCCCTCCCACCTAGGTATCTTGTGTGGGGGGTGTAGTATACAGCCATAGCCAGGGTAGAAGGGAGTAGCCCCTCCATGAATGAGACCCCTCCCACTTGGGTGTTGCAGGGAGCTTGTATAACAAGTTAGCCAGGGTAGAGGAGACTGGAGGTGCAAATTCCCTATTCCCTGGCTGTGGTGGTATATGAGCTCCCCCCAAAATCCAGGTGGTTGTGGTCTGTCCCCTGGAGGGGTGAGTCACCTATACCCTGGCTGTGGTTGTTTTGATTTCTCTCCAACACCCAGGTGTGAGGGGTCTTCAGCCAAAAGGGGCGAGTGCCCTCAATCCTGGATGCAACAGTATAGGAGATCTCACCAAAACCCAGGTGGGAGGGGTCTCATGCATAGAGGAGGGATTCCTTCTACCCTGGCTGCTGGGTTATAAGAGCTCCTCTGAAACCCAGACAGGAGTCATCTTCTGTCTGGAAGCACAAGTCCCCTTTCTCCTGACCAAGGCAATAAATGGGGAGAAAGGGAAGTAAAGGGAATGGGTGGCAAAGGGAGAGGAGGGATCATGGCCCAGATTCACTGCAGAGTGTCAGGATTGAGGAGCAAGGCCCTGGATGGAGGAGGCCATAGGCCCCAGGCATGGGGCACTGCTATCATTTCCCAAAGAAAAACCAGAGGGACGAACATCCCAGTTCCATCCCCTGGCTCTGGTGAGCATCCTGGGAAAGGGATTTGGAAAAGGAGCCCAGCAGGGAAAAGGACAACAGAAGGGCCAAAGGAGGGCACAGCATGAAGTGCTGGAAGAAGAGGGTTTGTGGGATGCGCATCAGGACCACAGAAAGGAGCCCAGGCTAGGGACCTACAGGAGGGCCCACGCTAGGGGAGAGCAGGGGAAAGTGAGGCCAGGCAGGCAGGGGCTGCACTAGGGTTCTGAGATGCAGGGATGACAAGGAGAGAGGGGAGGTAGCCCCTTCGAGGCCCACAGTTCAAGCTCAGGGAAGCACGGTGGAAGAAGGACCCCCAGAGGCTCAAGAGAGGAGCCAGTACAGGGTATGGAAAGCCAAGGGCCAGCACTGTGGCAGGGGACTTGTTAGAGTGGACAGGGCTTGGGAGGGAAGTCAGGGGATCCATCAGGGTAGAGGCAGGCTAGAGGCCTAGTAGCACTGCCAGGTGTCAGGGTTCCTGGTGCTGCCTTAAGGGACTAGGGAGAGCAAGTAGCCCATGGAGGGTCAGGGTTCTATTTCTCATAAGGCACCCTAGCCCAGATGAGGATCAAGGTCTAGTGACCAGGTCAAAAAGCCTGACAAGGGCCAGGGGCCAGGAGGAGTGCAATGTGAGGGCATGGGATGGGTCACGGTGGGTGCAGAGAGGGGCAAGAGCCAGGACTCAACAAAGGAGCCCAGGTAAGGGACCCAATCCACCAAAAGGTATTAGGGACCCAATGAGCAGGAGACCCCTTCTCCAGGAAAAAGCAGTAGGGGAAGGAGACATAGGATCAGCACTAGGATGAGGAAACAGAGGGCTGTGCAAAGTGCACAGAGGGGAGTGAGCTTTGGGGCCTAATCAAAGGGTGCCCAGGTCAGACACGACAGGAAGAGACACTACAGAAAGCAATGCACCCCAAGTAATGCAATAAGGAGCTCAGGCTGGCAACCAGGACAGGAGACTTTAGGATGAAGGGTGAGGGTGAAAAAGGGCTGGGTTAGCTTAGGGATGGCTTGAAAGGCTGGAGGGCAGGAGAGGAAAGGCAGGGGATTGCCCATGGCAAGGTCATCATTAGGCCCATGTCCACTGCCATGTGTCAAGTTTGGAGAGCCAAGGGGGCCCAGGAGAGAGGCAGGGGTGTGTTGCCCATAGGGATCTTTCAGGACTCAAAACTCAGCCAGTTTCACTCCTCTGCCCCAGATGAGTAGATACTCAGAGAGACACCAGGACCAAAGGAGGGCAATGTGAGGGATAACTTGGTCTGGGATCGGGGAGGTGTCAGTGGTGAGGCAGCAACCATTGGAGGAGGCCAGGCTGTGGAGAAGCAGGGGGAGGGCAGGGTCCTTTCAATGACAAAATAACACATTACAAGGGAACAGAAGGGAGGAACAGGAGTGGGGCCAAGCAAGGGGACTGAAAACAAGGAACAAGTTATAGTGTCCTAGAGAATGACGACCAGGGTCTCGAGCAAGAATCCAGGCCCAAGAATGGGGAGCCAAGTGCCAGGACACAGTCCTGGATCCTATGAAAACAGACTGGGCTGGGGAGGGGAGAAAGAGGAGCAAGGGTAGTGGGTGGTGCAGGATGAGGATCGAGGAGCAGAGCCTGGGCAGAGAGAGTCCAAAGTTCCAGGCAAGAGGTACAGATACATTTTCCCAAAGGGAGCCCACAGGGCCAAATTCCCAGTTCCAGTCCCCTGGACCTGGTGAGCATCCTGGGAAAGGGATTTTGAAAAGTGGCCCAGCAGGGACAGGGCAACAGGAGGGATGAAGGAGGATACAGCATGAAAGGCCTGAGGAAGGTTGTTGATGGGGTGCAGGACAGGACTCCAGAAAGGACCCCAGCCTAGGTACCAACAGGAGGGCCCAGGCCAGGAAAGGGCAGGGAGAGGTGTCCTGGGCAGGCGGGTGACAGTAGTGTTCTGAGATTCAGGGAAGGAAATGGGAGTAGGATACAGGCCTCAGCAAGGCCCCCAGTCCAAGCCCAGGGAAGCACGGAGCAAGAAGGGCCCAAGATGCTCAAACAAGGAGGCAGGTCCTGAAATGGAGACCCAAGGGCCATGGCTTGGGCAGGGGGCTCAGGACAGTGGATAAGACTTTGGAAGGATGGCAGGGGATCTGGCAGGGTGCAGTCAGGCTCCTGGCCCAGGGCGACTGCCAGATGTTATGGGTCTGGGTGCAGAAACAAAAGAACAGAGAGAGTAATGAGCCAAGCAAGGGGCAGGACTCAGTATCTTATAAAGCACCCTGGCCCAGATGAGAATCCAGAGACAGAGACCTGGCAATGGAGGCCTGGCAAGTGAAGGTGCCAGGAGCAGGGAAATGGAAGGGCATGGCAGGCTGTTTCAGTGGGTGCATGGGGGGTCGAGTTCCAGGACCCAAGTCAAGTGCCCAGGCAAAGGACCAACCTGACCGAACATGGATCAGTGACAAAAGTAGCAGAAGACCTGCAAGCACTAGGGGAAAGCACAAGGGGAGGGGGAAGAATGCCTGCACAAGGACGAGAAGACAGAGAAAAGCATAAAGGGCAACTAAGGGAGCATGCTGGCAGTCCCTTGCAAGGGGTACCAAGGTCATACCCAACAGGATGAGAGTCCATGCTAAGCCAATTGACATGAGGAACACTGTCAGGGGCTCATGAGAGTCAGGGTTAGGGTAGGGGCAGCATGCAAGGCCAGAGGCAAGGGGAGGAAGGGAGTGGATCTCTCAGTGCTGGGTTGAAGCAAGTCGCATGTTAAATTTCAGGCCTCAAGATTCAGGCAGCAAAGGGGATTCAGGAAATGGGCAGAGCTGTATTTCCTATAGGGAGCCTTAATGGCGCAGAGGCCAGGCAATTTGGATCCTCTGCCCTGGTGAGAAGATACTCAGATAGGGACCTGGACCTAAGGAGGGTTAAAAGAGGGCACTGTGAGGGGATACCTGGCATATGGAATTTTGTTGGGTTAGTTGGTTGGGAGCCTGGACCCATTTGATGAGACCAGGCTAGGAAGAAGCAGGGAAAGCAAAGGGTCCCAGCAGAGCTCGGATATGATAGCACCAGTGGAACAGAGGGGAGGCACAGGATGGTGTCTATAAAAAGAAGCCTTAAACCATGGAAAGGGAAAGTGTCCTCGAGAAGGGCACCAGGGGCTCAAGCAGGGAGCTGTACCAAGTAATGTAGAGCCAAGTGCTAGCACCTGAGGCAGGGTGAATGAACATCGATATGGATGGGGAGGGTAGGGAGGGGAGAAATCTGAGCAGGTGGCACAGGGGGAGCAAGGCTGAAGGCCGAGGTCCACTGCAGGGTGTTAGGATTAGGTAGCAGGGCATGGGCTGAGGGAGGCCAAAGGGCTGCGACAAGTGGCATGGCTACATTTTCCAAAAGGGAATCCTCAGGGCTACGAGGCCAGGTCAAGCATCTGGCCTGGAGAGCATCCTGGGAAGGGGATCAGGAAAGTCGGCCTGAGAGAGAAAGGAAAAGAGGGCCAAAGGAGGGCACAGACTCAAGGGCCACAGGATGGGTCTGTGTGGGGTGAGGGCCAGGACCCCAGGAGGGAGATAAGACAAGGGACCAAGAGGAGGGCCCAGGCCAGGGGAGAGCAGGGAATTGTGGGCCAGTAAGGTGTGGCTGCACTAGGGTACTGCAGTACAGGGAAGCCAAAGGGAGGAGAGAAGTGGCCCCAGTGAGGGGCCTTCAGACAAACCCAGAAAACAAAGGAAGAAAAAGGCCCCTGAGGCTCATGCGAGGAGCCAGGCAAGGGAATGGAGTGCCAAGGTCGAGGGCTTGTGCAGGGGGCTTAGGACTTGGGAGGGAAGGAAGGGGATCCAACAGGGGGCAGTGAGGCTTCAGGCCCAGGGCCCCTACCAGCTGTCAGGGTTCCTGATGCAGGACCATGCACTCAGAAAAAGTAAGTGGCCCAGGTGTTGGGCAGGGCTCTGTTTTTCATAAGGTGCTGTGGCCCAGATGAGAATCCATGGAGAGGGACCAGGCAAAGGAGGCCTGGCAATAGAAGGGGAACAGAAGTAGAGATATAGGAGGGCATGGGCTTGGCTTACAGTGGGTGCATGGTGGGAGGAGAACCAGGACCATAGCTAGGTGCTCAGACTAGGTACCCAAATGAACAACCTAGGACAAGGGACCCAAGGAGCAGGAGACTCATGAGCACCAGGGGAATTCATGAGGGGATGGGGAGGATGAGCTGCACAAGAACCATGAGACAGAGGGAAGCTCTAGCGGTACCTATGGGAGCCCTCTGGCTGGCCCAAGCATAGGGCCTCCAGTTCAGACTCAACATGAAGAGACTTCATGCTATGTGAAGGGACAAGAGTAAAGTGGTCAGGGGCTCAAGAGAGTGGACATGCTCAGGGAAAGGATTGCTAAGGGTCTGGGTTAGAGAAGGCTGGGTTGGAGTAGGGGCAGCATGGAAGGTCAGAGGGCAAGGGTGGGAAGGGAGGGTATCTCTCAGGGCTGGGTTGGAGGAAGTCACATATTAACTGCCAGGCCTCAAGTTTCAGGCGGTGAAGGGGATAAAGCTGAGGTCAGGGCAGTGTTTCCCATAGGGAACATTCAGGGAGCAGAGGCCAGCCAATTCCACTCCTCTACAACAGTTGAGTAGATCAGAGAGGAAACTGGACAAAATGAGGGTCACAAAAGGACACTGTGAGGGGATACCTCTCATGTGGAAGTTGGAGTTGGGAGCGGAAGGCATCCAGAACCCATTTGGTGGGTGCACTGTAGGGCGAGAGCCATGACCAAATACAGGCCCCCAGTCAAAGAACCCACCCAACTGATTGTGACGAGGTACCCAAGGAGCGGGAGACCTGCAAGAGCCAGGAAAATGCATGAAGGAAAGGGAGATAGAAGCTGAGTGAAGACGAGGAGACAGAGGGAAGCACAAGAGGAACCTAGGTGAGCCTGCTGGGGGGGCCCAATAGGGGGCCCCCGGGTCTCACCGAACATGAAGGGACTACATGCTATGCCAAGGGACATGAGGAATGCAGTCATGGACTCAGGCGAGCGCCCAGACCCAGAGACTGAATCACAAAGGGTCAGGGTTAGGGAGAGCTGGGTTGGGGTAGTGGCAGCATGCAAGGCCAGAGGGCACGGGAGGGAAGCGAGGAGATTGCTCAGGGCTGGGTTGGAGCAAGTCCCATGTTAACTGCCAGGCCTCAAGGTACAGGCAGTGAAGGGGACTCAGGTGACTGGAAGGACTTTGTTTCCCATAGGAAGCATTCAGGGTGCAGAGAACAACCAAATCCGCTCCTCTGCCTCAGGTGAGTAGATCTTCAGAGAGGCACCTGGACCAATGAGGAGCAAAGGAGTTTATTGTGAGGGAATACCAGACATGCAGAGGTTGAGGAGGGTTGGTGGCTTGCAGGACCCTTTTGAGCAGCCTAGGATACAGTGAAGGATGGGTAATGGATGGTCCATGCATTGCCAGGATACCACAGCATGAGGGGAACCGAGGGGAGGCACAGGAGTGTGCTGGCAAAAGGGGCTTGAAACCAAGGGACAGGGACAGGGTCTTTGAGAAAGTGGACTGGGCCC
The DNA here is from genome assembly GCF_021218885.2 of Marmota monax. Lineage (NCBI taxonomy): Eukaryota > Metazoa > Chordata > Mammalia > Rodentia > Sciuridae > Marmota > Marmota monax. Next base: position 1,166,933 of record NW_026695198.1, on the reverse strand, counting down.
AGTAATGGAGAGCCACATGCTAGCACCAGGGCCTGGGTGAATGAAAAGAAACATGGAGAGGGAGAGGTGGGAGGGGCAAAAGGGGAGTAACTGGCACAGGGGGAGAAGGTCTCAAGGCCTGGGTCCACTGCAGGGTTTCAGGGGTCGGGAGAAGATCCCCGGCTGAGGTAGTCCAAAGGGCCCAGGCAAGGGGCAGGGCTATGATTTCCCAAATGGAGCTCCCAGAGCCAAGAGGCCAGGTCAAGTCACCTGGACTGGGTTAGCATCCTGGGAAGGGGATCAGGAAAGCAGTTGTGGCAGAGATACATAGGACAGGAGGGCCGAAGGATGGCACAGCCTAAAGGGCTGCATAAAGGTGTGAGTGGGGTTGGGACCAGGACCCTAGCAAGGAGCCCAAGCCAGGGACCTAGAGGAGGGCCCAGGCCAGGGGAGAACAGGGAACGCCAGGCCAGGACAGCAGGGCTTCACTAGGGTACTGCAGTACAGGAATGCCAAGGGGAGCAGGGAAGTGAGGGGCCCTCAGACAATGCCCAGAAAAGCAGTGAGCAAGAAGGGCCACCAGAGGCTCAAGAGAGGAGCCAGGCCAGGGTATGGAGAGCCAAGGGTCAGGGCTTGGGTAAGGGGCTCAGGACACTGGACAAGATTTGGGATGGAAGGCAGGGAATTCAGCAGGGGGCAGTCAGGCTTCAGGCCCAGGGTTTCAGGGTTCCTGTTGCAGGACAAAGCACCCAGGGAGAACAAGGGGCCCAGGCAAGGGCCAGGGCATTGTTTCCCATAAGGTGCCCTGGATCAGATGAGAACCCACAGCCATGGTCCTGGCAAAGGAGGCCAGGAAAAGGAAGGGAGCCAGATGGAGGGCAAAATAAGGGCACTTCATTGTGTCAGCATGGGTGCGCAAATGGGAAAGACCCAGGACCAAAGCCAGGTGCCCAGGCAAAGGACTCAATCAATCAATGGTGATGGGGGACCCAAGAAGCAGGAGACCTGTGAGTGCCAGAAAAAAGTGCAAGAGGAAATGGAGGAAGGGGCTGCATGAGGACCAAATGAAGCTAAGGGGCACCCAGAAGAGCCCAATGGAGGGCCCAAGCAAGGGGCCCCAACGTCAGACCAAACACAAAGATAATCCTTGCTATGCCAAGGGCCATGAGGAACATTTTCAGGGGCTCAGGTGAATGCCTAGGCCCAGACGCTGGATCACAAAGGGTCAGAGTTATAGAAGGCTGGGTAGGGGCAGTGTGCAAGACCAGAGGGTGGGGGAAAGAAGGGAGGGTATTGCTCAGGGCTTGGTGGGAGCAAGCCCATGTTATCTTCCAGGCAGTGAAGGGAACTGAGGCAAGTGGCAGGGCTGTGTTTTCAATAAGGAGCATTCAGGAAGCAGAAGCGAGCCAGTTCCACTCTTCTGCCCCAGGTAAGTAGATCCTCAGAGAGGGACCTGGACCAAAGTAGGGGCCAAAGACGGTATAATGAGGTGATACCTGGTGTTCATAAGTGGAAGGCGATGGGTTGTCAGGACCCATTCAAGCAGCATAGGCTAGGGGGAAGCAGGATGAGCAAAGGGTTCGAGCAGTGCCAGGATACTACAGCATGAGGGGATCAGAGGGGAGGCACAGAAGGGGGCTGGCAAAACAGGCGTGAAACCAAGGAGCAGGGAAAGAGTCCTCAGGAAGGGTAGCCAGGGTCTTACAAAAGGAGTTGGGCCCAGCAATGTAGAGCCAAGTGCTAGGACCTGGGCCTGGGTGAATGAAAAGAACATGGAGGGGGACCAGTGAGAGGCGAGAAAGTGGAGTGAGAGGCACAGTTGGAGAAAGGCTCAAGGCTCAGGTTCACTGCAGGGTGTCAGGGGTTGAGAGCAGAGCCCTGGCTGAGAGAGTCCAAAGGGCCCAGGCAAGGGGCATGGCTACGTTTTCTCAAAGGGAGTCCTCAGGGCCAAGAGGCCAGATCAAGTCACCTCACCCCAGGTGAGAATCCTGGGAATGGGATCAAGAAAGTGGACATGGCAGAGATAGAAATGAAAGGATGGCCAAAAGTGGGCACAGACTGAAAAGATGCAGGATGGGTGTGGGTGAGGTGGGGGCCAGGACCCTAGCCAGAAACACAGACAAGGGCCCTAGAAGAGGGCCCAGGCCAGTGGAGAGCAGGGAACACCAGGCAAGAAAGGCAGAGCTGCACAAGGATACTGCAGTACAGAAATGCCAAGGGGAGCAGGAAAGCGGCCCCAATGAGTGGCCCTCAGACAATGCCTAGAAAAGCAGTGAGCAATAGAAGCCACCAGAGTCTCAAGTGAGGAGCCATGCCAGGGAACTGAGAGCCAAGGGCCAGAGCTTGGGCAGGGGGCTCAATACACTGGACAAGATTTGATGGGGAAGGCAGGGGATCCAACAGCAGTCAGTCAGGCGCCAGGCCTCACGGCCACCTCCAGGTGTCAGGGATCCTGGTGGAGGACCAAGCACCCAGAGAGAGCAAGTGGACCGGGCAAGGGGCAATGCTCTGTTTCCCATAAGGTGCCCTGGCACAGAATTGAATCCAAGTCCAGGGATCTGGCAAAGGAGGCCAGACAAAGGAAGAGGGCCAGGAGAATGTTGAATCAGGGCACGGCGGGGGGTCTTGTTAGGTGCATTGTAGGTTAAGAGCCATGACCCAAGACAGGCCCCCTGGCAAGGGACCTACCCAACCAATTATGATGAGGGACCCAAGGAGCAGGAGACCTGCAATCCCTAGGAAAAAGTGCAAGGGGAAGGGAGGTAGGTGCTGCGTGATGACCAGGAGACAGAGGGAAGCACAAGGGGCACCTAGGTGAGCCCACTGGCCCGCCCAAATAAGAGGCTCCCAGGTTATATCTAACACATAGAGACTCCATGCTATGCCAAGTGACATGAGAAATGCAGTCAAGGGCTCAGGCGAGCACCCAGGCCCAGAGGCTGGAGTACAAATGTTCAGAGTTAGGGAGGGCTGTGTTGGGATAGGGGCAGCATGCAAGGCCAGAGGGCAGGGGAGGGAAGGGAGGAGATTGCTCAGGGCTGGGTTGGAGCAAGTCCCAAGTTAACTGACAGGCCTCAAGGTACAGGCAGTGAAGGGGACTCAGGTGACTGGAGGGGCTGTTTTCCATAGGGAGCATTCGAGGTGCAGAGAACAGCCAAATCCGCTCCTCTGCCCCAGGTTAGTAGATCCTCAGAGAGGGACCTGGACCTATGAGGTGAAAAGGAGTGTACTGTGTGGGGATACCTGGTGTGAACAGTTTGGAGGGGGGTCGGTGGGCTGTAGGACCCATTTGAACATCATAGGCTACAGTGAAGCAGGGTTAGCAGAGTGTCCCGGCAGTGCCAGGATACAATAGCATGAGGGGATCAGAGGGGAGGCACAGGAGGCGGCTGGAAACAGGGGCCTGAAACCAAGGGATAGGGTCTGGATCCTCTAGAAGGGCAGCCAGGGGCTCAAGAAATGAGCCAGGCCCAGTAATGGAAAGCCAAGTGCTAGCACCTGGGCCTGGGTGAATGAAAAAGGACATGGTTTTCTGTGGGAGCTGTTATACCTCTGCAGCCTGGCTGCAGAGGTATAACATCTGCCACAGACAACCATGTTTCGCCTGAGCCCTCTGAGCGAAACACGCCTCCCACCTTGGTATCCAGGCTACTTTGTACACTGCCTCAGCCCACGTAGAGGGGACTCACCCCTATAGTCATAAGATCCCTTCCACCTGGGTGCCCAGTGGCAGGGGCCATTCTCGTGTACATCTTCAGCCAGGGTAGCAGGCAATCGCCCCTCCAGTTGGCATACCCCTTTCACCTGGGTGTCAGGGGGAGCGCGTATCTAGGCACAGCCAGAGTAGCAGGAACGTGCTCCACTAGGCAAGAGACCCCTCACACCTGGGTTTGTACCTGGGGGGTGGGGGGTTCCTATGGAGCTGGAGGCAGAGTAACAGGAACTCACCCCTCCAGTCGGGACACCTTTTTCACCTGGGTATCTGGGGGTACTTGTATACCTCTGCAGGCAGGGTAGAGGGAACTTGCCCCTCCAGGCAGGAGACACCTCCCAACTGGGTGTCTGGGAGTTAGTACACCACCCAACCAAGGTAGAGGGGACTTGTGCCTCCAGGCAGGAGACCCCTCCCACCTGAGTGTTGTGGGGATCTTGTACACCACTACAGCCAAGTCAGAGGGGACTCACCTCTCCAAGCAAAGACCCCTCCATCCTGGGAGTCCAGGGGAGCTCATATGCCACCGCAGCCTGGGTAGAGATCACTTGCCCCGTGAGGCTGGAGACCCCTCCCACCTGGGTGTCACAGGAGCTCCTATACCACTGCAGCCAGTTTAGAGGGGACTCAAACCTCTATTTGGAAAATCACCCCCCACCTGGCTGACTGGGGGAGCTCCTATACCTCCCAGCCAAGGTAGAGGGGACTCGCTCCTCCAGATGGGAGACACCTCCCACGTGGGTGTACTGGGAACTCTTATATGGCACCAGCCAAAGTAGAGGAAACTGCCACTCCAGGTGGGAGACTCCTCCACTTGGGTGCTAGGGTCTTGTATAGCTTGTATACCATCAAAGCCAGAAAGAGGGGACTCACCCCTCCATGCAGGAGACCACACACCCAACTGGGTGTCTGGGGAAGCTTGCATACCTGCACAGCTTGGGTAGAGGGAATTCCTTGCTCTAGGTGGGAGACCCTTCCTATCAGGGTGTCAGGGGGAACTCTTATCCTGCCACAGCCTGGGTAGAGGGTGTTCGCCCTTCCAGGCATGATACCCCTCCCACCTGGGTGTCAGGGGGAGCTCTTATACCACCACAATCAGAGTAGAGGGGACACGCCCCTCCAGGCAGGAGACCTCTTCCATCTTGGTGTCCAGGGGAGCTCCTATACCACCACAGGAAGGGTAGGGGAAACTCGCCACTCCAGGTAGGAGATTCCTCCCACCTTGGTGTCAGGGGGAGGTAGTGTACTGTGTCAGCAAGGGTAGAGGGGACTTGCCCCTCCAGGCGGGAGACCCCACCCACCTTGTTGTGGGTAGAGTGAACATATACCACTATAGCCAGGGTAGTGAGGACTTGACCCTCCAGGGAGGAGACCCCTCCCACCTCGGTGTAGCTGGGAGCTTGTATAACACCGTAGCCAGGATAGACAGGACATGCCCCTCCAGACAGGAGACCCCTCCCACCAGGGTGTCACGGGGAGCTCATATACTGCAGCAACCAGGGTAGAGGGGACTCACCCCTTTATATTGGAGACCCCTCCCACATGGGTAAGGTGGGGGGGCTCGTATACCACAATATCCATGGTAAAAGGGACTTGTCCTTCCTTGCTAGAGACCCCTCCAATGTGGATGTCTGGGGGAGCTCCTACACCACTGCAGACAGGGTAGAAGGGATTCACCCCTCTAGGCAGGAGACCTCTTGCACCTGGATGTCTGGGGGAGCTCTTATACAGTGGCAGCCAGGGGAGAGATAACTTGCCCCTTCAGGAGGAAGACTCCTCCCACCTGTGTGTCAGGGGAAACTCATATACTGCTGCAGCCATGGTAGAGTGGACACACTCCTCCATGTGAGACACCCCTCATATCTTGGTGCCATGGTGAGCTTGTATTCAGCCTTAACCAAGGTAGAGGACACTCACCCCTTCAGATTGGAGACTATTCCCACCTGGGTTTCAGGGGGAGCTCTTTTACTGTTGCAGCCAGGGTAGAGGGGACTGGCCCCTGCAGGCAAGAGACTTCTCCCACCTGGGTGTTGGGAGCTCTTATATGGCACCAGCCAAAGCAGAGTGGACTCTTGCCCTTCCAGGCAGGAGACCCCTTCCACCTGGGTATGGGGGGTGAGTTTTATTCCGCCACAGCTAGGATACAGGAAACCTGTTTGTCAAGGCGAGACACCCCTCCTGCCTGTGTGTCAGAGTATCTTGAATACCACCACAGCCAGGGTAGAATGGACCTTCCCATTCAGGTGAGAGACCCCTCCCACGTGGGTGTCAGGGGAAGCTCTTATACTGCCTCAGCCAGGGTTGAAGGGACTCGCTCCTCCAGGCATGAGACTCCTTCCACCTGGGTGTCCAGCAGAGCACCTATTCAGCCACAGGCTGGGTAGAAGAGACTCTACCTTCCAGGCTGGAGACTCTTAATACTTGGTTGTCAGGGGAAATCCTATACCACAGCATCCAGATTAGAGGGGACTCGCCCCTCCATGCAGGAGACCCTTGCCACCTGGGTGTGGGGGGTGAAGCTTTTATACCCCTGCAGCCAGAGTAGTGGTGACTTGCTCCTACAGACAGGGGACATCTCCACCTGGGTGTCAAGGGGAGATCTTATACCACTGCAGCCATGGTAGAGGGTACTTTCCCATTCTGGCGGGAGAATCCTCCCACCTGGGTGGCTGGGGAGCTCCTATACCACCACAGGGGGTGGGTAGAGGGCACTCACAGCTCCAGGAGAGAGACCCCTTCCACCTTGGTGTCAGGGGGAGTTCCTTTACCACTGCAGCCAGTGTAGAGTGGGCTTGTCCTTTCAGTCGTGAGACCCCTTCCACCTGGGTTTCTGGGTGAGCTCCAATACCTCCACAGCCAGAGTAGAAGGGACTCGCCCCTCCAATTGGGACACCCCTCCCACTTAGGTGTCCAGGGAAGCTTGATTACTTCAGCAGCCAGTGTAGGGGAGACTCGCTCCTAAAGCCGGGAGTCCCCTCCCACCTGGGTGTCAGGGGGAGCTCCAGTACTGCCACAGCAAGGGTAGAGGGAACGCATGCCTGCAGGCGGAAGACCCCTCCAACCTGGGTGTACTAGGAGCTCTTATATAGCAAGAGCTAAAGTAGAGGGGACTCGCCCATCCAGGCAGGATACCCCTCCCACCTGGGTGTCAGGGGAGTTTGTATACCACGAAAGCCAGGGTAGAGGGGACTCGTCTGTCCATGGGAAAGACCACTCCACCTGTGTGTAGGTGGGCGCTTGTATAACACCTTAGCCAAGGCAGAGAACACTTGCCCCTCCAGGGGGCAGATCCCTCCCCCCATGGGTGTCTGGGAGAGCTGGTATACCGCCACAGCCAGGGAAGAGAGGACTCATTGTTCCAGGAGGGAGACCCCTCCTACTAGCATGTTGGGGGGAGCTTGTATCCTCCACAGCCAGTGTAGAGGGGACTCACCACTCCAGTCGTTAGACTCCATAACCTGGGTGTCGGGGGGAGCTCCTATATCGCCAGAGCCAGGGTCGAGTGGACACTGCTCCTCCATGGGAGAGACCCCTCCCATCTTGGTGCCAGGGTGAGCTTGTATTTGGCCTTAGCCAGGGTAGAGGGGAATCGCCCCTTCAGGTGGGAGACGTCTCCAACCTTGCTTTCAGTGGGAGCTCATATACCACCACAGGAAAAGAAAGTACTTGCCCCTCCTGGTGGGAGTCCCCTCCTACCAGGGTGTTAGTGGGAGCTCCTATACCACCCCAGGCAGGTTAAGGGGACTCGTGCCTCCAGGCAAGAAAACCCTCGCACCTGGGTGTCAGGGGAAGCTCTTATACCACTGCAGCCATGGTAGAGGGTACTTTCCCCTTCAGGAGGGATAACCTTCCCACCTGGGTGTCTGGGAGAGCTAGTATACAGCCACAGCCAGGGGAGAGGGGACTCATTGCTCCAGGCAGGAGACCCCTCCCACTTGGGTTTCAGGAGAACTTGTATACCGCCTAAGCCACTGTAGAGGGGACTTGCCCCTTCAGTCAGGAGACCCCATAACCTGGGTGTTGGGGGTAGCTCTTATACCACCAGAGACAGGGGAGAGGGGACTTGACCCTCCAGGTGGAAGATGCTTTCCATCTGGTTGTCATGGGGATTCATATATTGCCACAGGCAAGATATCGGGGACTTCAACTCGAGGCGGGAGACCCCTCCCACCTGAGTAGAGAGGACTCACCTGGGTGTAGGGGGGAGCTCCTATACCACTGCAGCCAGGGTAGAGGGGATCTCCTTTCCAGGCGGAAGACCCCTCACACCTAGGTGTTCGGGGGAACTTGTTTTCCATCTTAGCCAGGGTAGAGGGTCTCGCCCCTGTAGACAGGAGACCTCTCCTACCTGGGTGTCCTGGAAGCTCTTATATGGCACCTGCCAAAGTAGAATTGACTCTCTCCCCTTCAGGAAGAAGAGCCTTTCCACCTGGGTGTCCTGGGGAGCACCTATACAGATACAGCAAGGTAGACGGGATTCTAGCCTCCTGGCGGGAGACTCTTCCCAATTGGGTGTCAGGGGGAGCTCCTATACCTAAGCAGCCAGGATAGAGGGAACTCACACCTCTAGGAAGGAGACCCCTTTTACCTGGGTGTCAGAGGGAGTTCCTATACCGCTGCAGCCAGGATAGAATAGACTTGCCCTTCCAGTTGGGAGACCCCTCCCATCTGGATGTCTGGGTGAGTTCCTATACCTCCGCAGTCAGGGTAGAGGGTACTCGCCCCTCCAATCAGAAGACCCCTCCCACCTGGGTTTCATGGGGAGCGCCTATGCCTGCCACAGACTGGGTAGAGGGAACTCGCCTGGGAGTGGAAGACCCCTCCCTCCTGGGTGTACTGAGACCTCTTATATGGCAAGACTTAAAGTAGAGGAGACTCACACTTCCAGGCGGATACCCCTCTCACCTGGGTGTCAGGGGAGCTTGTATACTGATAAATCCAGGGTAGAGGAGACTTGCCTGTCAATGCGGGATATCACTCCCACCTGTGTGTACGGGGGACACTTGTATACCGCCTTAGCATGGATAGAGAATACTTGCCCCTCCAGGCTGAAGACCCCTCCCACCTGAGTGTCTGGGATAGCTTGTATACCACCATAGCCAGAGTAGAGGGGACTCACCCCTCCAGGCATGAGACCCCTTCCACCTGGGTGTCTGGGGGAGCACCTATACAGCCACAGGCAGAGTAGAGGGGACTCTATTCTCCAGGCTAGAGTCTCCTCACACATTGTTGTCTGGGAAACTCCTATACTGCAGCAGCCAAGGTAGAAGGGACTCGCCCCCCAACGTGCTACCCCTCCCACCTGGGTGTGGGGGGTGGAGCTCGTATTCTCCTGCAGCCAGGGTAGTGGAGACTCACCCCTCCAGGCAGAAGACCCTTTCCACCTGGGTGTTGGGTGTAGCTCCAATACCAAATACCGTTTAAGGCAGGTAAGAAGAAACTCGCTCCTCCAGGCGGAAGATCCTCCCATCTGGGTGTCAAGGGAGCTCCTATATTGCCCCAAGCAGGGTAGAAGGAACTCTACCTCCAGATGGATGACCCCCTTCCACCTGGGTGTCCTAGAGAGCACCTATACTGCTGCAGCAGGTTAGACGTAACTTTAGCCTCCTGGCGGGAGACTCCTCCCTATTGGATGTCAGGGGAGCTCCTATACTGCAGCAGCCAGCGTAGAAGGGGGCTTGCCCTTCCAGGCAAGATATCTATCCAACCAGATTGTCAGGGAAAGCTAGTGTACCACTGCAGCCAGGGTAGATGGGACTGGCCCCTTCAGTCAGAAGACCCTTCCTACTTGGGTATGGGGGGGGGAATCTTATATACCACAGCAGGAAGAATAGAGGGAACTAACCCCTCTAAGCAGAAGATCCCTCCCATCTGTGTGTCTGTGAGAGCCGGTACACCCTCTAAACCAGGGTAGAAGGAAGTTACCCCTCTAGGTGGGAGACCCCTCCCACCTGGGTGTCAGGGGAAGCTCCTTAACCACTGCAACCAGGGTAGCGTGGACTCGCTCCTCCAGGCAGAAATCCCCTCCCACCTGGGTGACAGTTGTAGCTCATATACCCCAGCAGCCAGGGTAGAGGCAACTCACACCTCCAGACCAGAGACACCTCCCACTTAAGAATGGGGGTAACACCTATATTGCCTTAGCCAGAGTAGAGGGGACACACCCCTCCAGGCAGAAGACCCCTCCCACAGGTGTGTCTGGCAGGAAGGGTTTCCTATACAGCTGCATACTGGGTAGCAGCCACTCACCCCTCCAGGTGGGAGACCCCTCCCTCCTGGGGGTAGGAGGGGGCTCTTTAATACCCACAGCAAAGGTTGGGGTGGCTCATCCCTTCAGGCAGGAGACCCTCTCACCTAGGCATGTGTTGGGGGAGCTTGCATACCACTGCAGCCAGGGTAGTGTGGACTCGCCCCTCCAGGTAGGAGACCCTTCCTAACTTGGTGCCACAGGGAACTTGTATACCACCTTATCCAGGGTAGAGGAGACTCGACCATCCATGCGGGAGACCCCTTCAACCTGTTATTGACAGGAGCTCATATCCACCCTGGGCAAGGTAGAACCTACTTTCCCCTCCTGGCGGAAGAGCCCTCCCACCAGGAAGTCAGGGGAACTCATATATCTCCACAGCCAGGTGAGAGGGGACTTGCCCCTACATGTGGGAGACCCCTCCCACCTGGGTGTCTGGGGGAGCTTGTATACCTTTGCAACTAGGGTAGAGGGGACTCTCTGCTCCACTTGGGAGACCCTTCCCACCAGTGTGTCAAGGGGATCTCATACACTGCGACCACCAGGGTAGAGGGGACTCGCCCCTCCAGGCAGAAGACCCCTTCCACCTGGGCTTCAAGGGGAGCTCTTATACCACTGCAGCCAGGGTAAAAGGGACTAGCCACTCCAGGAATGAGACCCCTTCAACCTGGGTGTCCTGGGGTGCTCCTGTACTGCTGTATCCAGGGTAGAGGGGACTCATACATTTAGGAGGGAGACCCCTCTCACATGGGTGTCAGGGGGAGCTTGTATACATTTCCTGCCAGGGTAGAGGGGACTCTCTTCTCCACTTGGAAGACCCTTCCCCCCTGTGTGTCAGGGGGATATCATATACCACCACAGCCAAGGTAGAGGGGATTTGCCCCTCCGGGTAGGAGAACTCTGCCACCTGAGTGTGTGGAGGGGAGATACTATACTGACACAACCAGGATAGAGGGGACTAACCCCTGCATGCCGGAAAGCCCTCCCACCTGGGTGACTGGGGAAGCTTGTATACATTTGCACCCAGTGTAGCTGAGGACTCGCTGCTCCAGTTGGGAGACCCTTCCCACCTGTGTGTCAGTGAGATCTCACAGACCACCATAGGCAGGGTAGAGAGGACTGGCCCTTCCAGGCGGGAGAGACCCCTCCTAACTGGGTGTGTGTGAGGGAGAACCTATACTGCCACAGCCAGGGTAGAGGAAACTCACCCTTCCAGGTGGGAGACCCTTCCCACTTTGGTTTCAGGGGGAGCTCTTATACCGCTGCAGCCAGTGTAGAGGGGACTTGCCTCTCCAGGAGGGTGACCCCTTCCACCTAGGTGTCCTAGGGAGCTCCTATACCGCTGAAGCCAGGGTAGAGGGGACTTGCCCCTCTAGGAAGGAGACCCATCCCACCTGGATGTCAGGGGGAGTTCTTATACCACTTCAGCCAGGGTAGAGCAGACTTGCCTTTCCAGTTGGGAGACCCCTCCCACCTTAGTGTCTAGGTGATCTCCTATACCTCCACAGCCAGGGTAAGGGGGACTCACCCCTCCAAAAGGGAGACCAATTCCAACTGGGTGTCCTGGGGAATTTGATTACTGCAGCAGCCAGGGTAGAGGGGACTTGCCCCTATGGGCTGGTGACCCCTCCCACCTGGGTGTAGGGGGGAGCTTCTTACACTGCCACAGCCAGGGTAGAGGGAACACACACCTACAGGCAGAAGACCCCTCCCACCTGGGTATACTGGGAGCACTTATATGGCAAGAGCTAAAGTAGAGGGGACTTGCCATTCAAGGGAGGATACCCCTCCCACCTGGGTGTCGGGGGAGCTTATATACTGCCAAAGCCAGAGTACAGGGGACTTCCCCATCCATGCGGAAAACCACTCCCACCTGTGTGTAGGGGTGCACTTGTATACTGCCTTAGCCAGGGTAGAAGACACTTGTCACCTGGGTGTTGGGGGAGCTCGTATACCCCTGCAACCAGCGTAGAGGGGACTTGCCTTTCCTGTCAGGAGACCCCATAATCTGGGTGTCTGGGGGAGTTTCTATAGCACCAGAGCCAGAGGAATGGGGACTTGACCCTCCAGGTGGAAGATCCCTTCCACCTAGTTGTCAAGGGAGTTCATATACTGCCACAGGCAGGGTAGAGGGGACTCATCACTCCAGGTGGGATACCCCTCCAACCTGGGTGTAGGGTGCAGCTCCTATACCACTACAGCCAGGGTCAAGGGGATTTGCCTCTCCAGGCCAGAGACCCTCCCACCTGGGTGTCAGGGGAAGATCCTTTACCACTGCAGCCATGGTTGAGGGGATTCGCCCCTCCAGGCAAGAGACCCATCCAACCTCAGTGTCAGGGAAAGCTAGTAAACCACTGAAGCCAGAGTACAGGGGACTGCAGTTTCAGGCCGGAGACTGCTCATATTTGGGTATTGGGGGGGGGGCTCATGTACAACAGCAGCCAGAATAGCAGGGACTCTCCACTCTCAGCAGGAGACCCCTCCCATCTGGGTGTCTGGGAGAGCTGGTACACCCTCTCAGACAGGGTAAAAAGAAGTCATCCCTCTAAGCGTGATACCCCTCCCACCTGGGTGTCAGGGGATTCTCCTTAAATGCTGCAGCCAGGGCAGAGTGGACTCCACCCTCCAGGCAGAAGACTCCTCCTACCTGGGCATTAGATGGAGCTCATATACCCTAGCAGCCAGGGTAGAGGCAACTCACATCTGAAGCAAGAAACACCTCCCAACTGGGAATGGGAGTAACTCCTATATTGCCTAAGCCTAGGTAGAGGGCACTTGCCCCTCCAGGTGGAAGACCCCTCCCACCTGGGTGTCAGGTGAGCTCATATACCCCAGCATCCAGGATAGAGAAAACTCAACTTTCACTTCCAGGAGAGAGACATCTATCACTTGGGGATGGGGGAAATTCCTATACCGCCTTAGCCCAGGTAGAAGGTCTTGCCCCTCTAGTTTTGTGACCCCACATCCTGGGTGACTGGAGAGCTCCAATACCGCCAGAGACAGAGGAGAGGGGACTCGACCCTCCAGGTGAATATCCCTTCCACCTGGTTTTAAGGGGAGTTTATATACTGCCACAAGCTGGGTAGAGGGGACTCGCCTTTAGAGGGGAGAGACTCCTCCCACCTGGGTGCAGGGGTGACCTCCTATATCACTACAGCCAGGGTAGAGAGGACTCGCCTCTCCAGGCCAGAGTCCCACCCACCTGGTGTCAGGAGGAGATCCTTTACCCTGGGAGCCAGGGTAGAGGCGACTGGCCCCTTCAGGTGGGAGACCCACCCACCTGGGGGGGGGGCAGCTCATAAGCCCCTGCAGTCAATGTAGTGGGGACTCCTCCTTACATGTAGGAGACCCCTCTCATCTGGGTATGGAGAGGAGCTCTTATAATGTAGCAGTCATGGTCAAGGGGAATCACACCTAAATGCGGGATACCTCTCCCACCTGGGTGTCAGAGGAAGCTCCTTAACTGCTGCAAGCTAGTGTAGAGCAGACTTTCCCCTCTAGGTGGAAGACCCCTGCCACCTAGGTGTCAGGGGGAGCTCATATACCATCCCAGACAGGATAGATGGGACTAATCCCTAAAGGTGGGAGACCCCTCTCCGCTGGGTGTCCTGGGGTGGGGGCTCATATACAGCTGCAGGAAGTGTAGCAGGGATTCGAAACCCCAGGAGGAACACCACTTTCACCTGGGTGTCCAGGAGAGTGCCTATCCTGCTGGAGCCATCATAGAGGGAACTCACCCCTCCAGGCAAGAGTCCCCTCCCACCTGATGATGGGGGGAGCTCACATACTGCCCAAGGCAGAAGAGAGGGGCCTTGCCCCTCCAGGCAGGAAACCCCTCCCATCAGGATGTCAGGGAAAGCTAGTATAGCACTGGAGCTAGGGAAAAAGGGACACCCCCTTTCAGGAGGGAGACCCCTCCAATCTGCTAATGGGGGTGGCTCCTATACCACAGCAGCCAGGGTAGAGGGGACTCCCCCATCCATGCGGGAGACCCCTCCCACCTGAGTGTCTTGGGGGAGCTTCTATACTGCCTTAGTCAGAGTGGCTGGTACTCTCTCCTCCAGATGGGAGAACCCTCCCATCAGGCTATGGGGGGTGGACCTCGCATATCCCTGCAGCCTGGATAGAGGGGACTAGCCGCATTAGGTGGGAGACCCCTCCACCTTGATTGTCAGGGGAGCTCATATACTGCTGCAGGCAGGGTAGAGGGGACTCGCCACAAGGGGCGGGAGACCCCTCCCACTTTGGTGTAGTGGGGAGCTCCTGTACAACCAGAGCCAGGGTAGAGGGTACTCACCCCTCCAAGCTGCAGACCCCTACCACCTGGGTGTCAGGAGGTGCTCTTATACCATTGAAGCCAGGGTAAAGTGGACTTGCCCCTCCAATCCAGAGACCCTTCCCACCTGGGTGTCACAGGCAGCTTGTATACCACCATAGCCAGGGTAGAGTGGGTTTGCCCCTCCTGACGGGAGATCTCTCCCACCTGGGTGTCAGGGAAAGATCCTATACCACACTAGCCAGGGTACCAGGGATTGTCTCCTCCAGGCAAGAGACCCATCCAACCTGGTTGTCTGAGGGAGTTCATATACCACCCCAGGCGGGGGAGAGGAGACTCACCTCTCAAGGCGGTAGACCCCTCCCACCTGGGTGTCCTGGGGGGGCTTCTATGCATCTGCAGGCAGGGTAGCAGGGACTCTTCCCCCATGGTGGAAGACCACTTTCACTTGGGTATCAGGGGAGCTCCTATCCTGCTGTAACCACGGTAGATGGGAATGGCCCCTCCAGGCGAGACCCATCCCACTTGATTGTAGGGGGGAGTTCATATACGTCCGCAGCCAAGGTAGAGGGTTCTCACCCCTCTAGGCCAGAGGCCCTTCCACCTGGGTGTATGGGGGATCACCTATACCGCTGCAGCCAGGGTAGAGGGGACTAGCCCCTCCAGGCCAGAGACCCTCCCACCTCAGTGTTGGGGGAACTCCTTTACTGCCACAGACAATGTAGAAGGCCCTCATGACACCAGGCAGGGGACCCCTCCCACCTGAATGACAGAGAAAGGTAGTATACCACTTCAGCCAGGGAAAAGGGGATTCAATCCTTCAGTTGGGAGACCCCTCCCACTTGGGTGTCACACGGAGCTTGTATACCACATTAGTCAGGGTAGAGATGACTTGCACCTCCAGGCTGGAGACCCTTCCTTCCTGGGTGTTCGGGACCTTCTATACTGCATTAGCCAGGGTGGAGGGTACTCTCCTCCAAGCAGGAGACCCCTCCCATCTTGCTATGGGGGCTGTCTCATATAGTGCTCCAGCCAGGAGAGAGGGGACTCGCCCTACTAGAGGGGAAACCCTTAAACCCTAGTTGTCAGGAGATCTCATATACCAGCAGAGGCCAGGAAGAGGGAATTCACCATCCCAGGCAAGAGACCTCTGCCACCTGTGTGTGTGTGTGTGGGGGGGAGCTCTTATACCACTACAGCCAGGGTAGTGGTGACTCCATGCTCTACTCAGGAAACCCCTCCCACCTGGGTGTCGAGGGCAGCTTGTATACCACCTTAGCCAGGGTAGAGAGGACTCGCCACTCCAGGCAAGAGACCCCTCCCACCAGGGTGTCACAGGGGAGCTCCTATACCATCGAAGCCAGGGTATAGGGTATATGCCACTCCAGTTCCAAGATCCATCCCACCTGGCTGTTAAAGGTGGCTCTTATGCAGCTGCAGCCAGGGTACAGGGGACTCGCCCCTCTAGGCTGGAGACGCCTCCCACCTGGGTGTTGGAGAGATCCAGTATACCTCCGCAGCCAGGATAGAGGAAACTCACCCCTCTGGAGACCCCTCCCACCTAGGTGTCCATTGGGGGGGGCTCATATACAGCCCTAGCCAGGGTAGAGTGGACTCACCCCTCCAGGAAGGAGACCCCTCACACCTGGGTGTTGCAGGGAGCTTGTATACCAAGTTATCCAGAGTAGAGGGCACTGGAGGTGTGAATACCTTCTGCCCTGGCTGTAGTAGTATATGAGCTCCTCCCAAAACCCAGGTGGGTGGAGTCTCCCGCCTGGAGGGCTAGTCACCTTTACCCTGACTGTGGATGTTTTCAGCTCCCCCCAATCCCCAGATGTGAGGGTTCTCCCGCCTATAGTGGTTAGTGCCCTGTACCCTGGCTTCAGCAGTATAGGAGCTTCCCCCAACACCCAGGTGGGAGGGGTCTCTCGCATGGAAGAGGGAGTCCTCTCTACCCTGGCTACTGGGCTTTAGCAGCTTCCCCTACAACCCAGTGGGAGTGGTCTCCTGTCTGGAATGATGAGTCCCCTCTCTCCTGGCTGTGGCAGTATATGGTGAGGAAGGGGAATAAGGGGAAGAGGTGGCACAGGGAGAGGAGGGCTCAAGGCCTAGATTCACTGCAGAGTATCAGTATTGAGGAGAAGGCCCCAGGCTGCAGGAGGCCAAAGCCCCCAGGCAAGGGGCACTGCTTACTTTTCCCAAAGGAAGACCGCAGGGCCAAACATTCAAGTTCCATCGCCTGGCTCTTTTGGGCATATTGGGAAAGGGATCTGGAAAAGGAGCCCAGCAGGGACAAGGCAATAGGAGGGCTGAAGGAGGGTATAGCGTGAAGTTCTGGAAGAAGGGTATTTGTGGGGTGTGGGCCAGGACAGCAGAAAGGAGACCAGGCAAGGGGAGAGCAGGGAAGGGTGGGGCCATGCAGGCAGGGGCTGCACTATGGTTGTGAGATGCAGGGAAGCCAAGAGGACTGGGGAAGTGGCCCCAGCAAGGCCTGCAGTTCAAGCCCAGGAAAGCATGGAGGAAGAAGGACTCCCAGAGGCTCAAGAGAGTAGCCAGTCCAGGGAATGGAGAGCCAAGGGCCAGAACTGAGGCAGGGGGCTCAGGAAAGTGGACAGTGCTGGGGAAGTAAGGCAGGGGATCCAGCAGGGGGGAGGAAGGCTCGAGGCACAGCATCACCGCCAGGTGTCAGGGTTCCTGGTGTTTCCCCAAGGGCCTAGGGAGAGCAAGTATCTCAGTCAAGGGTCAGTGTTCTGTTTCCCATAAGGCACCCTGGCCCAGATGAGGATCATAAGTGAGGACATAGTGGGGGGTCACGGTGGGTGCAGAGAGGTGCAAGATTCAGGACCCAATCATGGAGCTCAGGAAAGAGATGGACCCCATAAAGGATATTAGGGACCCAATTATCAGGAGGCCTCTGCTCCAGGAAAACTGCTAGGTGAAGGAGAGGTAGGATTGACGCTAGGATGAGGAGATAGAGGGCTGCACAAAGGGCACAGAGGGGAGCTAGCAAGGGGGCCAAATTAAGGGGCGCCCAGGTCAGACACCACAGGAAGAAATACCACAGAAAGCAACACAACCACAGTAATGGATAAGGAGCTCAGGCTGGCAGATAGGCCAGGGGATTGTAGGGTGAAGGGTTAGGGTGAGAAAGGGATGGGTTAGCTTAGTGGCAGCTTTCAAGGCTAGAGGGCAGGGGAGGGAAGGCAGGGGATTTCCCACAGCAAGGTCATCACTAGGACCAAGTCCACTACCAGTTGTCAAGTTTGGGTGACAAAGGGGGCCCAGGACAGGGGCAGGGCTGTGTTGCCCATAGGGATCCTTCAGGGCCAAGATGCCAGCCAATTCCCCTCCTCTTCCCCAGGTGAGTAGATCCTGAGAGAGAGACCAGGACCAAAGGAGGGCAATGTGAGGTATAACTTTGGTCCAAGATTGGGGGGATGTCAGTGAGGAACCAGCAACAATTGAAGCAGACCAGGCTAGGGTGAATCAGGAAAAGGGGAGGGTCCTGGCAACGACAAAATACCACAGTACAAGGGGAACAGAGGGGAGCCACAGGACGGGGACAAGCATGGTGTCTGAAATCAAGGAACAGGGACAGGGTCCTGGAGAAGGGCAACCGGGATCTCCAGCAAGGAGCCAGGCCCAGGAATGGGGAGCCAAGTACCAGGACCTGGTTATGGAACCCATGAAAACACAGGGCTAGGTGGTGGAGAAAGGGGAGTAAGGGTAGTGGGTAGTGCAGTGAGAGGAGGCCTCAAGGCCCAGGTTCACTGCTGGGTGTCAGAAATGAGGAATAGGGCCAGGTGAGAGAGTCCAAAGGGCCCAGGCAAGGGGCACAGCTATCTTTTCCCAAAGGGAGCCCACATGTCCAAACACCCATTTCCCAGTCCCTTGTACCTGGTGAGCATCCTGGGAAAGGGATCTTGAAAATGGGCCCAGCAGAGACAGGAACAGCAGGAGGGATGAAGAAGGTTACAGCGTGAAATGCCAGAGGAAGGGTGTTGATGGGGTGTGAGCCAAGACTCCCGAAAGGAGCCCACCCTAGGGAAGAGATACCACAGAAAGCAATGCAACCCCAGTAATGGATAAGGAGCTCAGGCTGGCAAATAGGCCAGGGGATTGTAGGGTGAAGGGTTAGGGTGAGGAAGGGCTGGGTTGGCTTAGGGGCAGCTAAGGAGGGCCCAGGCCAAGAAAGGGCAATGAAGGGTGGGGCCGGGAAGGTGGGTGACAATAGAGTTCTGAGGTTCAGGTAAACCAATGGGAGCAGGGTACTGGCCCCAGCGAGGCCCACAATGCAAACCCAGGGAAGCAAGAAGGGTATCCAGGGGCTCAAGTGAGGAGGTAGGCCATGGAATGGACAGCCAAATGGCAGGTCTTGGAAAGGGGGCAGGGATGACAGGGGATCCAGCAGGGGGCATGTAGGTTCCTGGCCCAGGGTGAATGCAAGGTGTCTGCATTCTGCGTGCAGCACCAAAGGCCCACAGAGAGCAAGGGGCCCAAGCAAGGAAAAAGACTCCATTTCTCATAAGGCTCCCTGGCACAGATGAGAATTCAGAGACAGAGACCTGGCAATGTAGGCCTGGCAAGTGAAGGGGGCCAAGAGGAGGGCAAGGAGAGTGCACAGAGGGAGGTCTTGGTTAGTCTGTGAGGAGGCAAGATCCAGGACCCAAGCCAAGTGCCCAGGCAAAGAACCCACCTGTCTGACCATGGATAAAGACCTGCAAGAACCAGGGGAAAGCAGGAGGGGAAGGGGAGGAAGGGCTTTGCAGGGACCAGGAGACAGAAAAAAGCATAACAGGCACATTGGGGAGCAAGCTTGCAGTCCCAAGCCCCCAGGTCAGACCCAACAGAAAGAGACTCCATGCTAAGCGAAGTGACATGAGGAAAACTGTCAGGGGCTCATGTGAGCGCCCAGGCCCAGGGACTCAAGTGCAAAGGGTCAGGGTTAGGGAGGGCTGGGTTGGGGTAGGGGCAGCATGCATGGCAAGAGGGCAGAGGAGGGAAGGGAGGGGATCTCTTAGGGCTGTTTTGGAGCAAGTCACATGTTAATTCCTAGGCCTTAAAGTGCAGGCAGCAAAGGGGACTCAGGCAAGAGGCATGCCTGAGTTTCCCATAGGGAACCTTAAGGGTGCAGAGGGCAGCCAATTTGGCTCCTCTGCCCATGTGAGTAGATCCTCAGAGAGGGACCTGTACCAAATGAGGGCACTGTGAAGGGATACCTGGCATATGGAGGTTGTGGGGATGATTGGTTGGCAGCCAGGAACCACTCCAGGAGATCAGGCTAGGGAGAAGAATGGAAAGCGAAGGGTCCCAGTGTTGCCAGGATACCATAGCACTTGTGGAACAGAGGGGAGGCACAGGATACGGTCTGTAAAAAGAGGCATGAAAACAAGGGAAGGGAAAGGGTCCTTGAGAAGGGCAGCCAGGGGCTCAAGCAAGGAATTGGGCCAGGTAATGGAGAGCCAATGATAGCACCTGGGGTTAGATGAATGAATAGGGACATGGATGGGAGGTGAGAGAGGGGAGAAAGAGGAGTGGATGGCACAGGGAGAGAAAGGCTGAAGGCCCAGATTCACTGCAGAGAGTCAGGGTTCTGGAGCAGGGCCTGGGGTGAGCAGTGCCCCTTGGTCTAGGCAAGGGGCAGGGCTACGTTTTCTCAAAGGAAGCCTGCAGGGGCAAGTGGCCAGGTCAAGTCCCCTGGCCCTTGTGAACATCCTGGGAAGGGTATCAGGAAAGCAGGCCTGGCAGAGACAGAAACTACAGGAGGGCCTAATGAGGGCACAGCTTAAAGGACTGCAGGATGGGTGTGAGTGGGGTGTTGGCCAGGAGTCCAGGTAAGGGGCCTAGAGGAGGGCCTAGGCTAGGGGAGAGCAGGGAAGGACAGGGACAGGAAGGTGGGACTGCAATTGGGTACTGCAGTTCAGGGAAGCCATGGGGAGCAGGGAAGTGGCCCCAGTGAGGGGCCCTCAGACAAAGACCAGAAAATCACAGAGGAAGAACAGACACCAGAACCTCAAGCTAGGAGCCAGGCCATGGAATGGAGAGCCAAGGGCCAGGGCTTGGACAGGGGGCTCAGGACACTGGACAAGATTTGGGATGGAAGGCAGGGGATCCAGCAGGGGGAAGTCAGGCTCCACGCCCAGGGCCACCTGGACATTTCATGGTTCCTGGTGCAGGACCAAGTACCCAGAGAGAACATGGGGCCCAGGCAAGGGGCAGGGCTCAGTTTCCCACAAGGTGTTCTGGCTCAGATGAGAATCCACACCCAGGGACCTGGCAAAGGAGGACAGACAAGGGAAGGGGGACAAGAGGAGAGCAATGGGAGGGCCTGGCAAGTTGATCGTTGTGTGCATGCTGAGGGGTAAGTGCCAGCACCCAAGACCGGCCCCCAGGCAAGGGACACACCCTATGGATTTTGATGAGGGATCCAAGGAGCAGGAGACCCTTGAGAACCAGGAAAAAGCCATAAGGCAAAATCAGGTATTGGCTGCGTGAGGAACAGGAGATAGAGGGAAGCTCAAGGGGCACCTAGGGGAGCCGGCTGCAGGGCCCAAGTATTAGGCACCCAGGTCAGAACCAACACAAAGAGACTCCATGCTATGCCAAGTGACATGAGGAACGTGGTCAGTTTCTCAGGCGTGGGCCCAGGCCCTGAGAATGAAGCTCAAAGGGTCAGGGTTAGGGAGGGCTGGGTTGGGGTAGGGGCAGCATGCAAGGCCAGAGGGAAAGGGTAGGAAGGGAGGGGATTGCTCAGGGCTGGGTTGGATCAAGTCCCATGTTAAATGCCAGGCCTCAAAATACAGGCAGTAAAGGGAACTCAGGTGATTGGCAGGGCTGTGTTTCCCATAGGAAGCATTCAGGCCACAGAGGCCAGCCAATTCCACTCCTCTGCCCCAGGTGAGTAGATCCTCAGAGAGGAACCTGGACCAAAGGGGGGGCCAAAGTGGGTATTGTGAGAGGATTTCTGGTTTGTGGAGGTGGGGGTTTTAAGCTGCCAAGACAATTTGAGACAGGAGGGCCCAAGGAGGAAACAACCTGAAGGGCCACAGGTCTGGTGTGAGTTGGATGGGGCCCAGAATTCTAGCAAGGAGCCCAGGCAAGTGAGCTAGATGAAGGCCCAGGCCAGCATAGAGCAGGGAACACCGACACAGGAAGGTGGGCCTGCACTAGTGTACTATAGTACAGGGAAGCCATGAGTAGCAGGGAAGTAGCCCCAGCAGGGGGCCCTCAAACAATGCACAGAAAAGCAGTGATCCAGAAGGGCCACCAGAGGCTGGAGCAAGGATCCAGGCCTGTGAATGGAGAGCTAAGAGCCAAGGCTGGGGGAGGGGATTCAGGTCAATGGACAGGGCTGGGGAGGGAAGGCTGGGATCCAGTCAGTGTGAGCTAGGTTTGAGTGCTAGCGTCCATGCCAGGTGTCATGGTTCCATGTGCAGGAACAAGGGCCCAGAGAGATCAAAGGGACCACATGAGGTGCAGGGGTCTGGTTCCCACAAGATGCTCTGGTGAAGATGAGAATCAAGGTCCAGGGACCAGGCCAAGCGGTCTGGCAAGTGACCAGTCCTGGAGGACAGCAACCGCAAGGCATGGCACAGGGTTGTGGTGAGTTTGGAGAGGGGCAAGAGCCAGGACCCAAGCAAGGATTTCAGGTAAGGGACCAACCCGCCCAAAAGAGGATTAGGAACCCAAGGAGCAGGAGGCACACTCTCCAGGAGAAAGCCCTAGGGGAAGGAGAGGAAGAGGCAGTGCTAGGAAGAAGAGACAGAGAGCAGCACAAAGTGCAAGGAGGGAAGCTCAACAGGGGTCCCAAGCAAGGGTCCCCCAGGTCTGTCCTGACAACAAGAGACCCCACTGGAAGCCCCACAACACAAGGAATGTGATCAGGAGCTCAGGTGAGTGGCCTGGTCCTGCAATTGGAGAGTAAAAATTCAGGGTTTCAGGGATAGGAGGGCTGGGTTGGGGTAGGGGCTACATGCAAGGCTAGAGGGCAGGGCATTCAAGGGAGGGGATTGAGCAGGGCAAGTTTGGCACTAGGCCTTCAGTGGGCAGAGGCCAGCCAATTTCACTCCTTGGCCCAAGATAGGTAGATCCTCAGAGAGGTACCTGGTTCAAAGGAGTGCCAAAGGAGGGTACTGTGAGAGGATACCTTGTGTCTGGCATTGGCGAGGTCAGTGGGGAGCCAGGACTCATTCTTAGAGTCGAGCCTTAGAAGAAGCAGTCAGAAGGGAGAGTTCAGGCAATGCCGGTAAAGCACAGTATTGTTGTAGGGTCAAGTGAGGCAAGACAATGAACATAGCAAGAAATAGTTTTATTTGGCTGCAGCCAGGCTGATAGGGCACAGATTTTGCTGTAAGCAATCAATCCCCGATTTATGGCACTTTCAGAATTTTATACCCAGCATGTAAGGGGAGGGGCTCAGAATTTCAGTCTGCAGAAGTTCACATAAAAGCAGCTTTTTCTTTCACTGTTTTGGGCAAGTTAACCCTTCAAGGACAACACTTGAGTAGGGAGAGATTCATTTCCCCATTTTCCTCTCCCTGCCAGTTGTTACCATGGAGCCCATTTCGTAACATATCTTAAAAATAAGGTGGTATACAATCTCCCTGTGACATCCAGGAGGGAGGGGTCTCCCGCCTGGTGGGGCCAGTCCCCTTTTCCCTGGCTGAAGTGGTATACCAGCTTTTCCTGACCCCCAGGTGGGAGGGGCCTCTCACCTGGAGGCATGAGTTCCCTCTACACTGGCTGTGGCAATTAAGTAACTCCCCTGACACCCAGGTAGTAGGGTCTCTGGCCTGAAGGGGTGAGTCCTCGCTACCCTGGATGCAGAGGTATAGGAGCTCCCCAATACACCCATTTGGGAGGGTCACTTGCCTAGAGGGTTGAGTCCCCTCTACCTTGGCTGCGGAGGTATACGAACTCTCCCCTGACAATCAGGTGAGATGGGTCTCTTGCCTGGAGGGGCCAGTCCCATCTACCATGGCTACAGGAGGATAAGAGCTCCCCCGACACCCGGGTGAAACCCTGCCTACAGCTGCAGAGGAGACCCCCCTGCCCCAGGATTCCCAGGTGGGAGGAGTCTCCCGCCTTGAGGGGCAAATCCCTGGTACCCTGGCTGCTGCAGTATAGGAGCTTTCCTTGACACCCAGGTGGGAGAGATCTCCTGTCTGGATGGGCAAGCCTGCTCTACCCTGGCTAAGGTGGTATACAAGCTGCCTAGGACATCCAGGTGGGAGGGGTCTCCTGCCTGGAAGGGCGAGTCCACTGTACTCTGGCTTCAGTGGTGTAAGAGCTTCCCCCAATATCCCAGGTTGGAGGGGTCTCCTGCAAGGAGGGGCAAATCCCCTATCCTGGCTAGGGCGGTATTTGAGCTCCCTCTGACACCCAGGTGGTAGTGGTCTCCAGCTTGGAGTGGCATACCCTCTGCCCTGGCTGTGGTGGTACAGGAGCTCCCCCCTACACCAAGTTGGGAGGGGTCTCCTGCCCTTTGTGGTGAGTCCCGTCTAGCCTGTCTGCGACAGTATAGGAGCTCCCCTGACAACCAGTGTTGAGGAGTCTCACTCCTAGTGGACTGAGTTCCCTCTATCCAGGCTGCAGCAATATATGAGCTCCCCCCTGAATAGCTAGATGGGAGGAGTCTCCCACCTGGAGGAGAGAGTAACCTCCACTCTGGCTAAGGCAGTATAGAAGCTCCCCACAGACACCCAGGTAGAAGGGATCTCCTGCATGAATGGGTGAGTCCCCTCTACCCTGGCTGTTGTGGTATACAAGCCACCACCATTAGCAGATAGGAGGGGTCTCCCGCTTGAAAGAGGGGAGTCCCCTTTTTCCTGGCTCCAGTGGTATACTAGCTTTCTCTCACACCCAAGTGGGAGGAGTCTCCTGCCTGGAGGGGTGAGTCCCCTCTCTCCTGATTGTGGCATTATAGGATCTCCTCCAGACCATCAGGTAGGAGGGGACTCTTGAATGAAAGGGCAAGTACCCTCTGCCATGGCTGCTGCAGGATGGGCACTCCCTTGGACACCCAGGTGAAAGTGGTGTTCTGCCTGGGGTTTCAAGTCCCTACTACTCTGCCTGCAGATGTATAGGAGCCCCTGTCAGGAAACCCAGGGGGAAGGAGTCTCCTGCCTAAAGGAGCAAGTCCCCTATACCATGAGTACAGTGGTATAGGAATTCCCCTTGACACCCAGGTGGGAGGGGTCTTCCACCTGGAGGGGCGAGTCAGCTCTACCCTGGCTTTAGTGGTATAGAATCTCTCCCTCTCCCCTGCACCCCTGTGGGAGGGGTATCCTGCATTGAGAGGTGAGTCCCCTTTACCCTGGCTGCTGCATTATATAAGCTCCCCCCATACCCAGATGAGAGGGATCTCCTGACTGGAGGGAGGAGACCCCACTACCCTGGCTGCAGCGGTATACGAGCTCCCCGCCACACCCAGTTGGGCGGGTATCCTAACTGAAGGGGTGAATCCCCTAAACTCTGGCTGCTGTGGTAAAGGATCTTCCCCTGACACCCATGTGGGAGGGTGTCCAGCCTGGAGAGGCGAATCCTCTCCATCCTGGCTGTAGTGATATAGGAGCTCCCCCCTACATCCTGGTGGGAGAGGTCTCCCGCCTCGAGTGGCTTGCCCCTCTATCCTGCCTGTGGCAGTATATGAACTCCCCTGACAACCAGGTGGAAGGGACCTTCCACCTGGAGGGTTGAGTCCCCTCTCTCCTGGCTCTGGCGGTATAGGAGCTCCCCCCGACAACCAGGTTATGGGGTCTTCTACCTGGAGGAATGAATCCCCTCTACCCTGGTAAGGCGTTATAGAGGTTACTCCTATTCCCAGGTGGAAGGTGTTTCTCACATGGAGGTAGGAGTTGACTCTATCCTAGCTGCTGGTGAATATGAATTCCACCTGACACTCAGGTGTGTGGGGTCTTCCACCTGGATGGGCGAGTCCAATCTACCCTGGCTGCAGTGGTTAAGGCGCTTCCCTTGACACTGAGGTGGGAGAGGTATGGTATTCCACTTAGAAGGGTGACCTCCCTCTACTCCGTCTGCAGGGGTTTACCAGCTCTCCCAGACACCAGGTTGTAGGGGTCTCCTGCTTGGGAGCACCAGTCCCCTCTATCCCAGCTCCCCACTACATACCAAAATGGGACAGGTCTCCCAACTAAAGGGGCATGTCCCCTCTACCCTGGTTAAGGAAGTACAGGAGTTACCCCCATTCCCAGGTGGGAGGTGTCTCTTGCCTGTGGGTAAAGTATCCTCCACCCTGGCTGCTGGGGTATATAAACTCCCCATGACACCCAGATGGGAGGGGTCTTCTGCCTGGAAGGATGAGTCTCCTCTACCCTGGATGCAGCTGTTAAGGAGCTCCCCCTGACACCCAGGTTGGAGGGGTCTCCTGCCTAGAAGGGTGACTTCCCTCTACCTTGTTGCAGGGGTTTACCAGCTCTCCCAGACACCCAGGTGGGATTGGTCTACTGCTTGGAGGGGCGAGTCCCCTCTATTTTGGCTGCCATGGTATGAAAGCTCTCCCCCATACCAAGATGGGAGGTGTCTCCCGCCTGAAGAGGCAAGTCCTCTACCCTGGCTTCAATGGTATAGGAGCTCCCCCCTACACCCAGGTGGGAAGGGTCTCCTTCCTTGAATGGCGAATTCCCTCTACCCTGCCTGTGGCAGTATATGAACTCCCCTGATAACTAAGTGGAAGGGATCTTCCAGCTGGAGGGTCAAATACCCTCTCACACTTGCTCTGGCGGTATAGGAGCTCCCCCTGACACCCAGGTTATCGGGGTCTCCCAACTGGAAGGCAAGTACCGTCTACACTGGCTGCAGGGTATATGACCTCCCACTGACACCCAGGTTGAAGGGTCTCCCACCTTTTGGGGAAAGTCTTCTGTACCCTGGCTAAGGCAGTATACAAGTGCACCCCTACATAAGGGTGGGAGTGGTGTTCCGCATGGAAGGGCGAGTCCCTTCTACCCTGATTTTAGCTTTATACAAGGTCCCCTAACACACAGATGGGAGGGGTATCCCACCTGGAAGAGCGAGTCCCCTCTACTTTAGCTCTTGTCATATAAGAGGTCCCAGTACACTCAGTGGGGAGGGGTATTCCGCCTGAAGGAGCATGTTCCTTCTACCCTGGCTGTGACAGTATAGGAGCTTCCCCGAACACCCAGGTGGGAGGGGTCTCCCGCCTGTAGGGGCAAGTCATCTCTACCCTGGCTGCTGCTTTAATCAAGCCTTCTCTGACACAAAGTTTGGAGTGGTATCCAGATTGGAGGGGCAAGTCCCCTCTACCTTTGCTGTGGAGGGATAGGAGCTCACCCAGACACCAAGGTGAGAGGTCTCCTGAATGGAAGGGAAAGTCTACTTTATGCTGGCTGAAGCAGTGTAGGAACTCCCCCTGACATCCAGGGGGGATGGGTCTCCCTTGTAGAGGTTTAAGTCCCCTCTACCCTGGCTTTAGCTGTATAGAAGCTCCCCAGGACAAGCAGCTGGAAGGGTTCTCTCTCCTGGAGGGGAGCGTCCTCTCTACACTGGCTGCAGCACAATAAGAGCTCCCCCAGAAACCCAGGTAGGAGGGGTCTCCAGCCTGGAAGGACGAGTCCCCTCTACCCTGGCTGTGGCGGTATAGGATCTCCCCCACATACACCCAGGTGGAAGGGGGTCTCCCGCTGAAAGGGCCAGTATCCTCTACCCTGGCTGTGGCGGTATACGAGATCTCCCTGACAGACAAATGGGCCTCATGCCTGGAGGGGAGAGACCCCTCTCCCCTGGCTGTGGCAGCATACAAGCTCTACCAGACAAACAGGTGGCAGGGTCTCCCACCTGAAGGGGCACGTCTTCTTTACCCAGGCTAAGGCAGTATACAAGTGCCCCCCTACACACATGTGAGAATGGTCTTTCTCATGGACAGGTGAGTCCCCACTACCCTGGCTTTCATGTTATACAAGTTCCCCTGACACCCAGGTAGGAGGGGTATCCCACCAGGAAGTGTGAGTCCCCTCTATTTTAGCTCTTGCCATGTATGAGGTCCAAGTACATCCAGGTGGGAGGGTCTCAGTCCTGCAGAGGCAAGTCCCCTCTAACCTGTCTTCAGTGGTATAGGAGGTCCCCCTACACCCAGGAGGGAGGGGTCTACCACCTCCAATGGTGAGTTCCCTCTACCCTGCTATGGGAGTATCTGAATTCCGCTGACAACCAGGTGGAAGGGATCTTCCACCTGAAGGGTCGAGTCCCCACTCCTTTGGCTCTGGCTATATAGGAGCTCCCCCAACACCCAGGATATGCAGTAGCCCGAATGGAGAGGCGAGTCTCCTGTACACTGGCTGTGGGGCTATACGAGCTCCCACACACACTCAGATGGGAACTGTCTCCTTCCTGGAGCAATGAGTCCCCTCTACCCTGGCTGTGGCTGTATACAAGCTCTCCCAGACACCCAAGTGGGAGGGGTCTCCCGACAGGAAGGGCAAGTCTGCTCTACCCTGGCTGCAATGGTATAGGAGCTCCCCTGACACCCAGGTGGGAGGGGTCTCCTGCTTGCAGGGGCGAGTCCTGTCTTCCCTGGTTGTGGGAGTATAGGAGCTCTCTCCTGACAACATGGTGGGAGGGTTCTCCCGCATGAAGTGAATGTACTGTATACCATGGCTGCAACTGTATAAGAGCTCCCCCTTACACCCAGGTGGGAGGGGTTTCCTGCCTAGAGGTGGGAGTCCCCTCTATCCTGGCTGTGGCAATATATGAACTACCCCTGACCCCCTGGATGAAGGGGTCTACTACCAGAAGTGGCAAGTACTTTCTTCATTGGCTGTTGAGGTATATGAGATCCCACTGACAGCCCGGTTGGAATGGTCTCCCACCTGAATCAGTGAGTCTCCTCTACCCTGGCTAAGGTGGTATACAATTTCCCCACAACACCCAGGAGGGAGGGTCTCCTGGCTGAATGGGCGAGTCCACTCATCCCTGGCTTTGGTCATATAAGAGCCTCTCCTAACCCCAGGAGAGGCGAGTAGCTGCTACCCCAGCTGCACCTGTATATGAACCCCCCTGCTCTGAAGACACCCATGTGGGAGGGGTCTTCTGCCTGGAGGGGCAAGTCCCCTCTACCCTGGCTAAGGCGGTATAGGAGTTACTCCCATTCTCAGGTTGGAGGTGTCTCTCACCTGGAGGGGCAATTCACCTCTACACTGGCTGCTGGGGTATATGAACTCAACCTGATACCCAGGTGGGAGGGTTCTTCCACCTGGAGGGGTGAATCCTCTCTACTCTGACTAAGGCGGTATAGAAGTTAACCCCTTTCCCAGGTTGGAGGTGTTTCTCACCTGGACATTCATGTTGCCTCTACCATGGCTGCTGAGGTATATGAGCTCCACCTGACACTCAGGTGGGAGGAATCTTCCTCCTGGAGGGGCGAGTCCTCTCTACCCTGGCTACAGTGGTTAAGGAGCTTCCCCTAACAGTCAGGTGGGAGGGGTCTCCTGCCTAAAGGGGTGATTTTCCTCTACCAGGCCTGAGAGGGTTTACCAGCTCTCCCAGACACGCAGATGGGAGGGGTCTCCTGCTTGGAGGGGCGAGTCTCCTCTATTCTGGCTGTTGTGGTATAGGAGCTCTCCACCCACACCCAGATGGGAGGGTTCTCCTGCCTAAAGGGGCGAGTCCCCTCTACCCTGGCTGCAGTAGTTTACTAGATTTTCTTGACACCCAGGTTGGATGGGTCTCTCGCCTGGAGGGGTGAGTCCCCTCTACCCTGGCTACTGCAGTAAAGGATCTCCCCCTCACACTCAGATGGGGGTTTCTGTAGCCTGGAGAATCGAGTCCCCTCTACCCTGGCTACAGTGATAAAGGAGCTCCCTGCTACACCTAGGTGGGAGAGGTCTCCCGTGAATGGAAAGTGACCACAACACTCGGTGGAACCAAGAGATCTTTATTGCAGTACTGCAACAGAGGAGGAGAGAGAGAGAGAGAAAGAGAGAGAGAGAGAGAGAGAGAGAGAGAGAGAGAGAGAGAGAAAGAAGAAGAAGAAGAAGAAGAAGAAGAAGAAGAAGAAGAAGAAGAAGAAGAAGAAGAAGAAGAAGAAGAAGAAGAAGAAAGGAGAGGAGAGGAGAGGAGAGGAGAGGAGAGGAGAGGAGAGGAGAGGAGAGGAGAGGAGAGGAGAGGAGAGGAGAGGAGAGGAGATGCACACAAAGGAGACAGAGAGAGCAAGAGAGAAGAGAGAGAGGGGCCCGGCAGGAGGGAGTTTTTATAGCCCAAATCTAATGGGGTCTCTGGGTCTGCAAGCTGCCTTGTTGGCACACAAAGGGGTTAAGTGTTCGGCCTTGAGTGGTGGGGTGAGTGTTCAGCCTTGAGCAGGGGGGTGAAGCGCTCAGCCTTGAGCAGGGGCTTGGGTGTTTGCACTTGAAGTAAATAGGTGATAAAGAACCAGACAGAGGGTTTGAGTGGCCAGGTAATCCCTGTAGCTAACTTTGTTTGGCATGCCCTGCAGACAACTTACTCAGCCTGTCCTGCTCCTAACATCCCGCCTCCTGTGGGAGTCCCCTGTACCCTGCCTGTGACATTATATGAACTCCCCTGACAACCAAGAGGAAGAGATCTTCCACCTGGAGGGTCGAGTCCCCTCTCCTGTGGCTCTGACTATATAGGAGCTCCCACGGACACCCAGGTTATGGGGTCTCCCAACTGGATGGGTGTAACCCCTCTAAACTGGGTGCAGGGGTATAGCAGATCCCCCAGACAACCAGATGGGAGAAGTCTCCCACCTAAAGCAGTGAGTCCCCCCTAACCTAGGTGTGGCAGTATACAAGCTCTCCCAGATACCCAGATGGGAGTAGTCCTCCCCTGGAGGGGCAAGTTTTCTTTTCCCTGGCTAAGGAGGTATACAAGTGCCCCCTCCACCCACAGCTGGGAGTGGTCTTCCATTTGAATGGGCGAGTCCCCTCTTCCCTGGCTTTTGCGGTATACAAGGTCCCCTGACACCCAGGTGGGAGGTGTATGCCCCCCTGGAAAGGTGAGTCCCCTCTACTTTAGTTCTTGCCATATAAGATGTCCCAGTACATCCACGTGGAAGGGGTCTTCCACCTGCAGAGGCATGTTCCCTCTTCCCTGACACCCAGGTGGGAGGGGTCTCCCACCTGTAGGGGCGAGTCCCCTCTACCCTGGCTGCTGCAGTAATCAAGCCTCCCTGGACACCCAGGTGGGAAGTGTCTCTGCATTGGAGGGGCGAGTCCCCTCTCCCCTTGCTGCGGAGGGATAGGAGCTCACTCAGAGCAGGAGGGGGAGGATCTCCCAAATGGAAGGGTAAATCTGCTTTAAATTGGCAGCAGCAGTGTAGGAACTCCCACTGACATCCTAGTAGGATGAGTTCTACTGCCTAGAGGTAGAACTCCCCTCTACCCTGGCTTCAGTGGTATAGGAGATCCCCAGGATGCCCAAGTAGAAGGGGTCTCCTTCCTGGAGTGGAGAGTCCCTTCTACCCTGGCTTTGGTGGTATACAAGCTCCCCTGACACCCAGGTGGGAGGAGTATCCATCTGGGAAGGGCGAGTCCAGCCTACTTTAGCTCTTGCCATATAAGAGCTCTCAGTGAACCCAGGTGGGAGGGGTCTTCCACCTTCAGGGCATGTTTACTCTTCCCTGGCTGTGGCAATATAGGAGTACCCCCAACACCCAGGTTTGAGGGGTCACCCTTCTGTAGGGGCGAGTCCCCTCTACTCTGTCTGCTACAGTAGTCAAGCTCTCATGGACACCCAGGTGGGAGGGTTCTTCTGCCAGGAGAGGCAAATACTTTCTAACCTGGCTGTGGTGGTATATGAGCTCCCCCAAACAGCCAGGTTGGAGGGGTCTCCCACGTGGATGGGCTAGTATCTTCTACTCTGGCTAAGGTGGTATAAAAGATCCCCATGACACCCAGGTGGGAGGGATATCCAGCCTGGAGGGGCGAATCTTTACTACCCTGGCTGCAGCAGAATAGGAGCTCCTCCCCACCACACCCAGGTAGAAGGGTCTTCTTCCTGAAGGGGCTAGTCGCCTCAACCCCTGGTTGCGGGGGGTATAAGAGCCTCCTCCTAAACCCAGGAGGGAGTGGTCTCCTGCCTGGAGGGGTGAGTCACTGCTACCCCCAGCTGCAGCTGTATATGCAACCCCCTTCCACAGACACCCCTGTGGGAGGGGTTATCCACCTGGAGGGGCGAGTCCCCTCTACCCTGGCTAAGGCAGTATAGGAGTTACCCCCATTCCCAGGTGTGAGGTATCTCTCTCTCTCCTGGAGGTGCCAGTAGCTTCTACTCTGGATGCTGGGGTATATGAGGTCCACCTGATGCCCAGGTGGGAGGGGTCTTCTGCCTGGAGGGGGTGAGTCCTCTCTACCCTGTCTAAGGTGGTATAGGATTTACCCCCATTCCCAGGTGGGAGATTTCTCTTGCCTGGAGACGCTAGTCTCCTCTACCCTGGCTGCAGGGCTTTATGAACTTCACCTGACACCCAGGTGGGAGGGGTCCCCTGCTTTGAGGGGCGAGTTCCCTCTATTCTGGCAGCTGTTGTATAAGAGCTCTCCTACCATACCAAGATGGGAGGGGTCTCCATCCTAAAAGGGTAAGTCCCCTCTACCCTAGATGCAGTGGTATATGAGCTTTCCCTGACACCCAGGTTAGATGAGTCTCTCCCCTGGATGGGCGAATTCCCTGTACCATGGCTGCTGTGGTAAAGAATTTCCCCTGACACCCAGGTGGGAGTGGTCTCCTGCCTGGAGCAATGAGTCCCCTCTACCCTGGCTGTGGCGATATACAATGTCTCCCAGACACCTATGTGGGATGGGTCTCCCGCCTGCAGTGGTTTGTCTTCCCTACCCTGGCTAAGGCGATATATAGTGCCTCACTTCACACAGGTGGGAGTGTTCTTCTGCATGGACAGGCGAGTCCCCTCTACCTTGGCTTTGGTGGTATAAAACTCTCCGAACACCCAGGTGGGAGGGGTATCTAGCCTGGAAGGGTGAGTCCCCTCTACCTTAGCTCTTGCTATATAAGACAACTCAGTAAACCCAGGAGGGAGGAGTCTTCCTCCTGCAGGGGCGTGTTCCCTCTATCCTGGCTGTGCCAGTATAGGAGCTCCCCCTGACACCAAAGTGAAAGGTGTCTCCCATCTGTAGGGGTGACTCCCCTCTACCCTGGCTGCTGCAGTAATCAATCTCCCCTGGACACCCAGGTAGGAAGGGTATCCCGACTGGAAGGGCAAGTATGCTCTACCTTGGCTGCAAAGGTATAGGAATTCCCCCTGAAACCCAGGTGGGAGGGTTCTTCCACCTAGAGGAGGGAGTCCCCTTTACCCTGGCATTAGCAGTATAGGAGCTCCCAGGACACCCAGGTGGAAGAGGTCTCCCTCCTGGAAGGACAAGTCTCCTCTACCCTGGCTGCAGTAGTATAAAAGCTCTCCCTGAAACCCAGGAGGGAGAGGTCTCCTGCCTTAGGGGGAGAGTCCCCTCTCCCCTGGCTGTGGCAGTATAGGATATCCTCCACACACCCCAATGTGAGAGGGGCCTCCTGCCTGGATGAGGAAGTCCCCTCTACCCTTGCTGTGATGGTATACTATATCCCCCTGATACACAGGTGGGAAGGGTCTCCCAATAGGAGCAGTGAGTCCCCTCTACCCTGACTGTGGAGGTATATAAGCTTCCCCAGACACCCAGGAAGGAGGGGTCTCCCGCATGGAGGGGCGAGTCCCCTCTACCCTGGCTGTGGAGGCATATGAGCTCCCACTGACACCCTGGTGGAAGGGGTCTCCTGCCAGAAGAGGAAAGTACTTTCTACCATGGCTGGGGTGGTATATGAGCTCCAGATGACAGACAGGTTTAAGGGGCAAATCCACACTACTCTGGCTGCAGTGGTATAGGCACTCCCCCACACCCTGGTGGCAGGGTCTCCTGCCTGAAGGGGCTAGTCCCCTCAACCCAGTCTTCAGGGGTTTGAGAGCCCCCTCCTATCCCGAGTAGGAGGGGTCTCTCACCTGGATGGGTGAGTCACTGCTACCCAGGGTACAGGTGTATGTGATCTCCGCTAGCCAGATACCCATGTGGGAGGTTTCTTCCGCCTCGAGTAGTGTGTCCCTTCTACCTTCGCTAAGTCGATATAGGAGTTAACCCCATTCCCAGGTGGGAGGTGCGTCTTCGTGGAGTTGCATGTTGCCTCTACCATGGCTGCTGGGGTATATGAGCTCCAACTGACACCCATGTGGGATGGGTCTTCTGCCTGGAGGGGTGAGTCT
This sequence comes from Marmota monax, assembly GCF_021218885.2. Classification (NCBI taxonomy): domain Eukaryota; kingdom Metazoa; phylum Chordata; class Mammalia; order Rodentia; family Sciuridae; genus Marmota; species Marmota monax. The sequence continues at coordinate 1,133,482 of NW_026695198.1, read as the reverse complement.
CCTCTACCCTGCTGCAGTGGTTAAGAAGCTTCCATGATACCCAGATGGGAGGGGTCTCCAGCCTAGAAGGGTGACTTCCCCATATCCTGGCTGCAGGGATTAACCAGCTTTCCCAGAGACCCAGGTGGCTTGGGTGGAGGGAACTCACCCCTTCCAGTGTGAGACACCTCCCATCTTGGAAAGTTGGGGAAGCTCCTATACCACAGCAGCCAAAAGAGAGGGGACTTGACCCTCCAAGCAGGACACCCCTGCCTAGAGGGGCGAGTCCCTTCTACCCTGGCTGCAGTGGTGTAGGAGCTCTCCTAAACACCCAGGTGGGAGAGGTCTCTGGAAAGGTGGGGCGAATCCCCTCTACAATGGATATGGTGGTATATGAGCCCCCCCCCACCATACCCACGTGGGAGGGGGTCTCCAAAATAGAGGGGCAAGACCTGCTACCCTGGCTGCTGCAGTATATGAGCTTCCCCTGACATACTGGTGGTAGGGGTCTCCCGCCTGGAGGGGCAAGCACACTCTACCCTGGCTGCTGTAGTATATGAGCTCCCCTGACACCCAGGTGGGAGGAGTCTCCTGCCTGGAGGGGGGACTCCCCTCTACACTGGATAAGTTGTTATACAAATTCCCAACCCTACAATGGTATATGAGCTCCTCCACCCACACCTTGGTTGGCGGGGGTCTCTGGCCTGGAGGGGCAAGTCCCCTCTACCCTGGCTGGTGCAGTATACTAGCTCTACCTGACACCCAGGTGGGAGGAGTCTCCCGCCTGGAGGGGCTTGTCCCCTCTACTCTGGCTGTGGCGGTATAAGAGCTCTCTCTGACACCCAGGTGGGAGGGGAATCCTGCCTGGAAGGGCGAATCCCTTCTACCTGGGCTGTGGCAAGATAAGAGTTACCCCTGAAACCTTGGTAGGAAGGGTCTTCTGCCTAGAGCAGGGAATCCCCTCTACCCTAGTTGTGCAAGTATACAAGCTTCCCCATACACCCAGTTGGGTAGGTTCTCCCAATTGGAGGGGCGAGTCCCCTGTACCCTGGCTTTGGTGGTATACAAGCTATTCAAGACCCCAGCAGCCAGGTGGGAAGGCTGAGTCCCCTGTACTTTGGCTGGTGCCATATAAGAGCTCCTAGGACATCCACATGGGAGGCATCTCCCAACTGGAGGAGCAAGTCCCTTCTACCCTGGCTGAGAGATATAGGAGCTCCCCCAGTCACCCAGGTGGGAGGGGTTTCCCGACTGAGATTCAAGTCCCCTGTAACCTGGCTGCCATGGTATAGGAGCTCCCCTGACACCCAGGTGGGAGGGGTCTCTTGCCTGGAGTGGCAAGTCCCTGCTACCCTGACTTGGCATATGAGAGCCCCTCCCAGACACCCAGGTATGAGGGGTCTCCAGCCTAGTGAGGCCAGTGCCCTCTACCCTGGTTGCGGTGGTATAAGAGCTCCCCTAGACACCCAGGTTAGAGGAATCTTTGCCTGGAGAGGTGAGTCTCCTCTAACCTGGCTGCAGCAGTATAGAAAATCCCCACAACACTCAGGTGGGAGGGGCATCCTGCCTGGAGGTGAGAGTCCCCTCTATCCTGGCTGGGATGGTATACTAGCTCCCTGGACACCCAGTTGGGAGGCGTCTCTTGACTGGAGGGGTGAGTCCCCTGTAACCTGCCTGCGGAGGTATACACGTTTCCCCAAACACCCAGGAGAAAGTGATCTCCTGCCTGGAGGGGTGAGTCCCTGTTACCCTGGCTGCAGGTCTATAGGAGCCCCCATACAAAGCCCTGTGTGAGGGGTCTCTTGCCTAGAGGGGCAAGTTCCTGCTACTCTGGCTGCACCTAGATATGAGCTTCCCTGACACCCAGGTGAAAGGTGTATACCGCCAGGAGGTGCGAGTCCCTGCTACCCTGGCTGCAGCTGTACAAGAGCTAACCCCTCCCCCACACAACTGGGCACCCAGGTGGAAGGGATCTCATAACTGTAAGGGTAAGTCCTCTCTACTTGGGCTGAGGCAGCATACAATCTAGCCTGAACACCAAGGTAGGAGGGGTCTCTCGCATGAAGGAGCCAGTCTCATCTACCCAGGCTGCAGAGGTAGAATAGCTCCTACACACAGCCATGTCCTTTTCCATTCACCTAGGCCCAGGTGCTAGGACTTGGATCTCCATTACTTGGCCTGGCTCTTTTTTTAAGCCCCTGGCTGACATTCTCAAGGACCCAGTTCCTTTCCCTTGGTATCAGGCTCCTTTTACCAGATCCCTCCTGTGCCTCCCCTCTGATTCCTTCACACTGTGGTATCCTGGCAATGAGGGGAACCTGTATCCCCTACTTTTCCCTAGCCTATGCTGCTTGAATGGGTCCTGGCAGCCCAACATCCCCCACTTTTGCGCACCAGGTATCCCCTCACAGTACCCTCTTTGGCCTTTCCTTTGGCCAGGTCCCTCTCTTAGGATCTACTCACCTGGGGCAGAGAACCAGAATTAACTCGCCTCTTTGTCCTGAATGCTCCCTATGGAAAACACAGCCCTGACACTGGCCTGAATATTCATCACTGCCTGAAACTTGAGGCCTGGCAGTTAACATGCACTTGCTCCAACCCAGCCCTGATCAATCCCCTTCCTTCCATCTCCTGCCCTCTGGCCTTGCATGCTGCCCCTACCACAACCCAGCCCTCTCTAACCCTGACAATTTGCGCTCCAATTCCTGGGTCTGGGTGGTCACCTGAGCACCTGACCTCATTCCTCATGGCCCTTGGCATAAAAAGGAGTCTCTTTGAGTTGGGTCTGACCTGAGCACCCCTTGCATGGGCCCGATAGCCAGATCCCCAACGTGCCCCTTCGCTTCTCTGGTCCTCATGCAGCCACTTCCTCCAATTCACTTTGTGCTTCTTTCTGGTGCTCACAGGTCTCTGGCTCCTTGGGTCCCCCATCACCATTGATTGGGATGGTCCCTTGCTTGGGCACCTGGCTTGGATCCTGGCTCTCTCCCCTATGCTCACCCACTCTGACCACCTTCTCTGCCCTTCCATCACCCTCCTTCTGGGTCCCTTCCTTTTCCTGGATTCCTTTGCCAAGACCCTGGCCATAGAATCTTATCTGATTCAGGGAGCCTTATGGGAAACAATACCCTGGCCCTCGCCTGGGCCTCTTGCTCTCCATGGGTGCTTGGTCTGGCACAAAGAACCCTGAATCTTGGAGGTAGCCCTGGGCCTGGAGCCTGACTGCCCCCTGCTGGATTCCATGTCTGCTTTCCCAAATGTAATCCACTGTCCTGAGCCCCCTGCTCAAGCCCTGACCTTGGCTCTCCATTCCCTGGCCTGGCTTCTCGCTTGAGCCTCTGGTGGTCCTTCATGTTCACTGCTTTACTGGACATTTTCTGAAGGCCCCTCACTGGAGCTGCTTCACGGCTCCCCTTGGCTTTCCTGTATTGCTGTAACCTAGTGCAGTCCTGCTTTCCTCTGACATGGGCCCTCTTCTAGGTCCCTTTCTTGGGCTCCTTGCTGGGGTCCTGGCCCCCACCCCACCCACAACCATCCTGTGGCCCTTCAGTCTGTGCCCTGCTTCAGCCCTTCTGTCCTTTGTGTGTCTGCCATGCCCACTTTCCTGATCCCCTTCCCAGGATGCTAACCTGGGCCAGGCAACTTGATTTGCCCTCTTGGCCCTGGATGCTCCCAATGGAAAATGTAGCCCTGCCTCTTGCCTGGGCCCTTAGGCCTCCCTTATCTGGGGCCCTGCTCCCAACCCCTGAAACCCTGCAGTGAATCTGGGCCTTGAGCCATTCTCTCCCTGTGCCAACAACTCCACTGTCTCTCCTTCTGATGCTCCCTCTCCATGTTTCTTTTCATTCACCCAGGCCCAGGTGCTACCACTTGGCTCTCCACTACTGGGCCCGGGTCCTTGCTTGAGACCCTGGCTACCTTCTTGAGGACATTTCCCTGTCCCCTGGATTCAGGCCCCTGTTGCCTACCCCACCTGTTCCTCCCCTCTGATCCCCTCATGCTATGGTATCCTGGAACTCTCCAGACCCTCCGCTCCCCTGCTTCTCCCTACCATGTGCTACTGGAATATGTCCTACAGCCCACCATACCCCCCCTACTGCACACCAGGTATCACCTCACAGTACCCTCTTTGGCCCCTCCTTTGGTCCAGGACCCTCTCTGAGGATCTACTCACCTGGGGCAGAGGAGCAGAATTCGCTCGTCTCTGCCCCCTGAATGCTCCCTATGAGAAACACAGCCCTGCTTCTCGCCTGAGTCCCCCTCACTGCCTGAAAATTGGCAGTTAGCATGGACTTTCTCCAACCCAGCCATGAGCGAGCCCCTCCCTACACTTCGGCCTTCCATGCTTCCCCTACCATAACCCAGACTTCCCTAACCCTGACCCTTTGTTCTCCAGTCCCTGGGCCTCTGCGTTTTCCTGAGCCCCTGACCGCATTCCTCATGGCCCTTGACATATCTAGGAGTCTCTTCATATTGGGTCTGACTTGGCAGGCACTTGCTTGGTCCCACCAGCAGGTTCCCCAATGTGTCACTTAGGTTCCCCTAGACCTCACGCAGCCCCTTCCTCCCCTTCCCTTTGTGCCTTTTTCTGGCACTCAAAGGTCTCCTGTTCCTTGGGTCCCCCAACACCATTGATCAGGTGGGTTCCTTGCCTGGGCACCTGGCTTGGGCCTGGGCACCTGGCTTGGGCCTGGGCATAGCCGCTATGCTCACCCACCATGACACCCTTCTGGCCCCCTTCCTTTTCTTTGCCTCCTTTGCCAGGACCCTGGCTGTAGATTCTCATCTGATCCAGGGTGCATTATGAGAAACAATCCCTGGACCTTGCCTGGGGCCCTTGCTCTACCTGGGTGCTTGTTCCGGCACCAGGAACCCTGAAACCTGGAGGTGGCCCTGGGCCTGGAGCCAGACTGCCCCCTGCTGGATCCCCTGCCTTCCTTCCCAAGTCTGGTCCACGGTCCTGGGCCCCCTGCCCAAGCCCTGGTTCTTGACTCTCCTATCCCTGTCATGGCTCCTCACTTGAGCATATGGTGGCCCTTCTTGCTCGCTGCTTTTCTGGGCATGGTCTGAGGGCCCCTCACTAGGGCTTCTTCCCTACTCCCCTTGGCATTCCTGTACTTCAGTACCCAAGTGCAGCCATGCCTATCCGGCCCAGCATTCCCTGCTCTTCCCTGGCCTGGGCCCCCCTCTTGGTCCCTTGCCTGGGCTCCTTTCTGGGGTCCTGACCTGCACCCCACCCACACCATCCTGTCCTGCTGACCTTCAGGCTGTGCTCTGCTTCAGGCCTCCTGTCCTTTGTGTCACTGCCACGCCTGCTTTCCTCATCCCTTCCCAGGATGTTTACCCTGGCCAGAAGATTTGACCTGGCCTCTTGGCCTGGGTGAGCATCCTGGGAAAAAATAGACCTCTGGGAAAACATATCCCTGCCACTTGCCTGGGCCCTTTGGCCTCCCGCAGCCCAAGCCCTTCACCCGACCCCTGGCACCCTACACTGGACCTGGGCATTGAGTTCTTCACTTCCTGTACCACCCACTCCATTTTCTCCCCTCCTGCTGCTCCCCCTCCATGTTTCTTTTTATTCATCTAGGCCCAGGTGCTAGCACTTGGCTCTCCATTACTGGGCCCTGCTTCTTGCTTGAGACCTTGGCTATCTTTCTTGAGGACCCTTTCCCGGTCCTCTGGTTTCAGGCCCCTGTCACCTGCCCCCTCCTTTGCCTGCCTTCTGATCTCCTCATGCTGTGGTATCCTGGCACTGCCCAGACCCTCCACTCCTCCTACTTCTCCCTACCTGAGCTTCTGAAATGGGTCCTACAGCCCACACTTCTGCACACCAGGTATCACCTCACAGTACCCTCTTTGGCCCCTCCTTTTGTCCTGGACCCTCTCTGAGGATCTACTCACCTGGGCAGAGGAGCGGAATTGGCTTGCCTCTTTGCCCTGAATGTTCCCTATGGGGAACACAGCCCTGCCACTCACCTGAGTCCCCCTCACTGCCTAAAACTTGTGGCCTGGTAATTAACATGGACTTGCTCCAACCCAGCCCTGAGCAATCCCCTCCTTTCCTGAGACCCTGACCACATTCCTTATGGCACTTGGCATAGCAAGGAGTCTCTTTGTCTTGGGTCTGATCTGGGGCCCCCTTGCTTGGGCCCACCAGTTGGCTCCCCAAGGTGCCCCTTGACTTTACCTGGACCTCAATTAGCCCCTTCCACCCATTCAGCTGGTGCCTTTTTCTGGCGCTCCCAGGTCTCCTGCTCTTTGGGTCCCCCATCACCATTGATCAGGTGGGTCACTTGCCTGGGTGCCTGGCATTGGTCCTGGGTCTTATACCTATGCACAATCACCCCTACCTCCTTCCATGCCCTCCCGTCACTCTCCTTTGGCACCCTTCCTTTTCCTGGCTCATTTGCAAGGACACTGGCCATAGATTTTCATCTGATCCAGGGCACCATATGGAAAACAATACCCTGGACCTTGCCTGGGCCCCTTGCTCTCCCTTGGTGCTTGGTCCCACACCAGAACCCTGAAACCTGGAAGTGGCCCTGGGCCTCGAGCCTGACTGCACCCTGCTGGATCGCCTGCATTCCTTCCCAAATCTTATCCACTGTCCTGAGTCACCTGCCCAATCCTTGGCTCTTGCCTCTCCATTTACTGGCCTGGCTCCTCACTTGAGCCTCTGGTGGCCCTTTTTGCTCTCTGCTATGCAAGGACTGAGGGCTCCTTGCTGGGGCTGCTGCCCTACTCCCCTTGGCATTCCTCTACTGTACACTAGTACAGCCCTGCCTTCTCGGCCTGACATTCCCTGCTCTCCCCTCTCCTTGGCCCTCTTCTAGGTCCCTTGCCTGGGCTCTTGCTGGGGTCCTGTCCCCCACCTCACCCACACCTGTCCTATGGCCCTTGAGGTTGTGCCCTGCTTCAGCCCTCCTGTCCTTTGTGTCTCTCCCATGCCCGCTTTCCTAATCCCCTGCCCAGGATGCTCACCCAGGCCAGGCAATTTGATTTGGCCTCTTGGCCCTTGAGGCTCCCTTTGGAAAACTTTGTCCAGCCCCTTGCCTGGGCCCTCAGCACAGGCCCTGCTCCAACCCCTGACACCCTGCAATAGACCTGGGCCTTGAGTCCTTCTCTTCCTGTGCCACCATCTCCAATTTATTCCCTTCCACTTCACCCCCTCCATGTTCTTTTCATTCACCCAGGCCCAGGTCCTAGCACTTGGCTCTCCATTACAAGGCCTGGCTCCTTGCTTGAGACATTGGCTACCTTTTTTAGGACCCTTTCCCTGTCCCCTGGTTTCAGGCTCCTGTTGCCTGCCCCCTCCTGTGCCTCCCTTTTGATCCCCTCAAACTGTGTTATTCTGGCACTGTCCGGACCCTCTTCTCCCCCTCCTTCCTCCTACCCTGTGCTGCTGGAATGGATCCTGTAGCCCACCCCACCCCCCTAATTCTGCACACCAAGTATTCCCTCACAGTACCCTCTTTGGCCCCTCTTATAGTCCAGGTCCTCTCTGAGGATCTACTCATCTGGGGAAGAGGAGCAGAATTGGCTTGCCTCTGTGCCCTGAATGTTCCTTATGGGAAACACATCCCTGCACCTCGCTTGAGTCCCCCTCATTACTGAAACTTGAGGCCTGGAAGTTAACATGAACTTGCTCCAACCCAGCCCTGAGGATCCTCTCCCTTCCCTCTGGCCTTTCACACTGCCCCTACCATAACCCAGCCCTCTTAAACCCTGACCCTTAATGCTCCAGTCCCTGGTACTAGGCATTCGCCTGAGCCCATGACCATGTTCCTGATAGCCCTTGGGATAGCAAGGAATCTCTTTGTTTTGGATCTGACCTGGGTGCCCTTGCTTTGGCCTGCCAGAGGGCTCCCCTATGTGCCCTTTGCCTTCTCCTGGTCCTCACACAGCCCCTTCTTCCCCTTCCTCATACACATTTTTCTGGAACTAGCAGGTCTTCTTCTCATGGGTCCCCCAACACCATTGATGGGGTGGTTCCTTTGCCTGGGTGCCTGGCTTGGCTCCTGGGTCTTGCCCCTATGCACACCCACCCCAACAGCCTTGTGTGCCCTCCTGTCGCCCTCCTTCTGGATGCCTTCCTTTTTCTGGCCTCCTTTGCCAGGACCCTGGCAATAGTTCTCATTTGATCCAGGGTGACTTATGGGAAACAATGCCCTGGCCCTCGCCTGGGCTCCTTTCTCTCCCTGGGTGCTTGGTCCGGCAGAGACCCTTCTGACTTGTGTGTCAGCAGGATCTCCTATAACGCTACAGAAAAGGTAGAGGAAACTTGCCACTCCAGGTGGGAGACAGCACCCACCTGGGTGTGTGTGTGTGGGGGGATATACTAAACTGCCACAGCCAGGATAGAGGGAACTTACATCTCCATGCTGGGACACCTCCTACGTGGGTTTCAGGGGGACTCTTATGCCACTGCAGCCAGGATAGAGGGGACATTCCTCTCAAGGTGTGAGACCCCTTCCACCTGGATTTCCATGGGAGCTCATATACAACCGAACTCAGTGGAAAGGGGACTCTACCCACCACGCGGGAGACTCCTCAAACTGGTTGTCATGGGAACTCCTAAACTGCAGCAGCCAGGGTAAAGGGGACTCCTGGCAAGATACCCCTACCACGTGGGTGGCAGATGTGGCTATAATATACCTGAAGCAAAAGTAGAGGTGACTAGCAGCTCTATGGGGGAGACACCTCCCATATGTGTGTGGGAGGTAGAGCTTAAATACCATTGCATCCAGGTTACTGGAGACTTGCATCTCCAGGCAGGAACTCCTCCCAACTGGGTTTCATGGGGCGCTTGTATACCACCTTAGGCAGGGTAGAGCGGACTTGCCTGTCCTTGTGGGGCACCACTCTCACCTGTGTGCAGGGGGGTGGTGCTTGTATAGTGCCTTAGCCAGGGTAGAGAAGACTTGTCCCTCCAGGCATGAGACCCCTCCTACCTGGGTGTAGGGGGGGCTCCTATACAACTGGAGGCAGGATAGAGGGGACTCGCCCCCCCAGGCTAAAGACCCTTCCCACAGGGATGTCTGGCAAAGGGGGGGTTCATATACAGCTGCAGCTGAGGTAGCAGTGACTCCCACCCCCAGGCTTGAAATATCTTCCTCCTGAGGGTAGAAGGGGGCTTATATTCCCCTGTAGCCAGGGTTGAGGGGATTCACCCCTACAGGTGAGAGACCCTCCCACTTTGGTGTGTGTAGGGGCAGCTCCTATATCTCTGTAGTTAGGGTACAGCAGACTTGCCCCTCCAGGGGGAAGACTTCTCCTACCTGGGTGTGGGTGGTGGAACTTGTATATCCCTGCAGCCAGGGTATTGGGTACTCACCCCTCCAGGCAGTAGATCTCTCCCACCTGGGTGTCAGGGGGAGCTCATACCACAGCACCCATGGTAGAGGGTACTCTCCCTTTAATGCGGGAGAACACTCTCATCTGGTTGTCGTGGGGAGCTCCTATATGGCAGCAGCCAGGGAAGAGTGGATTCCTCCCTCCAGGCTGCTGACCCTTCCTACCTGCATGTCAGGTGAGCTCCTATACTGCCTCAGGCAGTGTAGAGGGAATTCTGCCCTGCAGACAGGAGACCCCTATCACCTGGGTGTCCTGTGAAGCTCCTATACCGCTGCAGCAAAATAGAGAGGACTCTAGCCTCCTGGCAGGAGACTGCTCCCAATGGGGTGTCAGGGGAGATCCTACACCAAAGCAGCCAGGGTAGAGGGGACTCCCATGTCTAGGTGGGAGACCCCTCCTATCTGTGTGTTACAGGGAGTTCCTCAACTGCTACAGCAAGGGTAGATCAGACTTGCCCTTCCAAGGGGAGCCCCCTCCCACCTGGGTATCTGAGTGAGCTCCTATACCTCTGCAGCCAGGGTAGAGGGGACTCACCCCTTTGTTCAGGAGACCCATCCCACCTGGGTGTCCAGGGGAGCTTGAATACTGCAGCAGCCAGGGTAGAGGGGAATCGCCCCTAGAGGCGGGAGACCACTCCCACCTGGGTGTGTGTGGGGATCTCCTATACTGCCACAGCAGGGTAGGGGGAACAGGACCCTCCAGGGGGAAGCCCCTTCCTCCTGGGTGTACTGGGAGCCCTTATATGGCAAGAGCTTAAGTAGAGGGGACTCGCCCATCCAGGCGGGATACCCCTCCCACCTGGGTGTCAGGGGGAGCTCATATACCACAGCAGCCAGGTTAGAGGTGAACTGCACAGCAGGGGAGAGATATCTCACACCTGGGAATGGGAAAACTCCTATACCGCGTTAGCCAGGGTAGAGGGAACTTGTCTCTTCAGGCGGAACACCTCTCTCACCTGGGTGTCAGGTGGAGCTCATATACCCCAGCAGCCAGGATAGAGGTGACTCACACCTCCAGGTGACAGACACCTTCTACCTGATAATGGGGGTAACTCCTATATCGCCTTAGCCAAGGTAGAAGGGACTCGCCCGTTCAAATGGGAGGCCCCTTCCATCTGGGTATGGGGGGGATTTCGTATATCACAGCAGCCAGAATAGAGGGGAATCGCCCCTCCAGGCAGGAGATCCCTTCCACCTGGGTTTCCAGTGTAGCTTGTAACCCCCTCAGCCAGTGTAGAGGGGACTCATTGCTCCAGGCACAGGACCCTTCCCACTTGGGTGTTCCGGGAGCTCTTTTATGGCTGCAGGCAAGGAGAGGTCACTCACTCCTTCAGGGAGGAGACCCCATCCACCTCTGTGGTTGGAGGACTCGAATACTGCAGCCAACAGGGAATAGGGGACTCACCCTTCCAGTCAAGAGACCCCACTACCCTGGGTTTAGGGAGGAGCTCCTATACCACCTCAGCCAGAATAGTGGGTACTCACCCCTCCATGCTGGAGGCCCCTCCCACCTGGGTTTCTGGGGAGCTCCTATACTTCTGCTGCCAGGATAGACTGGATTCACACCTTCAGTGGGAAGACCCCCTTCCATGGGGGTGTCTTTTGGAACTTATATACAGCTTGAGCTGTATATGTAGAGGGGACATTACTCTCCAGGTATGGGACACCTCCCACCTGCGTGTCAAGGGAGCTCATATACACCAGCAGCCATGGTAGAGGCGAGTCACCCATCCAGCCGGGAGACCCCTCCCACCTGGTGTCCTGGGGTGGGGGCTCCTATACCACTTCATCCAGGGTAGCAGGGATTCAACCCTCCAAGGGAGAGACCCCTCCCACCTGGGTTCAGGGGAGCTCCTACACATTTTCAGCCAAGATAGAGGGGAATCTTCTTACAGGTGGGAGACCCCGCCCACCAGGGTGTTGAGAGAAGCTCCTATACTATCAGAGCCAGGGTAGAGGGGTTCGCCACTGCAGGCATCAGACACCTCCCACATAGGTGTCCAGGGAGCTCTTATAGGCCACCAGCCAAAGTAGAGGGGACACCCCTGCCAGGCGGGAGAGCGCTCCCACCTGGGTGTCAGGGGGAGCTTGTATACCACCACAGCCAGGGTAGAGGGGACTTGCCCCTCCATGTGGAAGACTCCTCCCACCTGGGTGTCCTGGGGAGCTCCTGTACTGCTGAAGCCACAATAGAGGGGACATACCTGTCCAGGCGGGATACTCCTCCCAGCTGGGTTTGGGGAGAAACTTGAATTTGGCCAAACTAGGGCAAAGGATACTCGCCCCTCCAGTCAAGATACCCCTCCTACCTGGGTATCAGAGGGAGCTCATATACCTCAGCAGCCAGGGGTGAGGGGATTTGCCCCTCTAGGCGGGATACCCCTCCCAAATGGGTGTCCTGGGGAGCTCATATACTGCCATAGCCAGGGTAGAGGGGACTCGCCCCTCCAGTTGGAAAACCCCTCCCACCTGAGAGTCCACTGGGAGCATGTACACCACTGCAGCCAAAGTAAAGCAGACTTGCCCCTCCAGGCAGGAGACCCTTCCAACCTGGGTGTCAGGGGGAGATCTTATACTGACAAAGCCATGGTAGAAGGGACTCACCCATCCAAGTGGGAGACCCCTTCCACCTGGGTGTCCTGGAGAGCTCCTATATCACTGAAGCCAGGGTACTAGGGCCTCACCCTTCCAGGTGAAAGACATCTCCCACCTGAGTGTCAGAGGCAGTTCTTATATCGCTAAAGCCAGCGTAGAGGGGAATAGCCGCTCTAGGAACATACCCTCCCACCTGGGTATGGGGAGGATCTCCTATACAGCTGCAGCCAAGGTACAAGGGACTCGCCCCTTCCATCCAGACACCCACTCGGGTGTCAGGGGGCGCTCCTATACCACCCAGCCAGGGTAGAGAGAACTCATAAGTCTAGGCAGGAGACCCCTCCCACATGGGTGTCAGAGGGGGCTTGTATACCACAGCCACCAGGGTAGCAGGGACTCTCCCCTCCAGAGGAGAGACCCTTCCCCTCCTGGGTGTCTGGGGGAGCTCATACACCACCACATTCAGGGTATAGGGGACTCCTACCATGAAAGACAGGAGGGGTCCATCTGCATGGCAGGAGAAGCTTCTATACTGCTGTAGCCAGGGTAGAGCATACTCTCCCCTCCAGGTGGAAGACCCTTTTCACATGGGTGTCATGTGGAGCTCACATACCTCTGAAGCCATGGTAGAGGGAACTTGCCCCTCAAGGCGGGGAACCCATCCCATCTGGGAGTCAATGAAGCTCATATACCCCAGCAGCCATGATAGAGGCAACTCGCTTATCCAGCGGGAGAACCCGCCCACCTGCATGTGTGTGTGTATGTGGGGGGTCTCTTATACTGCTGCAGCCAGTGTATCAGGTACTGGTCCCTCCAGGGGAGAGACCCCTCTCACCTGGGTGTTGGGGGAGCTCCTGTACCTTCACAGCCAGTGTAGAGTGGACTTACCCCTCCAGTCAGGAGACCCCTCCCACCTGGTTGACAAGGGGAGCTCCAATACCACCACAGCCAGGGTAGAGGAAACTCACCCCTATAAGCGGGAGACCCTTCCCATCAGGGTGTGTGGAGGCTGTCCTATACTGTGACATCCAGGGTAGAGGGATTTGCCCCTGTAGGTGGAAGACCTCTCCCAGCTGGGTGTTCAAGGAGCCCTTAGAAGGCACCAGTGAAAGTAGAGGGGACTAGTCCTTTCAGGTGGAAGACCCCTTCCACCTGGGTGTCAGGGGAATCTCCAGTACTGCTGAAGCCAGGGTAGAGGGGACTCTCCCCTCCAGTCAAGAGGATCCTCTATCCTGGGTGTGGAAGAAGCTCCTATACCGGGCATCCAGGGTAGAGGGGACACGTTTATGAAGGCAAAAAAAAAAAAAAAACCTTGCACCTGTACATTGGGGTGGGGCGAGCTTGTAAACAGCCTTAGCCATGGTAGAGGAGACTTGCCCTCCATGTGGGAGACCCCTCCGACCTGGGTGTCTGGGGGATTTGTATACCGTTGCAACCAGGGTAGATAGGATTTGTTGCTCCAGGCTGGAGACTCCCCTCTCCTGAGTATCAGGGGACCTTGTATCCTGCCACAGCCAGGGGAGAGGGGACTCACCCCTCCAGGTTGAAGACCACTCCCACGTGGGGGTCAGGGGAAGCTTGAATACTGCCACAGCCAGGATAGAGGGTACTTTCCCCTCCAGTCAAAAGACCTCTCTATCCTGGGTGTACAGAGGAGGTCCTATACTGCCTCAGTCAGAATAGAGGGTACTCACCCCTCCATGCGGGAGACCCCTGCCACTTGGGTGTCTGTGGGAGCTCATAAAAAGCCACAGCCAGAGTAGAGGTGACTCACCACTGATGGCAGGAGACCCCTCCCACCTAAGTGTCAGGGGAAGATTTTATACTGCTGCAGCCAGGGTAGAGAATACTTGCCCCTCCAGGAGGAAGACACCTTTCACGTGGGTGTGGGGTGGAGCTATTATACCCCTTCAGCCATGGTAGAGTGGATTTGCCCTTCTGGGGGGGCATCCTACCTGGGAATAATGGTAGCTCTTACACCCCAGCAGCCATGGAAGAGGAGGTTCCCCCCTCCTGGTGGAATACCATCCCACCTGGGAATCAGTGGGAACTTGTATACTGCCACAGCCAGGGTAGAGGGGACTAGCCCATCCAGGCAGGAGACCCCTCGCGTGTTGGGGGTGGGACTCATATACCCCCACAGCTGGGGTAGCAGGGACTTGCCACTCCAGGGGAGACATCCCTCTTACCTGGGTGTTGGGGGAGCTTCTATACCTCTGCAGCCAGGGTAGAGGAGACTCACCTCTCCAGTCAGAGACCCATCCCACCTGGTTGTGGGGGAAGCTCGAATACTGCTGCAGCCAGGATAGAGGAGACTCACCCCTATAGGCAGGAGACCCCTTTCACCAATGTGTCGGGGGGAACTCCTATACTGCCACAGCTAGGGTAGAGGAGTTTGCCTCTGCAGGGGGGAGAACCATCCCACTTGGTTATCCAGGGAGCTCTTATAGGGTACCAGCCAAAGTAGAGGGGACTCATCTCTGCAGGCAGGAGAACCCTCCCACCTGGGTGTCCAGGGTGCTCTTATAGGCCACCAGCCAAAGTAGATGGGACACGCCCCTCCAGGCAATAGACCCCTCGCACCTGTGTGTCAGGGAGAAGTTGTATATCACCTTAGCCAGGTCAGAGGCGAATGGACCCTCCATGTGGGAGACACTTCCCACGTTGGTGTCTGGGGGAGATTGTATACCGCTGAAGCCAGGATACAGGGGACTTGTTGCTCCTGCCTGGAGACCCCTCCCACCTGGTTGTCATGGGGGAGTTCGAATACCTCTGCATCCAGTGAGACCCCTCCAACCAGGGTGCCCAAGGAGGCCTTATATGCCACCTCTCAAAGTAGAGGAGATTCACCCCTCAAGGCAGGAGACCCTTCCCACCTTGGTGTCAGGGGGAGATCACATACTGCCACAGGTAGGGTGAGGGGACTTGCTCCTGCAGGCTGGATACCCCTCCCACCTGGGTGTCCTGGGAGCTCTTATATGGCACCAGACAAAGTAGAGGAGAATCATCCCACCAAGCAGGAGACCCCTCCCACCTGGGTGTCTGGATGAGCTTGTGTACCTCCTCATCCATGGTACTGGGGACTCACTGCTCAAGTTGGGATACCCCACCCACCTGGGTGTCCCACGAGTGGGGGGAGATCCTATACCACTGCAGCTAGGGTTGAGGGGAATCACCCTTCCAGGCGGGAAACTACTCCCGCCAGGGTGTTCAGAGGGAGCTCCTTTACCACCGCTGCTTGTGTGGAGGGGACTCGCCCCTCTAGTCAAGAGACCACTCTAACCTGGTTGTCAGGGGAGCTCCTATACTGCAACATCCAGGGTAGAATGGACTGACCACACTAGGTGAGAGACCACTCCCACCTGGGTGTTGGTGTGGGGAGGCTCATATACCTCAGCAGCTTGGGTAGCAGGGACTCGCCTCTCCAAGGGAGATACCCCTCCCACCTGGGTGTCGGGGGAGCTCCTATACCTCCGCAGCCAGGGTAAAGGGGACTCGCCCCTCCAGTTGGGAGACCCCTCCCACCACGGTGTGTGTGTGTGTGTGGGGAGCTCCTATACCACCACACTCATGGCAGAGGTTTTCACCCCTGCAGGCGGGGACCCCTCCCACCTGGGTGGCCAGGGAACTTTGTTAGGGCTCCAGCCAAAGTAGAGGTGCTTGCTATCCCAGGCAGGAGACCACTCCAACCTGGGTTTCCGGGGGAGATTGTATACCGCCTTAGCCAATATAGAACTCACTTGCCCATCCATGCGGGAGACCCCTCTTACCTGGGTGTCTGGGGGAGCTTGTATACTGCTTCAGCCAGTGTAGAGGGGACTCCTAAAACCAGGTTGCAGCCCCGCCACTGGGTTGTTGGTGGAGCTCATATACTGCTGCATCCAGGGCAGAGGGGACTGGCCCCACCAGGCAGGAGACCCCTTCCACCTGGGTGTCAGGGGAAGCTCCAATACTGCTGTGGACAGGGTAGAGGGGACTCGCCCCTCCAGTCAAGAGACCCCTCTAACCTGGGTGTGAGGGGAGCACCTATACTGCCACAGCCAGGGTAGTGGAAACTAGCCCATCCAGGCAGGACACCTTCCCACCTGGATGTCGTGAGGAGCTAACATACAACCTTAGCCAGGGAAGAGGGGAATCGCGCCTCCAGGCAGCAGACGCCTTCCACCTGGTTATCGGGGGGAGCTCTAATATCAACAAAGCTCGGGTAGAGGGTACTTGTCCCACCAGGTGGGAGATCCCTCCCACCAGGTGTCAGGGGGAGCTTATATAGGGATGCAGCCATGGTAGAGGGGACTCGCCTTGCTGGGCGGGAGACCTCTCCCACCTGGGAGCTTGATGAGGCTCCTATACCCGCATAGCTAAGGTAGAGGGTACTCTCCCCTCCAGGCGGGAGACCCCTGGCACCTAGGTGTGGGTGGGGGGCTCGTATACCGCTTCAGCTAGGATACTGGGGATTCGACCTCCATGAAGGAGACCCCTACCACCTGTGTGTCACAGGGAGGATGCATATCACCTTAGCCAGGTTAGAAGGGACTTGCTCCTCTAGGCTGGGGACTCCTCCCATCTGGGGGAGCATGTATTCTGCTGCAGCAAGTGTAGAGGGGACTCACCCCTTCAGGCGAAAGACATCTCTTACCAGGGGGTTGGGGGAATCTCAATTACTGCTGCAGCCATGGTAGTGGAGATTCTCCTCTCCAGGCGGGATACCCCCACCCACCAGGGTGTCAGGGGGAGCACTTATACCTCTCAGCCAGGGTAGAGGGGACTTGATCCTCCGGCCAAGAGACCCCTCCCACATTGATGTCAGGGCAAGGTTGTATTTCGCTTTAGCCAGGGTATAGGGGACTCACCCCTCCAGGCGGGAGACCACTACCACCTGGGTGTGTGTGTGTGTGTGTGGCGGGGCTCCTATACAACTGCAGCAGGGTAGCAGGGACTGGCCCCACTAGGTGGGAGAACACTTTTACCTGGGTGTTGGGGGAGCTTATATCCCACCACAGCCAGGATACAGGGGACTGGCCCCTTCAGGAGGGAGACCCCTCCCATAAGGTTATGGGGGGCAGCTCGTATATTGCCACAGCCAGGTTAGAGAGGACTCACCCTTGCACACATGCGACCCCCCCAACCTAATTTTCCTGGGAACTCTTATAAGGCACCAGTCAAAGAAGAGGGTATTCGACCCTCCAAGCAGGAGACCCATCCCACCAGGATGTCAGGTGGAGCTTGTATTCCTCTCAAGCCAGGGTAGAGAGGACTTGCACCTCCATTAGGGAGACCCCTCCCACCCAAGTTTTGGAGGAGCTTGTATACCTCAGGGTGGAAGGGACTCACCCCTCCAGGCATGAGACCCTCCCATCTGGGTACTGAAGGGGTAACTCATGTACTACCACAGCCAGTATAGAGGGCACTCGCCCCACTATGCGGGAGACCCCTCACACCTGGTTGTCAGGGGAGCACATATGCCACCTCAGGCAAGGTAGAGGGGACTCACCACTCCAGGAGGGAGACACCACCTGAAGTGGTACTCATTTTCTCCACCAAAAAGTCTTAACTGGGCTCCTCCAGTAATCTTTACCATGGCTGATTTTAGTACTGTCAGCAAAAGAGTCTCTGCAAAAGAGTTCAATGTAGAGAAACTTCCTATTTTTGTGTTGCCCTGTTTACTTGGGCACTGGCTGAGAAGACATCAGCACTCCAGATGCTGGGCACCCCTTACAAGTTTTTCACAAACATATACAGTATAGTACTTTGAAGAAATGTGTAAACAAGGCCTCTGGCCTTGAGCTGGGCTTCACAGAATTGTCTACATTTTTGAGATAAGTTACAAACGGGCTCCATGGTAACAGCTGGCAGGGTGAGAAAAGAAAGGGGAGAAGAAGCTCTCCACTTCTCAGGTGTTGTCCTTGAAGAGTTAAGTTGCCAAGAACACTGAAAGAAAATCTGCTTTCATGTGAACTTCTGCAGACTGTGAACTTCTGAGCCTCTCCTCTTACATGCTGGGTATAAAACTCTGAAATTCCCTGAACTCGGGGTTCAAGGGATTAATTGATTACAGCCAAAGCTGGGCCCTCTGAACCTGGCTGCAGCCAAATAAAAGCTGTTTCCTGCTCTCTTCAGTGTCTTGCCTCCTTTGTCCCTACAACACACCCACCTGGGTGTGCAGGGGAGCTTGTATACTGTCACAGCTAGGGTAGAAGGTAATCACCCCTCCAAGTGGGCAACCCCTCCCTCCTGGGTGTCAGGGGGAGCTCATACACTGCTACAGCCAGGAGAGTAGGGACTCTCTCCTACAGGCAGGAGACCCCTCCCACCTGGGTGTCTGGCAGAGCTCCAATACATCCGAAGTCAGGGTAGAGGGGACTTGCTCCTCCACTTGAGTGACCCATCTCACCTGGGTGTTGGGGGGAGCTCAAATAACTTCACAGTTAGGGTCCAGGGGACTCGCCCCTACAGGAGGAATACCCCTCCCACTTGGGTGTTGGGGCGAGCACATATACTGCCACAGCCAGGGTAGAGGAGTTTGCCTGTTTAGGTGGGAGAACCCTCCAACCTGGGTTTTCCTGGGTCTCTTATACAGCATCAACCAGGGTAGAGATGACTCATGACTCCAGCAGGAGACCCCACTTACCTGACCCTGGGGGGGTCTTATATACCACCTTAGCCAGGGTAGAGGTGACTTGCCCTCCAGACGAATGTCCCCTCCCACCTAGGTGTCTGGGAGAGCATGTACACAGTAGAAGCCAGAGTAGAGGGGACTCTCCCTTACAGCCAGGACACCAGTTCAACTGGAGTGTCAGGGGAGCTCCTTTACCGCCACAACCAGAGTAGAGTGGATTCACATCTCCAAGCGGGAGACCTCTCCCACTTAGTGTAGGGTGGGAGGTCTCATATCCCACCCAAGCCAGGGTAGAAGGGACTTGCACCTCCATGATGGAGACTCCTGTGCCTTGGGTGTCTGGGGGTAGCTGGTATACCCCCAAATCCAGGATAGAGGGGACTCACCCCTCTCGGAGGGACATCCCTCCCAACTGGGTGTCAGGGGGAGCTCATATACCACTGCAGGAATGTTAGATTGAACTCGCCCCTCCAGGTGGGAAACCCTTCCCACCTGAGTGTGGGGGGGAGCTCCTATACCACGGCAACCATGGTAAAGGTGCTTGCCCCTCCAGTCACAAGACCCCTCCATCTTGGGTATGGTGGGGGCTTTTATATCACAGCAACCAGTGTAGAAAGGACTCACCCCTCCAGGTGGGAGACCCCTCCCAGATGAGTGTCCCAGGGAGCTTGAATACCACCTTAGCCAGGTTACAGCCTACTTGCCCTTCTAGATGGGAGATCTCTCCCACCTGGGTGTCAGGGAAAGCTCCTATACCCCAGCACCTAGGGTAACAGGGAATTGCCTCTCAAGGCAGGAGACTTCTCCCACCTTGGTGTGCTGGGAAGCTCCAATACTGCTGCAGCAGGGTAGAGGGTATTCTAGCCTCCTGGCAGGAGACTCTTCCCAACTGGTTGTCAGGGGAGCTCCTATACCACTGCAGCCAGGGTATAGGGGCCTTGCCCCTCTGGGCAGGAAACACATCTCACCAGTTTTTCAGGGGGAGCTCTTATACGGCTGCAGGCAGGGTAGAGGGGATATTCCCCTCCAGATGGGAGACCCATCCCATCTAGGTGTCCAGTTTGGGTTTTCATATACCTCATCAGCCATATTAGAGGGGACTCACCCCTCCAGGTAAGAGACCCTCTCACCTGGGTATCCTGGGGAGCTCCTTCATTGCCACAGCCAGTGTAGAAGGAATTAATGCCTCCAGTCAGAAGACCCCTCCCACCTGGCTGTCAGGGAAAGCTAGTATACTATATCAGCCAGGGAAAAAGGGGCTCGCCCCTTCAGTATGGACATTCCTCCCACCTGTGTGTCACAGGGTTTGTAGATCATTTTAGACAGGGTAGAGGTGAATTCACACCTCCAGGCAGGAGATCCCTCCCTACTTGGTGTCCAGGAACTTTTATACTGCATTAGCCTGGGTGGAGGGTACAAGCTCCTCCACACAGGAGACCCCTCCCATCTTGCTATGGGGGGGGTGAACTGTATACTGCTTCAGCCAGGAGAGAGAAGATTAGCCCCACTAGGCAGTAGAACTCTAAACCCTGGTTGTCAGGGGAGCTCATATACCACAGAGCCAGGGAAAAGGGGATTCGCCACTCCAGGCAGGAGAACCCTCCCTCCTGTGTGTGTGTGGGTGGGGAGTCTTATACCACTACAGCCAGGGTAGTGGGGACTGACCCCTCCAGACAGGAAAAGCCTCCCACCTGGGTATGGTGGGGAGCTTGTATACCACCTTAGCCAGGGTAGAGAGGACTCACCAATCCAGGCAGGAGACTCCTCCTGCCAGAGTGTCAGGGGGGAACTCCTATACCTTTGAAGCAAGGGAATAGGGTATATGTGACTTCAGGCGGGAGATCCATCCCACCTGGGTGTTAAAGGGAACTCTTATACAGCACCTGCCAGGGTATAGGGACTCTTCCTGCCAAGCTGGAAATGCCTTTCACTTTGGTGTTGGAAGGGTTAGTATATCCCCACAGTCAGGGTAGAGGGAACTCGCCCCTCCAGGCTGGAGACACCTCCCACCATGGTGTCAGGGTGGGGGAGCTCTTATACCACTGCAGCCAGGGTAGTAGGGACTCGCCCCTCTAGACAGGAAACCTCTTCCACATGGGCCTGGGGGGGGAGCTTGTATACCACCTTATTAGGGTAGATAAGACTCAACCCTCCAGGCAGGAGACCCCTCCCTCCAGGGTGTCAGGGGGAGCTCTTATACCACAGCAGGAAGGGTGGAGGGGAATCTCCCCTCCAGGCAGAAGACCCTTCCCACCTAGGTGGTCTGTAGAGGTCTCATGTACAGCCCTAGCCAGGGTAGAGAGGACTCACCCCTCCAGGGAGGAGACCTCTCCCACCTGGGTGTGTCAGGGAGCTTGTATACCAAGTTAGCCAGGGTAGAGGGAACTGGTGTTGCAAATCACCTCTACCCTGGCTGTGGTGGTATATGAGCTCCCCACAAAATCCAGGCATGGGGTCTCCCACCTGGAGGGGCGAGTCACCTCTACCCTGGCTGTGGCTGTTTTGTGTCCCCCCCAAACACCCAAGTGTAATGGGTCTCCCGCCTATAGGGGAGAGTGCCCTCTACCCTGGCTTCAGCAGTATAGGAGCTCCCCCCAAAACCCAGGTGGGAGGGTTCTACCGCAATGAGGAGTCAGTCCCTCTACCCTGGCTGCTGGGGTATAGGGGCTCCCCCCAAACCCATGTAGTAGTGGGCTTCCATCTGGAAGGGTAAGTCTCCTCTATCCTGGCTGTGGTGGCATATTGGGAGAAAGGGGGGTAAGGAAAATGGGTGGTGCAGGGAGAGGAGAGCTCATGGCCCAGCATAACTGCAGGGTGTCAGGATTGAGGAGCAGGGCCCAGTCTGAAGGAGGCCAAAGCCCCCAGGCAAGGTTCACTGGTACCATTTCCCAAAGGAAGATTGCAGGGCCAAACATCCAAGGTTCATCCCCTGGCTCTGGTGAACATCCTGGGAAAGGGATCTGGAAAAGGAGCCCAGGAGGGACAAGAACAACAGGAGGGCCAAAGGAGGGAACAGCATGAAGTGCTGGAAGAAGTAGTTGTGTGGGTTTCGGGTCAAGACTGAAGAAAGGAGACCAGGCTAGGGACCTAGAGGAGGGCCCAGGATACAAGAGAGCAGGGAAGGGTGAGGCCAGGCAGGCAGAGGCTGCACTAGGGTTCTGAGATTCAGGGAAGACAAGGGGAGCAGGGAACCAGCCCCAGTGAGGCTCACAGTTCGAGCCCAGAGAAGCACAGAGCAAGAAAGACCCCCAGAGGCTCAAGAGATGAGCCAGTCCAGGCAATGGAATACCAAGACCCAGGGCTGGGGCAGGTGGCTCAGGACAGTGGATAATGCTGGTGAGGTAAGGCAGGATATACAGCACGGGAGGGGCAGATTAGAGGCCCAGCACCACTGCCAGGTGTCAGGGTTCCTGGTGCTGTCCCAAGGGCCTAGGGAGAGCAAGAAGCCCAGTGGAGGGTCAGGGTTTTGTTTCCCATAAGGCACCCCCAGCCCAGATGAGGATCAAGGGCCAGGGGCCAGGCCAAAAGAACTGGCTAGGGATAGGGGCCAGGAAGAGTGCAATGTAAAGGCACAGTTGGAAGTCGTGGTGGGTGCAGAGAGGAGGAAGAGTCAGGACCCAATCAAGGAGCCCAGGTAAGGGACTGACCCCACCAAAAGATATTAGGGACTCAATGAGCATGAGGAACCTGCTCCAGGAAAATGCAGTAGGGGAAGGAGAGGTAGGATCGGCGCTAGGATGAAGAGACAGAGGGCTGCACAAAGGGCACAGTGGGGAGCGAGCTAGGGGGCCAAATCAAGGGGTGCCCAGGTCAGACAAGACAGGAAGAAACACCACAGAAAGTAAAACAACTCCAGTAATGCAGTAAGGAGCTCAGGAAACCAGGCCAGGGGACTGTAGGGTGAAGATCCAGGGTGAGGAAGGGCTGGGTTGGCTTAGGGGAAGGCTGCTAGGCTAGAGGGAAGGAGAGGGAAGGCAGAAGATTGCCCAGGGCAAGGTCATCACTAGGCCCAAGTCCACTGATAGATATCAAGGTTGGACAGCAAAGGGAAACCAGGCAAGAGGAAGGGCTGTGTTGCCCCTAGGGATCCTTCAGGGCCCAGAGGCCAGCCAATTTCACACCTCTGCCACAGGTGAGTATATCCTAAGAGAGACCAGGACCAAAGGAGGTAAATGTGAGGGATACATTTGGTCCACAATTCCCAGGGTGTCGGTGGGGAGCCAGCAACCATTGGAGGAGACCAGGCTAGGGAGAAGCAGGGAGAGGGCGGGGTCCTGATAATGACAAAATACCACAGTACAAGGGGAACAGAGGGGAGTCACAGGAGGAGGGACAGCAAGTGGCCTGAAATCAAGGAACAGGGACAGGGTCTTGGAGAAGAGTGACTGGGGGCTCCAGCAAGGAGCCAGGCCCAAGAATGGGTAGCCAAGTTCCAGTACCCAGTCCTGGGTCCTATGAAAACAGACAGGGCTGGGGAGGGGAGAAAGGGGAACAAGGTTAGTGGGTGGCACAGCAAGAGGATAGTTGAAGGCCTAGGTTCACAGCTGGGGTCAGAATCGAGGAATAGGGCCTGGGCAGAGAGAGTACAAAGACCCAGGCATGGGGCACAGCTACGTTTTCCCAATGGGAGCCCTCAGGGCCAAATGCCCAGTTCCAGTCCTCTGGACCTGGTGAGAATCCTAGGAATGGGATCTTTAAAGGGGGCCCAGCAGAGACAGGGAAAACAGGAGGAATAAAGGAGGGTACAGCATGAAAGGCCAGAGGAAATATGTTGATGGGGTGCAGGCCAGGACTCCAGAAAGGAGCCCAGGATAGGGACCAACAGGAGATCCCAGGCCAGGAAAGGGCAGGTAAGGTTGGAGTTGGGAAGGCTGGTGACAGGACCCGGTTCACGGAAGCCAAGTGGTGTAGGATAGTGGTCCCATCGAGGCCCTCAGTCCAAGCCCAGGGTAGCATGGAGTAAGAAGGGCCCCCAGAGGCTCAAGGGAGGAGGCAGGCCAGGGAATGGAGAGCCAAGGGCCAGGGCTTGAGCACAGGGCTCAGGACAGTGGACAAGACTTTGGAAAGATGGCAGGTTATCCAGCAGAGGGTAGGCAGGCTCCTGGGCCAGGGCAATTACCAGGTGTCAGGGTTCTAGTTGCTGGACCAAAGGCCCAGAGAGAGCAAGGGGCCCAGGCAAGGGCAGAACTCAGTTTCCCATAAGGCACCCTGGTCCAGATGAGAATCCAGGGACAGGGACCTGGCAAAAGAGGCCTGTCAAGTGAAGGCGTCCAGGAGCAGGGTGATGGGAGGGCATAGCAGGGATCTTGGTGGGTGCGTTGGGGGAAACATCCAGGCCCCAAGCAAGGTGCCCAGGCAAAGGACCCACCTGACCAACCATGGATGAGTGACCCAAGGAGGAGGAGACCTGCAAGTGCCAGGGGAAAGCCCAAAGGAAGGGGAGGAATGGTTGCACAAGGACAAGGAGACAGAGAAAAGCCCAACGGGCACCTAAGGGAGCACACTAGCAGTCCAAAACAAGGGGCCCCTAGGTCAGACCCAACAGGAAGAGCCTCTATGCTACACTGATTGACCTAAGGAACACTGTTAGGGGCTCATGTGAGCACCAGGCCTGGGGACTGAAGCGTGAAGGGTCAGGGTTAGGGAGGGCTGGGTTTGCATAGGGGCAGCATGCAATGACAGAGGGCAGGGGAGGCAAGGGAGGGGATCACTTAGGGCTGGGTTAATTCAAGTCCATTTTAACTGCCAGGCCTCAAGGTTCAGGCAGTGAAGAGATCTATGGACAGCAGCAGGGCTGTGTTTCCCATAGGGAGTATTCAGGGTGCAGAGGTGAGCCAATTCCGCTCCTCTGCCCCAGGTGAGTAGATCCTCAGAGAGGGACCTGGACAAAACGAGGGGCCAAAGAGGGTACTGTGAGGGGATACCTGGTGTGCAGAACTGTGGGGCGATCAGGCTGCCAGTACCCACTTGAGCAGCATAGGCTAGGGAGAAGCATGGGGAGCAGAGGGTAGGGAAGTGTCAGGATACCACAGCCTGAGGGAATCAGAGGGGAGGCACAGGAGGGGGCCAGAAAAAGGAGCCTGAAACCAAGAGACAAGGACAGGGTCCTCAAGAAGGGTAGCCATGGTCTCAAGCAAGGAGCTGTGCTCAGTAATGGAGAGCCAAGTGCTAGTACCTGGACCTGGGTGAATGAAAAAGGACATGATTGTCTGTGGGAACTCTTATACCTCTGCAGCCTGGGAAGAGCAGACTGGCTCCTCTAGGCGAGAGACCCCTTCCACCTTGGTTTCCAGGCTAGCTTTTATTCTGCCTCAGGCCATGTAGAGGGGACTCACCCCTACAATCATGATATCACTTCCATATGGGTGCCCTGTGAGGTGGGGGCTTGTGCACAGCTGTTGCCTGTGTAGAAGGAACTCGCCCCTCCAGGCAAGAGATCCCTCACACAAGGGTTTGTATGGGGGGCTCTTATAGAGCTACAGCCAGGGTAACACAGACTCTCCTCTTCAGGTGGGAGACACATTTCACCTGGGTGTCTGGAGGAACTAATATACCTCTGCAGGCAGGTTAGAGGGGACTCGCCCTTCCAGGCAGGAGATGCCTCTCAACTGGGTGTCCTGGGAGCTAGTACACTACCCCAAATAGGGTAGAGGGGACTCGCGCCTCCAGGTGGGAGACCCTTCCCACCTGTGTGTTGTGGGGATCTTATATACTGCTGCATCCAGGTTAGAGGGGACTCGCCTCTCCAGTCAAAGACCTCTCCAACCTGGGTGTCGAGGGGAGCTCATATACCACCGCAGCCAGGGTAGATTGCACTCGCCCCGCCAGGCTGTAGACCCCTCCCACCTGGGTGTATGTGAGGGCTCTTATACTACTGCAGCCAGGTTAGAGGGGACTTGAACCTCCATTCAGGAAATCCCTTCGACCTGGGTGACTGGGGGATCTCCTATACCTCCCAGTAAAACAGGGGACTCTCTCCTCCAGTTGGGAGAGGCCTCCCATGAGGATGTCCTAGGAGCTCTTATATGGCAACAGCCAAAGTAGAGGAGACTCGACCCTCCAGTTGGGAGAACCCTCCCCCCTGTGTGCTGGAGTCTTGTATAGCTTGTATACCACCAAAGCCAGGGTAGAGGGGACTCACCCCTCCAGGAAGGAGACCCCACCCAACTATGTATCTGGGGAAGCTTTTATAGCTGCACATCTAGGGTAGAGCGGATTCCCTGCTCTAGGTGTGAGACCCTTTCTACCAGGGTGTCAGGGGTAACTCTTATCATTCCAGAGCCCAGGTAGAGGGGATTCGCTGGTCCAGGCATTATACCCCTCACACGTGGGTGTCAGTGGGAGCTCTTATACTGTCACAGCCAGAGTAGATGTGACGTGACCCTCTAGGAGGGAGACCCCTTTCACCTGGGTATCCAGGGGAGCTCCTATACAGCCACATGAAGGGTACGGGAAACTCACCACTCCAGGCGGGACTCCCCTCCCGCCTGGGTATCATGGGGAGCTAGTATATTGCACCAGCAAGGGTAGAAGGGACTCCCCCACTCCAGGCGGGAGACTCTGCCCACCTGGGTGTGGGTGGAGGAGCTCATATACCACTGTAGCCAGGGTCCTGGTGACTAGCCCCTCCAGGGAGACCTCTCCCATCTGAGTGTAGCTTGGAGGTTGTATAAACATTAGCCAGGGAAGAGAGGACTCACCCCTCCAGGCGGGAGACTCTTCCCACCTGGGTGTCAGGGGAGCTCATATGCTACAGCATTCAGGGTAGAGGGATCTTGCCTGTCCAGGCAGGAGACCCCTCCCAACAGGGTGCTAGGCAGAGCTCATATACTGCAGCAGCCAGGGTAGAGGGGACTCTCCCCTCCATATTGGAGACCCCTTCCACGTGGGTATGGTGGGTGGGGGGCTCATCTACCATCATATCCAGGGTAGAGGGGACTTACCCCTCCTTGCCAGAGACCCCTCACACACGTGTTTCTGGTGGAGCTCCTACACTCCTGCAGCCAGGGTAGAGGGGACTCATCCCTCTAGGCAAGAGACCCCTCACACCTGGGTGTCAGGGGAAACTCATATACTGCTACAGTCAGGGTAGAGTGGACATGCTCCTCCAGCTGAGAGGCCCCTTCCGGCTTGGTACCAGAGTGTGCTTCTATTCTCCCTTAGCCAGGGTAGAGGGGACTCACCCCTCCAGGAGGGACACTTCCCCAACTTGGTTTTCAGGGGGAACTCTTATACCACTGCAGGCAGGGTAGAGAGGACTCAGCACTGCAGGTGGGAGTCTTATCACACCTTGGTGTCCTGGGAGCTCTTACATGGCACCATCCAAATTAGAGTGGACTCTAGCCCTTCCAAGTGAGAGACCCCTTCCACCTGGGTGTGAAGTGTGAGCTTGTATACCGCCGCAGCCAGGATACAGGAGACTCGCCGAGAGACCCCTTCTACATGTGTGTCAGGGTAGCTTGTATACCGCCACAGCCAGGGTAGAGTTGACTCGCCCCTTCATGCAGGTGACCCCCTTCCACGTTGGGGTCAAGGGGAGCTCTTATACTGCCTCAGCCAGGGTAGAATGTACTTGCCCTTCCAGGTGTGAGACTCCTTCCACTTGGGTGTCTGGGGGAGCACCTATACAGTCACAGGCAGGGTAGAGGGGACTCTACCATACAGGCTGGAGACTCCTCACACCTGGTTGTCAGGGGAACTTTTATACCGCATCAGCCAGGGTAGAGGGGATTCGCCCCTCCAGGTGGGAGACTCCTGCCACCTGGGTGTGGGGGGTGAAGCTTTTATACCCCTGCAGAGAGAGTAGTGGGAGACTTGCTCCTCCAGGCAGGAGACACCTTCCACCTGGGTGTCCAGGGGAGATTTTATACCACCACAGCCATAGTAGAGGGAACTTTACCCTTCAGGCGGATGACCTTTCCCATCTGGGTAGCTGGGGAACTCCTACACCACCGCAGGTGGGGTAGAGGGAACTCTACCCTCCAGAAAGAAGACCCCTTTTATATGGGTGTCCTGGGCGACTCCCATAATGCTTCAGCCAGGGTAGAGGGAACTCACAGCTCCAAGAGGGAGACCCCTTTCACCTGGGTTTCAGGGGGAATTCTTATACCACTGCAGCCAGGTTAGAGTGGACTTGACACTCCAATTGGCAGACCCTTCCCACCTGGGTGTCCAGGAGAACTTGATTACTACAGCATCCATGGTAGAGGATACTTGCTCCTACAGGCAGAAATCCCTGACACCTGGGTATCGGTGTGACCTTCAATACTGCCACAGACAGGGTAGAGAGAACACTCCCCTGCAGGTGGAAGACCCCTCACACCTGGGTGTACTATGAATTCTTATATGGCAAGAGCTAAAGTAGAGGGGACTCACCCTTCCAGGATGGATACCCCTCCCACCTGGGTGTCAGGGGAGCTTGTATACTGCTAATGCCAGGGTAGAGGGGACTTGGCTGTCCATGCAGAAGACCACTCCCACCTGTGTGTAGGGGGGGCACTTGTATAATGCCTTAGCCAGGGTAGAGAAGACTTGCGCCTCCAGGCAAGATACCACTCCCTCCTTGTCCTGGGTGTCTAGGAGAGCATGTATATCCCTGCAGCCAGTTTAGAGAGGATGTGCCCCTCCAGTCGGGAGACTCCATAACCTGGGAGGAGCTCCAATACCATTAGAGTGAGGGGAGAGGGGACTCGACCCTCCAGAGGGAAGATCCCTTCCACCTGGTTGTCAGGGGAGTTCATATACTGTCACAAGCAGGGTAGAAGGGACTCCCATTCGAGGCAGGAGACCTCTCCCACCTGAGTGTATGGGGAAGCTCCTTTACCACTGTAGCCAGAGTAGAGGGAACTTGCCTCTCCAGGCTGGATACCCACCCACCTGTGTGTCAGCGGGAGATCCTTTACTGCAGCAGCCAGGGTAGAGGGGACTCATTGGTCCAGGGGGGAGATCCCTCCCACCTGGGTGTTGGGGGGAACTCTTATACCCTCGCAGCCAGGGTAGAGGGGACTCGCCTCTCCAGTAAGGAGACCCGATATCCCGGGTGTCAGGGGGAGCTCCAATACCGCCAGAGCCAGGATAGAGGCGACAAGCGCTTACAGGTGGAAGACCCCTCCTACCTGTGGGTCAGGGGAAACTCATATACTTCTGCAGCCAGGGTAAAGTGGACACACACCTCCAGGAGAGAGACTCATCCCAACTTGGTGCCAGGAGGAGCTTGTATTCTGCCTTATCCAGGGTAGAGGGGACTTGCTCCTCCAAGCTGGAGACCCTTCCCACCTGGATGTTTGGGGGTGCAGGATTACAGCTGCTGTGAGCGTAGCTGGGACTCGCCCCGCCAGGCGGGAGACAATTTTGACCGGTTGTCAGGGAGAGCTCTTATCCTGCCGCAGCCATTTTAGAGGGGACTCGCCCCTCAAGGCAAGAGACCCCACCCCTCTGGGTGGGGGGGGCTCGTTTATCTCCAGAGCCAGGGTGGAGGTGACTTGCCCCTTGCAGTGGGAGACACCTCACATCTGGGTCTCTGGGAAAACTGGTAAACCCTGCAGCCAGGGTAGGGGTAAGTCACCCTTTGCAGTGGGAGATCCCTTCAACCTGTGTGTCAAGGGGAGCTCCTTAATCGCTGCAGCCAAGTTAGAGGAGATTTTTCCATCCAGGGGGAAGACCCAGTTCACCTGGGTGTCAGGTGGAGCTCATATAGCCCAGTAGCCAGAGCAGAGGCAACTCGAACCTCAAGGCGAGAAACACCTCCCATCTGGGAATGGGAGTAACTCCTTTACAGCCTTAGTCAGAGTAGAGGGGACACGCCCTTCCAGGCGGGAGACCCCTCCCATCTTGGTATGTAGGGGGGATCTCTTATACCACAGCAGCCAGAGTAGAGGCTTTTAAGCAGGAGACTCCTCCCACCTGGGTATATGGAAGATCTGGTAAACCCCCAAAGGCTGGGTAGAGGGAATTCACCCTTCTAGGCAGTTTGTCACTCCCACCTGGGTGTCAGAGGAAGCTCCTTAACCACTGCAGCCAGGGTAGAGTGGACTCAACCCTTCAGGCGGAAGATCCCGCCCACCTGGGTATCAGGTGGAGCTCATATAGCCCAGCAGCCAGGGTAGAAGCAACTCTCACCTCCAGGTGAGAAACACCTCCCACCTGGGAATGGGAGTAAATCCTATACCGCCTTAGCCAGGGTAGAGGGGAATCGCCCCTCCAGGCAGAAGACCCCTCCCACATGGGTGTCTGGTGAGGGGGCATCATATACATCTGCACACTGGATAGCAGTGACTTGCCCCTCCAAGGCGGGAGACCCCTCCTACTGGGTGTATGAGGGGGCCCTCGTACCCCCAAAGCCAGGGTTTAGGGGACTCGCTCCTTCATGCAGGAGACCCTCCCACCTTGGTGTGGGGGAGCACCTATACCACTGCAGCCACAGTAGTAGGGACTCACCCCTCCAGGCAGGAGACCCCTTCCACCAGGGTGTTGCGGGATACTTGGTGACCACCTTAGACAGGGTAGAGGAGGCTTACCCATCCAGGCGGGAGACCCCTCCAACATGGCTGTCATCTTTAGCTCATGTACCACTCCAGTCATGGTAGAAAGTACTTGCCCCTCCTGGAGGGAGACCCCTCACAACAGAGTGTCAGTGGAAGCTCATATACCGGTAGAGGGGACTTATTCCTCCAGGTGAGACCACTCCCACCTGGGTGTGTGTGGGGAGATCCTATGCCACCACAGCCAGGGTAATGGTGACTCTCCCCTCCAGGCGACAGACTCATCCAACCTGGATTTCAGGGAAAGTTAGTATACTACTGCATCCAGGGTAGAGGGGGCTGGCCCCTCCAGGCAAGAGGCCCATTCAACCTGGGGGTCATGGACACCTAGTATGCCTCTGCAGCCAAGGTAGGGGGAGACTGGCCCCTCCAGGTGGGATACCCCTCTCACCTGGGTGTGCATAGGGGAGATCCTATAACTCCACAGCCAGGGTAGAGGGGACTCGCCGTCCATGCGGAAGACCACTCCCACCTGTGTGTAGTGGGGTGCTTGAGTACTGCCAGGGTTGTGAAGACTTGCCCCTCCAGATGGAAGAAGTCTGGGAGAGCTTGTATATTGCCACAGGCAGGGTAAAGGGGACTCATTGCTCCAGGCGGAAGATCCTTCCACCTGGGTATCAGTGGGAGGTCATATACCCAGCAGCCAGTGTAGAGGGTACTGGCCCTACAGTTGGGAGACCCCATAATCTGTGTGTTGGGGGAGCTCATATACCACCGGAGCCAGGGGAGAGGGAATAAATCCTCCAGGCAGAAGATCCCTTCCACCTGGTGGTCAGGGGAGTTCATATACTGCCACAAGTAGATTAGAAGAAACTCGACACTGGAGGCGAGAGACCCCTACCACCTGGGTGTAGGGGGGACCTCCTATATCACTGCAGCCAGGGTAGAGGGGACTCAAATCTCTAGGCTGGAGATTCTCCCACCTGGGTGTCAGATGGAGATCCTTTACTGCAGCAGCCAGGGTGGAGGAGACTCGCCCCTCCAGGTGAGAGACCCATCCAACCTGGGTTTCAGGGAAAGCTAGTAAACCACTGCAGCCAGGGTACCAGGGACTTGCCCCTCCAAACAGGAGACGCTTCCCACCTTGGTGTCTGGGAGAGCTGGTACAACCTCTCAGCCAGGGTAGAGGGAAGTCACCCTTCTAGGCAGGAGATCCCTACCACCTGGGTGTCAGGGGAAGCTACTTAACTTCTACAGCCAGGGTAGAGTGGACTCCTTCCTCCAGGGTGAAGACCCCTCCCACGTGGGTGTCAGGTGAGCTCATATACCCAAGCAGCCAGGGTAGAGGCGACTTGAGCTTCCAGGCAAGAGACACCTACCACTTGGTAATGGGGGTAACCCCTATACTGCCTTAGCCCAGGTAGAGGGAACTCCCCCCTCCAGTCAGGTGACCCCATAACCTGGGTGTAGGAGAAACTCTTATACCACCAGAGCCAGGGGAGAGGAGACTCAGCCCTCCAGGTTAAATATCCCTTCCACCTGGTTGTCAGAGCAGTTTATGTACTCCCACAAGTAGGGTAGAGGGGACTCACCACTGGAGGCAGGAGACCCCTCCCACCTGGGTAGGTGGACCTCCTATACCACTGCAGCCAGGGTAAAGGGGACTTGCCTCTCCAGGCCAGAGTCCTTCCCACCTGGGTGTCAGGGGGAAATAATTTACCCCAGGAGAAAGGATAGAGAAGAATAGCCCCTTCAAGCAAGAGACCCATTCATCCTGGGTGTCAGGGAAAGCTAGTGAACCACTACAGCCAGGGTAGAGGGGACTCGCCCCTTCAGGCATGAGATTCCTCCCATCTGGGTATGGGGGGGGGAGCTGATATACCACAGCAGTCAGAATAGAGGGTACTCGTCCCTCCAAACAAGGAGATCCCTCCCACCTGGGTGTCTGAAAGAGTTGGTTCTCTCCTTCAGTCAGGACAGAGGTAAAGTCATCCCTCTAGGCAGCAGACTCCTCCCACCTGGGTGTCAGGGGAAGCTCCTTAACCACTGTAGCCAGGGTAGAATGGACTCTCCTCTCCAGGTGGAATACCCCTCCCACCTAGATGTCAGGTAGAGCTCATAAACCCCAGCAGCCAGGGTAGAGGTAACTCACACCTCCAGGGGAGAAACACCTCCCATCAAGGTATGGGAGTAACTCTTATACCCCCTTAGCCCGGGTAGAGGGGAATTGCCCCTCCAGTCGGAAGACCCCTCCCACATGGGTGTCTGACGATGGGAGATTATACACAGCTGCAGATGGGGTAGGAGCGACTTGCCCTCCAGGCGGGAGACGCCTCCCTATTGAGGGTAGGAGGGGGCTCTTATATCCCCCTCAGCCAGGGTTGAGGGACTCGCCCCTTATGGCAGGAGGCCCTACCACTTGTGTGTTAGGGGGAGCTCTTATACCACTGCAGCCAGGATAGAGGCTACTTTCCCCTTCAGGCAGGAGACCCCTCCCACCTGGGTTCGGGGGAGCTCCTATACCACTGCAGGCCAGGTAGAAGGACTGGCCCCTCCAGTAGAGAGACACTTCCCACATGGGTGTCTGGTGAGGGGTGGTTCCTATACAGCTGCAGTTGGGGTAGCAGTGACTCACCCCTCCAGGTGGGAGATCCCTCCCTACTGAGGGTAGGAGGGGGCTCTTATACCCCCACAGCCAGGGTTCAGAAGACTCATCACTTAAGGCATGAGACCCTCCCACCTGGGTGTCAGGGGAACTTGTAAACCACCTTAGCCAGGGTAGAGGAGACTTGCACATCCAGGCAGGATGCCCCTCCAACCTGGCTGTCAGTGGGAGCTCTTATACCACCATAGCCAGGGAAGAAATTACTTCCCCCTCCTGGAGTGAGACCCCTCCAACCAGGGTATCATGGGGGAGCTCGTGTACTGCCACAGCCAGGATAGAGGGGACTAGCCCCTTCAGGCAGGAGACCCCTCCCACTTGGTGACAGGGGGAGCTCTTATACCACCACAGCCATGGTAGATGTTCCTTTTACCTTCAGGTGGGAGAACCCTCCCACATGGGTGTAAAGGGGTGCTCCTATACCGCCAGAGCCAGGGAAAAGGGGACTTGCTCCTCCAGTTGGGAGACCCTTCCAACTTGGCTGTAAGCAGGAGCTCATATATCAACACAGCTAGGGTAGAAAATACTTGCCCTGACTGGCAGGAGAGCCTCCCACCAGCGTGTCAGTGGGAGCTCATATACCTCCTCAGCCATGATAAACTGGACTCACCCCTAAACAGGAAAGACCCCTCACACCTGGGTGTATGGGGGAGCTTGTATTCCTCTGGAGCGAGTGTAGCAGAGACTTGCTGCTCCTTTTGGGAGACACTTCCCACCTGTTTTTCAGGGGGAACTCCTATACCACCACAGCCAGGGTAGAGGAGACTGGCCCTTCCAGGCAGGAAAATCCTCCAACCTGGATTTCAGGGGCAGCTCTTATACAGCTGCAGCCAGTGTAGAGAGTACTTGCTCCTCCAGGAGGGAGACCCCTTTCAGTTGGGTGTCCTGGGGAGCTCCTATACAGCTGGAGCCAAGGTAGAGGGGACTGGCACCCCTAGGCAGGAAACCCCACCCTTCTGGTGTAAGGGGGAGTTCCTACACAGCTTCAGCCAGGGTAGAGCAGTATTTCTCTTCCATTTGGGAGACCACTCCCACCTGGGTGTCTGGGTGAGCTCTTATTCATCCGCATCAAGGGTAGAGGGGACTTGCCCCTCTGCTGAGAGCCACAGCCAAGTCAGAAAGGCCCCTGGCATTTTGCCAATAGTATTGGTTGAGAGGCGAGCCATTAAGATGATGGTGAATTGATTCAATTGTATCCACCTCAGCCCACTACTTTGGAGTTCTTGCACTACTTTTGAGCTCTTGCAGGGATTCCTGAAGAGTTCGCATTGGTTGGGGAAGTGCCGGAGGAGGGATTTCTGGTTGGTGGTTCCTGGAGGAGCTGCGTGGCATTCAGGAGAGTTCCCAGGAGCGTGTGTGGAGTGTGATGGTGGAGTTAAGAAACAAAGTTTGTTCCTGCTTCATTGGCTTGTGATTTGTGCCCACAGTCAGACTGCGGCATTTGGCAGCCCGTATGGGGAACGCCTGAAGCTCAGAGTTAAGTGAAATTGCTCGCTCCTGAGGGAAGGCGAGAGAATGGGTGACCATTTCAGAAAACAATGTGTTCTTCTTTTGATTTGTTTTGTTTTGTTTCAAGCTGCCTATCCCTAGAACTTTCTCAGGCAAACTGGGAAAAATGGTTGGCTCATGGTGTGAAGTTGTTCACCCCTGAGGAAGAGATAGAAATAGACCACAAATGCACATGTCAAGAAAATAAGAAAATTGATACAACGATTTTTTGTACGATTTTTGTTTCATTCTGTTTTGGTTTTGTTTTGTGTTATCTTGTTGGGTTGTGTTATCTTTACAGTAGATTAGAAATTAGTAAGAAAACAAACTGAAAGAGTGTTAAGTAAATTTTTAGAGGTCCAGACTATGGTAGAAAACATGTTAGATCAAGCAAAAGAGAAGGTCTCTCAAGCTAGTCAGATAGAGGAAGAAAATGAAAAGGAAGAAAGCTTAGAGGAGAAACAGCTATTGAGGGGAAGCTACAACAGGAGGCTGCTAATAACTCTCTTCTATCACCAGAGGGCGTAATTCAACCAACAGCTCCACATATGGAGACAGCTGAGTGGTCCTCAACTCCCCTAGTTGATAGATGGTATCCTGAGACAGGATCTCAAAGATTAGCATGCCCTGTACTTGAGCAGGCAGGAGGGCAGTGAATTCACTGTGCTTTAGATTTCAAAACAGTGAAGTAGTTAAAGGAGGTTATAAAAACCTATGGTCCCCAAGCACCCTTCACTGTAAGCATGGTCGAATCCATTACCAACTTGGACATGACGCCAGCAAACTGGGCTAGCATGTGTAAATCTGTGCTAAATGGAGGACAATATTTGTTACGGAAGGTTGCCAATGAGGAATTTTGCATGGAGACAGCTAGGCGAAATGCAGCAGCTGGTTACCCTGAATGAAATCTAGATATGCTGTTAGGAAAAGGACCTTATGAGGGTAAATGGCAACAAATTGAATATGATCCTGCTATATACTCACAAATTGCTGCAGGTGCAGTTAGGGCATGGAAGACTTTACAAGGACATGGAGATTTACAAGGTCAATTATCTAAGGTAATAGAGGGAGCTAATGAACCTTACTCTGAATTTGTAGATAGGTTTATTCAAACAGCTACCACAGTTTTGGGGGATACAGAACAAGCAATGCCATTAATAAAACAACTGGCTTATGAGCAAGCAAATCATTGGTGCAGAGAGGTAATTAGACCATGGAAACATGGAGATTTAAACACATATATTAAATTATGTAGAGACATTAGTGAACAAGAGCAAGTCTTTGCAGCTGCAGTACAACAGGCTTTAGATGCCAGGCCAAAAACATGTTACAATTGTGAACTAACAGGACATTTTAAAAGGAATTGCCCCATCGGCGGAGGGTTTAACAAAGCTAGGTATCAAAGGAGTAGAATACCAGGTATTTGCCCACAATGCTTAGAGAAAGACATTGGGCTAATGAATGCCGTTCTCAAACCACCACAGAGGGTACTCCATTAACAAAAAATGGACAAGGACCATTTTCTCTTTGCTTTCTGCTATACAAAGTTTAATCCGGGACAGAAAAGATCCATTCTTTATAGGACATATCAGGGCACATACAGGATCGCCTGGATCCCTTAGTTTGGGCAATGAATTAGCAGATAAAACTCCACGTGACATACATATTTTCTCCACACTAGAAGAAGCTACAAGTTTTCATAAAAGTTTCCATGTCAATGCTAATACTTTACAAAAGCATTTTAAAATAACTAAGGAACAAGCTAGACAAATAATAAAACAATGTCAAAATTGTGTGACCTTTTTACCACAAGTTAATCTTGGAGTCAATCCTAGAGGACTGATACCTAATAATATTTGGCAGATGGACGTCACACACTTGCTAGAATTTGGGAAATTAAAATATTTGCATATTACAGTTGATACTTCTTCCAGATTTTTAATGGACTCCCTTCATGCCGGAGAAAAAACTAAAGATATTATAGCTCATTGCTTACAAAATTTTGCCACTGTGGGCTTTCCAAAACAGTTAAAAACAGATAATGCCCCTGGCTCTATCTCTACCTCTGTTAAACAATTTTGCTCATCAATTGGCATTACTCACATAACAGGAATTCCATACAATCCACAGGGACAAGGCATAGTTGAAAGAGCTCATTAAACTATTAAAATGTACTTATTAAAGGAAAAAGAAGGATTTGGAAAGGGGTATATATATCTCCCAAAGTTAAACATAAAATAATCCTTTTTACTCTAAATTTTTAAAATTTGGATTCATCAGTATTTAGTGCTGCGGAAAGACATATGTGTCCAAAAAATGTACATAAGCACAAGGTACATTGGAAGATATTCTAACAGGACAATGGAAAGTTCCTGACTAAGTAATTGTCTGGAGTCGGGGGTCTGTTTGTGTGTTTCCACAGTCAGCATGGGGGAGCTCTTATACCAATGCTGCCAGAGTAGTGGGGTCTTGCCCTTCCATACAGGAAACCCCTCCCACCTGGGACTCCTGGGGAGCTTGTATACCACCTTATACATGGTAGAGAAGCTTCACCCCTCCAGGCAGGAGACCCCTCTCTCCAGGGTGTCAGGGAGAGCTCTTATACCACAGCAGCCAGGGTAGAGGGGAAGCACCCCTCCATGCAAAAACCCCTCCCACCTAGTGGGAGGGGTCCAGGGGGGATGGTATACAGCCCTACCCATGGTAGAGGGGACTTACCCCTCTAGGAAGGAGACCCCTCTCACCTGGGCTTGCAGGGAACTTGTAAACAAAGTTAGCCAGGGTAAAGGGGAGTGGAGGTGCCAATTCCCTCTACCCTGGCTGTGGTGGTATATGATCTCCCCCTGAAACCCTGGTGGGTATGGTCTTCCACCTGGAGGGGCAAGTCACCTCTACCCTGGCTGTGGCTGTTTTGAGTTTTCCCCAACACCCAGGTGTGAGAGGTCTCCTCCTATAGGGGCAAGAGCCCTCTACCCTGGCTTCAGCATTATAGGAACTCCTCCCAATACCCAGGTGGGAGGGGTCTCCTGCATAGAGGAGGAAGTCCCTCTACCCTGGCTTCTGGGCTATAGGCGCTCCCCTGAAACCCAGGTGGGAGTAGTCTTCCATCTGGAAGGGCAAGTCTCCTCTTTCTTGGCTGTGGCAGTATATGAGGAGAAAGGGGAGTAAGGGGAATGGGTGGCACAGGTAGAGGAGGGCTCATGGGCCAGCTTAACTGCAGGGTGTCAGGATTGAGGAGCAGGGCCCAGGCTGAAGGAGGCCAAAGCCCCCTGCAAGGGTCACTTCCACATTTTCCCAAATGAATACTGCAGGGCAAAACATCCCAGTTCCATCCCCTGGCTCCCGTGAACATCTTGGGAAGGGGATCTGGAAAAGGATACCATCAGGGAAAAGAACAACAAGAGGGCCAAAGGAGGGCACAGCATGAAGTGCTGGAAGAAGAGTTTTTGTGGGGTAGTGGGTCAGGACTGCAGAAAGGAGCCCAGGCTATGGACCTAGAGGAGGGCCCAGGCTAGGGGAGAACAGGGGAGGCTGGGGTCGGACAGGCAGGGGCTGCACTAGGATTCTGAGATGCAGGGAAGACAAGGGGAGCAGGGAAGCAGCCACTTCAAGGCCCACAGTTTAAGCTCAGGGAAGCACGGAGCAAGAAGGACCCCCAGAGGCTCAAGAGAGGAGCCAGTCCAGGGTATGGAAAGCCAAGGACCAATGCTGGGGTGTGGGGCTCGTTAGAGTGGACAGGGCTGGGGAGGAAAGTCAGGAGATCCAGCAGGGTGGAGGCAGGCTAGAGGCCTAGTGCCACTTCCAGGTGTCAGGATTCCTGGTGCTGCCCCAATAGCCTAGGGAGAACAAGTAGCACATGGAGGGTCAGGGTTCTGTTTCCCATAAGGCACCCTGGCCCAGATGAGGATCAAGGGCCAGTGACCAAGCCAAAAAGCCTGGCAAGGGCCAGGGGCCAGGAGAAGTACAATGTGAGGGCACAGTGGGGGGTCACGGAGGGTGCAGAGAGGGACAAGAGCCAGGACTCAATCAAGGAACCCAGGTAAGGGACCCACTCCATCAAAAGGTGTTAGAGACCCAATGAGCAGGAGGACCCTGCACCAGGAAAAAGCAGTAGGGAAAGGAGATTTAGGATCGGCACTAGGGTGGGGAGACAGAGGGCTGTGCAAAGTGCACAGAGGGGAGTGAGCTTTGGGGCCTAATCAAAGGGTGCCCAGGTCAGACACAACAGGAATAGACACTACAGAAAGCAATGCACCCCAAGTAATGCAGTAAGGATCTCAGGCTGGCAGCCAGGAGAGGAGACTTTAGGACGAAGGGTCAGGGTGAAAAAGGGCTGGGTTAGCTTAGGGATGGCTTGCAAGGCTGGAGGGCAGGAGAGGAAAGGCAGGGAATTGCCCATGGCAAGGTCATCATTAGGCCCATGTCCACTGTCACTTGTCAAGTTTGGACAGCAAAGGGGCCCAGGAGAGAGGCAGGGGTGTGTTGCCCATAGGGATCTTTCAGGGCCCAGAGGTCAGCCAGTTTCACTCCTCTGCCCCAGATGAGTAGATACTCAGAGAGACACCAGGACCAAAGGAGGGCAATGTGAGGGATACCTTGGTCTGGGATCAGGGAAGTGTCAGTGGTGAGGCAGCAACCATTGGAGGAGGCCAGGCTGTGGAGAAGCAGGGGGAGGGCAGGGTCCTTTCAATGACAAAATAACACATTACAAGGGAACAGAAGGGAGGAACAGGAGTGGGGCCAAGCAAGGGGACTGAAAACAAGGAACAAGTTATAGTGTCCTAGAGAATGATGACCAGGGTCTCGAGCAAGAATCCAGGCCCAAGAATGGGGAGCCAAGTGCCAGGACACAGTCCTTGATCCTATGAAAACAGACAGGACTGGGGAGGGGAGAAAGAGGAGCAAGGGTAGTGGGTGGTGCAGGACGAGGATCGAGCAGCAGAGCCTGGGCAGAGAGAGTCCAAAGTTCCAGGCAAGGGGTACAGATACATTTTCCCAAAGGGAGCCCACAGGGCCAAATTCCCAGTTCCAGTCCTCTGGACCTGGTGAGCATCCTGGGAAAGGGATTTTGAAAAGTGGCCCAGCAGGGACAGGGCAACAGGAGGGATGAAGGAGGATACAGCGTGAAAGGCCTGAGGAAGGTTGTTGATGGGGTGCAGGACAGGACTCCAGAAAGGACCCCAGCCTAGGTACCAACAGGAGGGCCCAGGCCAGGAAAGGGCAGGGAGAGGTGTCCTGGGCAGGCGGGTGACAGTAGTGTTCTGAGATTCAGGGAAGGAAATGGGAGTAGGATACAGGCCTCAGCAAGGCCCCCAGTCCAAGCCCAGGGAAGCACGGAGCAAGAAGGGCCCAAGATGCTCAAACAAGGAGGCAGGTCCTGAAATGGAGACCCAAGGGCCATGGCTTGGGCAGGGGGCTCAGGACAGTGGATAAGACTTTGGAAGGATGGCAGGGGATCTGGCAGGGTGCAGTCAGGCTCCTGGCCCAGGGCGACTGCCAGATGTTATGGGTCTGGGTGCAGAAACAAAAGAACAGAGAGAGTAATGAGCCAAGCAAGGGGCAGGACTCAGTATCTTATAAAGCACCCTGGCCCAGATGAGAATCCAGAGACAGAGACCTGGCAATGGAGGCCTGGCAAGTGAAGGTGCCAGGAGCAGGGAAATGGAAGGGCATGGCAGGCTGTTTCAGTGGGTGCATGGGGGGTCGAGTTCCAGGACCCAAGTCAAGTGCCCAGGCAAAGGACCAACCTGACCGAACATGGATCAGTGACAAAAGTAGCAGAAGACCTGCAAGCACTAGGGGAAAGCACAAGGGGAGGGGGAAGAATGCCTGCACAAGGACGAGAAGACAGAGAAAAGCATAAAGGGCAACTAAGGGAGCATGCTGGCAGTCCCTTGCAAGGGGTACCAAGGTCATACCCAACAGGATGAGAGTCCATGCTAAGCCAATTGACATGAGGAACACTGTCAGGGGCTCATGAGAGTCAGGGTTAGGGTAGGGGCAGCATGCAAGGCCAGAGGCAAGGGGAGGAAGGGAGTGGATCTCTCAGTGCTGGGTTGAAGCAAGTCGCATGTTAAATTTCAGGCCTCAAGATTCAGGCAGCAAAGGGGATTCAGGAAATGGGCAGAGCTGTATTTCCTATAGGGAGCCTTAATGGCGCAGAGGCCAGGCAATTTGGATCCTCTGCCCTGGTGAGAAGATACTCAGATAGGGACCTGGACCTAAGGAGGGTTAAAAGAGGGCACTGTGAGGGGATACCTGGCATATGGAATTTTGTTGGGTTAGTTGGTTGGGAGCCTGGACCCATTTGATGAGACCAGGCTAGGAAGAAGCAGGGAAAGCAAAGGGTCCCAGCAGAGCTCGGATATGATAGCACCAGTGGAACAGAGGGGAGGCACAGGATGGTGTCTATAAAAAGAAGCCTTAAACCATGGAAAGGGAAAGTGTCCTCGAGAAGGGCACCAGGGGCTCAAGCAGGGAGCTGTACCAAGTAATGTAGAGCCAAGTGCTAGCACCTGAGGCAGGGTGAATGAACATCGATATGGATGGGGAGGGTAGGGAGGGGAGAAATCTGAGCAGGTGGCACAGGGGGAGCAAGGCTGAAGGCCGAGGTCCACTGCAGGGTGTTAGGATTAGGTAGCAGGGCATGGGCTGAGGGAGGCCAAAGGGCTGCGACAAGTGGCATGGCTACATTTTCCAAAAGGGAATCCTCAGGGCTACGAGGCCAGGTCAAGCATCTGGCCTGGAGAGCATCCTGGGAAGGGGATCAGGAAAGTCGGCCTGAGAGAGAAAGGAAAAGAGGGCCAAAGGAGGGCACAGACTCAAGGGCCACAGGATGGGTCTGCGTGGGGTGAGGGCCAGGACCCCAGGAGGGAGATAAGACAAGGGACCAAGAGGAGGGCCCAGGCCAGGGGAGAGCAGGGAATTGTGGGCCAGTAAGGTGTGGCTGCACTAGGGTACTGCAGTACAGGGAAGCCAAAGGGAGGAGAGAAGTGGCCCCAGTGAGGGGCCTTCAGACAAACCCAGAAAACAAAGGAAGAAAAAGGCCCCTGAGGCTCATGCGAGGAGCCAGGCAAGGGAATGGAGTGCCAAGGTCGAGGGCTTGTGCAGGGGGCTTAGGACTTGGGAGGGAAGGAAGGGGATCCAACAGGGGGCAGTGAGGCTTCAGGCCCAGGGCCCCTACCAGCTGTCAGGGTTCCTGATGCAGGACCATGCACTCAGAAAAAGTAAGTGGCCCAGGTGTTGGGCAGGGCTCTGTTTTTCATAAGGTGCTGTGGCCCAGATGAGAATCCATGGAGAGGGACCAGGCAAAGGAGGCCTGGCAATAGAAGGGGAACAGAAGTAGAGATATAGGAGGGCATGGGCTTGGCTTACAGTGGGTGCATGGTGGGAGGAGAACCAGGACCATAGCTAGGTGCTCAGAC
The DNA here is from genome assembly GCF_021218885.2 of Marmota monax. Classification (NCBI taxonomy): domain Eukaryota; kingdom Metazoa; phylum Chordata; class Mammalia; order Rodentia; family Sciuridae; genus Marmota; species Marmota monax. The sequence goes on along the minus strand of NW_026695198.1, from coordinate 1,091,885 downwards.
TAGGTACCCAAATGAACAACCTAGGACAAGGGACCCAAGGAGCAGGAGACTCATGAGCACCAGGGGAATTCATGAGGGGATGGGGAGGATGAGCTGCACAAGAACCATGAGACAGAGGGAAGCTCTAGCGGTACCTATGGGAGCCCTCTGGCTGGCCCAAGCATAGGGCCTCCAGTTCAGACTCAACATGAAGAGACTTCATGCTATGTGAAGGGACAAGAGTAAAGTGGTCAGGGGCTCAAGAGAGTGGACATGCTCAGGGAAAGGATTGCTAAGGGTCTGGGTTAGAGAAGGCTGGGTTGGAGTAGGGGCAGCATGGAAGGCCAGAGGGCAAGGGAGGGAAGGGAGGGTATCTCTCAGGGCTGGGTTGGAGGAAGTCACATATTAACTGCCAGGCCTCAAGTTTCAGGTGGTGAAGGGGATAAAGCCGAGGTCAGGGCAGTGTTTCCTATAGGGAACATTCAGGGAGCAGAGGCCAGCCAATTCCACTCCTCTACAACAGTTGAGTAGATCAGAGAGGAAACTGGACAAAATGAGGGTCACAAAAGGACACTGTGAGGGGATATCTCTCATGTGGAAGTTGGAGTTGGGAGCAGAAGGCATCCAGGACCCATTTGGTGGGTGCACTGTAGGGCGAGAGCCATGACCAAATACAGGCCCCCAGTCAAAGAACCCACCCAACTGATTGTGACGAGGGACCCAAGGAGCAGGAGACCTGCAAGAGCCAGGAAAATGCATGAAGGAAAGGGAGATAGAAGCTGAGTGAAGATGAGAAGACAGAGGGAATCACAAGAGGAACCTAGGTGAGCCTGCTGGGGGGCCCAATAAGGGGCCCCCAGGTCACACCGAACATGAAGGGACTACATGCTATGCCAAGGGACATGAGGAATGCAGTCATGGACTCAGGCAAGCGCCCAGGCCCAGAGAGTAAATCACAAAGGGTCAGGGTTAGGGAAAGCTGGGTTGGGGTAGTGGCAGTATGCAAGGCCAGAGGGCAGGGGAGGGAAGGGAGGAGATTGCTCAGGGCTGGGTTGGAGCAAGTCCCATGTTAACTGCCAGGCCTCAAGGTACAGGCGGTGGAGGGGACTCAGGTCAGACACGACAGGTAGAGACACTGCAGAAAGCAATGCACCCCAAGTAAAGCAGTAAGGATCTCAGGCTGTCAGCCAGGACAGGAGACTTTAGGACAAAGGGTCAGGGTGAGGAAGGGCTGAGTTGGCTTAGAAACAGCTTGCAAGGCTGGAAAGCAGGAGAGGGAAGGCACGGGATCACCCATGGCAAGGTCATCATTAGGCCCATGTCTACTGCCACTTGTCAAGTTTGGACAGCAAAGGGGGCCCAGGAGAGAGGCAGGGGCGTGTTGCCCATAGGGATCCTTCAAGGCCCATAGGTCAGCCAATTTCACTCCTCTGCCCCAGATAAGTAGATACTCAGAGAGACACCAGGAACAAAGGAGGGCAATGTGAGGGATAACTTTGGTCTGGGATTGGGAGTGTGTCAGTGGTGAGTCAGCAACCATTGGAGAAGACCAGGCTGCGGAGAATCAGGGGGAAGGCAGGGTCCTAGCAATGACAAAATACCACACTACAAGTGGAACAGAGCAGAGGCACAGGAGGGGGACCAATCAAGTGTCCTGAAATCAAGGAACAGAGACAGGGTCCTGGAGAAGGATGACTGGAGGTCTCAACAACAAGCCAGGTCCAAGAATGGGAAACCAAGTACCAGGACCTCTTCCTGGGTCCTATGAAAACAGACAGGTCTTGGGAGGGGAGAAAGGGGAGCAAGTGTAGTGGATGGCATAGCGAGAGGAGGGCTCAAGGCCCATGTTCACTTCTTGGTGTCAGGATCGAGGAGCAGGGCTTGGGCAGATTGAGTCCAAAGTCCCATGAAGGGGCACATCTATGTTTGCCCAAAGGGAAGCCACTGGGACAAATGCCCAGTTCCAGTTCCATAGACCTGGGAGCATCCAGGAAAAGGGATCTTTAAAAGGGGCCCAGCAGGGACAGGGACAACAAGAGGGATGAAGGAGGATACAGTGTGTAATGCCATTGGAAGGCTGTTGTGGGGTGCAGGCCAGGATTCCAGAAAGGAGCCAAGGCTAGGGTGCAACCGGAGGGCCCAGGCCACTAAAGGGCAGGGAAGTGTGGAGCTGGACATTCGGGTGACAATAGGGTTCTGAAATTCAGAGAAGGCAAGGGAAGTTGTGTTCTGGCCCCAGCAAGGCCTACAGTCAAAGCCCATGGAAGCAAGGATCCAGTAGGACCCCCAGAAGCTCAAGCAAGGAGCCAGAAAAGGGAATGAAGAGCCAAGGGCCACGGCTTGGGCAGGGATCTCAGGACAGGGGACAAGACTTTGGAGGGATGGCAGGGAATCTGGCAGGGGGGAGGCAGGCTCCTGTCCCAAGGAGACTACTAGGTATCAGGGTTCTGGGTGTAGGATTAAAGGCCCAGAGAGAGCAAGGATCCCAGCCAAGGGGCAGGACTCATTCTCCCATAAGGTGCCTTGCCCCCATGAGAATCCAGGGACAGGTCCCTGGCAAAGGATGCCTGGAAAGTGAAGGCAGCCAAGAGGAAGTCAATGGGAGAGCATGGCAGGGGGTCTCAGTGGGTGCATGGGGAGGGCAAGATTCAGGACCCAAGCAAGGTGCCGAGGCAAAGGACACACCTGAGTGACCATGGATGAGTGACTCAAGAAGCTGGAGACCTGCAAGCACCAGGGAATGGTTCAAGAGCAAAGGGAGGAAGGGCTGCACAAGGATGAAGAGACAGAGAAAAGTGCAATGGGCACCTAAGGAAGTATGCTGGCAGTCACAAGCAAGGGGTCCTCAGGTCATACCCAACAGGATGAGACTTCCTTCTATGCCAATTCACATGAGAAACACTGTCATGGGCTCATGTGAGCACCAGGTTCTGGGAATGAAGCACAAAAGTTCAGGATTAGGGAGGGCTGGGTTGGGGTAGGGTTAAGGAGGACTGGGTTGGGGTAGAGACAGCATGCAAGGCTAGAGGGCAAGGGAGGGAAGGGAGTGGATCTCTCAGGGCTGGGATGAAGCAAGTCACATATTAACTGCCAGGCCTCAAGTTTCAGGCAGCAAAGGGGACTCGGTTAAGAGGCAGGACAGTATTTCCCATAGGGAGCCTTAAGGGCGCAGAGGCCAGCTAATTTGGCTCTTCTGCCCAGGTGACCTCGACCTGGGTCCCAGAGAGGGACCTCGACCAAAGGAAGGTCAAAAGAGGGCACTGTGAGGGGACAACTGGCGTATGGAGATTGTGGGTATGGTCGGTTGGCAGCCTGGACACATTAGAGGAACCCAGTCTATGGAGAAGCAGGGAAAATGAAAGGTCCTGGCAGTGCAAGGATACCATAGCACCAGTGGAACAGAGAAGAAGCACATAATGGGGTCTATAAAAAGAGTCCTGAAGCCAAAGGAAGGGAAAGGATCCTCCAGAAGGGCAGTCAGGGGATCAAGCAAGGAGACATGCCCAGTAATGGAGAGCCAAGTGCTAGAACCTGGGGCAGGGTGAATGAAAATATATATGGATGGGGAGGGGAGGGAGGGGAGAAATTTGAGCAGTACCACAGGGGGAAGAAGGCTGAGGGCCCAGGTCCACTGCAGGTTGTCAGGATTTGGTAGCAGGGCATGGGCTGAGGGAGGCCCAAGGGCCGAGACAAGGGGTAGTGCTACATTTTCCAAATGGGACCCATATGGCCATGAGGCCAGGTCAAGTACCTGGCTTGGTGAGAATCCTCTAAAGGGGATCACAAAAGTTGGGGTGGGAGAGACAGAAATGATAAGAAGGAAAAAGAAGGGCACAGCTTCAAAGGCTGCAGGATGGGTCTGGTAGGGATGGGGGCCAGGACCTCAGCAAGGAGCTAACACAAGAGACCTAGAGGAGGCCCCAGGCCAGGGGAGAGCAGGGAAGGGCAGGGCCAGTAAGGCATGGCTGCACTAGGGTACTGCAGTACTGGGAAGCAAAGGGGAGGAGAGAAGCTGCCCCAGTGAGGGGTCTCCAGACAAAGCTCTGAAAATATAGGAACTAGAAGGGCCACCAGAGGCTCAAGCTAGGAGCCAGGCAAGGGATTGGAGTGCCACAGGCCAGGGCTTGCACAGGGGGCTTAGGCAGTGGACAGTACTTGGGAGGGAAGGCAGGGGATCAAGCAGGGGGCAGTTAGGCTCCAGGCCCACAGCCTCTACTAGGTGTCAGCATTCCTGGTGCAGGACCAAGCACCCAGAAAGTGTAAGTGTCCCAGGCAAGGGGCAGGGCTCTGTTTCTCATAAGGCACTCTGGCCCAGATGAGAATCTGTGGAGAGAGACCTGGCAAAGGAGGCCTGGCAATGGAAGGGGGCCAGAAGTTTGACTATGGAAGAGCCTGGACGAGAGTCACGGTGGGAAGAGAACCAGGGCCATAGCCAGGTTGTCAGACAAGATACTCACCCGACCAACTTAGGATGAGGGACCCAAGGAGCAGGAGACTCATGAGCAAAAGGAGAATTTGTGAGGGGATGGGGAGGATGAGCTGCACATGGACCATGAGACAGAGGGAAGCTCAAGGGGCACCTAGGGGAGACCTCTGGTGGGCCCAAGCAAGGGGCCCCTAGTTCTGACCCTTCATGAAGAGATTCCACAATATGCGAAGGGACATGAGGAAAGTGGTCAGGGGCTAAAAGAAGTGCACAAGCCTGGGGACAGGTACACCAAGGGTCTGGGTTAGGGAAGGCTAGGTTGGGGTGGGGTAGCATGCAAGGCCAGAGCTCAAGGGAATGAAGGGAGGGGATCTCTCAGGGCTGGATTGGAGGAAGTCGCATATTAACTGACAGGACTCAAGTTTCAGGCAGTGAAGGGGATGCAGCTGAGGTCAGGACAGTGTTTCCCATAGGAAACATTAAGGGAGCAGAGGCCAGCCAATTTCACTCCTCTACAACAGGTGAGTAGATCCTCAGAGAGGAAACTGGAAAAAAAAACTAGGGTCAAAATAGACCACTGTGAGGGGATACGGGATATGTGGAGGTTGGAGTTGGGGTTGGTGGGCATCCAAGACCAATTCAAGGAGCCCAGGCTAGAAAGGAGCAGGGGTAACAGATGGCCCAGGCAATGCCAGGATATCACAATATGAGGGGAACAGAGGGGAGGCACAGGAGGGGGCCAGCAAAAGGGGCTTGACACCAAGGCACAAGGAAAGGGTCCTCAAGAAATGTAACCAGGGTCTCATGCAAGGAGCCAGTCCCAGTAATCGAATGCCAAGTGCTAGCGCCAAGGCCTGGGTGAATGAAAAAGAAACATGGAGGGGGAGCAGTGGGAGGGGAGAAAGTGGAGTAGGTGGGACAGGAGGAGAAAGACTCAAAGCCTAGTTCCACAGCAGTATGTCAGTGGTTGGGAGCAGGTCTCGGGTTGAGGGATGCCAAAGGGCCCAGACAAGAGGAAGGGCTATGTTTTCCCAAAGTGATCCCCCATGGACAATAGGCCAGGTCAAGATGCTTGGGCTGGGGTGAGCATCCTTGGAAGGGGATCTGGAAAACAGGCATGGAAGAGACAGAAAGGACAAGAGAGCTGAAGGAGGACACTGCCTGTAGAGCTGCAGGATGGGTGTGAGTTGGGTGGCAGTCAGGACCCCAGCAAGGAGCCCAGGCAAGACACCTAGAGGAGGACCAAGGATAGGGTACAGCATGGAAGGCTGGTGCCAGGGAGACAGGGCTGCACTAGTGAACTGCAGTACAGGGAAGCCAAGGGGAGCAGGGAAGTGACTCCAGCAAGGGGCCCTGAGACAATGCACAGAAAAGCAGTGAGCAAGAAGGGCCACCAGAGGCTCAAGCGAGGAGCCCGGCCAGGGAACAGAGAGTCATGAGCCAGGGCTTGGGCAGGGGCTCAGGACGCTGGACAAGATTTGGGAGGGAAGGCAGGGTATCCAGCAGGGGGCAGTCAGGCCCCATGCCCAGGGCCACCTTTAGGTGTCATGGTTCCTGATGGAGGACCAAGCATCCAGGGAGAGCAAGGGGCCCAGGTGAGGGGAAGAGCTCTGTTTCCCATAAGGTGCCCTGGGTCAAATTTTAATACAGGGCCAGGGAACTGTCAAAGGATGTCATAAAGAGAAGTAGGCCAGGGGAAGGTGATGGGAGGACTTCGTGGGGGTTCATGGTGGGTGCACTGTAGGGCAAGAGCCATGACCTAAGAAGGCTCCCAGGCAAGGGACCTACTCAACCAATTGTGATGAGGGACCAAAGGAGCAGGAGACCAGCAAGAGCCAGGAAAAAGTGTGAGGGGAAGGGAGGTAGGGGCTCCATGAGGACCAGGAGATAGAGGGAAGTGCAAGGGGCACCTAGGTTAGCACTGTGGGGGACCCAAGTAAGGGGCCCCACGTCAGAAGTCAGATCCAACATGAAAGACTGATGCTATGCCAAGGGACATGAGGAACACAGTCAGGGAGCAGGAGAGTGCCCAGGCCTGGAGACTGAAGCACAAGGGTTAGGGAGAGCTAGTTTGGGGTAGGGGCAGCATGTAAGGCCAGAGAGTGGTGGAGGGAATAGAGGAGATCACTCAGGGCTGGGTTGGAACAAGTCCAATGTTAACTGCCAGACCTCAAGTTATAGGCAGTGAAGGGGACTAAGGCTACTGGCAGGGCTGTTTTTCCCATTGGGAGCACTCAGGCTGCAGAGAACAGCCAATTCCGTTCCTCTGCCCCATGTGAATAGATCCTCAGAGAGGGACCTAGAACAATGAGGGGCAAAAGAGGGTACTCTTAGGGGATACCTGGCATGCTGAGGTTGGGGGGTTCGGTGGGCTGCAAGACCCAAATAAGGAGCCTATGCTAGGGCGAATCAGGGGTAGCAGATAGTCCAAAAAGTGCCAGGATACCACAGCATGAGACTAACAGAGTGGAAGAACAGGAGAGTGCTGGCAAAATGGGCTTGAAACCAAGGGACAGGTACAGGGTCCTCGAGAAGGGCAGCCAGGGGCTCAAGCAAAGAGCCAGACCCAATAATGGAGACCCAAGTGCAAGCACCTGTACCTGGGTGAATAAAAAGAAACATAGATAGGGAGCATCGGAAGGGGAGAAAGGGGAGTGACTGGCACAGGGGGAGGAGGGCTAAAGGCAGGGTTTCAGGGTTCAGGAGCAAGATCTGGGCTGAGGGAGGTGAAAATTCCCAGGCAAGGGGCAGGGCTATGTTTTTCCAAAGGTCATATCATCTTGCCCAGGTGAGCATCAGAAAAGTGGGCATGGCAGAAACAAAAAGGACAGGAGAACCAATGGAGGGCACAGCCTGAAGGGCTGCAGGATGGGTGTGGGTGAGGTGAGGGCCTGGATCCCAGCAGGGAGCCCAGGCAAGGGACCTAGAAGATGGCCCATGACAGGGGAGAGAAGGTAACACTGGACCAGGAAGGCGGGCCTGCACTAGTGTACTGTAGTACAGGGAAGTGAAGGGGAGCAGGGAAGCTGCCCCATCGAGGGGCCCTCAGACAATGCCCAGAGAAACAGTGAGCATGAAAGGCCACCAGAGGCTCAAGTGAGGAGCCAGGTCAGGGAACTGAGAGCCAAGGTCCAGGGCTTGGGCAGGGGCTCAGGACAGTGGACAAGATTTGGGAAGGAAGGTAGAGGATCAAGCAGGGGGCAGTCAGGCTCCAGGCCCAGGGACACTTCTATGTTTCAGGGTTCCCAGAAAGAGCAGGGGGCCCAGGCATGGTGCAGGGCATTAATTCCCATAAGGCGCCCTGGAAAATATGAGAATCTACAGCCAGGGTCCTGGCAAAGGAGACCAGGAAAAGGAAGGGGGCCAGAAGGAGGGCTATGGGAGGGTGGTCATGGTGGGTGCGCATAAGGGAGAGACCCAGGACTCAAGCTAGGCACCCAGGCAAGGGACCCATTCAATCATTGGTGATGGGGCAACCCAGGAGCAGGAGACATGCAGATGCCAGAAAAAAACATAAGGGGAAGGGGAGGAAGGGGCACATAGAGGATCCCTCTGGTGGGCTCAAGCAAGAGGCCCCCAGGTCAGAACCAACACGAAGTGTCTCCTTCCTATGCCAAGGGCCATGAGGAAAGTGGTCAGGGGCTCAGGCGAATGCTCAGGGCCAGGGACTGTAGAGAAAAGGGTCAGGTATAGGGAGGTCTGGGTTCTGGTAGGGGTAGCATGCAAGGCCTGTGGGCAGGAGAGGGAAAGAAGGGGGTCGCTCAGGGTTGGGTTGGAGCAACTCTATCAACTGCCAGGACTCAAGTTTCAGGCAGTGAAGGGGACTCAGGAGAGTGGCAGGGCTGTGTTTCCCATAGGGAGCTTTCACTGCACAGATGCGAGCCAATTCCACTCTTCTGTCCCAGTTGAGTAGATCTTTAGAGAGGTACCCAGACCAAAGAAGGGGCCAAACAGGGTACTGTGAGGGGAAACCTGGTGTGCAGAAGTGTGTGTGGGGGGTAGGGCTTCCAGGACCCATTCGTGCAGCATAGGCTAGGGAGATGCAAGGGGATTGGAGGGTCCAGGCAGTGCGAGGATACCACAGCATGAGGGGATCAGAGGGGAGGCATAGGATGGGGCCTATAAAAGGGGTGTGAAACCATGAGACAGGGAAAGGGTCCTCAAGAAAGGTAGGCATGGTCGCAATCAAGGAGCCGGGCCCAGTACTGGAGTGCCAAGTGCTAGCACCTGGGCATGGGTGAATGAAAAGAAACATGGAGGGGGAGCAGTGGGAAGTGAGAAAGTGAACTGGGTTGTGCAGTGGGAGAAGGGCTAAAGGCCCAGGTCCACTGCAGGGTGTCAGGAGTCGAGCAGGGCCCGGACTGAGGGAAGTCAAAGGGCCCAGGCAAGAGTCATGGATACGTCCTCTCAAAGGAAGCCCCCAGGGCCAAGAGGCCAAATCAATCTCCTGGCTTTGGTGAGCATCCTGGGAAGGGTATCAGGAGAGTGGGCATGGCAGAAACAAAAAGGAGAGGAGGGTTGAAGGAGGGCACAGCCTGAAGGGCCACAGGAGGAATGTCAGTGGGGTGGGGGCCAGGACCCCAGCAAGGAGCCCAGACAAGGGACCTATAGGAGGGCCCAGGCAAGGGGAGAGCAGGGAACACCGGCCCTGGAAGGCAGGGTTGCACTAGGGTACTGCAGTAGAGGAATGCCAAGGGGAGCCGTGAAGTGGCCCCATCAAGGGGCTCTCAGACAATGCCCAGAAAAGCAGTGAGCAAGAAGGGCCACCAAAAGCTCACTCAAGGAGCCAGGTCTGGGAATGGAGAGGTAAAGGCCAAGGCTGCGGTGAGTTTTCATTACACTGAACAGGGTTCGGGAGGGAAGGCTGAGATCCACTCAGTGGAAGCCAGGTTCGAGTGCCAGGTGTCATGGTTCCTGGTGCAAGACCAAGGTCCCAGAGAGGGCAAAGGGCCCACGTGAGGAGCAGGGCTCTGTTTCTCACAAGATGCCCTGGTGCACATGAGAATCAAGGGCCAGGGACCAGGCCAGTGGGGCCTGGTGAAGAACAAGTAAAGGAGGACATCAACTGCAAGGCATGGCACAAGGTTGTGGTCTGTGCAGAGAGGTGCAAGAGCCAGGTCCGAAGCAAGGTTTCCAGGTAAGGGACCAACCTGCCCCAAAGGGGATTAGGAACTCAAGGAGCATGAGGTCGAGTCTCCATGGAAAAGCACTAGGGGGAGGAGGGAAAGGGGAGGTGGTAGGATGAGGAGGCAGAAGGTAAAGCAAAGGTCAAGGAGGGGAGCTCAATAGGGGGCCCAAGCAATGGGCCCCCAGGATGGTCCTGACAACAAGCAACCCCACGGGAAGCCACAGGACACAAGGAACTCGATCTGGGGCTCAGGTGAGTGGCTTGGTCTGGAATTGGAGCACAAAATGTCAGGGTTAGGAGGGCTGGGGTAGGGGCAGCATGAAAGGCTAGAGGGCAGGGGACTGAAGGGAGGGAATCTGGCAGGGCAAGGTTGGAAGGCCTTCAGTGGGAAGAGGCCAGCCAATTCCACTCCTGTGCGCCAGATGTGTAGATGCTCAGAGAGGGACCCAGATCAAAGGAGTACCAAAGGAGGGCACTGTGAGAGGATACATTATGTGCAGAATTGAGAGGGACTATGGGGATCCAGGACCCATTCTTGGAGCCCAGCCTAGGGAGAAGCAGTGGGCGGGGGAGATGTCAGGCAATGCCAGGATAGCACATTACTGTTGTAGTCTCAAATGAGGCAAGGCACCCAACATAGCAGGGAATAGTTTTATTTGGCTTCAGCCAGGCTCAGAGGGCACAGCTTTTGCTGTAATCAATCAATCCCCTGTACCCTAATTTCAGGCAGTTTCAGAATTTTATACACAGCATGTAATGGGAGGGGCTCAGAAGTCCACAGTCTGCAGATTTTCACATAAAAGCAGCTTTTTCTTTCACTGTTTTGGGCAAGTTAACTCTTCAAGGACAACTCCTGAGATGGGGAGAATTTCTTTTCCCCATTTTTCCTCTCCCTTCCAGTTGTTACCATGGAGCCCAGTTGGTGACATATCTTAAAAATGTAGACATTGCTGTGAAGCCCAGGTCAAGGCCAGAGGCCTTGTGTGCACATTTCTACAAACTACTATACAGAATATGTTTGTGAAAAACAAGTAAGGGGTGCTTAGCACCTGGAGTGCTGATATCTTTTCTGCCAGTGGCCAAGTAAAACAGGGCAACAAGAAAATAGGAAATTTATCTACATTGAACTCTTTTGCAGAGACTCTTTTACTGATAGTCCTAAAATCAGTCATGGTGAAGATTTCTTTAAAATCCCAGGTAAGACTTTTCTATGGAGAAAGGGGATGTCACTTAAATCCCCCCCCCTTAATGATGCTCCCCATAAATTAATCCTTTAAATTTAAGAGCATCATTACCATTATATTGGTTAAAGGCCTTATAAAAGGTCAAAACCTTAGTTGTCATGCTCTTTTCAAAAGCAGCTTACATAGTGGATCCATGAGTTTTAATGCACAGTGGAGCCAAATATGGGAGCAATAAACAGGTTAAAAGCAGAGTGCCCACTATAGCAGGTAAGCTTTTAAATCTAGCAATGGTTGACAACCACTGCCAAAAGCGTGTTTGGAACCCAAAATTTAATACCCTTCTAGGTATGCACTAGAACATGTGCTAGTTCTCTTGTGTTGTTGGCTATATTCTTAATTGTTTTTCTATTTTCATCCACTTGGATACAACCATCTCAGCTGTTGAACTCTCTTTCCTCAGTCAGTAGGTTATCTAATGCCCAGGGGTGTTGATAGTTGGGAACTCGTGTTGGCTCTGTTTTGTGGCTAGGAGGTGTAAGGCTGTGGCAGTCTAATAAATAATAATTTCTAGTATAGCTTATAAGTGAATAATTTTGTTTAACAGGTAAATAGGAGTTGTATAACTCCATCTGCCACTTTGTGCCCAGGTAGCTGGACCATAAGTGGCAATAATCCTCTGGGGTGGCCAGTTATCTTTACCCCAAGATTGGTGACCTCCTAAATTAAGTTACTTCCCAATGGACCTCTATTGTATTTCCAAACAGTCATCCATCCATTGCATTTCTCTAGCAGGACATATCCTAAATATATATTTTGCCACGTCTTTGTTATAGTGGATTGTCTTGACATATGGTTCACATGGTTGTAATATGGTTGTAATAGGAGTAGAACAGAACCTCTTAAGGTTTTCAAAGGAAACCAAACTAAATAATAGACTAATATTTTGGTAGGCATAGGTTAAACAGCATAAAGTAACAAAGCAAAACTAATAACACCAAATAAATACTAGAAAATTTATATAAGCAAGATAAAAAAGTATAAATGAATTATTATACCCAGTGTCCAGTCAATAGGATTTACTGTTATCAAACCAGTAGCAAAAACCAGAGAATTATATACATATCAAGAAGCAAGAGGTGGCAATGCATTATAGTATTATAACTATCGTAGGGGTTGAAAACATTCATTAACCCTGGTGGAAAGTTTATATTTCACAGTGCATTGATCAGACAATCCCTCACATGTGGCTGAAGCAGGGCCATTGTCTCTTCAAGCTTCAGCTGTTCATGCACCAGTCAGCTTCCAGAGTTACTGGAGCAGAGCTATTGTCCTTCTGAAACTCAAGCTTCTCTGGTGCTCCTTTTCTTCTAGACAGTCAAGGGTGTTGCAGCATGTGGAGTGCACAGCCTGTCAGCAGCTGCAGGCTTGAGTCTTGTGTAGTCAATCAATGGACCTATTCCTGCAAACTTGACTGCAGTTGGGGTGGAAAAAATAACAGGGAAAGGGCCCTTCCGAAGAAGTTTAGGTGTTTGAATATACCATTCTTTGACCCAGAATCAGTCTCCAGGCTTCAAGGAGCGTGCACCTGTGGTCAAACTTAATGGCAAACTTTCTCTAGCCCATTGGTTGAGAACCTGTAAAGTTTTCCCTAAGGCTTGAAGCTGTCACATCAGGGTGAATTCTCCTATCTCTCTTAAGTCTCCGAATGGTGCCCTAATAAGAAGGGGCCTCACATACATTATCTTATAAGGAGAGAATCCAGTCCTCCTAGTGGGAGTGGATCTAATCCTCAACAGTGTAGTAGGGAGAAGTTCATCACAATGTAAGTGAGTCTCCTGACACAGCTGCTTACCCAACTGAGACTTAAAGTCCTGTTTATCCTTTGAACTATATCAGAATGCCACAGCCTATAGGCAGTATGTGACTTCCATCTGATGTTGAAACTCTTGCTCAGTAATCATATCACCTCTGCCCAAAAGCTTTCCCATTGTCTGAGTCAATAGTGATTGGGATAAAAAATCTGGAACCATTTCCCAGAGAAGCATCCTGATTATCTCCCTAGCTTTTTCAGGGCAGGTGGGAAAGGCTTCCACCAGTCAGAGCAGGAACACACAAAAACCAAAAGTTACTTATAGCCCCATGAGCATGGTAGGTCATTGAAGTCTACTTCCAAGTCTCCAAAAGTTGTTCCTCCTGTAGTTTGGATTCCTGATGGGGATTGTTGTGAGCACAAACCTCACATTGTTTTCAAAATATCTAGGTGAATTTTTGAACCAGGGGACATAGAAATGTTGATGCAGAACTGTCTCAATGTTGTATGTCCAACGTGTTCTCCTGTGGAACTGTTTGTTAAAGGCTGGGGATTGAATCTCTGGGATGACTGTGCTGGCCATCAGAATATCTCCATCATCTTCCTGGGAGAAAATTATTTTTAAGTCTTAAAACATTTACATTCATGTTGGGCATATATTGGCTCAAATTCTGTTAAATAGTCAGCCAGGCAGAAGGACATTTTTCAAACCTGGTACTGGATTTTCTTCTTATTCCTTGCTGACAGCTAACCTGGCCTCTCTGTCAGCTCTCCAGTGGCCCTGAGAAACCACAGTGTTTCCCTTTCGATGACCTTGGCAATATGTAATCACAACTTTCCTGGGAGCCCACAGTGCATCAAAAAGTTCAAGAATTTCTTGCCCATACATCATGCCTTTTTTTCCCCTCTGAGTTAATGAGCCCATTTTCCTAACATAAGGCTCCTATGAACCTGAAGGTTAGTGAATGCATATTTTGAGTCTATGTAAATATCCACACAGACTCCTAAGGTCAACTGAGTTGCTTGAGTCAAGGCAATAAATTTTGCTTTTTGTGCTGAGTTTCCTTGAGTCAGTGGTTCTGCCTCGACAGTGGAGTCCAGGGTTACCACTGCATATCCAGCAAAACACACCCCATCTTTTATAAAAATGCTTTCATCTGTGAAGTACTCCACATCAGGATCGCTGAGGGCGATGGTCTGATGGAGAACATTTCATCCATGACTTCAATACAGTTGTGATCAGGTTGTTCAGGTCCAATGGGCAGCAAGGTTGCTGGGTTCAGAGTCTGGATGACTTCCACACTGATACATGGGTTTTAACATAACATAACTTGGTATTGACATTAGTAAACCAATATCGTCCTTTCTCATCTACCAATGTCAACACTGAATGAGGAACCATGAAAACCAATTTTTGGCACATAGCCAGCTTATCATCTTCCAATACCAGAAGATCTGTGGATGCAAGGGCCTGTAAACAAGGTGGCTAGTCTTGGGCTACAGAGCCCAGCTCTTCGGACAGATATCCATGTCAAGACTCCTCCAGCCATTCCACCCTGTTCCTGGATGTACAGAAAGTAAAGCTTTGTGAGGTCAGGTAGCCCTAGTCCTAAGCAAAAGGTCTTTTGCTTACATGACACCCATATTAAAAGATCCCATTCTCCCCGCTTTGTGGCTTCACAGAGGGTTTTTGCTATAACTGAAAGTTGGGGATCCATATATGGCTGAATCTGGTAGCCCCTAAGAATTCTCTAGTCTGATGGCAGGTTGAAAGGAATGGAATTGACCAGATTTCCTGTTTCTTTTGAGGCCCAGTTCCTATTATCTGTTCTCTTGCTGAGTCAGATACCAACCAAACTATTTGATATTTTTCTTGATAGATATTGGCTTTTAAGTCAGAGTCCAGTACTGTCTCAAAGATGATGTCCTCAAGCCCCTGGGAGGAGCTGTCATTTAGGGAAGGGGAGTGTACATAGATACTCTGGCGCTTTAAGATGCAGGAATTTTTTTGTTATCTCCCAGTGTAGGATCTTGGCTGCTGGGATTCTCCAACTCTTAAATGTTATGTAAATATTAGCAGAGACTGATGACCTAGGACATCATTTTTCTTAATAAAAAATATCTATATCTATATCTATATCTATATCTATATCTATCTATCTATCTATCTATCTATCTATCTATATATATATATATATATATATATATATATATATATATATATATATATATATATCTCACTGTAGCTGTCTGACAAAGTTGGAGGGCAGGTTCCCTGCAGGTCCTGGTGTGGCAGCCACATTGTGCTCACATGGTGTTGTCTTTGTCTGCATGGCTTTCTCCTCTTGACAGGTGGGAGCCTGTTCTAATTGTATATAGTAGCTGCCCCACTTGTGTTTTCGTTCATTATGTCTTGGTGCATGGGGCTCTGTATCCTTACCTGTTGGTGGCTCACAGCATGTGGCTTGGAGCCAGGGTGGCATGTCCTTTTTGAGTGTGAACTGTATGGCCCATTATCACATATTAACATGAATATATCCATGGTTCATTTGGGGGCTTGCAAAAGCTAAGCCCTCCTGAGGCACTGGGTCCTATGTGTTAGATACAGTTGTGTGTGTCTATAAGTCCCCTGCCACATTCGTCAATCATCAACTTCTGAGAAAATGGGAAGAAACTGAAAGGAGGTGATGGGGCTAAAGGCTGGGAGAAAACATTCATTCCTTCTCTGTTCAAGGCTTAGTATTTGAGCATGTCAGTGGGTGCTTGCCCACCGACGCCATTGGAGCCTTCCACTATTGTCTGCCACACTTTTTTCCTTTATAAATATTTGGACCATTGGCTTTGTTCTAGTGAGACCCTCCTTTGAGTGACCTCTGGGTTTGTGGCGAGGGAAGCTGTAAAAGATCCACCTCCTCTTTTTCTTTTGGGTCTGCCTGTCTTTGAGACTCTGGGTCTCCATTTAGGAAAACTTTGGTGGCCATTTTAATCAGCTCTCTGGCACACTTCTCAGTAAAGCCAGTTTGTAATTTTTGGAAAATATCACTCTGAGCCTTTTCCACAAAGGCTGCATTGGTCACCTTTTGCTTGAGCCTCTGCATCTCTTCCCTGAAAAACTTGCATTTTGGCAGCAATGCTTGTATGGTGTCCCTCCTCTCCTGGGCACCTCTGGGCAGAGAGAGGGGCAGCAGTGGCAGTGGCCTGAACAGTCAACTCTGAGTCAATTGGGCACAACTCTTTTGATCATTACTGACAGTTTTATAAGGCAGAGGGCCTTAGGCAGATGTGGGGCCCAGAGAAATATTCATTGCTATCAAAGATGCAAGACGGGTGATGCTGGAGCAGCAGGAGTCTTCACTCAGCTCTGTTTGTCTGCAGATGCACTCTGGCTTAGGCTAGGGCTTAGGGTTATCTCTGATTTCTTCTAACTCTTGGGCACACTTTTATTTCTTATTTTTTTCTCTTAGACTTCCTATGAGGGCTTCTTGACATCTCTTTATATTTAGCTCTTCTTCTTTGTTGTGGCCCCATCCTAGGTCTGGATAATGGGCTGCATCAGATCAGTCATGGTCCAGGTTTTCTCCATATAGGAGAAAGTATGATTTTTCCAGCTTATGTGTGCAATGGTGGTTAAAGGATGGCATACAAAACTGCCTTGTCTCCCTCAGGTGTATCCCTCTGGTCAATATTTGGAGGTCCTTTAGTCCCTTGCAGGGCATCTGGAGTGTTCTCATCTGGGTTGTGGCTCTAGTCTTGGGAGAAATCACCCACCTTAATTTTGGGCTGTGAAAGAGTCTTTGGTTCTAGGAAGTCCTTGGCTCTGAGGACACCAAAGAGGAAGGAATAGCCAGTATTGGGGGCTATCATTTGTTGCATCTGAGGATGATGGTGCTGAGGGGACAATTTGCTGTCCCAGTGGTCTTGGCAAAGTTGGATCGAGTGGCACATAAGGTGGTGGGTCCTCTTCTGGCTCTTCAGGAAAACTGTTTCTCTTCCTGTTTTTCCTGCATTAGGTATTCTTGTTAGCTGCTTTCCACTGGGTCTTAGAGACCACTAGGCTCCTGGTAACATTAGCTTGGACTGTCCATCTAGACAAGCTCTCAACCAAGGGAGTTGTTTCAGTACTATCTGTTGACAGCAATCAATGTAAGAGAAATGGTTCAGGGACTCCAACAATAATCAAAAGGACCTCAGCAATGACTCTCTCATCTAAAGATCCTTCTGGTGGTCAGCCCACATCTTGTGTGGGCCATTCTAATTCAGAGAGTGTGCCACCTCTGTGGAGTGAGGTTCACCCCACAGTTACCAGTAAAACCTTCCTAAATGTTTCTAACAAACATTTGAAAGGGCACAACTTTCTTTCTGTGCCTCCCATGTCCCAGCCTGCATCTGAGTCACAAATTTAGGGCAAGACTCACTTTGTCCATCTCTGGCTGTTCCTCTTGCAGGGACTTAGGGCCCTCTTAGACTTGCAGTTCGGCATCAACCTCCAACCTGGAGTTTTCACCTAGACATTGGTTGGTGAAAGACATTATGAGGTGCCATGGGACCTTTGATCAGAACTCCATACTCGCTTTGGCCATGGGGTTGGGTAGGAACATTTTGCTTTGTCCATCTCATTTGCATACTTTCCTCACAAACATTATCAGAAAAATATTTCTATACTGCCCAAATGCCAACAATTCCAAACCAAACCAAAAGGGCATCACGGTTTCCCCTCTGCTTGCTGACAGTGAACACAATCTACTCAGGTGACTCCCTGGGTCTGTTTCAGCTCCAACCACTTTTTAGAATACTTGGGACCCAACAGAGGTTGATCAAACCTTTCTACCACCACTTAGGCCTCAAAGGGGAAGTCAGGTGAGCTTCAAAAACAAATGGACCCAGGTCCCAATTTTTCAGTTGGGCAGTGCTCCAAAACCCTAATACTGGTTCCTGCTGCCTGTGGGTCCCTTTGTGCTCTGGGGTGGCAGCCCCAAGGTGCTGGGTGAGTTGATCCTCCTTCAGGCCATGAGTGGCCTATGTGCACCAAGGGGTATGCTATTCCCCACCACCCCAGAGAATTGGTTCCTTGGGACAAGAGAGGCAAAATAGCCTTAGATACCTCCTCTGTCCCATCTGGGTCACCACAAATGTTGTAGGGACAAATGAGGCAAGGCACTGAACATAGCAGGAAAAAGTTGTATTTGGCTTCAGCCAACTCAGAGGGCACAGCATTTGCTATAATCAATCAATCCCATGAAACCCAAGTTCAGGTAGTTTCAGAATTTTGTACCCAGCATGTAAGGAGAGGGTTTCAGAAGTTCAAAGTTTGAAAAAGTTCACATAAAAGCAGCTTTTTCTTTCACTGTTTTAGGAAGTCAACTCTTCAAGGACAACTCCTGAAAAGGTAGAGCTTCTTTTCCCCATTTTTCCTCTCACTTCCAGTTGTTACCATGGAACCCAGTTGGTAACATATCTTAAAATGTAGACATTTATGTGAAGCTCAGATCAAGGTCAGTGGCCTTGTGTGCTCATTTCTACAAACTACTATGTTTCTAAAAATCTAGTAAGGGGTGTCCAGAACCTGGAGTGCTGTTATCTTCTCGGCCAGTGTCCCAGTAAAACAGGGCAATAGGAAAATAAGAAGTTAATCAACATTGAACCCTTTTGCAGAGACTCTTTTTCTAACAGTCCTAAAAAAATCCATGGTGAAGAATTCTGAAGAAGCCCAGTTAAGACTTTTCTGTGGAGGAATTGGGGTGACACTTAAATACAAGGAGAATAGAGGGAGACACATGATGGGGTTCTATAAAGGATCTTGAAATCAAGGGAAAGAGACAGGGTCTTGGAGAAGGGCAGCCTCAAGCAAGGATCCAGGCCCAGGAATGGAGATCCAAGTGCATTGGCCCTGAAAGGGATCCCATGTAAACAGACAGGGCTAGGAAGAGGAGGGAGGGAAGAAATGGGTGCACGTGGTGGAGGGAGAGGAGGGCTCAAGGCCCAGGTCCACCTATGAGTGTGATGGTTGAGGAGCAGGGCCTGGGCTAAGGGAGGCTAAAGCGTCCAGTAAAAGGGAAAGGACTACATTTTCCCAAAGAAAGCCTGCAGGGCCAAAGTCCAGGTCCACTCCCTTGGCCCTGGTGAGCATCCTGGTAAAAGGATCAGGAAAAGGGGCACCATAGGAGGTCCAAAGGAGTGCACAGCAGGAAGTTCCAGAGGACGCCTGTTGATTGGGTGGGGACCAGGACACCAGCAGGGATACCAGTCTAGGTACCTAGAGGAGGGCCCCATCCTGAAAGAGCAGGGAAGGGTGGGGCTGCACAGGCAGGCCACACTAGGGTTCTGCCATGCAGGGAAGACAAGGGGAGCAGGGAAGCAGCCCACACGAGGGGCCCCCAGTACAAGCCCAGGGAAGTACAGAGTAAGAAGGGCCACCAGAGGCTCAAGTGAGGAAACAGGCCAGGGAATTGAGAGAAAAGGGCCAGGGATGGGGCCAGGGGATCAGGACAGTGAACATGACAGAGGAGGAAAGGCAGGGGATTTGGCAGTGGGGAGGCAGGTTCCAGGCCCAGGGCCATTGCCAGGACTCAGGTTTCCAAGAGTAAGACCAAGGGCCCAAGGAGAGCAAGAGGCCAAGGGTAGGGATAGGACTTTCTTTCCCATGAGGTGTGCTGACCAGATGGGGGCCTGGCAAGGGATGGGGGCCATGAGGAATAAGATGGGAGGGAAGGACAGGGGGTCACGGTGGGTGTGGAGAGGGTCAAGAGCCAGGACCCAAGCCAGGATACCTGGCAAGGGACCCATCCCAGCAACAGAGCATTAGAAACCCAAGAAGCAGGAGGCCAACACTCCAGGGGAAAGTGCTAGTAGAAAGAGAGGAAGGATTGGTGCTAGGATATGCGACGTGACAACTTGTGATGCCATGCAACATGAGGAACAAGGTCTGGGGCTCAGGGAAGCATCCAGGACTGGAAACTGGAGTGTGAAACATCAGAATTAGGGATGGCTGGGTTGGGGTAGGGGCATTAAGCAAGGCTAGATGGTAGGGGAGGGAAGGGAGATGTTGTGCATGGCATGGACAGTGAAAGGCTCAAGACCATTGCCAGGTGTCAAGGTTTGGAAGGTGAAGGGGGCCCAAGTAAGGGGCAGGGCTGTGTTTCCCATAGAGATCCTTCATGACCCAGAGGCCAGCCAATTCCACTCCTCTGCCCCAGGTAAGTAGAACCTCAAAGAGAGACCAGGATCAAATGAGTGGCAAAGGAGGGCACTGTGAGGGGATACCTTGTGTCTGGAATTGCAGGGTGGGTTTGGTTGGGAGTCAGGACCCCTTCGAGGATCCCAGGCTAGAGAGAAACGGGAGGGAAGGGTCCAGGCAGTGCCAGAATACCACAGTACAAGGGGAACAGAGGGAAGGCCCAGGAGGGGCCAGAAAAATGGGCCTGAAATCACGGGACAGGGACAAGATCCTCGAGAAGGGCAGCCAGGAGTTCAAGAAAGGGATGAGGCCAAGCAGCAGGACCTAGGCTGTTGTTTCATGAAAGGGCTGGGAGAGGAGGGAGAATAGAAATGGGAGCCAGTGGCTCAGGGAGAGGAGGGCTCAAAGACCAGATGTACTGCTGGGTGTCAGGGTTGTGGAGTAGGGCCCAGGCTGATGGAGGCCAAAGGGACCAGGCAAGGGGTAGGGCTACATTTTCCAAAAGGGAGCTTGAAGGACCAAAATGCCAGATCAAGTCCTCAGCCCTGGTGTGCATCCTAGTAAAGGGATCAGGATAGGGGGACGGCAGGGACAGGGACAACAGGAGTTTCAAATAAGGGCACAGCAGAATAGGGCAGTGGATGTGTGTTGTTGGGTTGGGGGTTAGGACACCAGCAAGGAGATCATGCTAGGGACTTAGATGTATTCCCATGCCAGGGCAGAGCAGGAAAGAGCAGGACCAGGCAGGCAGACAGCACTACAGTTCTACAAGGAAGGGAAGCCAAGGGAAGCAGAAAATTGGCCCAAGCAAGGGGTGCAAAGTCAGAGCCCAGGGACGCGGGAGCAAGAATGGGCACCAGAGGCTTCAAGAAGGAGCCAGGCTAGGGAATTGAGAATCGAGAGCCAATGCTGGGGCAAGGGGCTCAGGACAGTATACAGGGCCTGGGAAGGAAGGCAGGGCATCCCAGAGGCGACAGGCAGGCTCAAGGCCCAGGGCCACTGCCAAGTGTCCAAGTTCAATTTTCAGCACCAAGAGCCAAGGAGAGCAACGGGCCCAGGTGAGGTGGAGGGCTCTGTTTCCATAAGGGTTATCTGGCCCAGATAAGAATCCAGGGCCATTGAATGGGCAAAGAGTGCCTGGAAAGGCATGGGGCAGAGAAAGAGGGCAATGTGAAGGCATGGTGCAGGATCACTGTAGGTGCCGACAGGGCCCAGAGCCAGGACCTAAGCAAGGAGCCCAGGCAAATGTCTCATCCAACCGAACAAACATGAGGGAACCAAAGAGCAGGAGGCTCCTGTGCATGCCCAGTTAAAACACAAGGGGATGGGGAGTAAGAGGATGGAAGATAGGGGCGACAGAAAAAGGAGGAGTCAGCTTGAAGCACATGGCAAACCAAGAGAAGCACGCTAGGGGTCCCCAAATGGAATGACACCAGCTGAAGCCACAGGATGCCACATGACTCAAGATGGCTGTCAGGGGCTAAGTTGAAGGTTCAGGGTCAGGAAGGGCTGGGTTGGGGTTGTAGAAGCATTGAAGGCCTGAGGGCAGGAGAGGGAAGGGAGGGAATGGCACAGGGCATGTCTGGTGCAAAGCACACTTCCACTGCCAGGTGTGAGGTTTCTGTCAGTGAGGGGGATCAGGGAAGGGATAGGGCTGTGTTTCTATAGGGATATTTCAGAACATAGAGGGCAGTAGTGTGCCCTGGATGAGTAGATCCTCAGAGAGGGACCAGAAGCAAAGGAGGGCCAAAGGAGGGGACTGTGAGGAAATGTCTTTCGTCCTGACATGGGGGGAAATTGGTGGGGAGCAAGGACCCAATCAAGGAGCCCAGTCAAGCCAGAATCAGTGAAAGGAAAAGTCCAGGCAGTGCCAGAATACCACAGCACAAGGAAAACAGAGGGGACGCATATCAGGGCCCTGAGTAAGGGGCCTGAAATCAAGGTACATGAGAAGGATCCTCGAGAAGGGCAGCCAGAGGGCTTAAGCAAGGAGCCAGGCCTAGAAACGGAGAGCCAAGTGTAAGCGCTAGAGCCAGAGGTGCATGAAAAAGGACAGGGCTGGTAAGGGGAGAAAGGCAAGCCAGGGAGCCAGTGGCACAAAGGAGGGAGGTTCAAGGGCCAGGCCCACTGCGGGGTGTCAGCATCTGGGAATAGGGCTTGGGCTAAGGGAGGCCAAATGGCCTATGCAAGGGGAAGAGCGAGGTTTCACAAAATGCAGCCTGTATGGCCAAGAGGCCAGGTCCAGTCTCCTGGCCTGGGTGAGTATACTGGGAATAAGATCAGGAAAAGGGGCCTGGCAGTGACAGAGACAAAGGAGGGCCAAAGGAGGGCACAGCCTGAAGGGCCAGAGGACTGATGTGGGTGGAATGTGGGCCAGAATACAAGCAAGGAGCACAGGTTAGAGACCTAGAGGAGGGCACATGTCAGGGGAGAGCAGGAAAGGGTGGGGCTGGTAAGGTGGGGATGCACTAGGGTACTGCAGTACAGGGACTCCAAGGGGAGCAGGGAAGCAGCCCTATAGAGGGGCCCACACATCAAGCCCAGGGAAACACTGAGCAAGAAGTGCCAACAGAAGCTCATGTGAGGAGTTAAGCCAGAAAATGGAGAGCCAAGGGCTGGGGCAGGGGTTTCAGGTAAGTAGAATAGTGTGGAGAGAAAAGGCAGGGGATCCAGCAGGGGAGAGGCAGGCTCCAAGCCCAGGGCCACTGCCAGGTTTCAGGGTTCTGGGCACATGACCAAGGGCCCAGGGAAAGCAAAGACCCAGGCCAGGGGCAGGGCTCTGTTTCCTATAAGCTACAATGGCACAGATGAGAATTCAAGGCCGGGTACTGGGCAAAGATGGCTGGCAAGGGAATAGGGCCAGGAGGAAGGCGAGGGGAGGGCTCAAGATGAGGTCACAGTGGGTGTGGTGAGGCACGAGAGCCAGGAACCAAGCAAGGAATCCAGGCAAGGTACCCATCTGACCCAAGATGATGAGATACCCAAGAAGCAGGGGACTGCACAAGGGGAAATCAGGAAAGGGGAGGAAGGGGCTACGTGAGTATGAGGAGATAGTGGGCAGGCTGGTGGTACAATGGGAACCAATGGTAGCTAGGTAGGAGCACAAGAAAGGAGCCCCCTGTCCCACCCCACACAAAGAGATGCCATGCAAAGCCATGTGACACTACCCCACACAATGAATGAACACAGTCAGGGACCCAGGCGAACAGCCTGGCACAAAGACAGGAGCGCAAAGCATCAGGGTTATGGAAGGCTGGGTTCGGGTAGGGGCAGCATGCAAGGTGAGATGGCAGGGGAAGGAAGGGAGAGGATCGAGCAGAGGAAGGTCCGCAAAAGTCTCAAGTCCATTGCCAGGTGTCAGTGTTCTGGCACCAAAGGGGCCCAGGCAAAGGCCTGGGCTCCGTTTCTCATAGGAACCTTCAGGGCACAGAGGCCAGCCAATTCCACTCCTCTGCCCCAGGTAAGTACATCCTCTGGAAGGCACCTGGACCAGAGCAGGGCTGGGGAAGGTAGGGAGAGGAGAGAGGGGAGTTGTTGGCACACAGGGAAGAAGGCTTAAAGCCCAGTTCCATGAATGGGTGTCAGGGTTGGGGAGCAGGACCTGGGATGAAGAAGGCCAAAGGGCACAGGCAAGGCACAGGGCTACTTTTTCCCAAAGGGAGCCAATGGCACCAATAGGCCAGGTCCACTCCGCTGGTGTGGGTGTGAATCCTGGGAAAGCCATCAGGAAAAGGGGCTTGGCAGGGACAGGAATGAAAAGAGGGCCAAATAAGGGCACAGCGGGAAGGGATGGAGGATGGGTGCTTTTGGGGTAGGGTCTGGACACCGTCAAGGAGCCCAGGTTAGGACCTAGAGGTGTGCCCCCACCAGAGGAGAAGAGGGAAGGGCACGGCTGGGCAGGTCGGATGCACTAGTGGACTGCACTGCAGGAACACCAAGGAGAGGAGGGAAGCAGCCCAAGTAAGGGGCCCACAGTAAACGCTCAGGCATGCTCTGGCCAATAAGGGCTGTCAGAGGCTCAAGGAAGGATCCAGGACAGAGAATGGAGAGCTAATGGCTGTGGCTGGGGCAGGGAGCTCAGGACAGTGGACAAGACATGGGTGGAAAGGCAGGGGATCCAACAGGGGCAGGCAGGTACAGGTCCAGGGCCACTGACAGGTTTCAGGGTTCTGGTGCAGGACCAAGCACCCAGAAAAAGCAAGGAGTCCAGGCGAGGGGCAGGGCTCTGTTTCCCATTAGGCACCCTGGCCCAGAATAGAATCCAGGGCCAGGAACCTGGCAAAGGAGGCCAGGCAAGTGAATGGGGACAGGACGAGGGTGACAGGAAGGCAAGGCAGGGGGTCCTGGTTGATGTTCACAGGGGTGAGACGCAGGACCGAAGCCAAGCAGCCCAGGAAAGAGACCCACCCGACCAATCATGGATGAGTGACCCAAAGAGAAGGAGACCCAAAAGCACCAGGGGAATTCACAAGGGGAAGGTGAGGACGTGTTTGCATGAGGACCAGAAGACAGAAAAAAGCACAAGGGGCACCTAGGGGAGCCCACTGGCAGGCAAAAGCAAGAGGCCCCTAAGTCAGACCCAACACAAAGAGACTCCATGCTATGCTAAAGGACATGAGGGAAGCAGTCAGGGACTCAGGCGAGCAGTTAGGTCCTGGGACTGGAGCGCACCTTACCAAGGTTAGGGAAGGCTAGGTTGAGGTAGGGGCAGCATGAAAGGCAAGAGGGCACTGGAGAGAAGGGAGGGGATCTCTCAGGATGGTGTTGGAGCAAGTCACATGTTAACTGCCAGGCATCAAGTTTCAGGCAGCAAAGGGGTCACAGGTTAGTAGCAGGGCTGTGTTTCCCACTGGGAGCATTCAGGATGCAGAGGCCAGGCAATTCCACTTCTCTGCCCCAGGTGAATAGATCCTCAGAGTAGGACTGGACCAAAGGAGAGGCAAAGGTGGGCACTGTGAGGTGATACCTGTGGTGTAGAGTTTGGGGTGGGGTCTGTGGGCAGCTAGGACCCATTTGTGGAGCCCAGGCTGAAAATAATCAGGGGGAAAAGGGTGTCTGGGCAGTGCCAGGAAACTCACCATAAGGGGAACTGAGGGAATTCACAGGAGGGGGCCAGAAAAAGGGGCCTGAAACCAAGGGAGAGGCACAGGGTCCTGGAGTAGGGTGGCCAGGGGCTCAAGCATGGGATGGAGCCCAGTAATGGAGAGCCAAGTGCTAGCACCTGGGCCTGAGTGAATGAAAAGGGACATGGTTTTCTGTGGACCTCTTATACCTCTGCAACATGGGTAGATCAGACTGGCTCCTCCAGGCGAGAGAACACTCCCACCTTGGTGTCCAGGCTAGCTTGTATTCTGCCTCAGCCCATGTAGAGTGGACTTGCCCCTCCAGGCAAGAGATCCCTCCCACCTGGTTTTGTAGGCGGGCTCCTATACAACTGCAGCCAGGGCAACAGGTACTCGCCCCTTCAGGCAGGATACCCCATTCACGTTGATGTCTGTGGGAAATCATATACCTCCACATGCAGGGTGGAGGGGACTCACCCCTCCAGGCAGGAGACACTTTGCACCTGGGTATCAGAGGACCTAGTACACTGCCCCAACGAGGGTAGAGGGGTACTCGCGCCACCAAGTGGGAAACCCCTCCAACCTGGGTGTCTGTGGGAACTTGTATACCGCTGCAGCCAGGTTACAGGGGACTCTCCTCTCCAGGCGAATACCCCTCCCACCTGCATGCCTAGGGGAGCTCATATACCACCGCAGCAAGGTTAGAGGGGACTTGCCCCGCCAGGCTGGAGACCTCTACCACCTTGGTGTTAGGGGAGCTCCTATACCACCACAGCCCTGGGTGCAGGGACTCGCCCCTCCAGGTGGGAGACCCCTCCCACCTGGATGTTAGGAACTCCTATACCGCTGCAGCTAGGTTAGAGGAGACTCGCCCCTCCAGTTGGGAATCCACTCCCAACTAGGTGTCTGGGGAAGCTTGTATACCTCACCGCTAGGGTAGAGGGGATTCACTGCTCTAGGCGGGAGAACCTTCCTACCTCGGTGTCAAGGGGAGCTCTTATACTGCCACAGCCAGATTATAGAGGATTCGCCTCTCCAGGCAGGATATGCCTCCCACCTGGGTGTCAGGGGGAGATCTTATACCAACATAGCCAGGGTAGAGGGGATGCACCCCTCCAGGGATGAGACCCCTTTCAATTGAGTGTCCAGTGGAGCTCCTACACTGCCACAGGAATGGTAGGGGAAACTCACCACTCCAGGTGGGAGACTGCTCCCGCCTGGGTGTCAGAGGGAGCTAGTATACTGCCCCAGTCAGGGTAGAGAGGACTCACCACTCCAGGTAGGGGACCCCGCCCACCTGGGTATGGGTGGGGTATTTCATATACCACTGTAGCCAGGTTAGTAGGGACTCGCCCCTCCAGGGAGGAGACCCCTCCCACCTGGGTGTCACTGGGAGCCTGTATATCATCTTAGCCAGGGTAGAGGGGACTCGCCCCTCCAGGCCCAAGACTCCCACCTGGGTGTCAGCGGAGGTCATATACCACAGCTGTCAGAGTAGAGGGTTCTTGCCCATCCTGGTGGGAGCTCCCCACCAGGGTGTCAGGTGGAGCTCATATACCACTGTAGACAGGGTATAGGGGACTCGCCTCTCTTTGCCTGCAGTACCCTTCCCACTTGGGTGTCGGGGCAGCTCCTACACCACTGAAGCCAGGGTAGAAGAGATTCGGACCTCTAAGCTGGAGACCCCTCCCACCTGGGTGTCTGGGGGAGCTCCTATACAGCAGAAACCAGGGGAGATCCCACTCGCCTCTCTAGGAGAGAGATCCCTCTCAACTTGGTGTCAGGGTGAGCTTGAATTAGCTTTAGCCAGGGTAGAGGGGACTCGCCCCTAGAAGTGGGAGACCACACCCACCTGGGTGTTGGAGTGGGAAGGTTTACAGCTGCAACCAGGGTAGCAGAGACTCACCCCTCCAGGAGGGAGACCCCTTTCACCTGGTTGTCAGGGGGAGCTCTTATCCCACCACATCCATTGTAGATGGGACTCGCCCCTCAATGCAAGAGACTCCTCCCCTCTGGGTGTGGAAGGGAGCTCCTATATCTCTAAAGCCAAGGTGAAGGGGACTGGCCCTTTCAGTCAGGAGACACCTAAAACCTGGGTGTCAGTGGGAGCTCCTATACCACCAAATGCTGGGTCCAGGGGACTCTACCCTCCAGCTGGGAGACTCCTCCCAACTAGGTTCAGGAGAGCTCCTATACTTGTAGCAGCCAGGGTAGAGAGGACTCGTTTCTGCAGGCGGAAGCCCCCTTCTACCTGGGTGTCTCAGGGAGCTTGTATACTACCTTAGTCAGGGTACAGGTGACTTGCCCCTCCAGACAGGAGACCCCTCCCACCTGGGTGTGAGGGGAGTTCTTATACCACTGCAGTCAGGGTAGAGGGTACTTGCTGCACCAGTCGAGAGACACCTCCCACCAGGGTGTCAGGGGGAGTTTGTATATTGCCACAGCCAGGGTAGAGGGGACTCACCACTCTAGGCGAAGACCCCTCCCACCTGGGTGTCAAGGTGAGCTCATATACCACCTCAGCAAGGGTAGCAGGGACTCGCTCCTCCAGGTGAGAGATCTCTCCCACCTGGGTGTCTGGGAGCTCCTATACCACAGCAGCCAGGGGAGAGCAGATTGGCCCCTCCAGGCAGAAGACCCCTCCCACCTGGGTGTCAGGGGAAGCTCATATACAGCAGCATCCAGATACACTGGACATGCTCCTCCAGGTGAGAGACTGCTCCCATCTTGCTTTCCCAGGTGAGCTTGTATTCCGCCTTAGCCAGGGTAGCAGGGACAAACCCCTCCAGGCAGGAGTCCCCTTTCACCTGGTTGTCAGGGAGAGCTCTTATCCCGCTGCAACCACTGTAGAGGGGACTTGCCCCTCAAGGCAAGATACCCCTCCCACTGGGTGTGTGTCGGGGGAGATCCTATATCTCTAGATCCAGGGTGGAGGGGACTCATCCCTCCAGTCTGGAGACACCTCCCACCTGGGTGTCAGTGGGAGCTTCTATACCTCCGCAGACTGTGTCCAGGAGACTCTACCCTCCAGGAGGGAGACTCCTCCCACTTGTGTGTCAGCAGAGCTCCTATACTGCAGCAGCCAGGGTTGAGGGGACTCGCCCCTCCTGCAAGGCAATCCCTTTCACCTGGGTGTCTCAGGGAACTTGTATACCACCTTAGCCAGGGTAGAGGTGACTTACCCCTCCAGATGGGAGACCCTTACCACCTGTGTATGGGGGGAGCTCATATACCACAGCAGCCAGTGTAGAGGGTACTTGATGCACCAGGCGAGAGACCCCTCCCCCAGGGTGTATACTGCCACAACCAGGGTAGAGGGGACTCGCCTTTCTAGGCAGAAGAACACTCTCACCTGGGTGTCAGGGAAAGCTAGTATACCATCTAAACCAAGGTAGAGGGTACTCGACCCTTCTAGAGGGAGACCCTACCCATCTGGGTTGGGGAGGGGAGCTAGTATTCCCCTGCAGCCAGAGTAGTGGAGATTCGCCCCTCTAGGCATGAGAACCCTCCCACCTGGGTGTCAGCATAGCTCCTATACAGCCAGGATACAGGGGACTCGCCCCTCTAGGCCGGTGACCCCTCCCACCTTAGTGTTAGGGAGTGCTCACATATGGCGGCAGACAGGATAGAGGGGACTTGCCCCTCCTGTTGGATGACCCCTCCCACCTGGGTGTCTGGATTAACTGTATACCTACGCAGCCAGGTTGGAGGTGACTCACATCTCTGGGCGAAAGAACCCTCCCACCTGGGTGTCAGGTGGAGCCCTTATACCCCAGCAGTCAGGGTAGAGGTGACTAGTACCTCTAGGCTGGAGACACCTCCCACTTGGGAATGGGGGTAACTCCTATACCACCTTAGCCAGGGTAGAGGGGACTCACCCCTCCAGGCGGAAGACCTGTTCCACATGGGTGTCTGGTGAGGGGGTGTTTGTTTACAGCTGCAGCTGGGGTAGCAGCGACTCACCTCTGCAAGCGGGATATCCCTTCCTCCTGGGGGAACTAGGGAGCATTTATACTCCCGCAGCCAGCATAGTGGAGACTCGCCCCTTGAGGCAGGAGACCTTTCCCACCTGGATGTCTCTGGTAACTTGTATACCACCTTAGCTAGGGATAGGAGATTCGCTCATCCAGGCTGGAGACCCCACCAACCTGGCTGTCTTCGGAAGCTCATATACCACCAAAGCCACAGTGGAATGTACTTGCACCTCTTGGCGAAAGACCCCTCCCACCAGGGTGTCAGGGGTAACTCATATACCGCCACAGACAGGATAGAGGGTACTCCCCTCCATGTGGGAGACCCCTCCCATTTGGGTTTCTGAAGGAGCTTGTATACCCCCGCAGCTAGGGTAAAGGGGACTCACTGCTCCAGTCGGGAGACCCTTCCCACCTGTGTGTCAGGGGGATCTCCTCTACCGCCACAGAGAGGGTAGAGGAAACTTGCCCCTCCAGGCGGGAGACCCTTCCAAACCGGTATGTGGGGTGAGATACTAAACCACTTCAGCCATGGTAGAGCGGACTCGCCCCTCCAGGCGGGAGACCACTCCCACCTGGGTTTCAGGGGGAGCTCTTATGCTGGTGCAGCCAGGGTAGAGAGGACTCGCCCCTCCAGGCGTGAGACCCCTTCCACCTGGGTTTTCCGCAGGAACTCCTATACAACCGCAGGCAGTGTAGAGGGGACTCTACTCAGCAGGCAGGATACTCCTCAGACTTGATCGTCATGGGAACTCCTAAACTGCAGCAGCCAGGGAAGAGGAGACTCGCTGCTCCTGGAAAGAGACTCCTTCCACCTGGGTGTCAGAGGCGAATCTTATACACCTGCAGCCAAGGTAGAGGGGACTAGCAACTCCAGGTGGGAGACAAATCTCATATGAGTGTGGGAGGTGGAGCTCCAATACCACTTCGGCCAGTTTACTGGGGACTTACCCCTCCAGGCAGGAGACTCCTCCCACCTGGGTTTTGCAGAGAGCTGTATACCACCTTATCCAGGGTAAAGGGACTCTTTCATCAAGGCGGGAGACTCCTTCTACCTGGGGATCCAGGGGAGCTCATATACCACCGCAGCCAGGGTTCTTTCCCCTTCAGGAGAGAGACTCCTCTCACCTGGGTGTAGGGGGGAGCTCCTATACCACTGCAGCCAGGGTAGAGAGGACTGGCCCCTCCATGTGGGAGTTCCCTCCCATCTGGGTGTCAGGGAGAGCTCTTATACCACCAGAGCCATGGTAGAGGGTACTTTCCCCTTCAGGCAGGAGACAGATTCCACCTGGGTGTCCTGGGGAACTCCTATACCACTGGAGCAAGATAGAGGGGACTCTAGCCTCCTGGAGGGAGACTCTTCCAACTGGGTGACAGGGGAGCTCCTATACCGCTGCAGTCAAGGTAGAGCAGACTTGACCTTCCAGTCTGGAGAACCCTCCCACCTGGGTGTCTGGGTGAGCTCCTATATGTTGGCAGTCAGGGTAGAGGGGACTCACCCCTCCAATCTGGAGAACCCCTCCCACCTGGGTGTTCAGGGAAGCTTGATTACAGCAGCATCAGGGTAGAGTGGACTCCCCCCTAAAGGCAGGAGACCCTTCTCACCTGGGTGCGTATGGAGGGAGGTCCTATATAACCACAGCCAGGATAGAGGGTAAATGCTGCTGCAGGCGGAAGCCCCCACCTACCTGTGTGTACTGGGAGCTCTTATATTGCAAGAGTTATACTAGAGGGGACACACCCTTCCAGGCTGGTTACCCCTCCCACCTGGGTGTTGGGGAAGCTTGTATACTGCCAAAGCCAGGGTAGAGGCAACTTGTCCCTCCAGTTGTGAGACCCAGTAACCTGAGTGTTGGGGAGCTACTATACTTCCAGATCCAGAGGAGGGGGGAATCAGCCTTCCATGAGGAAGATCAATTCCACCTGGTTGTCAGGGGAGTTCATATACTGCCACAGGCAGGGTAGAGGGGACTCACTACTAGAGGGGGTAGACACCTCCCACCTGGGTGTAGGGGGGGCTCTATAGCACTACAGCCATGGTAGAGGGGACCCGCCTCTCCAGTCATGAGTCCCCTCCCACATGGGTGTCAGGGGGAGCTAGTATATCCCGTCATCCAGGATAGAGGTGAATTTCCCCTCCAGTCGAGAGACACATCCAACCTGTTTGCCAGGGAAAGCTAGTAAACCATGGTAGCCAGGGTTGAGGGGACTCGCTCCTTCAGGCTGGAAACCCTCCCACCTGGGTGTGAGGGGGGACATTGTATATCGCTTCAGCCTGGGTAGTGTGGACTCTCCCCTCCATGCAGGAGACTCCTCCCACCTGGATGTCACAGGGAACTTATATACCACCTTAGGCAGAGTAGAGGAGACTCGCTCATTCAGTCGGGAGATCCTTCCTAACTGGCTGTGGGCGGGAGCTCATATACCACCACAGCCAGGGTAGAAAATACTTGCCCCTCCTGGCGGGAGACCCCTCCCACCATGGTGTCAGGGGGAGCTCATATACAGCCACAGCCAGGATAGATGAGACTCGCTCCTCCATGCGGGAGAACCCTCCCCCCTGGATGTCCAGGCAAGCTTTTATACCTCCGCAGGCAGTGTAGTGGTGACTCAGTGCTCCAGTCAGGAAACCGTTCCCACCATGTATCAGGGGAATCTCCTATACTGCCACAGCCAGGGTAGAGGGGACTTGCTCCTCCAGGCAAGAGACCCCTCCCACCTGGGTGTGTGTTGGGGAGATCCTATACCGCTACAGCCAGGGTAGAGGGGACTCTACCATCCAGGAGGGAGACCACTGCCACCTGGGTTTCAGGGGGAGCTCTTATACAGCTGCAGGCTGGGTAGAGGGGACTCCTACCTCTAGGTGGTAGACCCCTCCCACTTGGGTGTCAGGGAGAGATCCTTCACTGCCACAGACAGGGTAGAGGGAATTCGTCCCTCCAGGCAAGAGACCCATCCAACATGCGTATCAGGGAAAGCTAGTAAACCACTGCAGCTAAGGTAGAGAGGACTCACCCCTTCAGGCAGGATACCCCTCCCATCTGGGTATGGGGTGGCAGCTCGTAAACCACAGCAGACATAATAAAGAGGACTCGCCCCTCCAAGCAGGAGACCCCTTCCACCTAGGTGTCTGGGAGAGCTGGTACACCCCCTCAGCCTTGGGTAGAGGGAAGTCACCCCTCTAGGTGGGAGACCTTATCCACCGGGGTGTCAGGGGAAGCTCCTTAACCTCTACAGCCAGGGTAGAGTGGACTCGCCCCTCCAGGCCAAAGACCCCTCCCACATAGGTGTCAGGTGAAGCTCAGGTACACCAGCAGCCAGGGTAGAGGTGACTCACACCTCCAGGGGAGAGACACCTCCCACCTGGTAATGACAGTAACTCCTATACCACCTTAGCCAGGGTAGAGTTGACTTGCTCCTCCAGGGGGAAGACCCCTCCCACATGGGTGTCTGGAGGGGGGGGGGTTCGGTTTGTATACAGCTGCAGCTGGGTTAGCAGTAACTGGTTCCTCTATGCAGGAGACCCCACTCTCCTGGGGGTAGGAGAGGGCTCTTTTACCCTGCAGCCATGGTTGAAGAGACTGGCCATTTCAGGTGGGAGATGTCTCCAACCTGGCTGTCAGAGGGAGCTCATATACCACCAAAGCCAGGGTAGAAAGTACTTGCCCCTCCAGGCGGAAGACCCCTCCCACCAGTGTGTCAAGGGGAGCTCATTTACTGCCACAGCCAGGATAGAGGGGACTCACCCCTCCATGCGGGAGACCCCTCCCTCCTAGGTGTCTGGGGGAGCTTGCATACTTCCGAAGCCAGGGAAGAGGGGACTAACTGCACCTGTCGGGAGACTCTTCCCACCTGTTTGTCAAGGGGATCTCCTATACCGCAACAACCAGGGTAGAGGGGACTTGCCCCTCCAGGCGGGAGACCTCTCTCACCTGGGATGTGGGGGGGAGCTCCTATACCTCTGAAGCCAGGGTAGAGGGGACTCCCACCTCTAGGCGGGAGACCCCTCCCATCTGGGTGTCAGGGGCATGTTCCTATGCTGCCGCTGCCAGAGTAGAGGGGACTTGGCCCTCCAATCGGGGATCCTTCCCACCTGGGTGTCCGGGGGATCTTGATTACTGCAGCAGCCAGGCTAGAGGGTACTCGCCCCTACAGGCGGGACACCTCTCCTACCTGGGTGTCCAGGAAGGAGCTGATATACCACCACAGCCAGCATATAGGGAAATTGGTCTTCCAAGCAGGAGACACCTCCCACCTGGGTGTCTCTGGGAGCCTTTATACCTCGGCAGCCAGGGTAGAGGGGACCCGCTGTTCCAGTCAGGAGACCTCCCTAACTGTGTGTCAGGGGCATCTCTTATACCACCACAACCAGGGTATAGGGGACTTTCCCCTCCAGAGAGGAGGCCCTTCTTACCTGGGTGTGTGTGGGGGAGATCCTATACCACCACAGCCAGGGTCGAGGTGACTCACCTTTCCAGGTGGGGACCCTTCCACCTGTGTTTCAGGGATAGCTCTTATACAACTGCAACCAGAGTATTGGGGACTCGCCCCTCAAGCTAGGAGACCCCTCCTATCTCTGTGTCGGGGGAGTTCCTATACCGCCACAGGCGGGGTAGAGGGAACTCTACCCTCCAGATGGGAGACCCCTTCCACCTGGGTGTCACAGGGAGTTTCTATACCGCTGAAACCAGGGTAGAGCGGACTTACCCTTCCTGTCCTGAGACCCCTCCTACCTGGGTGTCTGGGTGAGACACCTTGGCAGCCCAGATAGAGGGGACTCGCCCCTCCAATCAGGAGGCCCCTCCCACACCTGGGTGTCCTTGGGAGCTTGATTACTGCACAGCCAGGTTAGAGGGTACCCACCCCTCCAGACTTGAGACCCATCCAACCTAGGTGTCAGGGAAAGCTAGTAAACCACTGCAGCCAGGGTAGAGGGGACTCACCGCTTCAGGTGAGATACCCCTCCCATCTGGGTATGGGGGACAGCTCATATACCACAGAAGCCAGAACAGAGGGGACTTGCCCCTCAAAGCTGTAGACCCCTCCCATTTGTGTGTCTGGGTGAGCTCATATACACCTCCAAAGCCAGGCTAAAGGAGATTCACCACTCTAAGAGGAAGATCCCTCCCACCTGTGTGTAGGGGGGAGGTGATATCACAGCAGCCAGGGTAGAGCTTACTGGCCCGTCCAGGCTGGAGACCCCTCCCACCTGGGTTTCAAGGAAAGCTAGTGTACCAAGGCAGCCAGGGTAGAGGGTACTCACCCCTTCATGCAGAAGACCCTCCCATCTGGGTATGGGCATACCTCCGCAGCCGGGATAGAGTAGACCCTTCCCTCCAGACCGGAGACTCCTCCCTCGTCTGAGGGAGCTTGTACACCTCCTCAGCCAGGGTAGATTGGACTCGCCCCTGGAGGCGAGAGACCTCTCCCAACTGGGTGTATGGGGAGCTCCATTACTGCTGCAGCAAGGGTATAGGGGAATCGTCCCTACAGGCGAGAGACCCCTCCCACCTGGGAGTTGAAGGGAACTCATACACCTCTGTAGCCAGGGTTGGGGGACTCACCCCTCCGGGCCTCAGACCCCTCCCACCTGGGTAACTGGGGGAACTCATATACCTCTGCAGACAGGGTAAAAAGGACTTGCCCCTCCAGGCTGATTGTCTGGGGGAGGTTATTTATGGCCGCAGCCAGTGTAAAGGGTATTAGACCCTCCAGGCGGGAGACCACTCCAACCTGGGTGTCAGGGAAAGCAAATACACTAAGCCTTCCACCTGGGTGTTGGAAGGAGCTCCTATACTGCCTCAACCAAGGTAGAGGTGACTTGCCCTCAGGTGATATACCCATCCCACCTGGGTGTCAGGGGGAGCACTTATACTGGGGCAGGCAGGTAGAGGTGACTCCCCTCTAGTCATGAGACTCCTCCCACCTGTGTCCAGGGAGCTCCTATACTACAGCAGCCAGGGTAGAGGGGAATTCACCCTCCAGGCGAGAGACCACTCCCACCTCGGTGTGTATGGGGGACTTCTATACTGCCCTAGCCATGGTAGAGACAACTAGCCCTTCCAGGTGGGAGACCCTCCCACCTGGGTGTGAGGGGAACTCATATACTGCCACAGCAATGGAAGCAGGAACTTGCCCGTGCAGGCTGTAGACTCCTCCCACCTGGGTTTAGTGGGGAGCTCTTATACAGCCTCAGCCATTGTAGAGGGGACTCGCTCCTTTAGCCTGGGGATCCCTCCCATATTGGTGTCATGGGCAGCATGAATTCTGCTGCAGGAAGTGTAGAGTGGACTAGCCCCTCAATGCGGGACACCCTTCCCACCTGGGTGTCTTGGGGAGCTTGCATATCCAGCTTCCAGGGTAGAGGGGACTCGCCCCCCCAGGTGGGAGATCCCTCCCACCTGGGTGTGTGTGTATAGGGGTTCGTATAAAACTGCAGCCGGGTAGCAGGGACTGGTGAACACTTTTACCTGGGTTTCGGGGGAGCTTGTATCCCGCCTCAGCCAGGGTAGACGGGAATCACCCCTGCATGCGGGAGACCCCTCCCACCTGTGTTTTGGAGGAGCTTGTATACCGCCTTAGCCAGGGTGGAAGGGACTCACCCCTCCAGGCATGAGACCCTCTCATCTAAGTATTGAGGGGGGAGCTCGTGTACCGACGCAGCCAGGATAGCGGCGTCGCGCACTACTAGGAAGGAGACCTCTCACACTTGGTTGTCAGGGGAGCTCATATGCCACCTCAGGCAGGGTACAGGGGACTTGCCACTCCAGGCGGGAGACCCCACCCACCTGGGTGTACAGGGGAGCTTGTATACTGCTGGAGCCAGGGTAAAGGGGCTCGCGTCTTTAGGCGGGAGAGCCCCACAACTTGGGCGTTCCTGGAGTACTTATAGGGCACCAGCCAGGGTAGAGGGATTCGCGAATCCAGCGGGAGACCCCTCTCACTTGAGTGTAGTGGGCAGGGGCGTGCATACTGCCTTAGCCAGTGTAGAGGTGACTTGCCCCTCCAGGCAAAAGTTTCTTCCCACCTGGGTGTCTGTGAGCGCATGTATACAGCAGCAGCCAGGGTAGAGGGGACTCTCCCCTCCAGCAGGGACACCCCTCCCATGGGGTGTCATCAGAGCTCTTTTACTGCTGCAGCCAGGGTAGAGTGGATTCTCCCTTCCAAGTGGGAGACCTCTCCCACCTAGTGGAAGAGGTAAGGTGTGTGGGGGGCTTGTATACCGCCCAAGCCAGGGTAGAAGGGACTCGCCCCTCCATGTGGGAGGACCCCTTTGACTTGGGTGTCTGGGGGTGGCTCATACAACGCCAAATCCAGGGTAGAGGGGACTCGCCCCTGTAGGTGGGAGATGCCTCCCAACTGGTTATCGAGGGGAGCTCATATACCACTGCATGTAGGGTAGAGTGGACTTGCCCATCTAGGCGGGAGACCCCTCCCACCTGAGTTTGAGGGGAGCACCTAAACTGCGGCAACCATGGTAAAGGTTCTGCCCCTCCAGGCAAGAGACCCCTCCCACCTGGGTATTGGGGGAGAGCTCTTATACTGTTGCAGCCAGGGTAGAGGTGACTTGCTCCTCCAGGCAGGAGAACCCTCCCTCCTATTTGTCCTAGGGATCTTGTATACTGCCTTAACCAGGGTGGAGTCGATTTTCCCTTCCAGATGGGAGACCCCTCCAATTTGTCTATTGAAGGGAGCTTGTATACAGCTGCACCCAGGATATAGGGGACTCACAACCGTGCGAGACCCCTATTACCTGGTTGTCAGGGGAGCTCATATACCACCACAGGCAGGGTAAAGTGGACTCACCAGTCCAAGTGGAAGACCCTTCCCACCTGGGTGTCACGGGGTGCTCATATACTGCCCTAGCCAGGAGAGAGGAGACTCACCTCTCCAGGCAGGAGACCCCTATCACCTGGGTGTCGGGGGAACTTATATACTTCTGCAGTCAGTGTAGTGGGAACTCTTCCCTCCAGGCGGAAGACCCCTTCAACCTGGTGTCAGGGGGAACTCCTATATTGCTATAGCCAGGGTAGAGGGGAATTGCCTCTCCAGGCAAGTGGCCCCTCACAGGTGGGTGTCTATCAGAGGCCTCATACCACAGCAGCCAGGCTAGAGGGGACTCATCCCTCCAGGTTCAGGATCCCTCACACTTGAGGGGAGCTCCTTTACCACCACAGCCAGTGTAGAGGGGACTCACTCTTCCAGGTGGTAGACCACCAGGGTGTCAGCGGGAGCTCATATACCACTACAGCCAGGAGAGTGGGGACTCACTCTACATGCGGGAGACCCCTCCCACTTGGGTGATGGGTGGAACTCAAAACAGCCACATCCAGGGTAGAGATGACTCTCCCCTCCACACAGGGAACCCCTCCCACCTGGGTCTCGAAGGGAGCTTGTATACCACCTTAGCAGAAGACTCACCCCTCAAGGCAGGAGACCCCTCCATCCAGGGTTTCAGGGGAAGCTCTTATACCACAGCAGCCAGGGTAGAGGGGAATAGCCCCTCCAGGAAAGAGACCCTCCCACCTGGGTGTTGTAGAAAGCTTGTACACCAAGCTATCCAGGGTAGAGGGGACTGGAGGTGTGAATCCCCTCTACCCTGGCTGTGGTGGTATCTGAGTTCCCCTGAAAACCCAGGTGGGGGATGTCTCCTTCCTGTAGGGGAAAGTCACCTCTACCCTGGCTGTGGCTGTTTTGAGTTTCCCTAACACCCAGGTGTGAGAGGTCTCCCACCTATAGGGGTGATTGCCCTCTACCCTAGCTGCAGCAGTATAGGAGCTCTCCCAACACACAGGTGGGAGGGGTCTCCCGCATGGAGGAAGGAGTCCCTCTACCCTCACTGCCTGGCTATAGGAACTCCCCTGAAACCCAGGTGGGAGTGGCTTACCGTTTGGAAGCGTGAGTGCCCACACTCCTGGCTGCATTGGAATATGGGGAGAAAGGGGATTAAGGGGAACAGGTGGCACAGGGAGAGTCGGGATCCTGGCCAAGATTCACTGCACGTTTCAGGATTGAGGAGCAGGGCCTGGGTTGAAGGAGGCCAAAGCCCCCAGGCAAGGGACACTTCTACCTTTTCCCAAAGGAAAACCATAGGGCCAAATATCCCATTTTCATCCACTGACTCTGGTGAGGCTCCTGGGAAAGATATCTGGAAAAGGAGCCAAGCAGGGACAAGAACAACAGGAGGGCTGAGGAGGGCACAGCATGGAGAAGGGTGTTTGTGGGGTGTAGGTCAGGACCACAGATAGGAGCCCAGCCTGGGGACCTATAGGTGGGCCCAGGTTAGGGGAGAGCAGGCAAGGGTGGGGCCAGGCAGTCAGGGGCTGCACTAGGGATCTGAGATGCAGGGAAGACAAGGGGAGTGGGGAAGCAGCCCAGTGAGACCCAAAGTTCAAGCCCAGTGAAACATGGAGCAAGAAGGACCACTAGAGGCTTAAAAGAGGTGCCAATCCAGCGAATGGAGAGCCAAGGGCAGAGCTGGGGCAGGGAGCTCAGGACAGTGGACAGGGCTGGGGAGGGAAGGCAGGGGATCCAGCAGGTGGGGAGTCAGGGCGAGGCCAAGTGCCACTGCCAGGTTTCAGGGTTCCAGGTGCTTCCCCAAGGGCCTAGGGAGAACAAGTTGCCCAGGCGAGGGTCAGGGTTCTTTTTCCCATAGGAATCCTTGCCCAGATGAGGATCAAGGGCCAGGGACCAGGTCAAAGGGTCTGGCAAGGGACAGGGCCCAGGCGGAGTACGATGTGAGGGCATAGTGGGGGGTCATGGTGGGTGCAGAGAGGGGTAAGAGCCAGGACCCAAACAAGGAGCCCAGCTAAGGGACTGACCCCACCAAAAGGTATTAGGGGCACAATGATCAGGAGGTCCCTGCTCCAGGAAAAACAGTAGGGTAAGGAGAGGTAGCATCAGTGCAAGGATGAGGAAACTGATTGCTGCACAAAAGGGCACAGAGGGGAACGAGCTAGGGGGCAAATCAAGGGGTGCCCAGGTCAGACACAACAGGAAGAGACACCACAGAGAGCAATTCAACCTGCAACCCGAGTAATGCAGTAAGGAGCTCAGGCTGAGAGCCAGGCCAGGGGACAGTAGGGCGAAGGGTCAGGGTAAGGAAGGGCTGGGATGGCATAGGGGAAGCTTGCAAGGCTAGGGATCAGGAGAGGGAAAGGAGGGGATAGCCCAGGGCAAGGTCATCACTAGGCCCAAATCCACTGCCAGTTGTCAAGTTTGGACAGCAAAGGGGGCCCAGGCAAAGGGCAGGGTTGTGTTGCCCATAGGGATCGTTCAGGGCCCAGAGGCCAGCCAATTTCACTCCTCTGCTCCAGGTGAGTAGATCCTCAGAGAGAGACTAGGACCAAAGGAGGGCAATGTGAGGAATACCTTTGATCCAGGATTGGGAGGGTGTCAGTGGGGAGCCAACAACCATTGAGAATACCATGCTAAGGAGAAACAGGGGGAGAGCAGGGTACTGGCAATGACAAAATACCACAGTACAAGGGGGGCAGAGGGGAGGAACAGTAGCAGGGGACAAGCAAGGGGCCTGAAATTAAGGAATAGGGAGAGGATCCTCAAGAAGAACGGCTAGGTGCTCCAGCATGGAGCAAGGCCCAATAATTGGAAGCCAAGTGCCAGGACCCAGTCCCTGGTCCAGTGAAAACATACAGGACTGGGGAGGGGAGAAAGGGAGCATGAATAGTAGGTGGCACAGCAAGAGGAGGGCTCAAGGCCCAGGTTCATTGATGGGTGTCAGGATTGAGGAGCATGTCCTGGGAAGAGAGAGTCCAAAGTCCCAGGTAAGGGGCACAGCTACATTTTCCCAAAGGGAGACCACAGGGCCAAATGCCCTGTTCCAGTCACCTGGACATTTGTGAGCATGCTGGGAAAGGGATCTTGAAAAGGGGACCAGTATGGACAGGGACAACAGGAGGGATAAAGGAGTATATAATGTGAAAGGCCAGAGGAAGTATATTGATGGTGTGTGGGCCAGGAATCCAGAAATGATCACAGGCTAGGGACCAATAGAAGGGCCCAGGCCAGGAAATGGCAGGGAAGGTCAGGGCTGGGCACGCATGTGACAGTAGCGTTCTGAGGTTCAGGGAAGCCAAGGGGAGCAGGGTACTGGCCCCAGCAAGCCCCACAGTCCATTCCCAGGGAAGTACAGAACAAGAAGTACCTCAGAGGCTCAAATGAGGAGGTAGGCCAGGGAATGGAGAGCCAAGGGGCAGGGCTTGGGCAGGGAGCTCAGGAGAGTGGACAAGACTTTGGAGGGATGGCAGGGGATCCGGCAGGGGTCAGGCAGGCTTCCTGCCCAGGGAAACTGCCAGGTGTCAGGGTACTGGGTGCAGGACCAAAGGCCCAGAGAGAACAAGGGGAGAAGTCAAGGGGCAGGACTCAGTTTCCCATAATGCTCTCTGGCCCAGATGAGAATCCAGGGACAGGAACCTGGCAAAGGTGGCCGGGCAAGTGAAGGGTGCCAGGAGGAGGATAATGGGAGGGCATGGCAGGGGGTCTCAGTGGGTGCGTGGGGGGGTGGGCTAAGTCCAGGACCCAAGCCAGGTGCCCAGGCAAAGGACCCACCTGACTGACCATGGATGAGGGACCCAAAGAGAAGGAGACCTGAAAGTGCCAGGGTAAAGCAAGATGGGAAGGGGATAAAAAGCTGTGGAAAGAGGAGGAGACAGAGAAAAGTGCAAGGAGCACCTAAGGGAGCACACTGGAAGCCCCAAGTAAGGGGTCCCATGTCAGACCCAGTAGGAAGAGTCTCCATGCTACACCAAGTGACATGAGGAACACTGTCAAGGGCTCATGTGAGCCCCAAGCCTGGGGACTGAAGCACAAAGGGTCAGGATTACAGAGGAACGGTAGGGGCAGCATGCAAGGTGAGAGGGCAAGGGAGGGAAGGGAGTGGATCTCTCCAGGCAGGGTTGGAGCAAGTTGCATAATAACTGCCAGGCCTCTAGGTTCAGGCAGCAAAGGGGACTCGAGGAAGAGGCAAGGCCAATTTAGCTCCTCTTCCCAGGCGAGTAAATCCTTAGAGAGGGACCTGGACCAAAGAATAGTCAAAAGAGGGCACTGTGAGAGGATACCTGGCATATGGAGGTTTTGGGGTGGTCAGTTGTCAGCCTGGACCCATTCAAGGAGCCCAGGCTAGGGAGAAGCAAGGAAAGTGAAGGGTCCCAGAAGTGCCAAGATACCACAGCATCAGTGGAACAGAGGGGAGGTACAGAATGAGGTCTATAAATAGAGGCCTGAAACCAAGGGATGGGAAAGGGTCCTCAGAAAGCACAGTCAGGGGCTCAAGCAAGGAGACATGCCCTGTATTGGAGAGCCAAGTGCGAGCACCTGGGAAAGGGTGAATAAAAATTGATATGGATAGGTAGGGAAGGGAGGGGAGAAATCTGAGCAGGTGGCACAGAAGGAGGAAGGCTGAAGGCCCAGGTCCACTGCAAGATGTCATGATTTGGTAGAAGGGCATGGGCAGAGGGAGAAAAATGGGCCCAGATGTAGGGCTACATTTTTCCAAAGAGAGCCCACAGGGCCACAAGGCTATGTCAAGTACCTGCCCTGATGTGCATGCTGGAAAGGGTATGAGGAAAGTCGGCCTGGGAGAGACAGAAAGGACAAGAGGGCCAAATAGGGAACACATTCAAAGGTCGCAGGACGAGTCTGGGTGGGGTGGGGGCCAGGACCCCTGCAAGGATCTCAGACAAGGGACCTAGAGGAGGGCCAAACAAGGGTCGAACAGGGAAGGGCAGGGCCTGTAAGGCGAGGCTGTACTAGGGTACTACAGTACAGGGAAGCCAAGGGGAAGAGAGAAGCGGCCCCAGTGAGGGGCCCTCAGACAAAGCCCAGGAAAGAAAGGAGCAAGAATGGCCACCAGAGGCTCAAGTGAGGAGTCAGGCAAGGGAATGGAATGCCAAGGGCTAGGGATTGGGTTAGAGGGCTTAGGACAGTGGACAAGACTTTGGAGGGAAGGCAGGGTTCCAGCAGGGGGCAGTCAGGCTCTAGGCCCAGGGCCACAACCAGGTGTCAGGGTTCCTGGTGCAGGACCAAGCACCTAGAAAGAGTAAGTGGACCATTTATGGGGCAGGGCTCTGTTTCTCATAATGCGCTCTGGCCCAGATGAGAATCCATGGACAGCGACCTGGCAAAGGAGGCCTGGCAATGAAAGGGGTTCAGAAGGAGTGCTATGGGAGGCCTCGGCCACTGGTCATGGTGGTCGTGTGATGGGAGGATAACCAGGACCATAGACAGGTGCTCGGTACCCACCCGATCAATCTAGAATGAGGGACCGAAGGAGCAGTAGACTCACGAGAATCATGGGAATTCATGAGGGGTTGGGGAGGATGGGCTGCATGAGGACCATGATACAGAGGGAAGCTCAAGGTGCACCAAGGGGAGACTGCTGGTGGGCCAAAGAAAGGGGCCCCCAGGTCAGACCTAACATGAGAGATTCCTTGCTATGCCAAGGGCCATGAGGAACAGTCAGGGGCTCAGGTGAACGACCATGCCCAGAGGTTGGAGCCCAAAAGGTCAGGGTTAGGGAGGGCTAGGTTGCAGTATGGGCAGCATGCAAGGCCAGAGGGAAGGGGAGGGAAGGGAGGGAATCGCTCAGGGCTGGGTTGGAGCAAGTCCATGTTAATTGCTAGGCCTCAAAGTTCAAGTAGTGAAGGGGACTCAGGCGACTGGCAGGTCTGTGTTTCCCATAGAGAACGTTCAGGGTGTAGAAGCGAGCCAAATCCTCTCCTCTGCCCCAGGTGAGTAGATCCTCAGAGATGGACCTGGACCAAAAGAGGGGACAAGAGGATACTGTGAGTGGATTCCTGGTATGCTGAATTGGGGGGTCAGGCTGCCAGGACGCATTCCAGCAGCATAGGCTAGGGAGAAGCAGGGGGAGTGGAGGGTCCAGGCAGGGCCAGGATACCACAGCATGAGGGGATCAGAGGGGAGGCACGGGAGGGGGCTGGAAAATGGGGCTTGAAACCAAGGGACAGGTAAAGGGTCATAAGAAGCTTAGCCAGGGTCTCAAGCAACAAGCAGGGCCCAGGAAGGTAGAGCCAAGTGCTAGCACCTGGGCATGGGTGAATGAAAAGAAACATGGAGGGGGAGTGCAGGAGGGGAGAAAGTGGAGTGATTGGCACAGGGGGAGAATAGCTCAAGGCCCAGGTCCACTGCAAGGTGTCAGGGTTCAGGAGCAGGGCCCAGGCTGAGTGAGGCAAAAGTGCCCAGGCAAGAGGCAGGGCTATGTTTTCCCAAAGGTCATATCCTCTGGTCCAGGTGAGCATCCTGGGAAGGGGATCAGGAAAGCAGGTGTGGCAGAGATAGAAAGGACAGAGGGCTGAAGGAGGGCACAGCCTGAAGGGCCGCAGGATAGGTGTGGGTGGGGTGGGGTTAGGACCCCCAAAAGGAGCACAGGAAAGGGACCTAGAAGAGGTCCAGGACTAGGAGAGAGCAGAGAACGCCGGGGCGGGAAGGCAGGGCTGCAATATGTTACTGCAGTACAGGAATGTCAAGGAGAGGAGGAAAGCGGCCCCAGCGAGGGGCCCTCAGACTATGCCCATAAAAACAGTGAGCAAGAAGGGTCACCAAAGACTTAAGTGAGGAACCAGGACAGAGAATGGAGAGTCAAGGCCTGGAACTGGGGCAGGGTGCTCAGGACAGTGGACAATACTTGGGTTGGAAGGCAGTGTTCCAACAGGGGCAGGCAGGTACAGTCCCAGGGTGACTGCCAGGTGGGAGGGTTCCAGGTGCAGGACAAAGCACCCAGAAAGAGCAAGGGGCCCAGACTAGAGGCAGGGAATTGTTTCTTATAAGGCACTCTGGCCTATATTAGAATCCAGGGCCAGGGACCTGGCAAAGAAAGACTGGCAAGGGAAGGGGAACAGGAGGAGGGCAATGAGAGGGGATGGTGGGTGTTGTGGTGGGTGCTCAGAGGGGTGAGATTCAGGACCCAAGCCAGCATCCCAGGAAAGAAACCCACCAAACAAATCAGGGATGAGTGACCAAAGGAGAGAGGAGACCCACAAGCACCAGGGGAATTTACCAGGGAAAGGCGATGAAGGGGTTGCACGAGGACCAGAAGACAAAGAAAAGCACAAGGGGCACATAGGGAAGCCCACTGCGGGACACAAGCAAGAGACCCCCAGGTCAGACCCAACACAAAGAGACTCCATGCTACACTAAAGGACATGAGGAAAGCGGTCAGGGGCTCAGGTGAGCAGCCAGGCCCTTAAACTGGAGCACAACCGGCCAAGGTGAGGGAAAGCTGGGATGAGGTAGGGGCAGCATGCAAGGCGAGAGGGCACTGGAGATAAGGGAGCTCAGGGAAGTGTTGGAGCATATCTCACGTTAACTACCAGGCATCAAGGTTAAGGTAGAAAAGGGGACAGAGTCGAGTGGCAGGGCTGTTTCCCACTGCGAGTATTCAGGGTGCATAGGCAAGCCAATTCCACTCCTCTGCCCCAGGTGAGTAGATCCTCTGAGAGGGACCT
The DNA here is from genome assembly GCF_021218885.2 of Marmota monax. NCBI lineage: Eukaryota > Metazoa > Chordata > Mammalia > Rodentia > Sciuridae > Marmota > Marmota monax. The sequence goes on along the minus strand of NW_026695198.1, from coordinate 1,047,668 downwards.
GGACCAAAGGAGGGGCAAAAGTGGGAATTGTGAGATGATACCTGAATTACAGAGTTTTGGATTGGGTCGTTGGGCTCCAGGACAAATTTGTGGAGCCCAGGCTAGAAAGAAGCAGGAGGAGCAGAAAGTCTGGGCAGTGCCGGGATACTTCAGTATAAAGGGGAACACAGGGGAGTCACAGGAGTTGGCCGGTAAAAGGGGCCTGAAACCAAGGGACAAGAACATGGTCCTTGAGAAGGGTGGCCAGGGGGTCAAGCAAGGAGCTGGGCCCAGTAATGGATAGCCAAGTGCTAGCACCTGGGCTCTGATGAATGCAAAGGGACCTGGTTGTTTGTGGGAGCTCTTATACCTCTGCAGCCTGGGTAGAGCAGACTGGCTTCTGCAGGATAGAGACCCCTCGTGCCTTACTGTCCATGCTAGCTTGCAGTCTGCCTCATCCCAGGTAGAGGGGACTTGCCCCTCCAGGCAAGAGACTCCTCCCACCTGGGTTTGTAGGGTGCGGCTCCTATACAGCTGCAGCCAGGGTAACAGACTCACACCTCCAGGCAGAAGATCCCTACCTCCTGGGTGTCTGGGGGAACTCCTATACCTCCACAGGCAGGAAAGAGGGGAATCACCCCTTCAGGCAGGAGACACCTCCCAACTTGGTGTCAGAGGAGCTAGTACACAGCCCCAACAAGGATAGAGGGTACTTGTGCCACCAGGCAGGAGATGCTTCCCACGTGCTTGTACTGGGAGCTCTTATATGGCACCAGCTAAAGTAGAAGGGACTCACCCCTCCAGGTGGGAGAAACCTCCCACCTGGCTGCTGGGTGAGGTTGTATACCACCAAAGCCAGGGTAGAGGGGACTCACCAATCCATGCAGGAGACTCCTCCCACCTGGGTGTCTGAGTAAGCTTGTATACCTCCACAACTATGGTAGAGGGGATTCCCTGCTGTAGGCAGGAGACCCATCCAACCTGGGTATCAGGGGGAGCTCCTATACCATGGCAGCCATGGTAATGGTACTTTCCCCTTCAGGTGGGAGAACCCTCCCATCTGGGTGTTGAGGGGAGCTCCTATACCACCACAGCCAGCGAAGAGGAGACTCATTCCTCTTGAAGGGAGAACCCTCCCACCTCGGTTTCAGAGGAGCTTTTATACCACCGAAGGCATGGTAGAATTCCCTCTACCCTCCAGACGGGAGACCTCTTACCCCTGGGTGTCCTGGGGAGCACTTATACAGCTGCAACAGGGTACACGGTGCTCTATCGACCTGCCTGAAGACTGCTCCCAATTAGGTATCAGGGGAGGTCCTATACCACAGCAGCCAATGTAGAGGGGACTCGCACCTCTAGGTGCAAGACCTATCCCACCTGGGTGTAAGTGAGAATTCATATACCTCTGCAACCAGGGTAGAGCAGACTTGCCCTTCCAATTGGGAGACCCCTCCCACCTGGGTGTCCAGGGAGCTTGATTACTGCAACAGCCAGGATGAAAGAGCTCGCCCCTACAGGCGGGAAACCCTTCCCACCTGGGTGTGTGTGGGGGAGCTCCTATACTGACACAGCTAGGGTAGAGGGAACACGCCCCTTCAGGTGGGAGACCCCTCCCACCTGGGTGTACTTGGAACTCTTATATGTCAAGAGCTAAAGTAGAGGGGACTTGCCCTTCCAGGTGGGATATCCCTCAATGGTATCGGGGGAGCTTGTTTACTGCCAAAGTCAGGGTAGAGGGGTCTCACCAGTCCATGTGGAAGAACACTCCCACCTCTGTGTAGGGGGGCACTTGTATACCACCTTAGGCAGGGTAGAGAGAACTGGCCCCTCCAGATGGGAGACCCCTCTCTCTCACCTGAGTGTCTGAGAGAGTTTTATACTACCACAGGCAGGGTAGATGGGACTCATTGCTCCAGGCGGGAAATCACTCCCACCTGGTGTCTGGGGCAGCTTTTATACCCCTGCAGCCAGTGTAGAGGGGACTTGCCCCTCCAGTCAGGAGACTCCATAATCTGGGTATCAGGGGGAGCTCTTATATCACTAGAGCCAAGGAAGAGGGTACTTGACCCTCCAGGTGGAAGATCCCTTCCACCTGGTTGTCAGGGGAATTCATATACTGCCACAGGCAGGGTTGAGGGGACTCACCACTAGAGGAGGGAGAACCCTCCCACCTGGGTGCGGGGGGGGGGAGATTCTATACCACTACAACCAGAAACAAGGGGATTCGTCTCTCCAGGCCGGAGACCCTCCCACCTTGGTGTTAGGGGAAGATCCTTTACTGTCGCAGCTAAGTTTGAGGGGACTTGCCCCTCTAGGCGAGAGACCCATCCAACCTGGGTGTCAGGCAAAGCTAGTAAACCAGTGCAGCCAGGGTAGAAGGTAGAGGGGACTCAACCCTTCAGGATGGAGACTGCCAGGGTAGTGGGGACTCCTCCCTCCAGGCAGGAGACCCCTCTCATCTGGGTATGCAGGGGAGCTCATATAATGCAGCAATCAGGGTAAAGGTGACTCGCCTCTCAATGCGGGATACCTCTCCTACCTGAGTGCCTGGGGGTAGCTGCTATACTACTACGGCCAGGGTAGAGTGGGCCTGCCCTTCCAGGCAGAAGACTCCTCCCACCAGGGTGTCAGGGAGAGATGTAGTCAGGGTAGAGGGGACTTGCCCCTCCAGGCAGGAGACAACTCCCACCTGGGTGTCAGGGAAAGTTAGTATACCACTGGAGCCAGGGAAAAGGGGAATCCCCCTTTCAGGTGGGAGACCCCTCCCATCTGCAAATGGGGGTATCTCCTATACTACCACAGCCAGGGTAGAGGGGACTTGCCCATCCACTTGTGAGACCCCTCCCACTTGGGTATCTGGGGGAAGCTTCTATACTGCCTTAATCAGAGTGGAGGGTACTCTCTCCTCCAGGTGGGAGACGCCTCCCATCTGGCTATGAGGAGGAGCTCATATATTGCTGCAGCCTGGATAGAGGGTCCTTGCCCAACTAGGTTGGAGACCCCTCAACTCTGGTTGTCAGGGGAGCTCAATACTGAGGCAGACATGGTACAGGGGACTCGCCACAAAGGGTGGGAGACCCCTCCCACCTTGGTGTAGGGGGAAATCCTGTACTGCCACAGCCAGGGTAGAGGGTACTCGCCCCTCCATGCTGGAGACCCCTACCACCTGTGTGTCAGGGGGTGCTCTTATACCACCCCAGCCAGGAGAGAGGGGACTCGCCCCTCCTTGTGGAAGACCCCTCCCACCTGGGTTACTGGGGGGAGCTATAACACTGCTGAAGCCAGGGTAGAGTGGACTTGCCCCTCCAGGTGGGAGACCCCTCCGACCTGCGTGTCAGGGAAAGCTCCTATACAGCAGCAGCCAGAGTACCAGGGATTCACTCCTCCAGGTGGGAAACCTATCCCACCTGGGTGTCAGAGGGAACTCATATATTGCCCCTGCCAAGGGAAAGGGGACTCGGCCCTCAAGGCAGGAGATCCCTCCCACCTGGTTGTTCTGGGGGCAGGGGGGACTCCTATACAGCGGCAGGCAGAGTCGCAGGGACTCATCCCTCATGGTGGAAGATCACTTTCACCTGGGTGTCTTGGAAGCTCCTATCCCACTGTAGCCATGGTAGATGAGACTGGCCCCTCCAGGCAAGAGATCCTTCCAGCCTGATGTAGGCAGGGGTTCATATACCTCCAGGCAGGAGACCCCTCCCACCTGGGTGTCAGGGAGAGCTAGTATACCACTGAAGCCAGGGAAAGGGGGACTCCCCCGTAGGCCAAAAACCCTCCTACCTGGATATTTGGGGGAGCTCCTTTACTGCCACAGCCAGTATAGAGGGAACTCATGCCTTCAGGTGGGAGACCTCGCTAACCTAGGTGTAAAGGAAAGCTAGTACACCACTTAAGCCAGGGAAAAGGGGACTTGCACCTTCAGTCTGGAGACCCCTCCAACCTGGGTGTCTTGGAGCTTCTATACTGCATTAGCCAGGTTGGAGGGTACTCTCTCCTCCAGGCAGGAGACCCCTCCCATCTTGCTATGGGGAGGGGACTCATATACTGCTGCAGCCAGGAGAGAGCTGACTCACCCCACTAGGGGGGAGACCCTTAATCCCTGGTTGTCAGTGGATCCCATATACCAGCAGAGGCAGGGAAGAGGGGACTTATCATTCCAGGTGAGAGACCCCTCCCACTTGTATGTGTGTGTGGGAGCTCTTATACCACTATAGCCAGGGTAGTGGGGACTCCCTACTCCAGACAGGAAACCCCTCTCACCTGGGTGTCCATGCTGAAGCTTGTATACCACCTTAACCAGAATAAAGAGAACTCGCCACTCCAGGTGAGAGATCCCTCCCACCAGGGTGTAAGGAGGGAGCTCCTATAACATCGAAGCCAGGGTATAGGGTATATGCCACTCCAGTTCCAAGATCCATCCCACTTGGCTGTTAAAGGTGTCTCTTATGCAGCTGCAGCCAGGGTACAGGGGATCACTCCTCCAGGGTGGAGATGCCTCCCACCTGGATGTTGGAGGGATCTAGTATACCTCCGCAGCCAGGGTAGAGAAGACTCGCCCCTCCAGGCAGAAGACCCCTCCCAACTAGGTGTTCAGTGAGGGGGCTTTTATATCCCTAACTAGGGTAGAGGGGACTTGCCTCTGTAGTTGGAAGAGCCCTCCATCCTGGGTGTTGTGGGAGCTCCTATACAGCCACAGCCAAGCTAGAGGGGACTTGCCCCTCTAGGTCAGAGATGCCTTTCACCTGGATGTCAAGGGGTGCTCCTGTACTGCAGCAGACAGGGTAGAGGGGACTCACACCTCCAGGCAGGAGACCCCTCCCACCTGGGTGTTGCAGGGAGCTTGTATACCAAGTTAGCCAGGGTAGAGGGGACTGGAGGTGCAAGTCACCTCTACCCTGGCTGTAGATGTTTTGAGCTCCCCCCAGTACCCTGGTGTGATGGGTCTCCTGCCTGTAGTGGTAAGTGCCCTGTAACCTAGCTGGGGTGGTATAGGAGCTTCCCCCAACACCCAGGTGGGAGGGGTCACCCACGTAGAAGTGGGAGTCCCCTCTACCCTGGCTGTTGGGCTTTAGGAACTCCCCCTACACCGGGATGAGAGTGGTCTCTCTTCTGGACAGGCTATTTCTCTCTCTCCTGGCTGAGTTGGTATGGTATATGGGGATAAAGGGGAGTAAGAGGAGTGGGTGGCACAGGGAGAGGAGGGCTCAAGGCCTTGATTCACTGTAGGGTGTCAGAATTGAGGAGCAGACCCCAGGCTAAAAGAGGCCAAAGCCCCAGGCAAGGGGCACTGCTACCTTTTCTCATAGGAAGACCACATGGCCAAACATCCCAGTTTCAGCTCCTGGCTCTGGTTAGCATCCTGGGAAAGGGATCAGGAAAAGGACCCCAGCAGGAAAAAGGACAACAGGAGGGCTGAATGAGGGCATAGTGTGAAGTTCTGGAAGAAGGGTGTTTGTGGGTTGTGGGTCAGGATCACAGAAAGGAAAACAGGCTAGGGACCTAGAGGAGGGCCCAAGCTAGGGGAGAAAAGGGAAGGGTGGGCCCTGGTAGGCAGGGGCTGCACTAGGGTTGTGAGATGCAGGGAAGCCAAGGGGAGTGAGGAAGTTGCCCCAGCAAGGCCCACAGTTCTAGCCCAAGGAAGCATGGAGCAAGAAGGATCCCCAGAGTTTCAAAAGAGAAGCCAGTTGAGGGAATGGAGAGCCAAGGGACAGCACTGAGGAAGCTGGCTCAGGACAGTGGAAAGTGCTGGGGAGGTAAGGCAGGGCATGCAGCAGGGGGGAGGGAGGCTCAAGGCCCAGCACCACTGCCAGGTATCAGGGTCTTGATGCTGCCCCAAGGGCCTAGGGAGAACAAGTAGCCCATTCGAGAGTCAGAGTTGTGTTTCCCATAAGGCACCCTGGCCATATGAGGATCAAGGACCAGAGACCAGGCCAAAAGGCCTGGCAAGAGACAGGGACCAGGAGGAGTGCAATATAAGGGCACAGTGGCAGGTCACGGTGGTTGCAGAGAGGGGAAAGATCTAGGACCCAATCAAGGAGCGCTGGTAAGGGATTGACCCTACCAAAAGGTATTAGTGACCCAATGAGCAGGAGGCCCCTGATCCAGGAAAAAGCCCTGGGGAAGGAGAGGTAGGATCGGCACAAGGATGAGAAGAAAGAGGGCTCTCCAGAGGGCTCAGAGGGAAGCGAGCTAGGGGGCCAAATCAAGGGATGCCCAGGTCAGACATGACAGAAAGAGACACCACGGAAAGGAATGCAACCCAAATAATGGATTAAGGAGCTCAGGCTGGCAGCCAGGCCAAGGGACTGTAGGGAGAAGAATCAGGGTAAAGAAAGACTGGGTTGGCTTAGGGACAGCTTGCAAGGCTAGAGGGCAAGAGAGGTAAGGGAGGGGATCACCTAGGGCAAGGTCATAACTAGGCCCAAGTCCACTGCCAGTTGTCAAGTTTGGGCACCAAAGGGGGCCCAGGTGAGGGGCAGGGCTGAGTTGCCCATAGGGATCCTTCAGGGCCAGAGGCCAGCCAGTTCCACTTCTCTGCCCCAGGTGAGTAGATCCTCAGAGAGAGACCTGGACCAAAGGAGAGCAATGTGAGGGATACATTTTGTCTGGGATTGGGGGGTGTCAGTGGGGAGCCAGAAACCATTGGAGGAGACCAGGTTAGGGAGAAGGGGAGGGTCCTGGCAATGACAAAATACCATAGTACAAGGGAACAGAGGGGAGGCACAGGAGGAGGGCCAAGAAAGGGGCCTGAAATCAAGGGACAGGGACAGGGTCCTGGAGAAGGGCGACTGGGACTCCAGCAAGTAGCCAGGCCCAAGAATGGGGAGCAAAGTACCAGGACTTCATCCTGGGTCCCATGAAAATAGACAGGGCTGGGGATGGGAGAAAGGGGAGCAAGGGTAATAGGTGGCACAATGAGAGGAGGGCTCATGGCCCAGGTTTACTGCTGGGTGTCAGGATCAAGGAGCAGGGCCTGGGTTGAGAGAATCCAAATGTCCCAGGAAAAGAGCACAGCTATATTTTTCCAAAGGGAGCCCACAGGGCCAAGGGCCCAGTTCCAGTCCCCTGGATGTGTTGAGCATCATGGGCAAGAGATCTTAAAAAGGGCCCAGCAGGGTCAGGTAGAACAGGAGGGATGAAGGAGTGTACATCATGAAAGGCCAGAGGAAGAGTGTTGATGGAGTGTGGGCCAGGACTCCCAACTCAGGAAAGGGCAGTGAAGGGGGGGCCGGGCAGGTGGGCGAGAGTAGGGCTCTGAGGTTCAGGGAAGCCGATGGGAGAAGGGTACTAGGCCCAGCAAGGCCCACAGTCCAAGCCCAGGGAAGCACCGATCAAGAAGGCCCCCCCGAGGCTCAAGCAAGGATGCAGGCCAGGGAATGGAAAACCAAGGGCCAGGGCTTGGGCAGGTTGTTCAGGACAGTGGACAAGACTTTGGAGGGATGGCAGGGGAACTGGCAGAGGCCAGGCATGTTCCTGTCCCAGGGCAACTGCCGGGTGTCAGGATACTGGGTTTATGGCCAGAGGCCCAGAGAGAGCAAGGGACCTAGGCAAGGGGCAGAACTCAGTTCCCATAAGGCACCCTGGCCCAGATGAGAATTCAGGGACAGGGACCTACCAAAGGAGGTCTGGCATGTGAAGGCTTCCAAGAGGAGGGCAATGGGAGGCCATGCCTGGGATTTTCAGTAGGTCTGTGGGCGGGCATGATGCAGGACCCAAGGCAGCTGTCCAGCCAAAGGACCCAACTGACTGACCATGGATGAAGGAACCAAGGAGCATGAGAAATGAAAGCGCCAGGGTAAAGCACAAGGGGAAGGGGAGGAAGGGCTTCACAAGGACCAGGAGACAGAGTGAAGCGCAACAGGCACTTACAGGAGCACACTGGAAGTCCCAAGCAAGGGGCCCCCAGGTCATACCCAATAGGAAGAGATTCCATGCTATGCCAAGTGACATGAGGAACACTGTCTGGGTCTTACGTGAGTGCCCAGGCCCAGGGAATGAAGCGCAAAGGGTCAGGGTTAGGAAGGGCTGGGTTGGGGTTGAGGCAGTATTCAAGGTGAAAGGGAAAGGTAGGGAAGGGAGGGGATCTTTCAGGGCTGGGATGGAGCAAGTCACATGTTAACTGCCAGGTTTCAAGGTGCAGTCAGCAAAGGGGACTCAGGCAAGAGGCAGGGCTGTATTTCCCATAGGGAAACTAAAGGGCAAAGAGGCCAGCCAATTTAGATCCTCTTCCCTGTTGAGTAGATCCTCAGAGAGGGACCTGGACCAAAGGAGGGTCAAAAGAGGGCACTGTGAGTGGATACCTGGTTTACAGAGGTTGTGGGGGTATATGGTTGGAAGCCAGGTCCCATTCCAGGAGCCCAGGCTAGAGACTAAAAGGGAAAGCTAAGGGTCCCAGCAGTGCTAGGATAACACCAGTGGAACAGAGGGGAGGCACAGGATAGGGCCTGTAAAAAGAGGCCTGAAAGCAAGGGGAGGGAAATGGTCCTCGAGTTGGGCAGCCAGGGAGTCAAGCAAGGAACCTGGCCCAGTAATGGGGAGCCAAGTGGTAGCACCAGGGGATGGATGAATGAAAAGGGACATGGATGGGCAGGTGAGAGAGGGGAGAAAGAGGAGCAGGTAGCACAGGGGGAGAAAGGCTAAAGCCCCAGATCCACTGCAGCATGTCAAAGTTCTGGAGCAGGGCCAGGCTGAGGGATGCCAAAGTGCCCAGGCAAGAAGCAGGGCTACGTTTTCCCAAAGGAAGCCTGTAGGGGCACGAGGCCAGGTCAAGTCCCCTGGCCCTTGTGACCATCCTGTGAAGGGGATGAGTAAAGCAGGCCTGGCAGAGACAGAAACTACAGGAGGGCCTAAGGAGTGCACAGTCTAAATGGCTGCAGGACAATTTTGAGTGTGTTGTGGGCCAGGACCCCAGCAAGAATCCCAGGTAAGGGACCCAGAGGAGGGCTCAGGCCAGGGGAGTGCAGAAAGGCCAGGGTCAGAAATGTGGGGCTGCAGTACATGGAAGTCAAGGGGAGCAGGGAAGCGGCCCCAGTGAGGGGCCCTCAGATGAAGCCCAGAAAATCACAGAGGAAGAATGGACACCAGAAGCTCAAGCAAAGTGCCAGACCAGGGAACTGAGAGCCAAGGGCCACAGCTTGGGAAGGGGGCTCAGGACACTGGACAAGATTTGGGAGGGAAGGTAGGGGATGCAGCAGGGGACATTCAGGCTCCAGGCCCAAGGGCACCTCCAGGTTTCAGGGTTCCAGGTGCCAGACCAAGCACCAAGCGAGAGCAAGGGGCCCAGGTGCCCTGGCTCAGATGAGAATCCAGGGCCAGATACTGGGCAAAGGAAGCCAGACAGGGAAGGGGGCCAGGAAGAGGGAGGTCATGGTGGGTTGGTCATGTTGGGAGCACTGAGGGGCAAAAGCCAGGACCCAAGACAGGCTCCCAGGCAAGGGACCCACTCTACAGATGGTGATGAGGAATCCAAGGAGCAGGAGACCAGCAGTCACCATAAAAAAGCATGAAGAGAAGTCACGTAGTGGTTGTGTGAGGACCAGGAAACAGAGGGAAGTGCAAGGGGAACCTAGGAGAATCAGCTGCGGGGCCCAAGAAAGGGGCCCCCAGGTCAGACCGAACATGAAGAGACTCCATGCTTTGCCAAGGGACATGAGGAATGTGTCAGGTCTCAGGAGAGTGCCCAGGCCCTGAGACTGGAACACAAAGGGTCAGGGTTAGGGAGGGCTGGGTTGCTGTGGCGACAGCATGCAAAACCAGAGGGAAGGGGAGGGAAGGGAGGAGATTGCTCAGGGATGGGTTGGAGCAAGTCCCATGTTAACTCTCAGGCCTCAAGGTACAGGCATTGAAGGGGACTAGGGCAAGTGGCAGGGCTGTGTTTCCCATAGGGAGCATTAAGGGTGCAGAACCAGACAATTCCACTGCTCTGCCCCAGGTGAGTAGATTCTTAGAGAGGAACCTGGACCAATGAGGGGCAAAAGAGCATCCTGTGAGGGGATGCAGAGATTGGGGGTGTCAGTGGGCTGTGTAACCCATTTGAGGAGCCTAGGCTTGGGCGAAACAGGGGTAGTTGAAGGTCTGGGCAATGCCAGGATACCACAGCATTAGGGAATAAGAGAGGAGGCACAGGAGGGGGCTTGCAAAAGGGGCCTGAAACCAAGAGACAGAGACAAGGTCCATGGGAAGGGTGACCAGGGTCTCAAGCAAGGAGCCTGGCCAGTATTGGAGAGCCAAATGCTGGCACCTGGGCCTGGGTGAATGAAAAGAAACAGTGGTTAAGGAGGGGCAGGAGAGGAGAAAGGGGAGCAGGTGGCACAGTGGGAGAAGGGCTAAAGGCCCAGGTCCACTGAAGGTTTTCAGAGTTCGGTAGCAGGACCTGGGCTCTGGGAGGCCAAAGGGCCCAGTCAAGGGGCAGGGGAATGTTTTTTCAAAGGAAGCTCTAAGGGCCAAGAGGCCAGGTTAAGTTGCCTGGCCCTGGTGAGTATCCTGGGAACGGGATCAGGAAAGAGTCCTGGCAGAGACAGAAACAACTGGAGGACCAAAGGAGGGCACAATCTGAAGGGCTGCAGGTCGGGAGTGAGTGGGGTGGGGGCCAGGATCCCAGCAAGGAGCCTAGGCAAGGGACCTAGAAGAGGACCCAGTCAAGGGGAGAGAAGGAAACACTTCCCCAAGAAGACAGGTCTGTACTAGGGTACTGCAGTACAGGGAGTTCCAAGGGGTTCAGGGAAGCAGCACCAGGGATGGGCCCTCAAACAATACCAAGAAAAGCACTGAGGAAGAATGGCCACCAGAAGGTCAAGTGAGGAGCCAGGCCTGGGAATGAAGAGCTTCTGGCCAACACTAGGGTAGCGGGTTAAGGACAGTGGACAGGTTTGAGGAGGGAAGGCTGGGATTCGGTTGGTTGGGGCCAGGTTGAGTGCCAGTGCCCCTGCCAGGTGTCATGGTTCCGGGTGCAGGACCAAGGGCCCAGGGAGGTCAAGGGGCCCATGTGAGCAGTAGGGCTCTGTTTACCACAAGATGCTGTGGCTCAGATGAGAATCAAGTGCCAGGGACCAGGCCAAGGGGGGCTAGCAAGGGACAAGTCCAGGAAGACAGTGACCACAAGGCATGGCACAGGGTCACAGTGGGTGCAGAGAGGGGCAAGAGCCAGGAGCCAAGCAAGGATTCCAGGTAAGGGACCAACTAGCCCAAAAGAGTTTTAGGAACCAAAAGAGCAGAAGTCCCACTCTACAGGGGAAAGTGCTAGGGGAAGGAGATGAAGGGGTGGTGCTAGGATGAGGAGACAGAGGGAAGTGCAAAGGGCAAGGAGGAGAGATCAATATGGGGCCCAAGCAAGGGGTCCCCAGGTCTGTCCGGACAACAAGAGACCCCAGGGGAAGCCACAGAACACAAGGAATGTGACCAGGAACTCAGGTGAGCTGCTTGGCCCTATAATTGGAGTGCAAACCATCAGAGATAGGAGGGCTGGGTTGGGATAGGGGCAGGGGATTGAAGGGAGGGGATCAGGCATGGCAAGGTCAGCACTAGGCCTTCAGTGGAAAGAGGCCAAGCCAATTCCACTCCTCTGCTCCAGGTGTGTAGATTCTCAGAGAGGGACCTGGATCAAAGGAGTGCCAAAAGAGGGCACTGTGAGGGGATACCTTGTGTCTGGAAATGGGGGGGTATATGGGGAACCAGGACCCATTCTTGGAGCCCAGCCTAGGGAGAAGCAGTGGGAAGAGAGAGTCCAGGCAATGCTGGGATAGCACAATACTGTTGTAATGTCAAATGAGTCAAGACACCTAACAAAGCAGAAAACAGTTTTCTTTGGCTGCAGCCAGGCTCAGAGGACAAAGCTTTTGCTGTAATCAATCAATCCCCTGAATCCAGATTTCAGGCAATTTCAGAATTTTATACCCAGTATGGATGGGGAGGGGCTCAGGAGTTCACAGTATGTCAAATTTCATATTAAAGCAGTGTTTTCTTTCACTGTTTTCAGCAAATTAACTCTTCAAAGACAACACCTGAGTATGGAGAGTGTCTTTTCCCCATTTTCCTCTCCCTGCCAGTTGTTACCATGGAGCCCAGTTGGTAATATATCTTAAAAATGTTGACATCTCTGTGAAGCCCAGCTGAAGGCCAGAGGCCTTCTTTGCACATTTCTAAAACTACTTTACAGGACATGTTTGTCAAAAACTTTTAAGGAGTTTCCCAGCACCTAGAGTGCTGGTGTCTTCTTGGCCAGTGGCCAAGTAAAACAGGGCAACATGAAAATAGGAAGCTTATCTACATTGAACTCTTTAGCAGAGACTTTTTTGCTAACAGTCCTAAAATCAGCCACGGTGAAGATTTCTATAGAATATCAGGTAAGAATTTTATGTGGAGAAAGGGGGTGTCACTTAAATCCCCACCTTTAATGATGCTCCCCATAAATTAATCCTTTCAATTTAAGAGCATCATTACCATTATATTGGCTTAAGTCCTTATATAATGTCAAAACCTTAGTTGTTGTCATCTTTTCAAGAGCAGCTTCCATAGTGGACCCATTAGTTTTATTGCCCAGTGTAGCCACATATGGGAGCCATAAATAGATTAACAGCAGAATACCCACTATAGCAGTTAAGATTTTAAATCTACCAAGAGTTGACCATTATCTCCCCAAAGTGTGTTTGGGACCCAAAGTTGAATGCCCTTCTAGGTATGCAGTAAGTAGCACATGTGGTAGTTCTCTTGGGTTGTTTGCTGTATTCTTAACTGTGTATTGTCATCCATTTTGATGCAACAATCCGAGCTGTTGAACTCTCCACATATTTCTCTTTCCTCAGGCAGTTGATAATCTAATGCCAAGCGGTTTTGATAGTTAGCCATTCACATCAGGTCTGTGTTGTGGCTAGGAAGTCTAAGGATTTGGCAGTCTGATTAATAATAATTTCTAGTACAACTTGTAAGTGAATAATTCAGTTTAACAGGTAAATAGTAGTTTTGTAACTCCAACTGCCATTTTGTGCCCAGGTAACTGGACCATAAGTGACAATTATTCTCTGAGGTGGCCAGTTATCTTCACCCCAAGATTGGTGACCTCCTAAATCAAGTTACTTCCCGATGGACCTCTTTTGTCTTTCCAAACCATCATCCATCCATTGCATTCCTCTGGCAGGACAGGTCCTAAATATATGTTTTACCACCTCTTGGTTTTACTGGATTGTCTTGACATATGGTTCACATGATCTCCATGGTTGTAATAGGAGTAGAACAGAACCTCTTAAGGTTATGAAAGGAAACCAAACTAAATAATAGACTAACATTTTGGTAGGCATAGGTTAAACAGCATAAATTAACAAAGCAAAATTAATAACACCAAACAAATTCTAGAAAATTTATATAAGCAAGATAAAAAAGTCTAAATGAATTTTTTTTACCCATTGTCCAGTCAGAAGGAGTTACTGTTATCAAACCATTAGCAAAACCCAGAAAATTATGTATATATCTAGAAGGAGTGCCAGTGCATTATAGTATTATAACTATCGTAGGGGTTGAAAACATTCATTAATTCTGGTGGGAAGTTTATCTTTCATGGTGCATTGATCAGCCAGTTCATCCCATGTGGCTAAAGCAAGGCCGTAGTCTCCTCAAGCTTAAGCTGTGCATACACCAGTCAACTTCTGGAGTGACTGAAGTAGGGCTGTTGTCCTTCTGACCCTCAAGCTTCTCTGGTGCTCCTTTTTTCCCTAGACAATCAGCTTCAAGGGCATAACAGCATCTGGAATACACGCCCAGTCCACAGCTGCTGACTTGAGTCTGGTGTAGTCAATCATGGGACCTATTTCTGCAAACTTGACTGCAGTTGGGGTGGATAAAATAACAGGGAAAGGGCCCTTCCAAAGAAGTTTAGGTGTTTGAATATTTCATTCTTTGACCCAGAATCAATCTTTAGGCTTGAAGGAGTGTGCACCTGAGGTCAAACTTAGTGGCAATCTTTCTCTAACCCATTGGTTGAGAACCTGTAAAATTTTCCCTAAGGCTTGAAGCTGTCACATCAGGGTGAATTCTCCTATCTCTCTCAAGTCTCTGAATGGTCCCCTATTAAGAGGGGGCCTCATGTACATTATCTTATAAAGGGAGAATCCAGTCCTCCTAGTGGAAATGGATCTAATTCTCAACAGTGTCATAGGGAGAAGTTCATCCCAATGTAAGTGAGTCTCCTGACACAGCTTATGCAATTGAGACTTAGAGTCCTGTTCACCCTTTGAACTTTACCTGAACTCCACAGCCTATATGAAGTATGTAACTTCCATCTGATGTTTAAACTCTTGGTCAGTTATCATATCACCTGTGCCCAAAAGCTGGCCCATTGTCTGAGCCCATAATTATTAGGATAAAAAATCTAAAATCATTTCCCAGAGAAGCATCCTGGTTATCTCCCTTGCCTTTTCAGGGTGAGTGGGAAAGGCTTCCACTAAGTCAAAGTAGGAACATACAAAAACCAAAAGTTACTTATAGACCCATGGTGTGGTAGTTCAGTGAAGTCTATTTCCGAGTCTTCAAAAGGTTCTCCTCCTATAGTTTGGAATCCTGGTAGGAGCTCTGGCCTCTGACAAGGGTTTTTGTGAGCACAAGACTCACATTCTTTTCAGAATATCCAGGTGAAGTTTGTGAGCCAGAGGACATAGAAATGTTGACTCAGAACTGTCTCAAGTGCTGTATATCCAACGTGTTCTCCTGTGGAACTGTTTAATGAAGGCTGGGGCTAGATTCTCCAAGATGGCTATGCTGGTCATCAAAATATCTCCATCATCCTCCTTGGAGAAAATTTTCTTTTTCAGTCTTAAATCATTTACGTTCATGTTAGGAATAAGTTGGATCCCATTCTGTTAAATAATTGGCCTTGCAGAAGAGCAGCTTTTAAATATGGGATTGGATTTTCTTCTCATTTCTTGCAGTCAGTTCCCTGGCCTCTGTCAGCTCTCCACTTTCTCTGAGAAACCTATAAAGTGTTTCCCTTTCGATGACCTTGGCAATATATAATCAAAACTTTCTTGGGAGCCCACAGTGAATCCAAAAGTTTATGAATTTTTTGCCCATACATCATGCCTTTTTTTCTCCTGATTTAATGAGCCCCTTTTCCTTACAGAAGACCCTATGAACAGGCAGGGTAGTGAACACATATTTTGAGTCTATGTAAATATCCACCCAGACTTCTGCTGTCAACTGAGTTACTTGAGTCAAAGCAATAAGTTTTGCTTTTTTTGCTGAGGTTCTCTGAGGCAGACGTTCTGCCTCAACAGTGGAATCCACAGTGACCACTGCATAACCAGGAAAACATACCCCATCTTTATAAAACTGCTTCCATCTGTGAAGTCCTCCACATCAGGGTCCCTGAGGGCTGGTCTGCCAGGTGTGATCTGCTGAAGTACATTTCATCCATGACTTCAATATAGCTTTGTTCATGTTGTCCAGGTCCAATGGGCAGCAAAGTTGCTGGGTTCAGAATCTGGATGACTTCCAAGTAGATACATGGGTTTTCACATAATATGCCATGATATAGACCACTAGTCAAACAATACTGTCCTTTGTACTCTACCAATGTCAATACTGAATGAGAAACCCTGAAAACCAATATTTGTCACATAGCCAATTTTTCAGTTTCCAACACCAGAAGATCCGTGGTTCCAAGGGCCTCATAAGTAATGTGGCCAATCTTGGGCTACAGAGCCCAGCTCTTTGGACAGATGTCCATATCATGACTCCTACAGCCATTCCAGACTGTTCCTGGACATATATAAAGTAAAGCTTTGTGAGGTCAGGGAGCCCTAGTCCAGATGCACTGAGAGTGCTTGTTTTATGTCCTCAAAGGTCTTTTGCATATTTGGCCCCCATCTTAAAGGATCCCATTCTCCTCCCCTTCGTGGCTTCACAGAGGTGTTTCCTATAACTGAAAGTTCGGATCCATATATGACTGAATCTGGTAGCCCCCAAGAATTCTCTAGTCTTTTGGAAGGTTGAAAGGAATGGAATTGAGCAGATTTCCTGTTTCTTTTGAGGCCCAGTGGCTATTTTCTGTTCAGTTGCTGAGTCAGATAAGATTGTAACCAACATATTTGACCTTTTTCTTGATAGATATGGGCTTTAAAGTCAAGAGTCCAGTACTGTCCCAAGGATGGTGTCCTCAAGCCCCTGGGGGGAACTGTCATTTGGTGCAGGAGAGTATACATAAATTCTCTGTCATTTTAAGATGCAGAATTTTTTTTTTGTGTGTGTGTGTGTGTGTTATCTCTCGGTATAGGATCTTGGCTGCTGGGATTCTCCAACTCTCAAATCTAATGTAAATCTTTGCAAAGATTGATGACTTGAAACATCATTTGTATAAAAGGCACCTATGAGAATGTCAGTGTGGGTTGTCTGCCATGGTTGCAGGGCAGGTTCCCTGCAGGTCCTGGTGCTGCAGCCATATTGTGCTTACCTAGGTGTTTCTCTTTGTCTGTGTGGCTTTCTCCTCTTGACAGGTGGGAGCCTGCTCTACTTGTGTATACTAGCTGCCTCACTTGTGTTTTTGTTCACTATGCCTTGGTACATGGGGCTCTGTGTCTCTTCCTCTTGATGGCTCACAGCATGTGGCTTGAAGCCAGGATGGCATGTCCTTTTGGAGTGTGTACCCTATGGCCCACTATCGGGTATTAACATGAATATATTTCTGGTTCATTTTGGGGCTTGCAGTAGCTGAGCCCTCTTGAGGCACTGTGTCTTGTGCATCATATACAGTTGAGTGTGTCTATCTGACCCCTGCCATATTCGTCAATCATCAACTTCCAAGCAAGTTGGAAGAAACTGAAAGGAGGGTTTGGGGCCACAGGCTGGGGAAAAACATTCATTCCTTCTCTGTTCAAGCCTTAGAATTTGAGCATGGAAGGAGGTGCTTGCCTGCCAGGGCCACTGAAGGCTTCCCCTTTTGGCCATGTTTTTTTTTTTTTACCTTATAAACATTTTGACCATTGGCTTTGTTTTAATGAGACACCCCCCTTTGAGTGACTTCTGGGTTTGTGGTGAGGGCAGCTGTAAGGAGATTCATCCTCCTCTTTATCATTTTTGTCTGCCTATCTTTGAGCCTCTGGGTCTCCATTTAGGAAAACTGTGGTGGTCATCTTTGTCAGGTCTCAAGCACACTTCTCAGTGGAGCCAGTTTGTAATTTTTGGCAAATGTCACTTTTAGCCTGTTCCACAAAGGCTGCATTGGTCACATGTTGCTTGAGCCTCTGCATCTCTTTCCTAACAAATTTTCATTGTGGCAGGTATGCTTGTATGGTGCCCCTCCAATCACATTGGAGAATACTCAGGATCCAGCAGAGGTTGATCAAGCCTCTCTTCCACCCACTTATTCCTTGAAATGGAAGTCAGGTGGGATTCAAAGACAAATGGGCCCAGGTCCTAATTGTCCAGTTTGGCAGTGATCCAAAACCATAATTCTTTTTGCTGCTGCCTGTGGGACCCTTTGTGCTCTGGGGTGGCAGTCCCAGGGTCCTGGGTGAGTCAATCCTCCTTCAGCCCAATAGTGGCCTGGATGTGCCAAGGGAAATGCTGATCCCCACAGCCCAAGGGAAGTGGGTCCCCAGATACAAGAGAGGCAAAATATCCTTCCCTACTTCCTCTGTCCCATTTGGGTCCCCACAAATGTTTTAGGGAAAATTGAGGCAAGGCACCGAACATAGCAGGAAACGGTTTTGTTTGGCTGCAGCCAGGCTCAGAGAGCACAGCTTTTGCTGTAATCAATCAATTCCCTGAACCCCTATTTTAAGCAGTTTCAGAATTTTGCACCCAGTATGTAAGGGAAGGGGTTCAGAATTTCACAGCCTGAAAATGTTCACATAAAAGAAGCTTTTTCTTTCACTGTTTTGGGCAAGTTAACTCTTCAAGGACAACTCCTGAGATGGGGAGAACTTCTTTTCCCATTTTTCCTCTCCATGCCAGTTGTAAGCATGGAGTCAGGTTGGTAACATGTCTTAAAAATGTAGACATCTCTGTGAAGTCCAGCTCAAAATCACCAGCCTTGTTTGCACATTTCAACAAACTACTATACTGGATATATTTGTGAAAAACTATTAAGGGGTGCCCAGCATCTGGAGTGCTGCTGTATTCTCAACCAGTGGCCAAGTAAAACAGGGCATTAGGAATATAGGAAGTTAATCCACATTGAACTCTTTGCAGAGACTCTTTTGCTGACAGTCCTAAAAGTAGCCATGGTTAAGAATTCTGGAGAAGCTCAGTTAATACTATTCTGTGGAGGAAGGGGGTGACAATTCAATACAAGGAGAACAGAGGGGAAGCACAGGAGGTGGCTCAATAAAGGGGCTTGAAATCAAGGGAAAATGACAGGGTCCTGGAGAAGGGCAGCCACAAGCAAGGAGCCAGGCCCAGGAATGGAGACCAAAGTGCAATGGCCTGGGAAGGGGTCCCAAGAAAACAGACAGGACTACAAAGGGGAAGGAGGGGAGAAAGGAGCATGGGTGG
Organism: Marmota monax; assembly: GCF_021218885.2. NCBI lineage: Eukaryota > Metazoa > Chordata > Mammalia > Rodentia > Sciuridae > Marmota > Marmota monax. Next base: position 1,029,212 of record NW_026695198.1, on the reverse strand, counting down.
CTCAGGGAGAGGAGGGCTCAAGGCCCAGGTTTACTGATGGGTGTGAGGGTTGAGAAGAAGTGCCTGGGTTGAGGGAGGCTAAAGGGTCCAGAAAAAGGGGAAGGGTTACATTTTCCCAAAGACAGCCTACAGGGCCAAAGTCCAGGTCCAGTCCCTTGGCCCTGGTGAGCATCCTGGTAAAGGGATAAGGAAAAGGAGCACCACAGGGACAGTGACAACAGGAGGTCTCTAGTAGGGCACAGCAGGAAGTGCTGGAGGAATCCTGTTGATGGGGTCACATCCAGGACCCCATCAGGGATACCAGGCTAGGAACCTAGAGGAGGGCCCCATCCTAAAAAAGCAGGGAAGAGTTGGGCTGGGCAGGCAGGCAGCACTAGGGTTCTGCCAGACAGGGAAGCCAAGAGGAGCAGGGAAGCAACCCAAATGAGGGGCAAGCACAGAGCAAGAAGAGCCACTAGAGGCTCAAGTGAGTAGACAGGCCAGAGAATCAAGAGAAAAGGGCCAGGGCTGGGGCAGGGGGATCAGGATAGTGGATATGGCAGAAGAGGGAAGGCAGGGGATAAGGTAGTGTGGAAGCAGGCTGCAGGCCCAGGGCTATTGCCAGGACTCTGTTTTCCAAGAGTAAGACCAAGGGACCAGGGAGAGCAAGAGTCCCAGGCAAGGGACAGGGCTCTCTTTCCCATGATGTGCCCTGCTCAGTTTGGGGCCTGGCAAGGGATGGGGGCCATGAGGAGGATGATGGGAGGCCAGGGTGGGGGTTCAAGGTGGGTGCATAGAGGTGCAAGTGCCAAGCACTCCAGGGGAATTCATGAATGGAAGGAGAGGAAGGGTTGGGGCTAGGATGTGGAAACAGAGGGAAGAGTAAATGGCACACAGTGGAGTGCACTAAAGGGCCCAAGCAAGGGACCCCAGATAATCCCCAACACAAAGTGACACTTTGTCATGCCATGAAACACAAGGAATGCAGCCCAGGGCTCAGACAAAGAGTGATTTCCAGAAATTGGAGCACAAAACATCAGGGTTAGGGAGGACTGGGTTGTGGTAGGGGCATCATGCAAGGCTAGATGATAGGGGAGAAAAGGGAGATGATCACACAAGGCAAAGTCAGCAGATGGCCCAATTCCACTGCCAGGTGTCAAGGTTTGGAAAGTGAAGGGGGCCCTGGCGAGGGGTAGGGCTGGGTTTCCCATAGACAGCCTTCAGGGCACAGAGGCCTGCCAATTCACTCCTATGCCCCAGGTGAGTAGAACCTCACAGAGAGACCAGGAACAAAGGAGCACCAAAGGAAGGCACTGTGAGAGGATACTTTGTGTTGGGAATTGGGGGCAGGGTTGGTGGGGAGCAAGGACCCCTTAAAGGATCTCAGGCTAAGGAGAAATCGTGGGATGGGAGGATCTGGGCAGTGCCAGGAAATCACAATTCAAGGGGAACAGAGGGGAAGTCCAGGAGGGGCCAGAAAAAATGGGCCTGAAATCATGAGACAGGGACAGGATCCTCAAGAAGGGCAGCCAGGGATTCAAGCAAGAGATGAGGCCAAGGAATGGAGAGGCAACTGGCAGGACCTAGGCCGGTGTCTCATGAAAACGGACAGGGCTGAGGAGTGGAGGGAGAATAGAAATGGGATCGTGTGGTGCTAGGAGAAGAGGGCTCAAAGACGAGGTCCACTGCTGGGTGTCAGGGTTGGGGAGTAGGGCCTGGGCTGATGGAAGCCAAAAGGCCCAGGCAAGGGGCAGGGCTACATTTTCCCAAAGGGAGCTCAAAGCGCCAAAAAGACAGGTTAAGTCCCTGGCCCTTGTGTGCATCCTAGTAAAGGGATCAGAAAAAGTGCCACAACAGGGACAGGGACAACAGGAGGTCCAAAGAAGGGCACAGCAGAAGAGGCCAGAGGATGTGTGTTGTTGATTTTGGGGCCAGGACCCCAACAAGGAGACCAGACTAGGGACCTAGATGTGGTCCCATGCCAGGGCAGAGCAGGGAAGGGAAGTACTGGGCAGGTGGGCAGCAGTAGAATTCTGCAAGGAAGGGAAACCAAGGGAAGAAGAAAATTGGCCCAAGTGAGGGGCTCAAAGTCAAAGCCCAGGGATGCTGTGAGCAAGAAGGGGCACAGGAGGCTCCAGGGAGGAACCAGTCCAGGGAATTCAGAGTGGAGGGCCAATGCTGTGGCAAGGGACTGAGGACAATATACATTGCTGGGGAGGGAAGGCAGGAGATCAGAGAGGCAACAGGCAGGATCGAGGCCCAGGGCCACTGCCAGGTGTCCAAGTTCCGTGTTCAGGACCAAGGGTCAAATGAGAGCAAGGGGCCCAGGTGAGGGGCAGGACTCAGTTCACATAAGGTGCCCTTGCCCAGATGAGAATCTAGGGCCATTGAACGGGCAAAAGGGGCCTGGCAAGTGATGGTTCCCAGGAAGAGATCAATGGGAGGGTACAGCGTGGGGTCACGGTGGGTGTGGAGAAGGGCCATAGCCTGGACACAAGCAAGAAGCCCAGGCACGGGTCTCATCTGACCAAAATGAGGGACAAATTGAGCAGGAGTCTCCCAGGTATGCCCAGTTAAAACATAAGGGAATGGGAAAAAGGGGGTGACATGAGAAGGAGGAGTCAGCTGGAAGAACAGGGCAAACTAAGAGAAGCACGCTAGGGGGCCCAAAACGAAATGACATGAGGCAAAGCCACAGGATGCCATGGGACTTGGGCATGCAGTCAGGGGCTCAGTTGAAGGTTCAGGGTCAGGGAGGCTGAGTTGGGATTTTAGAAGCATTGAAGTACAGAGGGCAGGTGAGGGAGGGGAGTGAATGGTGCAGGGCATGTCTGAAGCAAAGTACACTTCCACTGCCAGGTTTCAGGTTTATGGCAGCAAGAGAATTCAGGTGAGGGGCAGTGCTGTGTTTCCATAAGGAGATTTCAGGATGTAGAGGCCAGTAGTCTGCCCTGTGTGAGTAGATCATCAGAGAGGAACCAGAAGAAAAAGAGGGCCAAAGGAGGCCACTGTGAGGAAATGTCTTTCATCCAGACATTGGGGGCAGATTTGGTGGGGAGCAAAGACACAAACAAGTAGCCCAGTCTAGACAGAAGCAATGGAAGGAAGGGTCCAGGCAGTGCCAGGATACCACAGCACAAGGAAAACAGAGGGGAGGCATACCAGGGCCCCATGTAAGTGACCTGAAATCAAGGTATATGAGCAAGGTCCTCGAGCAGGGTGGCCAGGATCTCAAGTAAGGAGCCAGGCCTAGGAACAGAGAGCCAAGTGAAAGATCCGCGACCAGGGTATATGAAAACCGACAGGGCTGGTGAGGGGAGGGAGGCAAGGGAGGGAGCTGGTGGAGCAAAGGAGGGAGGTTCAAGGTCCAGGCCCACTGCAGGGTGTCAGCATCTGGGAATAGGGCTTGGGCTAAGGGAGGCCAAATGGCCTATGCAAGGGGAAGAGCGAGGTTTCACAAAATGCAGCCTGGAGCCCAGGATAGGGACCTAGAGGACAGCCCAGGTCAGGGGAGAGCAGAGAAGGAAGGGGCCTGTCAGGTAGGGCTGCACTAGGGGACTGCAGTACAGGGAATCCAAGGGGAGCAGGGAAGCAGCCCTAGAGAGGGGCCTACACACCAAGCCCAGGGAAACACTGAGCAACAAGGGCCACCAGTGGATCAAGTGAGGAGCCAGGCAGTGAATGAAGAGGTAAGTGCTGGGGCAGGAGCCTCAGGTAATTGGACAAGGGTGGGGAGAGAAGGCAGGGGATCAAGCAGGGTGGAGGCAGGCTCCAAGTCCATAGCCACTTCCAGGTTTCAGCGTTCTGGAGAAAGGACCAAGGGCCCAGGGAGAGCAAAGGGCCCAGGCCAGGGGCAGGGCATTGTTTCCTATAAGACACACTAGCAAATATGAGAATCCAGGGCAAGGGACTGGGCAAAGGTAGCTGTCAAGGGAAGGGGGCCAGGAGGAAGGTGAGGGGAGGGCTCGACATGAGGTCACAGTGGGTATGGAGAGGAGAGAGAGCCAGGAACTAAGCAAGGAGAATAGGCAAGGGACTGAACTGACCCAAGATGATGAGAGACCCAAGAAGCAGGGGACCACACAAGGGGAAAGCAGGGAAGGGGAGGAAGGGGCAAAGCGAGGATGAGGAGACAGCTGGAAGGTGGGCGGTGCAAAGGGTACTGAGGGGAGTGTGGTAGGTGGCACAAGAAAGGGGCCCCCATGTCCAACCCCACATGAAGAGATGCCACATGAAGCCATACAACACTATCCCACATGACAAACGAATGCAGTCAGGGATCCAGGCGAGGATCCAGGCCCAAAGACTGGAGTGCAAGGGATAGGCTTCTGCAGGGATGGGTTGGGGTAGCAACAGCATGCAAGTGGAGAGGACAAGGGAAGGAAGGGAGGGAATGGAGCAGAGCAACGTCTGCACAAGGGCCACGTCCACTACCAGGTGTCAGGGTTCAGGCAGCCAAAGGGGCCCAGGTGAGAGGCTGGGCTCTGTTTCCTATAGGAACCTTCAGGGCATAGATGCCAGCCAATTCCACTCCTCTGCCTCAGGTAAGTAGATCCTCAGGGAGGCACCTGGACCAGAGTAGGGCTGGGGAGGGGAGGGAGATGAGATAGAGGAGCTGGTGGCACACAGGGAGAAAGGCTCAAGGCCCAGGTCCACGGATAGGTGTCAGGGTTGGGGAGAAGGACCCGGGCTGAAGGAGGCCAAAAGACCCAGGCAAGGGGCAGGGCTACATATTCCTTAGGGAGTCAGGGGGGCAAATAGGCCAGATCCACTCCCCTGGCATGGGTGTGAATCCTGGGAAAGAGATCAGGAAAGGGGGCTTGGCAGGGACAGGAATGAAAGGAGTGCCTAAGAAGGGCACAACAAGAAGGGCCAGAGGACGGGTGTTGGTGGGGTAGGGCCTGGACCCAAAGAAGGATCCCAGGTTAGAGACCTAGAGGAGGGCCCACGCCAGGGGAGAACAGGTAAGGGCAGGGCTGGACAGGAAGGCAGTACTAGTGGACTGTACAGCAGGAACAACAAGGGGAGCAAGGAAGCAGCCCAAACAAGTGGCCCACAGTCAACACCCAGGCATGCTCTGGGCAACAAGGGCCATCAGAAGTTCAAGCAGGAAGCCAGGACACGGAATGGAGAGCCAAGGGCTAGGGCTGGGGCAGGGGGCTCAGGACAGTGGACAAGACTTGGGTGGGAAGGCAGGGGATCCATCAGGGCAAGCAGGTAGAGGCCCAGGGACACTGTCTGGTGTTAGGGTTCTGGGTACAGAACCAAGCACCCAGAAAGAGCTGGGGCCCAGGTGAGAGGCAGGACTCTGTTTCCCATAAGGCACCCTGGCCTAGTTACAATCCAGGGCCAGGGACCTGGCAAAGGAGGCCTGGCGAGGGAAAGGGGACAGGAGGAGGGTGATGGCAGGGCATGGAAGGGGGTCCTGGTAGGTGCTCAGAGAGGCAAGACACAGGACCCAAGCTAGCAGCCCAGGAAAGGGATCCACTTGACCGTTCTTGGATGAGAGACCCAAAGAGAAGGAGACCCACAAGCGCCAGAGGAATTCGTGAGTGGAAGGTGAAGAAGGGGTTGCAGGAGGACCAGAAGACAGACAAAAACATAAGGCACCTAGGGGAGCTCGCTGGAGGGCACAAGCAAGAGGCCACCAGGTCAGACCCAATACAAAGAGACTCCATGTTATGCTAAAGGATATGAGGAAAGGGGTCAGAAGTTCAGGCCAGCAGCCAGGCCCTGGGACTAGAGTGCAACAGAACAACATTAAGGAAGGCTGGGTTGGGGTTGGGGAATCATACAAGGCAAGAGGGCACTGGAGAGAAGGGAGGGGATTTCTCAGGGTTGGGTTGGAGCAAGACACATGTTTACTGCCAGGCATCAAGGTTCAGGCAGTGAAGGGGACACAAGCGAGTGGCAGGGCTATGTTTTTCACTGGGAGCATTCAGGGTGCAGAGGCCAGCCAATTCCACTCCTCTGTCTCAGGTGAGTAGATCCTCAGAGAGGGACCTGGACCAAAGGAGGGGCAAAATCAGGCACTGTGAGGTGATACCTGTGGTGCAGAGTTTGCGGTGGGGTCGGCAGGCAGCCAGGACCCATTTGAGGATCCCAGGGGGGAGCAGAGGGTTTGGGCAGTGCCAGGATACCTCAGCAAAGGGGAACACAGGGGAGTCACAGGACAGGGCCAGTAAAAGGGGCCTGAAACCAAGGGACAGGGACATATTTCCTGAGAAGTGCAGCCAGGAGGTCAAGCAAGGAGTTGGGCCCAGTAATGGAGAGCCAAGCACTAGCACTGGGCCTAGGTGAATGAAAAGAGTCATGGATGCTTGTGGGAACTCTTATACCTCTGCAGCCTGGGTAGAGAAGACTGGCTCCTCCAGGTGAGAGACCCCTCCCACCTTGGTGTCCAGGCTAGCTTGTATTCTACTTCAGCCAGTGTAGAGGGGACTTGTCCCTCCAGGCAAGAGACCCCTCCCACCTTGGTTTGTAGAAGGGGCTCCTATACAGCTGCAGCCAGTGTAACAGAGACTAGCCCCTCCAGGAGGGAGATCCCTTTCACCTGGATGTCTAGTGAATTCATATACCTCCACATGCAGGGTGGACGGGACTCGCCCCTCCAGGCGGGAGACCCCTCCCTCCTGGGTGTCTGGGGGAAATCCTATATCTCCACAGGAAGGGTAGAAGGGACTCTCACCTCCAGGCAGGAGATGCCTCCCAACTGGGTGTCAGAGGAGCAAGTACACGGCTCCAACCAGGGTAGAGGGTACTCCCCCCCACCAGGCCAGAGTCCCCTCTCACCTAGGTGTCTGGGGGATCTTGTATACCGCCGCACAAGTTTAGAGGGGACTCGCCTCGCCAGGCAAAGGTCCCTATCAACTGGGTGTCAAAAGGAGCTCATATAGCATTGCAACCAGTATAGAAGGGACTCACCCCTCCAGTGGGGAGTCGCCTCCCACGTGGGTGTCCTGCGAGATCTTATATGGCACCAGCTAAAGTAGAGGAGACTCTCCCCTTCAGGTGGGAGTACCCTCCCACCTGGCTGCTGGGGTGAGATTGTATACTACAAAAGCCAGGGTAGAGGGGACTCGCCACTTCAGGTGGGGTATCCCTCCCACCTGGTTGTATAAGGAAACTTGTATACCTCCACAGCTAGGGTAGAGTTGATTCGCTGCTCTAGGTGGAAGACTCTTCCTACCTGTGTGTCAGGGGTAGCTATTATACTGCCACAGTCAGGGTAGAGGGGATTTGCACCTCCAAGAAGGATATACCTCCCAACTGGGTGTCAGGGGGTGATCTTATACTGCCATAGCCATGGTAGAGGGGGCACACCCCTTCAGGGTAGAGACCCCTTTCACCTGGGTGTCCAGGGGAGCTCCTATAATGCCACAACAAGGTTAGGGGAAACTCGCCACTCCAGGTGGGAGACCATTCCTCCCTGAATGTGTGGGAGGAACTATTATACTGCCATAGCCAGGGTAAAGGAGACTCGCTCCTCCAGGCAGGTAGAGCTCATATACCACTGTATCCAGGTTGGAGGGGACTCACCCCTCCAGGAAGGATACCCCTACCAATGGATGTCACCAGGAGCTTGTATAACACCTTAGCAAGGTGTATAGGGTTCTTGCCCCTCCAGGCGGGAGACCCCTCCCACCAAAGTGTCAGGGGGAGCTCATATTCTTAGCAGCCAGGGTACAGGGGACTTACCCCTCTATATTGGAGACCCCTCCCACGTGGGTGTGGTAGGGGGCAGCTTGTATACTTCCATAGAAGGGGTAGAGGGGAATCGCTCCTCCTTGCTGAAGAACCACACCCACTTGGGTGTAGGGGGAGCTCTACACCAATGTAGCCAGGGTAGAAAGGACTTGCCCCTCTAGGGAGGAGACCACTCCCACCTGGGTGTCTTGGGTAGCTCTTATACAGCAGAAGCCAGGGGAGACCCGACTTGCCCATCCAGGAGAGACCCCTCCCATCTTGATGCCAGGGCAAGCTTGAATTCCGCCTTAGCCAGGGTAGAGGGGATTTGCCCCTCTAAGTGGGAGAACCTTTACACCTGGGTGTTGGAGCTGGGCAGATATACAGCTGCAGCCAGGATAGCAGAGACTTGCCTCTCCAGGCAGGAGACCCCTTTTATCTGGTTGTCAGGGATAGCTCTTATCCTGCTGCAACCATTGTAGATGGGACTCACCCCTCAAGGAAAGAGAACACTTCCTCCTGGGTGTGGGGGGGAGCTCCTATATATCTAAAGCCAGGGTGGATGGGACTCACACCTCCAGTCAGAAGAAACCTAAAACCTGGGTGTCAGTGGGAGCTCCTATATCACCACAGGCAGGGTCCAGGGAACTCTACCATACAGGCAAGAGACCACTTCCACCTGGGTATCTCAGGGAGCTTGTATAGTACCTTAGCCAGGGTAGAGGCAACTTGCCCCATCAGACGGGCCCCTCCCACCTGAGTGTGGGGGAAGCTCATATACCACTGCAGCCAGTGTAGAGGGTACTTGCTGCACCAGGCAAGACACCTCCCTTCAAGGTGTCAGGGGGAGGTTGTACACTGCCACAGTCAGGGTAGAGGGGACTTGCCTCACTAGGCAGGAGACCCCTCCCATCTCCATGTCTTGGGGATCTTGTAGACTGCCACAGCCAGGTTAGAGGTGACTCAATTCTCTGGTCGAAGACCCACTGCAGACAGGGTAGCATGGACTTGCCCCTCCAGGTGAGAAACCCCTCCCACCTGAGTGTCTGGAGGAGCTCCTATACCTCCGCAGCAAGGGTAGAGGGGCCTTCCTTTCCAGTTAGGAGATACCACCCACATAGGTGTCCTGGGAGTTCTTATATGGCACCAGCCAAAGTAGAGGGGACTCGTCCCTCCATGTGGGAGAAACCTCCCACCTGAGTGCTGGGGTGAGCTTGTATATGGCCAGAGCCAGGATAGAGGGGATTTGCCCCTCCAGGAGGAAGACCCCTCCCACCTGGGTGTCTGGGGAAGCTTGTACACCCCCACACCTAGGGTAGAGGGGATTTGCTGCTCTAGGAGGGAGACCCATTCTACCAGGGTGTCAGGGGGAGCTCTTATACAGCCACAGCTAGGGTAGAGGTTATTTGGCCCTCCAGGCAGGAGACCCCTTCCACCTGGGTGTCCAGGGAACTCCTATACCACCACAGAAAGGGTAGGGGAAACTTGCCACTCCAGGTGGGAGACCCCTCCTGCCTGGGTGTCAGGGGGAGCTAGTATACTGCCCAGCCAGGGTAGAGGGGACTTGCCCTTCCAGGCAAAAATCTCCTCCCACCTGGGTGTCAGGGGCAGTTATATACCACAGCAGCCAGGGTAGAGGGTTCTTGCCCCTCCAGGCAGGAGATTCCTCCCACCAGTGTGTCAAGGGAAGCTCATATACTGTAGGAGCCAGTGTAGATGGGACTAGCTCCTCCATATTGGGGACCTCTACCACGTGGGTATGGTGGGGGGAGGAGCTTGTATACCACCATAGCCAGGGTAGAGGGTACTTGCTCCTTCAGGCAGGAGACCCCTCCCATCTGGGTTGGGGAGGGGATCTAGTATACCGCTGCAGCCAGGGTAGTGGGGACTCAGCCTCTAGGCAGGAGACACTTCCGACCTTTGTGTCATGGGAGCTCCTATACCGAACCAGCCAGGATATAAGGGACTTGCACCTCTATCCAGGTGACCTCTTCTACCTGGGTGTCAGGGGGAGCTCATATAAGTGGCAGAAAGGGTACAGGGGAATTGCTTCTCCAGTTGATGACCCCTCCCACTTGGGTGTCAGGGGAGCTCATATGTTGCCACAGCCAGGGTAGATGGAACTTGCCCCTCCAGGCGGGGGATCCATCACACTTGGGTGTCTGTGGGAGCTCATACACCACCACAGCCAGGGTACAGTGGACTCTCCCCTCCAGGTGGGAGACCCCTTCTACCTGTATGTCCTGGTGAGCACCTATACCACTGCAGGAAGGGTATAAGGGACTCTCCCCTCCAGACGGGGTACTCCTCCCACCTCAGTGTCAGAGCTGCTCCTATACTACAGCAGCGAGGATAGAGGGGACTTGCACATTTACCTGGGAGACTCCTCCCACCTGGGTGTCTGGGGGAACTGTATACTGCCACAGCCAGGTTAGAGGAGACTCACCCTTTTGGGCAAAAGACCCCTCCCACCTGAGTGTCAGGTGGTGCTCATATACCCCAGCAGCCAGGGTAGAGGTTATGTGCTCCTCCAGGCCAGAGACAACTACTACTTGGGAATGGGGGTAAATCCTATACAGCCTTAGCCAGGGTAGAGGGGACTCGCCTATCCAGGCTGGAGACCCCTCCAACCTGGCTGTCTGTGGGAGCTCATATACCACCAAAGCCACAGTAGAATGTACTTGCACCTCTTGGCGAAAGACCCTTCCCACAAGGGTATCAGGGGGAACTCATACACTGCCACAGAAAGGATAGAGGGGACTCACTCCTTCATGCGGGAGACCACTCCCATCTTGTTGTCTGAGGGAGCTTGTATACCTCCACATCCAGGATAGAGGTGACTCAGTGCTCCAGTCAGTAGACTCTTCCAACCTGTGTGTCAGCGGGATCTCCTATACCACCAAAGACAGGGTAGAGAAAACTTGCCCTTCCAGGCGGGAGACCCCTCCCACTTGGGTGTGTGGGGGGATACTAAACCGCCACAGCCAGAGTAGAGGGGACTCACGTCTCCCAGTGGGAGACCCCTTCCACCTGGGTTTCTGAGGGAGCTCCTATACAACCACAGGCAGTGTAAAGGGGACTCTAAAAACCTGGCAGGAGACTCCTCAAACCTGGTTGTCATGGGAATTCCTTAACTGCAGCAGCCAGGGTAGAGGGGACTTGCTGCTCCTGGCAAGAGACCCCTCCCATCTGGGTGTCAGAGGCGGATCTTATATACCTGCAGCCAAGATAGAGGGGACTAGGAACTCCATGCAGGAGACACCTCCCATATGGGTGTGGGAGGTGGAGCACATATACTGCTGCAGCCAGGTCACTGGGAACTTGTCCCTCCAGGCAGGAGACTCCTCCCTCCTGGGTTTTGTGGGGAGCTTGTATACTACCTTAGCCAGGGTAGAGGGCACTCGCCTGTCCATGCGGAAGACCATTCCTACTTGTGTGTATACAAGGGGGGGGCATTGTATAGCTCCTTAGCCAGGGTAGAGAAGTCTTGCCCCTCCAGTCATGAGACCCCTCCCACCTGGGTGTAGGGGAGAGCTTCTATACAACTACAGCCAGGGTAGAGGGGTCTCGCCACTCCAGATGAGAGACCCATTCAACCTGGGTGTCAGGGAAAGCTAGTATACTACTGCAGTCAGTGAAGAGAGGACTTGCACTTCAGGCATAGGAACCCTCCCATCTAAGTGGGTGGGGGAGATCCTGTAACGCACCAGCCAGAATACAAGGGACTCACCCCTCCAAGCAGGAAACCCCTCTCACCTGGGTGCCTGAGAGAGCTGGTACACCCCTTCAGCCAGGGTAGAGGGGAGTCACCCCTCTAAGTGGTAGACCCCTCCCACCTGGGTGTTCAGGGGAGCTTGATTACTGCAGCAGCAGGGTAGAGGAGACTTGCCCTTAGAGGCGGACGACCCCTCCCACCTGGGTGAGGGGGAGTACCTATACTGCCAAAGCAGGGTAGAGGGAACACGTCCCTCCAGGAGGAAGCACCTCCCACCTGGGTGTACTGAGAGCTCTTATATGGCAAGAGCTAAAGTAGGGGGAACTCGCCCATCCAGGCTGGATACCTCCTCCCACTTGGGTGTCAGGTGAAGCTCATATACCACAACAGCCAGGTTAGAAACAACTTGCACAGCAAGTGAGAGGCATCTCCCACCTGGAAATGGGGGAAATTCCTATACCACCTTAGCCAGGGAAGAGGGGACTTGCCCCTCCAGGTGGAACACCACTCCCACCCTTCATATTGGAGACCCTTCCCACATGGGTATGGTGGGGGGCAGCTCGTATACTGCCATAGCCAGAGTAGAGAATACTTACCCCTCTTTGCCGCAGAACCCCTCCCACCTAGGTGTCAGGGGAGCTCCTACACTACTGCAGCCAGGGTAGAAGAGACTCACACCCCTAAGCAGGAGACCTCTCCCACCTTGGTGTCTTGAGAAGCTCCTATGTAGCAGCAGCTAGGGAAGAGATGACACTCCTCCCATCTTGGTGCTAGGGCAAGCTTGAACTCCACCTTAGAGTAGAGAGTACTTGCCCCTCCAAGTGGGAGACCCCTCCCACCTGGGTGTTGGAGCAGGGCAGGTATACAGCTGCAGCCAGATTAGCAGAGACTCGCTTGTCCAGGCGGGAGACCCCTTACACCTGGTTGTCAGGGGGAGCTCTTATTTCACCACAACCATTGTAGATGGGACTTGCCCCTCAAGGCAAGAGATGCCTCCATACTGTGTGTGGGGGGGAAGCTCCTATATCTCCAATGCCAGGTTGGAGGGGACTCTCCCTTCCAGTTGGGAGAGATGTAAAACCTAGGTGTCAGTGGGAGCTTGTATACCACCAAAGTCATGGTCCAAGTGACTCTACTCTCCAGGCGGGAGACTCCTCCCAACTGGGTGTCAGGAGAGCTTCTTTACTGCAGCATCCAGGGTAGAGAGGACTCACCCCTCCAGGCGGGAAACCCCTTCCACCTGGATATCTCAGGGAGCTTGTATACTACCTTAGCCAGTGTAGAGGTAACTTGCAACTCCAGACGGGAGACCCCTAGCACCTTGGTGTGTGGGGGAACTCATATATCACTGCCACCAGTGTAGAAAGTACTTACTGTACCAGGTGAGAAACACCTTCCACTAGGGTGTCAGGGGGGTTGTATACTGCCACAGCCAGGGTAGAGGAGACTCACCTCAACAGGCAGAAGACAACTTCCAACTGGATGTCTGGGGGATCTTGTATACTGCCACAGCCAGGTTAGAGGTGACTCACCTCTCCAGGCGAAGAACCCTCCCACCTGGGAGTCAAGGGGAGCTCATATACCACTGCAGCCAGGGTAGCAGGGACTCGCCCCTCCAGGTGAGAGTACCCTCCCACCTGGGTGTCAGGGGAGCTCATATACCACTGCAGCCAGATTAGAGGGGAGTTGCCCTTCCAGATTGGAGACCCCTCCCATCTGGGTGTCTGGGGGTGTTCCTATACCTCCGCAGTCAGTGTATGCCACAGTCTGGCTGGGCACAAAATCATGAGCCACCACACACCTTGTAGATTCAAACAGCAACTCTTTATTCTCTGTCACTGGCACTTTACACACAAGTTCGGGGCAAATACACATTCTGGATCCCAAATACTCTCTAAATCCCATGAGAACTCAATGGGAACTCAAGGAGCGGGCGCGCCTGAGGCAGCAGGATAGGCCATATTCCCAGCAGGGTACGCCTTTAACCTGGAACCGCCCTAAACCCGGATTGTCCTAAACCGGGAACACCCTAAACCCCTGATCTGCCCTAGTCCTTGAGCAAGGTCACCTTACATGCAATGTCACTGCAAATGACCTGGGTAATGCCATGAGTCATTCTTACTTAGCAATGGCCCTCAGCATCTCCCCCCTTCTGATTAATTAAACAACAAGCAATGTGGCTTAAGGACCGTGCCTGGTAGGTTGTCCAATTCAACATATGGTTCTTACCTGTCATGGGAAAAACTGACCTCCAGGCGTCAGCCTCCTGTCTTAGGTTGATACCACTGCAATTGGATCATACCCATCACTGACTACTGGTCCAGCATACAGCCATACTTGTGGATAGGCCTATGCACCAGTGGGGTGGGTGAAGTTCTTGCATCACCTCTGTTGGCCCCCAATTTTGGCCTTGGTGCCAGTGGGGGGGTGAGGTTCTTTGCCTCACCTCTGTTGGCCCCCAAATTTTAGACCATCACTAGCAGAAGGGAGGAGGATACAGAAATGCCACGACACCAAGCCAATTGACGGCTCCTTTGGAAAAATTGCATCACTGGTGACACCATCAGCAAAGATATGCCAGCACTACCACAATTCGCTGCACCAAACGATAGTTCAAAATATATACAAGTGATACATAGTCCAGGCAAGTTCTGCAAGCAGTTCAAAGTGGAGGAGTCTATCAGTATGTCCATTTCCTCCCAAAGTAAATCGAGTCCTTGATTGAGCATTACTTGTTGAGTTATATTCATTGATGCATCGTTTATACAGTTTACTGTGATAGCTATCATAGAAACTGCAATTTGGTTTTATCTTTGTCTTCACTGGCACTGGGATGGAGATGGGAATTCTGGCAATGATGCTAAAGAGACATTATCCTGAACAGAATTATTAAATATGATGAAAAGGAAAGGTGAAAGTAAACAAACAGATCTGTTAACCTTCTATAAAAACAATCCTTAACAGCTGTTTACCTAATTTAAATTAAACCATTTAAATCACGTGAATAAAATAAATTGGATCCATTTTTTCATGAGCGCTCCTCATATATGAAATATGGACATACGCACATACAGACATACAACACAAAACACCAGAGTGCACACAAATGTACAACACACAAGACAATAGTAAAGGCCTTGTAGCTTTACCTAGGTGAAATATCCATTGCAATGTTTAAAAACTCCACAGTCAAAAAATAAAATGATCAGAAAAACATTAGCCTAAGTATGTATGAGCTCAAAAATAAAATAGAACTTTATGATGTGGAAAAATGCAATAATAAAATAGATATTGGAAAAAGCATCCTGATTAATCACTGTCACAGATGTAAGAATAGCCAAGCTGGAGTTCTGGATATCAGCTGTTATGGATGTGAGAGTAAAATCATCTTCTTTTTGGTCTGTAGAAATTGCTTTGGTTAGTCTCTCTGGAATCCAAATTGGTTGCTGTTCTCCCTGTGGAAACACAAACAGAACCCTGACTCCAGACAATCACTGGGTCAGGACCTTTCCATTGTCCTGTTAGAATATCTTTCCAAAGTACCTTAGGCTTATGTACATTTTTTGGATACATATGCCTTTCTGCAGCACTAAGTCCTGATGAATCCAAATTTAAAAAGTTTAGAGTAAAAAGGGTTATTTTAAGTTTATCTTTGGGGGATATATACCCCTTTCCAATTCCCTCTTTTTGCTTTAATAAATATATGTCTGTATCTAATAGTTGTCTTAGCTTTTTGCATTTTCTATCTGAAATACCTTACTTGACATTTTCAACCATTTTTATCTTATTTCTATCTTCTAGTTTTTTTCCCCCCTAAGGTTTGTACATTCACTCTTAGTTGCTTTTTTTACCTCTTAGTTTTCTTTTGTTTCCTATTTTGTGGGTTTAAAATTATTGTCTTCCTACATCTTTTTTATCTTCCTACATTTTTCTATCTTTTTTCTTTTTAACTTTCTATACTTCTGTCTTTAAAGTTTTTCACTTCAAATTTTTAATCTTCTTTATCTAAGTATCTTTTATCCTATTATCTTCCCATTTTCATGTTTTTTTTTAAGTAATGCTTTTAAGATTAACTAGGCTTCAAATGATGCACTCTTTCCTCCACCATGAAGGCATCTTAACCACCTTTAATTTAACCTTTTAAAGCCTTCCAATTATCATCTATATTGTACTTTTAAATGTACTTTTTCACCACCTACAGCTTCACTCTTTTAAAAGAGGCTTAGATTTTGTTTAAATCGCTTCAATGTTAGTTTACATGGCTGTCCTTCAACCAAAGGCTTTTTTTAAAACTCCATTAAGAAGCTTTGTCTCAATCTGCCATGTACAAATATTTTTTCTTCTTTCTTCCTTTCTCAAGCTTTTAAAATAAGTCTAGTTTCCTCAAAATCTTTTTAAATGGCATTTTACAACTTTTTACTTTACCACACAGAGATTATCTCATCTAGAAACATTTCTTTTTCTTTTAACCTTCCATATTAAAATATATTTCCACATCTTGAATCTTTTAATATCTCTTTTTTAGCCATTAACCCATTTTATAAATTCACATTCTGAAACAACTCTTATAAAATTTCTGATTTAGACAAATTACCCCACTTTAATAAGATGAAATACTTTCATGTTTTTTTATGGTAGTATAATACTATAATTGAAACCCAACTAAAACTTCTTATACTCTTTGTATATAAATTACACATGATAGAATCTTAACTCTTAGTAACCTTGTTTTAGCAAAGACACAGACCAAAGCAATATTAAACTTTTTTTCCATTCACCAATTTATGAAAACACACATAATTTTAAATATATTACCTTATGTAACTTAATAAGTAAAGAGTACTTGATTTTACATTTAGTGATTGATATTTTAACACTTTAGCTTTGTAAATTAATCAGATGTTTGTAAAAATCAAGATCTTAGACAAATGTAGTAAACAGAACTAGCCATCTCTTTCTTGTTGAATAAAAAATCCTTCTACAGGATACCATGATGGTCCCATTGATATACTTAATAACTTGTCTTTAAAAAGCCATGTGCTACATTTTTGTATTGTATCAACATAAGAATTTCCAGTGTTGCTGAGAACCGGAGGAGACTTGTTATCAAGCTAGCTGCCTGCAGAACTTACCTGGACTGTGATTTACCTGGACTGTGAGTTAATCTAGTGAGACACTGCTTTATCTGGACTGAGACAACAAACTGTAATCTACAACAAATTGTAACTTGGTATCTTTGCTAACGGTGTCATTGCTGGTATAATTTTTCCAAGGGCTTCTTGCATGGAGCCATCAATTGGCTTGGTATTGTGGCATTTTGTATCCTCCCCTTCTGCTTGTAGCAGATTATTTATGGTGTTTGTGTAAAATCCACTATGGTTGTTATTTAAATTAAACAAAAGGGGGGAATGTTAGAGTCTGTAAACAAGTCAGGATGGTGCCTGGCATTTTGCCAGAGGGAGTGGTTTGTGAAGTAACGCCAGCAAGCCATTAAGTGTGGAGATTCCTTATTGGTTGACTGCTGTATCTATTTTATGTTAATTAAGATAAGCTGTGTGGAATATATAAATACCGCTCCTGTACTACAATAAATGGCTTCCACTCCTGCTGTATCAATGTACACAAGTTGCTCATCACCCCCCTGGCTATTTTGCCCAGCCAGCCGGACTGCGGCAAGTGTAGAGGGGCCTTGCCCTTCCATTCGGGAGACGTGACCCACATGGGTGTCCTGGAAGCTTTTATATGGCACCAAAGTAGAGGTGTTGCAGTAATTCCCTCGCAGGTCAGCATGCGAAGGAAAGAAGAAGCAGAGGAGGCCAAGCAGCCGAAGAAAAAAAAGTGTCCTTTATTGTATACAGCAATCTTTTTATAGTATTGTGAACAAAGAAGCAGCCTTCCAACAGCAATAAATCAGGTCTTTCAGCTGGTTCAAAATAGCATACAGAAGTTTTACTTTCTAATCAGAAGTGACGCGCTTCTCATGGCTAATCTACTCTTGGCCCGGAGCATGCTGAGCTCTGCTTTTTGTTAAGAACAGATAATAAATTTTTTCTTAGCGCCCTCCTAGCCCACTTGGCAGAACATCCTGTTTGTGAACAAGTCCTTCCCAAAACAGCAGACACCTCGTTTTCAAACATGTCTGCTGTTACTTTATCTAAACCTTGAAGGAGCCTCTCATTTGTGAGAAAGCCCTCCCAAGGACAGCAGACACCTCGTTTTCAAGTATGTCCACTGTTACCTTATCTAAACCTTGACAGAATATCCCGTTTGCAGGAAGACTCCAACAAGGACAATAAAAATTACATTTTCAAACTAGCAGTCACATCTGATTCTCTATAAGAGGGGACTTGCCCCTCCAGGTAGGAGACCCCTCCCACCTGGTGCTGGGATGAGCTTGTATACAGCCAAAGCCAGGGTACAGGGGACTTGCCCCTCCAGGTGGGAGACCCCTGCCACCTGGGTGTCTGGGGAGCCTTGTATTCCTCCAGAGGTAGGTAGAGGGGATTCGCTGCTCTAGGAGTGAAACCTCATACTGCCACAGCCAAGGTAGATGGGACTCCCTATTCCAGGCCTGAGACTCCTTCCACCTAGGTGTCCAGGGGAATTCCTATACCACCCCAGGAAGAGTAGGGTAAACTCACCTCTCCAGGTGGGAGACCTCACCCACTGGGTGTCAGTGGGGGAGCTCATATACCTCTGTAGCTAAGGTAGTGGAAACTCACTCCTCCAGGGAGGAGACCTCTCCCACCTGGATATCACAGGGAGCTTGTATAACATCTTAGCCAGGTTAGAGAGGACTTGCCCCTCCAGGTGAAAGACTCCTTCCACCTGCTGTCAAGGGAAGTCATATATCACAGCAGGCAGGGTAGAGGGTTCTTGCCCCTCCAGGAAGGAGACTCCTCCCACCAGGGTGTCAGGGGGAGCTCATATACTGCAGCATCCAGGGTAGCTGGGACTCGCCCCTCTATTTTGGACACCCTTCCCATGTGTATGGTGTGTGGGGGGGTGCTTGTATACTGCCATATCCAGGATTGACTGAACTCGCCCCTACAGGTGGGGTGCCTATCTCACCTGGGGGTCTGTGGAAGCTCATACAACACCACAGCCAGTGTAGAGGGGACTCTCCCCTCCAGGCAGGAGACCCCTTCCACCTGGATGTCCTGTTGAGCTCCTATACAGCTGCAGGAAGGTTATAAGGGACTCTCTCCTCCAGGAAGGACACTCCTCCCACCTCAGTGTCAGGGGAGCTCCTATACTACAGCAGCCAGGATAGAGGGGAGTCGCCCCTTTACGCGGGAGACCCCTCCCACCTGGGTGTCTGGGGGAACTGTATACTGCCACAGTCAGGTTAGAATTGACTCGTCCCTCTGGGCAAAAGACCCCTCTCACGTGGATGGCAGGTGGAGATCATATACCCCAGCAGCCAGGGTAGAGGTGACTCCAGGCTGGAGACACCTCCTGCTTGGGAATGAGGGTAACTCTTATAAAGCCTTAGCCAGGGTAGAGGGGACATGCCCCTCCAGGCCAAAGACACCGCCCACATGGGTATCTGGCGAGGGGGGGTTCCTATACTGCTACAGCTGGGGTAGCAGTGACTCACCTCTCCAGGTGGGAGATCCCTCCCTCCTGGGGGAAGAAGAGGGCATTTGTACCCCCGCAGCCAGTGTTGAGGGGACTCACCCCTTCAGGCAGGAGACCCTCACACCTTGGTGGGGGAGGAGCTTGTATACCTCTGCAGCCATTGTAGTGGGAATCAGCCCTCAAGGCAGGAGACCTCTCCCACCTGGGTGTTTTGGGGAACTTGTATACCACCTTAGCCAGGGTAGAGGAGACTCGCCCATCCAGACTGGAGACCCCTCTAACCTGGCTGTCTGTGGGCCAGGTAGAATGTACTTGCACCTCTTGGTGAAAGTACAAACCCACAGTAGAATGTATTTGCATCTCCTGGCAAAAGACCACCACCAACACCAGGGTGTCAGAGGAAACTCATATACCACCACAGACAGGGTAGAGGAAACTTGCCCATGCATGCAGGAGACCCCTCACACCTGGGTATATGGTGGGGAGATACTAAACCGCCACAGCCAGTGTAGAGGGGACTCGCCCCTCCAGGTGGGAGACCCCTTTAACCTGAGATTCAGGGGGAGCTCTTATGCTGTTGCAGCCAGGGCAGAGGGGACTCGCTCCTTCAGGTGGGAGACCCCTCCCATCTGTGTATGGGGGGGAATCTTGTATATCACAGTAGCCAGAATAGAGGGGACTCGCCCCTCCAGGCAGGAGAACCCTCCCATCTGGGTTTTACTGGTAGCTGGTACACCCCCTTAGCCAGTGTAGAGGGGACTCATTGCTCCAGGCTGGAGACCCTTCCCACATGGATGTTGGGGGGGCTCCTATATGGCTGCAGCCAGGGAGAGGTGACTCGCCCCTCCCACCTGTGTGTCCAAGAGGAACTCGAATACTGCAGCAGACAGAGAATACAGGACTCACCTTTCCAGTCAAGAGACCCCTCTAACTTGGGTTTCAGGAGGAGCTCCTATACCTCAGCCATAATAGAGGGTACTTGCCCCTCCATGCTGGAGACCCCTCCCACCTGGGTGTCTGGGGGAGCTTATACACTACCAAAGCCAAGGTAGAGGGGACTCATCACTCTAGGCAGGAGACCCATCCCACTTGGGTGTCAGGAGGAGCTCCTATACTGCTACTGCCAGGGTAGAGTGGACTCGCTCCTCCAGTGGGAAGACCCCTCCCACGTGAGTGTTTTTGGAGCTTATGTACAGCTTGAGCCATGGTAGAGGGGACACGATCCTCCAGGCAAAGGACACCTCCCACCTGGGTGTCAAGGGAGCTCATATACCCCAGCACCATGGTAGAGGCAAGTCACCCATCCAGGTAGCAGAACCCTCCCACCTGGGAATCAGAGGGAACTGGTGTACTACTGCAGCAGCGAGGGTAGAGGAGACTCGCCCCTCCAGGAAGGAGACCCCTCCCACCTAGGTGTCCTGAGGTGATGTCTCATATACCACTCCAGCAAGGGTAGCAGGGATTCACCTCTAAGGGGAGAGACACCTTCCTCCTGAGTTCGGGGGAGCTCCTGTATCTTTTCAGTGAGGGTAGAGGGAAATCGCCCCTCCAGGGAAGAGACCCATCTCACCTGGTTGTTGGGGGAGCTGGTGTACTTCCACAGCCAGGATAGAGAGGACTTTCCCTTCCAGTCAGGAGAACCTTCCTACGTGGTTGACAAGTGGAGCTGCAGTACCGCCCCAGCCCGGCAGAGGAACTCGCCCCTGTAGGCGGGAGACCCCTCCCACCAGGGTGTCTTGGCGCGGGGGGGGGGGGGTCCTATACTGCAACAGCCAGGGTAGAGTGGTTTGCTTCTGAAGGTGGAAGACCCCTCCCAACTGGGTGTCCAGAGAGCCCTTACAAGGCACCAGCCAAATTAAAGGGGATTCCTCCTCCCAGGCAGGAGACACCTCCCACCTGGGAGTCAGGGGAAGCTCTAATCTTGCTGCAGCCAGGGTAGAGGAAACTCGCCGCTCCAGTCAAGAGAACCCGCTAACCTGGGTGTGGGGGAAGCTCTTATACTGCGCAGTCAGGGTAGAGGGGACCTGCCCATGCAGGCAAAAGACCCCTTGCACCTGTGCTTTGGGATTGGGCGAGCTTGTATACAGCATTAGCCAGGGTAGAGGGGACTTGCCCCTCCATGCGGGAGACCCCTCCTACCTGGGTGTCTGGGAGAGCTTTTATAATGCTGCAGCCATGGTAGTGAGGACTTGTTGCTCCAGGCCGGAGACCCCTCTCACCTGGGTATCAGGGGAACTTGTATCCTGCCACAGGCAGGGAGAGGGGACTCTCCCCTCCAGGTGGGAGACCCCTCCCACCTGGATGTCAGGGCAAGCTTGAATACTGGCACAGCCAGGGTAGAGGGTACTCGCCCCTCCAGTCAAGACACCCCTCTAACCTGGGTGTAGGGAGGAGGTCCTATACCGCCTCAGCCAGAATACAGGGGACTTGCCCCTCCATGCGGGAGACCGTCCCACTTGGGTGTCTAGGGGGAGCTCATACATAGCCACAGCCAGGGTAGAGGGTATTCACCACTGAAGGCGGGAAAACCCTCCCACCTGGGTGTCAGGGGAAGTTTTATACTGCTGCAGCCAGGGTAGAGCGTACTTGCCCCTCCAGGGGGAAGATACCTTTTATGTGGGTGTCGGGTGGAGCTCTTATACCTCTGTAGCCACGGTAGAGGGGACTCACCCCTCCAGGAGGAGGACCCCTCCCACTTGAGTGTCATGGGAGCTCCTATACTACAGCAGCCATGGTAGAGGTGACTCACTCCTCCTGATGGAAGACCCATCCCACGTGGGAATCGGTGGGAACTTGTATACCTCTACAGCCAGGGTAGAGGGGACTAGCCCATCAAGGCTTGAGACCCCTCCTACCTGGGTGTTGGGGGATGGGACTCGTATACCACCACAGCTAATGTAGCAGGGACTTGCCCTCCAGGGGAGATATCCCTCTTACCTGGGTGTTGGGGGAGCTTCTATACTTCCACATCTAGTGTAGAGGGGACTCTCCCCTCCAGTTGGAGACCCTTCCCACCTGGTTGTGGGAGGAGCTCAAATACCGCCACAGCCAGGGTAGTGGGGAATCGCCCCTACAGGTGGGAGACCCCTTTCACCAGGGTGTTGGGGGGAATTACTATACTGCCGCAGCTAGGGTAGAGGAGTTCGCCCCTGCAGGCGGGAAACACCTACTACCTGGGTGTCCAGGAAGCTCTTATAGGACACCAGCCAAAGTAGAGGAGACACGCCCTTCCAGGGAAACCTCTCCGTGGGAAACCTCTCCCACCTGTATGTCAGGGGGAAGTTTTATATCGCCTTAGCCAGGGGAGATGGGAATTGCCCCTCCATGCGGGAGAACCTTCCCACCTGGGTGTCTGGGGTAGCTTGTATACCGCCAAAGACAGGGTTACAGGCAACTTGTTTTTCCAGGCGGGAGACCCCTCCCACCTTGTTGTCCGGGGGAGCTTGAATAACACCCCAGCTAGGGAGACCCCTCCCATCAGTGTATCCAGAGAGCTCTTATATGCCACCACCCAAAGTAGAGGAGACTCACCCCTCAAGGCAGGAGACCCCTCCCACCTGGGATTCAGGGGGAGATCACATACTGTCACAACCAGTGTGAGGGGAGTTGCCCCTGCAGCCGGGAGACCCGTCCATTCTGCGAGTCTTGGGAGCTCTTATATGGCATCAGCCAAAGTAGAGGAGATTCGCCCCACCAGGCAGGAGACCACTCCCTCCTGGGTGTGTGTGGGTGAGCTCCTATACACTGCAGCTAGGATAGAAGGGACTTGCCCCTCCATGTGGGAGACCCTTCCAACCTGGGATTCTGGGGGCAGCTTGTACACCGCTGCAGCCAGTGTAGAGGGGATTCCTAACAGCAGGCCACAGGCCTCACCCACTTGGATGTTGGTGGAGCTTATATACTGCTGCAGCCAGGGGAGAGGGGACTTGCCCCTCCAGGCCAGAGACCCCTCCCACCTGGGTGTTGGGGGAATCTTGAATACCACTACAGCCAGGGTAGAGGGGATTAACCACTACAGTCAAGAGACCCCTATAACGTGAGTGTCGGGGGTGCTTCTATATGGCTTCAGCCGGAATTGAGGGGACTTGCCCCTCCATGTGGGAGACCCTCCCATCTGGGTGTCTGGGAGGTGCTCATACACCGTCGCACCCAGGGTAGAGGGGACACACTACTCTAGGAGGGAGACCCCTCCCACATGGGTGTTTGGGGGAGCTTGTATCCTGCTACAGATAGGGTGGAGCAGACTCATCTCTCCAGGTGGAAGACTCCTCCCACATGGGTGTTAGGTGGAGTTCATATACCACCACAGTCAAGGTAGAGTGGATTCCCCCCTCCAGGAGGGGACCCCTCCCACCTGGGTGTCATAGGAGCTGGTATATCCCAGCAGCCATGGTAGAGGCAACTCGTTTGTCCAGGCAGGAGACCTCTCACACATGGATGTTATGTGGAGGGCTTCTATATTGCTGCAGCCAGGGTACCAGGGAATAGGCCCTCCAGTCGGGAGACCCCTCCCACGTGGTTGACAGCGGGAGCTTGAATACCGCCGCAGCCAGGGTAGAGGAAACTCGCCCCTATGGGTGGGAGACCCCTCCCCCCAGGGTGTCTGGGGGAGCTCCTATACTGCCACAGCCAGGGTAGAGGGGTTCGCCCCTCCAGTCAATAGAACCTCTATCCTGGGTGTAGGGGGAGCACCTATACTGCTGCAGCGAGGCTAGTGGAGACACGCCCATCCAGGCAGGACACCTTCCCACCTGGGTGTCGTGGGGAGCTTATGTACAACCTTAGCCAGGGTAGACAGGAATCGCCCCTCCAGGCAGCAGATGCCTCCCACCTGGTTGTCGGGGGAAGCTCTAATACCACCAAAACTATTGTAGAGGGTACTTGCCCCACCAGGCACGAGACCCCTCTCACCAGGTGTCAGGGGGGTGCTCATATAGCGCAGCAGCCAGGGTAGAGGGGACTTCTACAGCCCCATTGCTAGGATAGAGGGGACTCACCCCACCAGGCGGGAGAACCTTCACACCTGGGTGTGTGTGGAGAGGCTCGTATACCGCTTCAGCCAGGGTATTGGGGACTCGCCCTTCCATGCAGGTGATCCCTCCCACTGGGGTGTCGGCGGGGAGCATGTATACCACCTTAGCCAGTTCAGAAGGGACTCGACCCTCTTGGCTGGGGAACCCTCACATATTGGTGTCTGGGGGACCATGTATTCCACTGCAGCAAGGATACAGGGGACTCGTCCTTCCAGGCATGAGACCCCTGCTACCTAGGTGTCGGGGGAGCTCAATTACCACCGCATCTAGGGTAGAGGAGACTCGCCCCTCCAAGTGGGAGAGCCCTTCCACCTGGGTGTCAGGGGGAGATCATATCCCACTGCAGCCAGGATAGAAGCTATTCGCCTCTTCAGGTGAGAGACCCCTCTCATCTGGGTATGCGGGGGCAGCTCGTATTGGGGGACCTTGTATTTCTCTGAAGCCAGGGTAGGCTGGCCTTGCACCTCCAGCCGGGAGACCCCTCTCTCCTGTGTTTTGGAGGAGCTTGTATACCACCAAGGTGGAGGGGACTTGCTCCTCCAGGCATGAGATCCTCCCATCTGTGTATTGATGGGGGAGCTTGTGTACCACCGCATCCAGGATAGTGGGGACTCGCCTTATTAGGTGGGAGACCCCTTACACTTGGTTGTCAGGGGAGCGCATATGCCACCTCAAGCAGGGTAGAGGGGTATTGTCACTCCAGGAGGGAGACACCACCCACCTGGGTGTACAGGGGAGCTTGTATACTGTCGCAGCCAGGGTAGAGGGGAATCGCCCCTCCAAGTAGGCGACCCCTCCCACCTGGATGTCAGGGGAAGCTCATATATAGCTACAGCCAGGAGAATGGGGACTTACCCCTACAGGCAGGAGACCATCACACCTGGGTGTCCGGCAGGGCTTCTATGCCTCCAAAGCCAGAGTAGAGCTGACTCGCCCCTCCACTTGGGTGACCCATCCCACCTGGTTCTTGAGGGGAGCTCATATACTGCCACAGCCAGTGTAGAGTGAATTCACCCCTCTAAGCCAGAGACCTCTCCCACCTTGCTTTAGGGTGGGGAGGCTTGTATTCTGCCCAAGCCAGGTTAGAAGGGACTCGCCCCTCCATGTGGGAGACCCCTCCGACTTCGGTGTCCAAGGTAGAGGCTAATTGCATCTCTAGGCGGGACACCCATCACAAATGGGTGTAGTGGGGAGCTCATATACCACTTCAAGCAGGTTCAAGTTGACTCACCCCTCCACGTGGGAGACCTCTCCCACCTGCGTGTTGGGGGGAGCTCCTATACCTAGGCAACCATGGTAAAGGTGCTTGCCCCTCCAGGCAAAAGACTCCTTCCACCTGGGTATGGGGGGCATTCCTATACCACAGAAGCCAGTGTAGAGTGGACTCGCCCAACCAGGTGGGAGACCCCTCCCACCTTGGTGTCTGGGGGGAGCTCTTATACTGCTAAAGCCAAGATAGACGGGACTAGCACCTCCAGGCAGGAGAACCCTCCCACCTGGGTGTCATGGGGAGCTTGTATACCACCTTAGCCAGACTTGCCCTTCCAGATGGGAGATCTCTCCCATCTGAGTGTCAAAGAAAGCTCCTATACTGCAGCAGCCAGGGTACCAGGGACTCACCCCTCCAGTCAGAGACCCCTCTCACCTGGGTTTCAGAGGGAGCTCATGTACCACCCCAACCAGGGGAGAGGGCCTCGCCCCTCAAGGCAGGAGACTCCTCCCACCTGGATATCCTGGGAGATCTCCAATACTTCTGCAGTAGTTTAGAGGGGATTCTAGCCACCTGGCAGGAGACTCCTCACAATTGTGTCAGGGATGCTCCTATACCACCACAGCCAGAGTATAGGGAACTCACCCCTCAAGGCGGGAGACACAATTCACCAGTTTTTCAGGGGTAGGTCTTATACCGCTGCAGCCAGTGTAGAAGGGACTTGCCTCTCAGAACAGGAGACCCCTCCCATCTAGGTGTCTGTGGGGGCTTCTCATATACCTCGGCAGCCAGGGTAGAGGGGACTCGCCTATTCAGTCAGGAGACCCCTACCACCTGCGTGTCTCAGGAAGCTTGTAGACCACCTTAGCCAGGGTAGAGGTGAATTCTCACCTCCAGTCAGAAGATCCCTACCTCCTGGTGTTCAGGAGCTTGAATACTGCATTAGCCAGGGTGAAGAGTGCTAGCTCCTCCAGGCAGGAGACCCCTCCCATCTTGCTATGGGGGTAGGAGCTTGTATACCACGCAGCCAGGAGAGAAGGGACTTGCCCCACTAGATGGGGGACTCCTAAACCTTGGTTGTCAGTGGAGCTCATATACCACAGAGGCAGGGAAAAGGGGACTTGACACTCCATGCAGGAGAACCCTCCCTCCTGTGTGTGTGTGGAAGGGAGCTCTAAAACCACTAAATCCAGGATACCAGGGACTCAACCCTCCAGAAATAAAACCCCTCCCAACTGGGTGTCATGGGGAGATTGTATACCACCTTAGCAAGGGTAGAGGACTCGCCACTCATTGTAGGAGTCCCCTCCCACTAGGGGTGGAGATGCTATACTTTGTAGGCCAGGGTAGAGGATAAATGCCACTCCAGGTGGGAGATCCATCCCATTTGGGTGTTAAAGGGAGCTCTTAGATAGCTGCAGCCAGGGTATAGGGACTTGCCCCTCCAAGAGGGAAATGCCTCACACCTGGGTGTTGGAGGGGGCTAGTATACCCCCACAGCCAGGGTAGAGGGAACTCGCCCCTCCAGGCTGGAGACCCCTCCCACCAGGGTGTCAGGATAGGGGAGCTCTTATACCACTGCAGCCAGAGTAGTGGGGAATTGCCCCTCTGGACAGGAAACCCTTCCCACCTGGGTCTTGCTGGGAGCTTGTATATCACCTTAGCCAAGGTAGAGAAGACTCACCCCTCCAGGTAGGAGACCCCTCCCTCTAGGGTGTCAGAGAGAGCTCTTGTACCACAGCAGCCAGGGTAGATGTGAATCGCCCCTCCAGGTGGAAGACCCCTCCCACCTAGGTTTCTGATGGGGGGGTTCTATACAGCCCTAGCCAGGGTAGAGGGTTCTCGCCCCTCCGTGGAAGAGACCCCTCCCACCTGAGTTTCACAGGGAGCTTGTATACAAAGTTAGCCAGGGTAGAGTGGACTGGAGGTGCTGAGCTCCCCCTTAACCCAGGTGGGTGGATTCTCCCACGTGGAGGGGTGAGTCACCTCTACCCTGGTTGTGGCTGTTTGGAGTTCCCCCCAGCCAACACCCAGGTGTGAGGAGTCTCCCACCTATAGGGGCGAGTGCCTTGTACCCTGGAATCAGTACTATATGAGCTCCCCCCAAAACCCAGGTGGGAGGGGGTCTCCCGAATTGAGGAGGGAGTCCATCTACCCTGGCTGCTGGGCTATAAGAGCTCTCTGAAACCCAGGTGGGAGTGGCTTTCCATCTGGAAGGGTGAGTCCTCTCTCTCCTGAATGTGGCATTATATGGGAATAAAGGGGAGTAAGTGGAATGGGTGGCACAGGGAGAGGAGGGCTCATGGCCCAGATTCACTGCAGGGTATCAGGATTGAGGAGCAAGGCCCAGGCTGAAGGAAGCCAAAGCTCCCAGAAAATGGGTAATACTACCTTTTCTCAAAGGAAGACCACAGGGAAAAACATCCCAGTTCCATCCCCTAGCTTAGGTCAGCATCCTGGGAAAGGGATCTGGAAAAGGATCCCAACAGGGACATGGACAGCAGGAGGGCTAAAAGAGGGCACAGCATGAAGTGCTGGAAGAAGGAGATTTGTGGGGTGCAGGTCAGAGCCCAGGCTAGGGTCCTAGAGGAGGGTCCAGGCTACAGAAGTGCAGGGAAGGGAGGGTCCCAGCAGGCAGGAGCTGAACTACGGTTGTGAGATGCAAGGAAGACAAGGGGAGTGGGGAAGCGGCCCCAATGAGATCCACAGTTCAAGCCCAGGGAAGCAAGGAGCAAGAAGGACCCTCAGAGACTCAATAGAGGAGCTAGTCCATGGAATGGAGAGTCAAGGGCCAGCACTAAGGAAGGGGGCTCAAGACAGTGCACAGGGCTGGGGAGGGAAGGCAGGGGATCCAGCAAGGGGGAGGCAGGCTGGAAGCCCAGCACCACTGCCAGGTGTCAGGATTCCTGGTGCTGCCCCAAGGGCCTAGGGAGAGCAAGTAGCCCAGTCAAGGATCATGGTTCTGTTTCCCATAAGGCGTCCTGGCAGAAGTGAGGATCAAGGGCCAGGGACCAGGCCAAAGGGCCTGGCAAGGGTCAGGGGCCAGGAGGAGTGCAATGTGAGGGCACAGTGGGGGATCCTGGTGGGTGCAGAGAAGGGCAAGTGTCAGGACCCAATCTAGGAGCCCAGGTAAGGAACTGAACCCAACAAAAGTTATCAGGGACCCAAAGAGCAGGAGGCCCCTTCTCCAGGAAAAAGCAGTAGGGGAAGGAGAGGTAGGATCAGTGCTTTTATGAGGAGACAGTGGGCTGCACAAATGGCACAGAGAGAAGCGAGTTTGGGAGCCAAATCAAGGGGTGCCCAGGTAAGACGTGACAGGAAGAGACAGCACAGAAAGCAACACAACCCGAGTAATGCAGTAAGGAGCTCAGGCTTGCAGCCAGGCCAGGGAACTGAAGGACGAAGGGTCAGGGTGAGGAAGGGTTGGGTTGGTTTAGGGGCAGTTTGCAAGGCTAGAGGGCAGGAGAGGGAAGAGAGGGGATCACCCAGGGCAAGGCTTCACTAGGCCCAAGTCCACTGCCAGTTATCAAGTTTGGATAGAAAAAGGGGCCCAGGTGAGGGGCAGGGCTGTGTTGCCCATAGAGATCATTCAGGGGCCAGAAGCCAGCAAATTCCACTCCTCTTCCACAGGTGAGTAGATCCTCAGAGATAGACCAGGACCAAAGGATGACAATGTGAAGGATACCTTTGGTCCAGGATTGGGGGGGTGTGGTGGGGAGCCAGAAACCATTGGAGGAGATGAGGCTAGACAGAATCTGGAGCAGGGCAGGGTCCTGGAAATGACAAAATACCTCAGTTCAAGGGGAACAGAGGGAGGAACAGGAGGGGGACCAACAAGGGGACTGAAATGAAGGAACAGGGACAGGGTCCCCAAGAAGGGCAACACAGGGCTCCAGCAAGGAGCCAGGCCCAAGAATGGGGAGCCAAGTGCCAGGGCCATGTACTGGGTCCTATGAAAACACACAGGACTGGGGAGAGTAGAAAGAGGAGCAAGAGTAGTGGGTGGCACAGGTAGAGGTGGGCTCAGGGCTGAATTTCACTGCTGGGTGTCAGGATTGAGGAGCAGGGCCTGAGTAGAGAGAGTACAAAGTCCCAGGCAAGAGGCACAGCAATGTTTTCCCAAAGGAATTCCACAGGTCCAAATGCCCAGATCCAGTCCCATGGATGTGGTGAGCATCCACAAAAAGGGGCCCAGCAGGGACAGGGACAACAGGAGGGATGAAGGAGTGTACAGTATGAAAGGCCAGAGGAAGGGTATTGATGGGGTGTAGGCCAGGACTGCAGAAAGAAGCCCACACTAGGGACCAACAGGAGGGCCCAGGCCAGAAAAGGGCAGGGAAGGGTGGGGCTGGGCATGTGGGTGACAGTAGGATTCTGAGGTTCAGGGAAGCCAATGGGAGTAGGGTACTGGCCTCAACGAGTCCAAGCCCAGGGAAACATGGGGCCAAAACGTCCCCCAGAGGCTCAAGCCAGGAGGCAGGCCTGGGCATGGAAATCCAAGGGTCAGGGGTTGGGCAGGGGGCTCAGTACAGTGGAAAAGGCTTTGGAGGGATGGCAGGGGATCCGGCAGTGGGCAGGCAGGCTCCTCGCCCAGGGCAACTACCAGGTATCAGGGTTCCAGGTGCAGGAACAAAGGCCCAGAGAGAGCAAGGGTCCCAGGCAAGGGTCAGGACTCAGTTTCCCATAAGGCACTCTGGCCCAGATGAGAATCCAGGGACAGGGACCTGGCAAAGGAGGTATGGCAAATGAAGGCATCCTGGAGGAGGCCAATGGGAAGGCATGGGGGGAGGTCTCCTGGATCTGGGGTAGGGGCAAGATCCAGGACCCAAACCAGGTGCCCAGGTAAAGGACCAACCTTACCGACCATGAATGAGTTACCCAAGAAGCAGGAGACCTTCAATTGCCAGGGGAAATTGCCTGGGAAAAAAAGGAAGGTCTGCGCAAGGACAAGGAGACAGAGAAAAGCACAAAAGGCACCTAAAGGAGCAGGCTGGCAGTCCCAAGCAAGGGGCCCCCAGGTGAGACCCAACAGGAAGAGACTCCATGCTATGCCAAGAGACATGAGAAACACTGTCAGAGGCTCATTTGAGTGCCAGAACTGAAGACTGAAGCACAAATGGTCAGAGTTATGTAGGGCTGGGTTGGGGTAGGGGCAGCATGCAAGGCCAGAGGGCAGGGGAGGGAAGGGAGTGGATCTCTCAGGGTGGGGCTGAAGCAAATCACATATTAACTGCCAGGCCTCAAAATTCAGGCAGCAATGTGGACTCAGGCAAGAGGCAGGACTGTATTTCCCATAGGGATTCTTCAGGTTGCAGAGGCCAGCCAATTTGGCTCCTCTTCCCAGGCGAGTAGATACTCAGAGAAGGACCTGGACCAAAGGAGGGTCAAAAGAGGCCACTGTGAGGGAATTCCTTGTTTATGGAGGTTTTGGGGGTGGTCTAATGACAGCCTGGACCCTTTTGAGGAGCTGAGGCTGGGGAGAAGCAGGGAAAGTGAAAGGGCCCACCAATGCCAGGATACTATAGCAGCAGTGGAACAGAGGGGAGGCACAGGATGGGGTCAAAAAAAGAGGCCTGAGGCTGGGGATGTGGCTCAAGCGGTAGCGTGCTCGCCTGGCATGCGGGAGGCCCGGGTTCAATCCTCAGCACCACATACAAACGAAGATGTTGTCCTCACCGAAAACTAAAAAAAAAAATAAACATTAAAAAATTCTCTCTTTAAAAAAAAAAAAAAAAAAAAAAGAGGCCTGAATACAAGGGAAGGGAAAGGGTCCTCGAGAAAGGCAGCCAGGGGCTCAAGCAAGAAGCTATGCCCAGTAATAGAGAGCCAAGTGCTAGCACCTGGGGCAGCATGAATTAAAAGAGACGTGGATGGAGACGGGATGGAGAAATTGGAGCAGGTGGCACAGGGGGAGGAAGGCTGAAGGCCCAGGTCCAATGCAGGGTGTCAGGATTGGGTATCAGAGCACAGGATGAGGGAGGCCAAAGGGCCCAGACAATGGACAGGGCTACATTTTCCCAAAGGGAACCCACAGGGCCACAAGGGCAGGTCATGTACCTGGCCTGATGAGCATCCTGGGAAGGGGATCAGGAAAGTGGGCCTGGGAGAGACAGAAATGACAAGAGGGACAAAGGAGGGCACAGCCTCAATGGCCGCAGGATGGGTCTGGGTGTGGTGAAGAGCTAAGACAAGGGACCTAGAAGAGGGTCCAGGTCAGGACAGAGCAGGGAAGGGCAAAGCCAGTAAGGCATGACTGCAATAGGCTACTGCATTACAGGGAAGCCAAGGGGAAGAGAGAAGCGGTCCCAGGGAGTGGCCTTCAGAAAAAGCCCACAAAAGAAAGGAACAATAAGGGCCACCAGAGGCTCAAGCGAGGAACTAGGCAAGGAATGGAGTGCCAAGGGCCAGGGATTTTGCAGGGGACTTAGGAGAGTGGACAAGACTTGGGAGGGAAGGCAGGGGATCCAACAGGGGCCAGTCAGGCTCCAGACCTAGGGCCATTACCAGGTGTCAGAGTTCCTGGTGGAGGAGCAACTACCCAGAAGAGTAAGTGGGTCAGGCAAGGGGCAGGGCTCTGTTTCTCATAAGGCACTCTGGCACAAATGAGAATCCACAGAGAGAGTCCTGGCAAAGGAGTCATGGCAATAGAAGGGGGTAAGAAGCAGGGATATGAGAGGGCAAGCCCAGGGGTTGTGGTGGGTGAGTGGTGGGTGCAGACCCAGGATGGTAGCCAGGTGCTCCGAAAAGATAGCCAACAGACCAACCTAGGACAAGGGACCCAAGGAGCAGGAGACTCATGAATTCCAGGGGAATTCTCTAAGATATAGGGAGGATGAGTTGCATGAGGACCGTGAGACAGAGGGAAGTTCAAGGGGCACATAGGGGAGCCCTCTGACAGGCCCAAACAAGGGGGCCCCAGATCAGACCCAACATGAAGAGACTCTACATTATGTGAAGGGACATGAGGAAAGCAGTCAGGGGCTCAAGGGAACAAACAAGTCAGGGAGAGGAGCTCCAAGGATCTGGGTTAGACAAGGCTGGGATGGGGTATGGGCAACATGCAAGCCCCGAAGGCAGGGGAGAGAAGGGAGAGGATTGCTTAGGGCTGGGTTGGAGTAAGTCCCTTGCTAACTGCCAGGCCTCAAGGTATAGGCAGTGAAAGGAGCTCAGGTGACTGGCAGGGCTGTGATTCCCAGAAGGACCAATCAGGGTGCAGAGATCATCCAACTCTGCTCCTCTGCCCCAGGTGAGTAGATGCTAAGAGAGGGACCTGGACCAATGAGGGGCAAAAGAGAGCACTGTGAGGGGATACCTCCTGGCATGAGGAAGTTGGGGGGATTGGGTGGATGCAGGACCCATTTGAGGAGCCTAGGCTAGAGCAAAGTAGGGCTAGTGGAGGCTCTGGGCAGTGCCAGGATTTCACAAAATGAGGGGAACAGAGGGGAGGCACAGGAGGGGGCTGGCAAAAGGGGCCTGAAACCAAGAAACAGGGACAGGGTACTCGAGAAGGGGGGTCAGGGGCTCAAGCAAGGAGCCCGGCCCAGTAATGGAGAGCCAAGTCTAGCACCTGGGCCTGGGTGAATGAAATGAAATGTGAAGTGAGAGTAATGGGAGAGGAGAAAGTGGAATAGGTGGCACAGAATGAGAACAGGTCAAGGCTCAGATCCGCTGCAAGGTGTCAGGGCACAGGATCAGGGCCCCGCTGAGGGTGGCAAAGGGCTCAGGCAAGAGGCAGGGCTATGTTTTCCAAAGGGATTCCCCAGGGCCAAGAGGCCAAATCAAGTTGCCTGGTCTTGGGTGAGCATCCTGGGAAGGGGATCAGGAAAGCAGGCGTGCCAGAGACAGAAAGGACAGGAGGGCCAAAGCAGGGCACAGCCTGAAAGGCCACAGGATGGGTGTGGGTGGGGTAAGGGCTGAGGCCCCAGCAAGGAGCCCAGGCAAGGGACCTAGAAGAGGGCCCAGGCCAGGGGACAGCATGGAACTCCGGGCCAGGAAAGCCAGCCTGCACTAGGGTACTGCAGTCCAGCAATGCCTAGGGGAGCTGGGAAGCATCCCCAGCAAGGAGTCCTCAGACAATACTCAGTAAAGTGGTGAGCAAGAAGGGTCACCAGAAGCTCGAGCAAGAAGCCAGGCCAGGGAACAGAGAGCCAAGGGCCAGGGGTTGGGCAGGAGGCTCAGGTCAGTGGATTACATTTGGGAAGGAAGGCAGGGGATCTATCCAGGCAGTCTGGCTCAAGGCCCAGGGCCACCTCCAGGTTTCACAGTTCCTAGTGTAGGACCAAGCACCCAGGGATAGCAAGGGGCCCAGGTGAGGGCCAGGGCATTGTTTCCCATAAGGCACCCTGGGTCAGAAGAGCACCTACTGATAGACCCAACCTGATCTTTTCTTAAAATTGGGCATCTCGCCACAAAACCATGAAAAGATAATTTCGGCTTTACTATAAATTACTGCAAATTC
Source organism: Marmota monax (assembly GCF_021218885.2). Classification (NCBI taxonomy): domain Eukaryota; kingdom Metazoa; phylum Chordata; class Mammalia; order Rodentia; family Sciuridae; genus Marmota; species Marmota monax. Next base: position 995,550 of record NW_026695198.1, on the reverse strand, counting down.
TGAACCTGCTTGGAATGCCTGCCTGTGCCTTGAACTCACCCATGCCTGGCTCTCTGACCAGATAGCAGCCCTCTCTGAAACTTAGTGACACCTCATAAATATTGGCCTTCCCTGGACAGACAACAACCCTCTCTGAGGCTCTAATGGTCCTCATAAATTCTGATGTTGGGGCCAGCAAAAAAAAAAAAAAAAAAATGTAAACTACCATTATGTGATGCTTGTCAGAGTTCTGTTATCTCTAACCCCCCTTTTGTGTAACTTTCTGGGCTATAAAGCTGGGCTGTAGGAAAGGTGGGGTGCTGTCTTGTTCCCGCCATTTTGGGAAGGAGAAGCAGCCCGGCCGGTCGAAATAATAAGCTTGCTTTAATTTGATTTTAATTGGAGTCAGTGGTCTTTTCTTGCATCCTGGTCTAACACTACCACCAGGGTCCTGGCCAAGGAGTCTAGGAAAAGGAAAGGGGCCAAAAGGAGGGCGTCGAAAAGGCATGCAAGTGGGTCGGGGTGGGTGCGCATAGGGGCAAGATCCAGAACCCAATCCAGGCACCCAGGAAAGGGACCAACCTGATCAATGGTGATGGGGGACCCAAGAGCAGGAGACCTAGAAGTGCCAGGGAAAGGCACAAGGGGAAGCAGAGTAAGAGCCTGTGTGAGGACTAAGAGAAACCAAGGGGCACTTGGGGGAGCCCGCTGGAGGGCCCATGTAATGGGCACCCAGGTTAGACCCAACACACAGAGACTCTTTGCTTTGTCAAGGGCCATGAGGAACGTGGCCAGAGGCTCAGGCAAATGCCCAGGCCCAGGGACCAGAGCACAAAGGGTCAGGGTTAGGCAGGGCTTGGTTGCAGGAGGGGCAGCATGGAAGGCCGGAGGGAAGGGAGGGGATCCCTCAGGGCTGGGTGGGAGGAAGTCCATGTTAACTGCCTCCCTTCCCTCCAGCACAGGGTAGAGAGAAGCAGGGGGAGCACAGGGTCCGGGTGGTGCCAGCATACCACAGTATGAGGGGATCAGAGGGGAAGCACAGGAGGAGGCAGGCACCAGGGGCCTGAAACCAAGAGACAGGGATAGGGTCCTCAAGAAGGGGGAGAACATCTCAGGGTCTCAAGCAAAGAGCTGAGCCCAGTAATGGAGAGCCAAGTGCTAGCACCTGGGCCTGGGTGAATAAAAAGAAACATGGATGGGGAGCACCAGGAGGGGAGAAAGTGGAGTCGGTGGCACAGGGGGAGAACAGCTCAAGGCCCAGATCCACAAAGTTTTTCAGGGCTCGGGAGCAGGACCCCAGCTGAGGGAGGCCAAAGGGCCCAGGCAAGGGGTAGGGCTCTGTTTTTCAAAAGGAACTCCCATGGCCAAGAGGCAAAATCAAGTCGCCAGGCCTGGTGAGAATCCTGGGAAGGGGATTAGAAAAGCGGGAGTCGCAGAGACAGAAAGGAAATGAGTGCCAAAGCAGGGCACAGCCTGAAGGGCCGCAGGAAGGGTGTGGGTGGGGTGGGGTCCAGGACCCCGGCAAGGAGCCCAGGCAAGGGACCTAGAATAGGGCTCAGGCCAGGGGAGAGCACAGAACGCCAGGCCAGGAAGGCAGGGCTACACTAGGGTACTACAGTCGAGGAATGCCAAGGGGAGCAGGGATGCATCCCAGCAAGTGGCCCTCCAACAATGCCCAGAAAAGCAGTGAGCAAGAAGGATCACCAGAGTCTCAAGCAAAAAGCCAGGCAGGGAACTGAGAGCCAAAGCTCAGGGCTTGTACATGGGGCTCAAGACAGTGGATTACATTTGGGAAGGAAAGCAGGAAATCCAGCAGGGGGAAGTCAGGCTCCAGCCCAGGGCCACATCCAGGTTTCAGGGTTCCTGGTGCTGGACCTAGCACCCACAGAGGGCAAGGGGCCCAGGCGAGGGCCAGGGCTGTGTTTCCCATAGGGTGCATTGAGGGTGCAGAGGCGAGCCAATTTTGCTCCTCTGCCCCAGTTGAGTACATCCTCAGAGAGGGACCTTGAATAAAGGATGGGAGTGCAAAGAGGGTACTATGAGGGGATACCTGATGTGCAGAAGTGGGGGCTGCAGGACCCATTCCAACAGCACAGGGTAGGGAGAAGCTCAGGGAGCAATATTGGGGATCGGTGATTGTGGGGATTGGTTTGCAAACTAGAAAAAATTCTTGAGGTTTGCAAGAGGTGCAGAGAGCAGAAGTGGTTCAGAGCAAAAAGATCATTTGGACATAGGGGCTCTTTATCCATTTTTTTGAATGCTCACAGCCCCTTGCTTGATCCCCTGGCTTCATTCCTAAATCTTGTATAGTGTTCTAAGACCCTTGTCCAATCCCTGGCCATTCACTCTCAGTTCCCTGGCCGGTTCCTCACTTTAGCCTCTGGTATCAGTTCTTCCTCTGTGATTTTCTGGGCTTTGTCTGAGGGCCCCTCACTAGGGCCACTTCCCTGCTCCCCTTGGCTTCCTTGTACTGCAGTACACTAGTACAGCCCTTCCTTCCTGGGCCTGGCCTTTCTGCTCTCCACTAGGCCTGTGGAGGTCCCTTAACTGGGCTCCTTGCTGGGGTCCTGGCCCAAACCCCACTCACACCCATCCTGCAGCCCTATATGCTGTGCCCTCCTTTGGCCCTTCTGTAGTTTCTGTCTCAGCCATGCACACTTTACTGATCCTCTTCCTAGGATTCTCACAAGGGCCAAGGGACTTAACCTGGCCTCTTGCCCCTGTGGGCTTCCTTTGGGAAAACTTAGCCCTGCACATTGCCTGTGAACATTGGCCTCCCTCAGCCCATGCAATGCTCCAGAACCCTGACACCCTAGAGTGGATCTGGGCCTTCAGCCTTTCTACCCCTGTTCCACTGGATCCTCTTTCTCCCCTCTCTCACCTCCCCATCCATGTCCCTTTTCATTCATCCAACCCCAGGTTCTAGCACTTGGCTCTCCATTACTGGGCTCAGTTCCTTGCTTCATCCCCTGGCTGCCCTTCTCAAGGCCCTTTTTCCCTTCCCTTGTTGTTAGGCCTCTTTTTACAGGCCCTATACTGTGCCTCCCCTCGGTTCCACTGGTGCTATGGTTTCCTGGCACCACCAAGACCCTTCACTTTCACTTCTTCTCCTTAGCCTGGGATCCTATAATGGGTCCTGGTTGCCAACCGACCACCCCAACAACCTCCATATGCCAGGTATCTCCACACAGTTCCCTCTTTTGACCCTCCTTTGGTCCAGGTCCCTCTCTGAGGATGTACTCACCTGGGCAGAGGAGCCAAATTTGCTGGCCTCTGTGCCCTTAAGGTTCCCTAAGGTAACCTCAGCCCTGCCTCTTGCCTGAGTCCCCTTTGCTGCCTGAATATTGAGGCCTGGCAATTAAATGTGACTTGCTCCAACTCAACCTTGAGAGATCCCCTCCCTTTTCTCCCCTGACCAATCACCTTTCATGCTGCCCCTACCCCAACCCAGCCCTCCCTAACCCTGACATTTTGCGCTTCAGTCCCCAGGCCTGGGTGCTCACATGATCCCCTGACAGAGTTCCTCAGGTCTATTGGCATAGCATGGAGTCTCTTCCTGTTAGATCTTATCTGGGAGCCCCATGCTTGGGAGTGTGTTCCCATAAGTGCCTGTTGAGCTTTCCTCTGTCTCTTGATCCTTGCCAAGCTCTTCCTCCCTGTCCCCTTGTGCTTTCCCCTGGCTATTACATGTCACCTGCTCCTTGGGTCCTTCATCCATGATCAGTCAAGTGGGTTCTTTGCCTGGGTGCCTAGTTTGAGTCCTGGATCTTTCTCCCCCACGCACCCACCAAGACCCTCCGCCAAGCCCGCCCATGGCCCTCCTCCTGTGCCTTCACTTGCCAGGCCTTCTTTGCCTGGTCCCAATCCCTGGATTCTCATCTGGGCCAAGGTGCATTTTGGGAAACTGAGTGCTGCCCCTTGCCTAGGCACCGTGTTCTCTCTGGGCCTTTGGTCCTGCAACTGGAACCCTGACACCTGGCAGTTGCCCTGGGCCAGGAGCCTGCCTGCCCCCTGCCAGATCCCCTGACATCCCTCCAAAGTCTTGTCCACTCTCCTGAGCCCCCTGCCCAAGTCTGGCCCTTGTCTCTCCATTCCCTGGCCTGCCTCCTCACTTGAGCCTCTGGGGGTCCTTCTTATTCTGTGGATCCCTGGGCTTGGACTGCGGTCCTCTCTGGGGCCAGTACCCTGCTCCAGTTGGCTTCCCTGAACCTCAGATCCCTACTGCTGCTCTCCTGTCTAGCCCTGCCCTTCACTGCCCTTTCCTTGCCTAGGCCCTCCTGTTGGTCCCCAGAATGGGCTCCTTTTGGAATCCTGGCCCACATCCTGTCAAAACACTTCCTCTGGCCTTTCACGCTGTACCCTCCTTCATCTCTTCTGTTGTCCCTATCCCTACTGGGCCCCTTTCATTATCCCTTTCCCAGGATTCTCACCAGGTCCAGGGGACTGGAACTGGGTGTTTGGCTCTGTGGGCTCCATTTGGAAAAACGTAGCTGTGCCCCTTGCCTGCGACTTTGGACTTTCTCTGCCTTGGCCCTGCTTCTCCATCCTGACAGATCCCTATGGGAAACAAAGCCCTGCCTCTTGCCTAGGCCCTCTTTGCTGCCCAAACTTGACAACTGGCAGTGGACATGGGCCTAGTGATGATCTTGCCCTAGGTGATCCCCTGCCTTCCTTCTCCTGCCCTCTAGCCTTGCAAGCTGCCCCTAAGCCAACCCAGCCCTTTCTCTACCTGACCCTTCATTCTACATTCCCCTGGCCTGGATGCCAGCCTGAGTTTCTTAATCTGTTACTAGGGTTGTGTTCCTTTCTGTGGTGTCTTTTCCTGTCATTTCTGACCTGGGCACCCCTTGATGTGATACCCTAGCTTTTTGACTTCTGTGTCCTTTGTGCAGCCCTCTTTCTCCTCATCCTAGTGCTAATCCTACCTCTCCTTCCCTTAGCAGTTTTTCCTGGATCAGGGGCCTCCTGATCATTGGGTCTCAAATAACTTTTGTTGGGGTCAGTCCCTTACCTGGGCTCCTTGATTGAGTCCTGGCTCTTTCCCCTCTCTGCACCCACCACGACCCCCCACAGTGCCCTCACATTGCACTTCTCCTTGCCCCTGTCCCTTGCTAGGCCCTTTGGCCTGGACCCTGGCCCTAGATCCACATCTGTGCCAGGGTGCCTTATTGGAAACAGAACCCTGAGCCTCAACTGGGCTACTTGCTCTATCTAGGCCCTTGGGGCAGCACCAGGAACCCTGACACCTGGCAGTGGCACAAGGTCTCGAGCCTGCCTCGCCCCTGCTCAATCCCCTGCCTTCCTGCCCCAGCCCTGACCATTGTCCTGAGCCCCCTGCACCAGCACTTGCCCTTGGCTCTCCATTCACTGGACTGGCTCCTCTCTTGAGCCTCTAGGGGTTCTTCTTGCTCCTTGCTTCCCTGGGCTTGAACTTCAGGCATCGCTGGCGGCCCTTCCTTGCTCTCCTTGGCTTCCATGCATCTCACAACCCTAGTGCCACCCCTGCCTGCCTGTCCCCACCCTTCCTGCTCTCCCCTAGCTTGGGCCCTCCTCTAGGTCCCTAGCCTGGACTCTTTTTGTGGTCCTGGCCTGCACCCCACTAACCCCATTATTCCAGAACTTCATGCTGTGCCCTCCTTTGGCCCTCCTGTTGTCCTTGTCTCTTCTGGGTTCCTTTTCCAGATCCCTTTCCCAGGATGCTCACCAGAACCAGGGGATGGAAATGGGATGTTTGGGCCTATGGGCTTCCTTTGGGAAAAGGTAGCAGTGCCCCTTGCCTGGGGGCTTTGGCCTCCTTCATCCTGGGGCCTGCTCCTCAATCCTAACACCCTGCAGTGGATCTAGGCGATGAGCCCGCATCTCCCTGTGCCACCCGTTCCCCTTACTCCCCTTTCTCCCCATGTACTGCAGTTGCCAGGAGAAAGGGGATTCACCCTTCCAGATGGGAGACCACTCCCACCTGGGTGTCCGGGGAGCCCTTAGAACACAGCAACCAGAGTAGAGGGGACTCCCTCTTCCACGCGGGAGACCCCACCCACCTGAGTTTCAGGGGAAGCTCCTATACCACTGCAGCCAGGGTACAGGGCACTCATCACTATAGGGATGGGACCCCTCACACCTGGGTGTTGGGGGGAACTCCAAAAATCCACAGCCTGGGTAGAGGTGACTCACACCTTCAGGCCCTTCTACCCTGGCTAACTTGGTATACAAGCTCCCTGCAACACCCAGGTGGGAGGGGTCTCCTGCCTGGAGGGGCGATTCCCCTCTACCCTGGCTTCTGTAGTTTAAAAGCTCCCCCTGAACCCTGGTGGCAGGGGTCTCCTGTCTGGACGGTTGAGGTTGAGTCTTCTCTACCCTAGCTAAGGTGATATACAAGCTTCCCGCTACACCCTGGTGGGAGGTGTTTCCTGTCTGGGGGGCAAGTCATCACTACCCTGGCTGCAATGGTATAAGAGCTCCCCCACCCTGACACCCAGGTGAGAGGGGTCTCCAGCCTGGTGGGCCAAGTTTCCTCTACACTGGAAGCAGAGGTATACTAGATTCTTCCAACACCCAGGTGAGAGGTGTCACCAGCATGGAGGGGTGAGTCCCCTGTACCCTGGCTGCAGCTGTATAAGAGATCCCTTTAACTGCCAGGTGGGATGAATCTTCCTACTGGAGTGGCATACACCCTATATCCTGGCTTTGATGATATAAGAGCTCCCCCCTGACACCTTGGTGGGAAAGGTTCTCTCACCTGAAATTGGGAGTCTTCTCTACTCTGGCTAAGGTGATATACAAGCACCCAAAGAGACCCAGGTGCCAGGGGTTTCCTGTCTAGGGGGGAGTCCTCACTACCATGGCTGTACTGTTGTATGAGCTCCCCCCATACACACGGAGGTGGGAGGGGTCTCTTGCCTGGAATGGCAAGTACCCTCTTCCCTGCCTCCACTGATATATTTGATCCTTTGAAAACCAGTGTTTAGGGGTCTCCAACCTAGTAGGGCGAGTCTCCTCTCTTCTAATCGCAGCAGCATAGGAGTCCCCCCCATAGAAAAATGGAGGAGAGAGTACCCTCCACCCTTGGTAATGCAGTATAGAAGCTCCCAGACACCCAGAAGGGAGAAGCCTCCTGCCTGGAAGTGCAAGTCACCTCTACTCTGGCTAAGGTGATATACAAGCTCCCTGTGACACCCAGGTGGGAGGGGACTCCAGGCTGAAGGGGCGAGTCCCATTTTCCCTGGCTGAAGTGGTATATTAGCTTTCCCTGACACCAGGTGGGAGGGGTCTCCCATCTGGAGTCATGAGTTCCCACTACACTGGATATGGCAGTAAAGCAACTCCCTTGACACCCAGGTGGGAGGATCTCTGGCCTGGAGAGGTAGAGTCCCCTCTACCCTGGCTGCAGTGGTATAGGAGCTCCCCCATACACCCAGGTGGGAGGGTCTCTGGCCTAGAAGGGGTGAGTTCCCTCTACCTTGGCTGCGGAGGTATATGAACTACCCCCCCCCCCCGCCAATGTCTGGCTGGGCACAAATGTCGCAGTCTGGCTGGGCACACAACCACGAGCCACCACACAGCTTGTAGATTCAAACAGCAACTCTTTATTCCCGAACTCACACAGCCGTCTACAATCACGTTCTGGGGAAATCCACGTTCTCTTCCCAAATCCGCGTTCTCTGCCCAAATCCCCTTCCACTGGGCTTCTATCTCCAAAATATATTGTCTAAATCCCGTGAGAACTCAAGGGGAACTCAGGCAGCAGGATACGCCCTATTCCAAGCAGGAATAATCTTAAACCTTAAATCTGGAACCTAAACCGGGAACGCCCTAAACACGATTATCTTAAAACCGGGAACACCCTAATCTGCCTTGGTCCTTGAGCAAGGTTAAGTACATTCAATGTCACTGCAACATGGGGTACGCTGGCAAGGAAATTGTCATACTTACTTGGCTAATGGCTCCCAGCATCTCCCCCCTTCTGATTAATTAAACAACAAGCAATGTGGCTTAAGGACCGTGCCTGGTAGGTTGTCCAATTCAACATATGGTTCTTACCCGTCATCGGAAAACTGACCTTTAGGCGTCAGCCTCCTGTCTTAGGTTGATACCACTGCAATTGAATCATACCCGTCACTGACTACCGGTCCAGCATACAGCCATACTTGTGGATAGGTCTATGCACCAGTGGGGGGGTGAGGTTCTTTGCCTCACCTCTGTTGGCCTCCAAATTTGGCCTTGGTGCCAGTGGGGGAGTGAGGTTAATGTGGCTTATGGACCGTGCCTGGTAGGTTGTCCAATTCAACATATGGTTCTTACCCGTCATCGGAAAACTGACCTTTAGGCGTCAGCCTCCTGTCTTAGGTTGATACCACTGCAATTGGATCATACCTGTCACTGACTACCGGTCCAGCATAAGCCATTGGCCCCCAAATTTTAGACCATCACTAGCAGAAGGGAGGAGGATACAGAAATGCCACGACACCAAGCCAATTGACGGCTCCTTGGGAAAAATTGCATCACTGGTGACACCATCAGCAAAGATATGTCAGCACTACCACAATTAACATGGGGTGCGCTGGCAAGGAAATAAAAATTGCATCACTATTGACACCAAACGATAGTTACATAGTCCAGGCAAGTTCTGCAAGCAGTTCAAAGCAGAGGAATCTATCAATATGTCCATTTCCTCCCAAAATCCGTTTCCTCCCAAAGTAAGTTGACTCTTTGATTGAGCATTACTTGTTGAGTTCTTCACCGGCACTGGGATGGAGATAGGAATTCTGGCAATGATGCTAAAGAGACATTATCCTGAAAAGAATTATTAAATATAATGAAAAGGAAAGGTGAAAGTAAACAAACAGATCTGTTAACCTACTTTAAAAACAATCCTTAACAGCCTTTTACCTAATTTAAATTAGTAAACAAACAGATCTATTAACCACCTTTAAAAACAATCCTTAACAGCTGTTTACATAATTTAAATTAAACCATTTAAATCACGTGAATAAAAAAATAATAATAATTCGGATCCATTTTTTCATGAGCGCTCCTCATATAAGAAATATGGACATACGCACATACAGACATACAACACAAAACACAAGAGTGTACACAAACGTACAACACATAAGAAAATAGTAAAGGCCTTGTAGCTTTACCTGGGTGAAATCTCCATTGCAATGTTTAAAAACTCCACAGTCAAAAAATAAAACTGATCAGAAAAACATTAACCTAGGTTTGTATGAGCTCAAAAAATAAAAATAGAACCTTATGATGTAGAAAAATGCAATAATAAAATAGCTATTGAAAAAAGCATCCTGGTTAATCACTGTCGCAGATGTAAGAATGGCCAAGCTGGAGTTCTGGATATCAGCTGTTATGGATTTGAGTCAAATCATCTTTTTTTCAATCTGTAGAAACTGTTTTAGTTAATCTCTCTGGAATCCAAATGGGCTGCTGTTTTCCCTGTGGAAAAACACAAACAGACCCCTGACTCCAGACAATCACTGGGTCAGGACCTTTCCATTGTCCTGTTAGAATATCTTTCCAAAGTACTTTAGGCTTATGTACATTTTTTGGATACATATGCCTTTCCGCAGCACTTAAGTCCTGATGAATCTAAATTTTAAGAAGTTTAGGGTAAAAAGGGTTATTTTAAGTTTATCTTTGGGGGATATATACCCCTTTCCAATTCCCTCTTTTTGCTTTAATAAGTATGTCTGTATCTAATAGTTGTCTTAGCTTTTTGCATTTTCTATCTGTGTAATACCTTTACTTGACATTTTCAACCATTTTCTATCTTATTTTTATCTTCTAGTTTTTTTTTTCCCCTAAGGTTTTTATATTTACCCTTAGTTGCTTATTTTTCTCCTAGTTTTTTTTTTCTTCCTATTTTGTGGATTTAAAATTTTTGTCTTCCTACATTTTTTTATCTTCCTACATCTTTTCTATCTTTTTCTTTTTAACTTTCTATTCTTCTGTCTTTAAAGTTTTTCACTTCAAATTTTTAATCTTTTTTATCTAAATATCTTTTATCCTATTATCTTCCCATTTTCATGCTTATTTTTTTAAGTAATGCTTTTAAGATTAACTAGGCTTCCAATGATGCAATAAAGCAATCTTTTTTCCGACATGAAGGTATCTCGACCACCTTCAATTTAACCTTTTAAAGCCTTCCAATTATCATCTATACTGTACTTTTAAATGTATTTTCACCACCTACAGCTTCACTCTTTTAAACGAGGCTTAGATTTTGTTTAAATCGCTTCAATGTTAGTTTACATGGCTGTCCTTCAACCAAAGGCTTTTTTTTTTTAACTCCATTGAGAAACTTTGTCTCAATCTGCCATGTACAAATACCTTTTTTTTTATTTCTTCCTTTCTCAAGCTTTTAAAGTAAGTCTAGTTTCCTCAAAATCTTTTAAAATGGCATTTTACAACTTTTACTTTACCACATAGAGATTATCTCATCTAGAAACATTTCTTTTTCCTTTAACCTTTTATATTAAAATATATTTCCACATCTTGAATCTTTTTCTATCTCTTTTTTAACCGTTAACCCTTTTTATAAATTCACATTTTGAAACAACTCTTATAAAATTTCTGATTTAGACAAATTACTCCACTTTAATAAGATGAAAGACTTTCATGTTTTTTGATACTATAATACTATAATTGAAACCCAACTGAAAATTTTTCTACTCTTTGTATATAAATTACACGATAGAATCTTAACTCTTAGTAACCTTGTTTTAGCAAAGACACATACACAAAGCAATATTAAACCTTTTTCCATTTACCAATTTATGAAAACACACATAATGTTTAAATATATTACCTTATGGAACTTAATAAGTAAAGAGTACTTGATTTTATATTTAGTGGTTGATATTTTAACACTTTAGCATTGTAAATTAATCAGATATCTGTAAAAACCAAGATCTTAGTGTAGTAAACAGAACTAGCCTTCTCTTTCTTGAAGAAAAATCCTTCTACAGGATACCATGATGGTCCCATTGATATACTTAATAACTCGTCTTTAAAAAGCCATGGGCTACATTTTTGTATTGTATCAACATATGCCCTAATTGTTCTTGGTCTCACTGGGGTGCCTCCTTCCTCTAACAATTTCTTTTGCTCGGAGGCGAATAACTTCAAACCTTGAGTCAACCATTTTCCCCAGTTTGCCTGAGAAAGTTCTAGGAACAGGCAACTTGAAATAAAAACAAAATAAGTCAAAACAAGAACACATTGTTTTTTGAATTGGTCACCCATTCTTTCGCTCTTCTTCAGGGGTGAGAAATTTCACTTACCTCTAAGCTTCAGAAGTTCCCCGCATGGGACGCCAAATGCCGCAGTCTGGCTGGGCACACAATCATGAGCCACCACACAGCTTGTAGATTCAAACAGCAACTCTTTATTCCCGAACTCACACAGCCGTCTACAATCACGTTCTGGGGAAATCCACGTTCTCTTCCCAAATCCGCGTTCTCTGCCCAAATCCCCTTCCACTGGGCGTCTATCTCCAAAATATATTGTCTAAATCCCGTGAGAACTCAAGGGGAACTCAGGCAGCAGGATACGCCCTATTCCCAGCAGGAATAATCTTAAACCTTAAACCTGGAACCTAAACCGGGAACGCCCTAAACACGATTATCTTAAAACCGGGAATGCCCTAAACAAGATTATCTTAAAACCGGGAACACCCTAATCTGCCTTGGTCCTTGAGCAAGGTCACGTACATTCAATGTCACTGCAACATGGGGTACGCTGGCAAGGAAATTGTCATACTTACTTGGCTAATGGCTCCCAGCACCCCCCCAATCAGGTGTGACAGGTCTCTTGCCTGGAGGGGCCAGTCCCATCTACCTTGGCTACAGCAGGATAGGAGCTCCCCAGACACCCAGGTGAAAGTGGTCTTCTGCCTTGGGGGATGAGTCCCTGCTACCCTGCTGCTATATAGGAGACATCCCTGCCCCCAGGAAATCCAGATGAGAAGAGTCTCCGGCCTTGAGGGGTGAGTCCCCTTTCTCCTGGCTGGGGCGATATATGAGCTTCCTCCGACACCCAGGTGGGATGGGTCTCTTGCCTGGAGGAGCAAATCCCTGGTACCCTGGCTGCTGCAATAGAGGAGCTTCCCTGACACCCAGATGGAAAAGATCTCTGTCTGGAAGGGAAAGCCCACTCTGCCCTGGCTAAGGTGGTATACAAGCTGCCCAGGACACCCGGGTGGGATGGGTCTTCTGCCTGGAGTGGCGAGTCCACTCTACCCTGGCTTCAGTGGTGTAAGAACTCCCCCCAGTATCCCAGATGGGAGGGGTCTCCCGCAAGGAGGGGCGAGTCCCCTCTCTCCTGGCTGGAGCAGTATATGAGCTCCCCATGACACCCAGGTGGTAGGGGTCTCCAGGTGGGAGTGGCGAGCACCCTCTACCCAGGCTGTGGCGGTACAGGAGATTTCTACACCAAGTTGGGAGGGGTCTCTGGCCCTTTGTGGTGAGTCCCATCTACCCAGTCTAAGGCGGCGTATGAGCTCCCCTAACAATCAATGTTGAAAGGTCTCCTGTCTAGTGGGGTGAGTCCCCTCTATCCAGGCTGTATCAATATATGAGCTCCCCTCTGCATAGCTAGATGGGAGGGGTCTCCCACCTGGAGGAGAGAGTACCCTCCACTCTGGCTAAGGCAGTATAGAAGCTTCCCCCAGACACCCAGGTTGAAGGGGTCTCCCGCATGGATGGGTGAGTCCCCTCTACCTTGGATGCTGTGGTATATGAGCCACCCATATTAGCAGATGGAAGGGGTCTCCCGCCTGAAAGAGGGAGTCCCCTTTTTCCTGGCTCCAGTGGTATACTAGCTTTTCCTGACACCCAGGTAGGAGGGATCTCCTGCCTGGAGGGGTGAGTCCCCTCTTTCCTGCCTAGAGAAGTACAGGATCTCTCCCAGACCATCAGGTAGGAGGGGACTCTTGCCTGGAGGGTTGAGTCCCCTCTTCCATGGCTGCTGCAGGATAGGAACTCCACCAGCCACCCAAGTGAAAGTGATGTTCTCCCTGACATTTCCAGTCCCTACTACCCTGCCTGCAGCTGTATAGAAGCCACCCCCAGGACACCAAGGTGGGAGGGGTCTCCTGCCTGAAAGGGCAAGTACCCTATACCCTGACTACAGTTGTATGGGAGCTCCCCTTGACACCCAGGTGGGAGGGGTCTTCCAGCTGGAAGGGCGAGTCCACACAACCCTGGCTGTAGTGATATAACAGCTCTCCCCAGCCACCCCCCAGCCCAGGTGGGAGGGGTGTCCCGCATTGAGAGGTGAGTCCCCTTTACCCTGGCTGCTGTCTTATATGAGCTCCTCCCATGCCCAGATGAGAAGGGTCTTCTGTCTGGAGGGAGGAGTCTCCACTACCCTGGCTGCAGCAGTATACGAGCTCACCCCCACACCCCTAGGTGGGCAGGTATCTCAACTGAAGGGGCAAGTCCTCTCAACTCTGGCTGCTGCGGTAAAGTATCTTCCCCTGACACCCAGGTGGTTAGGTGTCCAGCCTAGAGAGGTGAATTCCCTTGACTGTGGCTGTAGTGGTATAGGAGCTTCCCCCTACACCCAGGTGGAAGGGGTCTTCCGCCTTGAGTGGCTTGTCCCCTCTACCCTGCCTGTAGCAGTATATAAACTCCCCTGACAACCAGGTGGAAGGGATCTTCTGCCTGGAGCAATGAGTCCCCTCTACCCTGGGTATATAAGCTCTCCCAGACACCCAGGTGGGAGGGTTCTCTGGCCTGGAGGGAAAGTCTTCTCTACCCTAGCTAAGGCAGTATACAAGTGCCCCTGTACACACAGATGGGAGTGGTCTTCAGCATGAAATGTCAAGTCCCCTCTACCCTGGCTTTGGCAGTATACAATTCTCCCCAACACTAGGTGGGAGGGGTATCCCACCTGGAAGGGTAAGTCCCCTCTACTTTAGCTCTTGACATATAAAAGTTCCAAATACCTCCAGGTGGGAGAGCTCTTCCATTTGCAGGGGCATGTCCCCTCTACCCTTTCTGTGGCAGTATAGGAGCTCCTCAGCGACACCCAGGTGGGAAGGGTTTCCCGCCTTTAGGGTCATGTCCTCTCTACCCTGGCTTCTGCAATAATCAAGCTCCCCAAGTCACCCAGGAGGGAGGGTTCTCCTGCATGGAAGGGCAAGTCCCCTCTATCCTGGCTCTGGTGGTATATGCATCCCCCTTGTTAAGTGCAGGACAGGCTGAACTTAGTTGTCTGAAGGACAGGCTGAACAAATATTAGCTGCAGGATAACCCACACATTCAACCCCCCCCACCCCATCTGGTCCTTTATCACCTGTTTGCATCAAGTCTGAATACTCAACCCCACTCAAGGCTGATCATTTTACCCCCACCTGTCTGGTGCAACAGAAACCCACATCGGACCCCTGCCCCATCTGCCTGAAGGCAGAAGATTGCACCCTTAGCAACGACAGTGTGATCATTCATTGTCTGCCAACAAGGAAGCTTGCAGACCCAGAGACCCCATTAGAATTTGGCTATAAAAATTCCCTCCTGCTGGGGCCCCCTCTCTTGCTCTCTCTGTCTACCTCTCTTGCTTTTGCACTCCCTTGTTCTCTCTTTCTTCTCTTGCCATCTCTCTTTCTCTTTCTCTCTCTTTTTCTCCTCTTTGGCACTGCTGCAGTAAACCAGTGGTCACTGCAAGCTTTGTGGTCAATTTCCTTTCACCCCTGACACCCTGGTGAAAGGGGTTTCCTGCCTTTAGGGGCATGTCCTCTCTACCCTGGCTGCTGCAATAATCAAGCTCCTGAGGTCACCCAAGAGGGAGGGGTCTCCTGCATGGAAGGGCAAGTCCCCTCTATCCTGGCTGTGGCAGTATATGTGTCCCCCTTGATAAGTGCAGGACAGGCTGAAGTAAGTTGTCTGAAGGACAGGCTGAACAAATATTAGCTGCAGGATAACCCACACACTCAAACCCCACTCTGGTCCTTTATCACCTGTTTGCATCAAGTCTGAATACTCAACCCCACTCAAGGCTGATCATTTTACCCCCACCTGTCTGGTGCAACAGAAACCCACATGGAACCCCTTCCCCATCTGCCTGAAGGCAGAAGATGACATCCTTAGCAACGACAGTGTGATCATTCATTATCCGCCAACAAGGAAGCTTGCAGACCCAGAGACCCCATTAGAATTTGGCTATAAAATCTCCCTCCTGCTGGGGCCCCCTCTCTTGCTCTCTCTGTCTACCTCTCTTGCTTTCACACTCCCTTGTTTTCTCTTTCTTCTCTTGCCATCTTTCTTTCTTGTTCTCTCTCTTTTTCTCCTCTTTGGCACTGCTGCAATAAACCAGTGGTCACTCTAAACTTTGTGGTCACTTTCCTTTCACCCCTGACACCCTGGTGGGAGGAGTCTCCTTCTAGGAGTGGCAAATACTTTCTACCCTGGCTGTAGTGGTATATGAGCTCCCGCTGACAGCCAGGTTGGAGGGGTCTGCCACCTGGATGGGCGAGTCTCCTCTACACTGGCTAAGGTGGTATACAAGTTCCCCTCGACAACAAAGTGGGAAGTATATCCTGGTAGGAGGGGTGAATCACCACTACCCTGGCTGCAGTGCTATATGAGCTAACCACCCACACCCAGGTGGGAGTGTCTACACCTGAAGGGTCGCGTCCCCTCATCCCTGGCTGTGGGGCTATAAGAGCACCCTCCTATCCCCAGGAAGGAGAGGACTCCTGCTTGGAGGGGTGAGTCACTGCTACTCCAGCTGCAGCTGCATAAGAACCCCAATCAATAGACACCCTGTTGGGAGGGGTCTCCTGCCTGGAGGGATGAGTTTCCTCTACCCAGGCTAAGGCAGTAGAGGAGTTACCCCCAGTCCAAGGTGGGAGGTGTCTCTCACCTGGAGGGTCGAGGCCCTTCTACCCTGGCTGCAGTGCTAAGTAGCTTCCCCTGATACCCAGTTGGGAGGGGTCTCTTGCCTAGAGGCGTGACTTCCCTCTACCTGGGCTGAGGGGTATAACAGCTCTCACCCAGACACCCAGTTGGGAGGTGTCTCCTGCTTGCAGGGGCAAGTCCCCTCTATTCTGGTTGCTTTGGTATTCGAGATCCCCTTCTTATTCAGATGGGAGAAGTGTTCTGATTGGAAGGGCGAGTCCTCTCTACTTTAGCTCTTGATATGTTAGAGGCCCCAGTACACCCAGGTGGGAGAGGTCTCTCCCCGGCAGGGCCATGTTCCCTCTGTCCTGGCTGTGGCACTATAGGAATTCCTCCAGACACCCAGGAGGGAGGGGTTTCCAGATTGGAGGGGCAAGTCTCCTCCATCCTTGCTGCAGAGGTATAGGAGCTTACCTAGACACCCACGTGGGAGGGGTCTCCTGACTGAAAGAGCAAATATGGCTTCAGCCATATAGGTATAGGAACTCCCCCTGATACCCAGGTGGGAGGTGTCTCATGCCTAGAGGTGCAGGTCCTCTCTACCCTGGCTGCAGCAGTTAAAAAGGTTCCCCTGATACCCAGGTGGGAGGGGTCTCCCACCAAGAGGGGTGACTTCCCTCTACCCTGCCTGAGGGGGTGTACCAGCTCTCCCAGACACCCATGTGGGAGGAGTCTCCTGCTTAGAGAAGCGAGTCCCCTCTATTCTGGCTGCTATGGTATAGGAGCTCACCCACCATACCAAGATGGTAGGGGTCTCCCGCCTGAAAGGTCAAGTCCCCTCTACCCTGGTTGTAGTGGTATACTAGCTTTTCCTGACACCCAGGTTGGATGGGTCTCTCCCCTGGAGGGGCGAGTTCCCTGGACCATGGCTGCTAATGTAAAGTATCTAACTGAAACCCAAGTGGGAGGGGTCTCTTGTGTACAGCAGTGAGTCCCCTCTATCCTGCCTATGGCAATATACAATGTCTCCCAGACACCCAGGTGGGAGGGGTCTCCCGCCTGGAGTGGCAAGTCTTCTCTACCCTGGCTAAGGAAGTATATAAGCGCCCCACTACACACAGGTGGGAGTGTTCTTCTGCATGGACAGGTGAGTCCCCTCTACCGTGGCTTTGGTGGTATAAAAGCTCTGCAGACACCCAGGTGGGAGAGGTATCAGCCTGGAAGTGCAAGTCCCCTCTATTTTAGTTCTTGCTGTATGAGAGCTCCCAGTACACCCAGGAGGGAGGGTCTTCTGCCTGCAGGGGTGTGTTCCCTCTACCCTGGCTGTGCCATATAGGAGCTCCCCCGACACCCAGGTGAAAAGTGTCTCCAGCCTGTAGGGGTGAATCCCCTCTACCCTGGCTGCTGAAGTAATCAAGCTACCCCAGATACCCAGGTGGGAGGGATTGGAGGGTCTCCCTCCTGGAAGGGCAAGCCTCCTCTACCCTGTCAAAAGTGGTCTAAAAGTTCACCATGACACCCTGATTGGTGGAGTCTCCTGCCTGGAGGGGCGAGTCTCCATTATTCTGGCTGCAGCGGTATAGGCACTTCCCCCAACCCAGGTGGGAGGGTCTCCCGCCTGAAGGGCGGGGTCCCCTCAACCTTGGCTTCTGGGTATAAGAGCCCCCTCCTACTCCCAGTGGGAGGGGTCTCCGGCCTGGAGGGGTGAGTCACTGCTACCCACGGTGCAGCAGTATATGAGTTTCCCCTGACACCCAGGTTGGAGAGGTCTTTCACGCAGAGGTGCATGTCCCCTTTACCCTGGCTCTGGGGTATAGAAAATCTCCCCAACACCAGGTTATGGGGTCTCCTAACTGGACAGGCGAGTCTCCTCTACACTGGCTGCAGGGATATAGGGTCTCCCTCCTGGAGCAATGATTCCCCTCTACCCTGGCTGTGGTGGTATACAATCTCTCCCAGATACCTAGGAGGGAGGGGTCTGCCACCAGGAGGGGGAAGTCTTCTCTACCTTAGCTAAGGTGGAATACAAGGGCCACCCTGCACACAGGTGGAAGTGGTCTTCCTCATGATCAGATGAGTCCCCTCTACCCTGGCTTTCATGGTATATAAAATCCCCTGACACCCAGTAGGGGTATCCCACCTCGAAGGGGGAGCCCCCTCTACTGTAGCTCTTTCCATATAAGAGTTCCTAGGAAACCCAGGCGGGATGGGTCTTCTGCCTGCAGGGGCGTGTTCCCTCTCACATTGCTGTGGCAGTATTGGAGCTCCCCAGGACACCCAGATGGAAGGGGTCTCCCATCTGGATGGTAGAGTTCCCTCTACCCTGCCTGTGGTGGTATAGGAGCTCCCCAGCCACCCAGGTGGGAAGGGTCTCCTGCCTGAAGGGGAAAGTACCCTCTACCATGGCTGTGGTGGTATAAGATTTCCCTCTGACACCCAGATGGGAGGGATCTCCTGCCTGGAGGAGCAACTTCCCACTATTCTGGCTGCAGGGGTATAAAAGCTTCACTCCCCACATCCAGGTGGCAGGGGTCTCCTGTCTGGAGGGTCGATTCCCCTCTACCCTAGCTGCAGCAGTATAAGAACTCCCCCTGACACCCAGGTGGAAGGGGTCTCACTCCTGGAGCTGCGATTCCCCTCTACCCAGCTGCAGCGTTATAGGAGCTCTCCAGGACACCCAGATGGAAGGGGTCTCCCATCAGTAGAGTAGAGTTCCCTCTACCCTGCCTGCGGTGGTATAGGAGCTCCCCAGCCACCCAGGTGGGAAGGGTCTCCTGCCTGGAGGAGCATGTTCACTCTACTCTGGCTGCAGGGGTATAAAAGCTTCACCCCAACACACATGTTGCAGGGGTCTCCCACCTGGAGGGGTGAGTCCCCTTTACCCTGTCTGCTGCTGTATAGGAGATCCCCTGATAACCAGGTGTGAGGAGTCTCCAGCCTAGAGAGTAGAGTCCCCTCTACCCTGCCCGTGGCTATATAGGTGCTCCCCTGGACACCCAGGTTGAAGCAATCTCACCCCTGAAATGGTGAATCCCCTCTACGCTTCTGAGGCAGTATAAGAGCACCCCTTGTCACGCTGTGGGAGGGGTCTCCCGCCTGAAGGGCTGAGTCCACTCTACCCTGTCTGTGCCAGTATACAGGTTACCTGATACACAGGTAGGAGAGGTCTCTCTCCTTGACATGTGAGTCCCAGGTATTCTGGCTGAGGTGCCATACAAGCTCACCACCCACACCCAGGTGGAAGGGGTTTCCTGCCTGGAAGGGCAAGAGTCCACTCTACTTTGACTGGTGCCATATAAGAGCTCCCAGGACACCCAGGTGGGAGAAGTCTCCCACCTGCAGGGGCAAGTCCCCTATATCCTGGCTGCAGCGATATAAGAGCTCCCCCTGAAACCCAGGTGGGAGGGGTCTCCTGTCTGGAGTTGCAAGTCTCCTCTACCCTGGCTAAGTCAGAATACAAGCTCACCCTGATACCAAGATGGGAGGGGTCTCTCACCTGGAGGAGTATGTCCACTCTACCCTAGCTGCAGCAGTATATGAGTTTCCCCTGACACCCAGTTGAGAGGGATCTTCCTCCTGGAGGGGCAAGTTTGCTCTCCCCTGGCTGCCTCTGTATAGGAGCTCCCCCAGACATCCAGGTGCGAGGGGTCTACTACCTAGAGGGGCGAGTCTCTTCTACCCTGGTTGCAGGGTGTAGGGGCTCCCCCAGATACCCAGGTGGGAGAGGTCTCCTGCATGAAGAGGCGAGTATCCTGTACCCTGGTTATGGCTGTATATGAGCCCTCCCCACCATACCCATATGGGAGGGGTCCCTAATATAAAGGGGTGAGTCCCCTCTACCCTGGCTGCTGCAGTATATGAGCTCCCCTGACACCCTGGTGGGAGGAGTCACCCGCCTGGAGGGGTGACTCTCCTCTCCCCTATCTAAGGTGTTATACAAGCTCCCAGCTACACCCAGGTAGGTGGGAGGGGTCTCCTCCCTGGAGAGATGAGACCCTACGACCCTGGCTACAGTGGTATATGAGCTCCTCCACCCACACCCAGGTGGATGGTGTCTCCTGCAAGAAGGGGTGACTACCCTCTACCCTGGATATGGCTGTATATGAAGCCCCCCACCATACCCACATGGGATGGGTCTCCAATATAGAGGGGCAAGTCCCCTCTACCCTGGCTGCAGCAGTATATGAGCTCCACCTAACACCCTGGTGGGAGGTGTATCCTGCCTGGAGGAGCAAGAACCCTCTACCCTGGCTGCTGCAGTATATGAGCTCTCCTGACACCCAGGAGGAAGGAGTCTCCCTCCTGGAGGGGCTAGTCCCCTCTATGCTGGCTATGGTGTTATACAAGCTCCCAGCTACACCTAGGTGGAGGGGGCTCCTCACTGGAAAATTGAGTCCCCACTACTCTGGCTACAGTGGTATATGAGCTCCTCCACCCACACTCAAGTGGGCGGGGTCTCCCACCTGAAGGGGCAAATCCTCTCTACCCTGGCTGGTGCAGTATACCAGCTCCACCTGACACCCAGATGGGAGGGGGTCTCCCGCCTGGAATGGAGAGTTTCCCCAACCCTTCCTATGGTGATATAGGAGCTCCTCTGGATACCCAGGTGGAAGGGGTCTCCCAACTGAAGGGACGCATCCTCTCTACCCTAGCTGAGCAGGTATACAAGCTTCCCCAACACCCAGTTGGGTGGAGTTTCCCCACTGGAGGGGCAAGTCCCTTCTACCCTGGCATTGATGGTATACAGCTATACAAGACCCCAGCATCCAGGTGGGAGGGGTCTCCCACCTGCAGGGGTGTGTCCCCTCTACTTTGGCTGGTGCCATATAAGAGCTCCCAGGACACCCACGTGGGAGGCTTCTCCCAACTGGAGGAGTGAGTTCCCTCTACCCTGGTTGGAAGGTATAGAAGCTCCCCCAGTTACCCAGGTGGGAGAGGTTTCCCTACTGGAAGTTCTAGTCCCCTCTAACATGACTCAGCACTATAAGAGCCCCCAGACACCCAGGTGGGAGTGGTCTTCATCCTGGCAGGGCGAGTGCCCTCTACTCAGGCTGAGGTGGCATATGAGCTCCCCTCATCACCCAGGTTGGAGGGGTCTTTGTCTGGAGAGGCGAGTCCCCTCTAACCTGGCTGCAGCAGAATACAAGATCCCCACAACACTCAGGTGGGAGGGTTCTCCCACCAGGAGGTGCAAGTCCCTGTTACCTTGGCTGCAGCTGTATAGGAGCCCCCCATACAAACCCAGGTGTGAGGTGTATCCCACCTGGAGGGTTGAGTGCCTTCTACCCTAGATGCCACTGTACATGAGCCCCCACGACTGAGCACTCAGGTGGAAAGGATCTCATGAATGTAGGGGTGAATCCCCTAACATGGACTGAGGCTGAATACAAGTTAGCCTGGACTCCAAGTTGGGAGGGGTCTCTCACCTGGAGGAGCCAATCCAATCTACTAAGGCTGCAGAGGTATAAGAGTTCTCACAGACAACCATGTACTTTTTCATTCACCAAGGCCCAGGTGCTAACATTTGGTCCTCCATTACTGGGTGCGGCTCCTTTCTTGAGCCCCTGGCTATCCTTCTCAAGGACCCAATTTCTGTCCCTTGGTTTCAAGACCCTTTTGGCAGCTCCCTCCTGTGATGCCCCTCTGCTTCCCTCATGCTGTGGTATCCTGGCACTGCCTAGACCCTCCACACCCCCTGCTTCTACCTAGCCTATGCTACTCAAATGGGTCCTGGCAGCATCCCCCCCACTTCTGCAAACCAGGTATCCCCTCACAGTACCCTCTGAATGCGCCTTGAATGCTCTCTATGGGAAATACAGCCCTGCCACTCACCTAGGGCCCCTTCACTGCCTGAACCTTGAGGCCTGGCATTTTACATGGGACTTGCTCTAACAAGCCCTGATCAAACCCTTCCTTTCCCTCTCCTGCCCTCTGGCCTTTCATGCTTCCCCTACTCCAACCCAGCCCTCCCTAATCCTTACCCTCCTGTCTCCGGGCCTGGGCAATCACCTGAGCCCTTGCCCTCATTCCTCATTTCCCTAGGCATAGCATTGAGTGTATTCGTGTTGGTACTGACCTGGGGGCTCCTTATTGGGCCCACCAGATGGATCCCCTAGGTGTCCCTTGTGCTTCCCTCTGTCTCCTTGACCTCACACAGCCCATATGTCCCTTCTCCTCACGCTTTTTCCTGGTGCTTGCAGGTCTCCTTCTCTTTGGGTCCCTCATCACTATCTTTTGGGTGGGTCCCTTGCCTAGGGGCCTGTCTTACCTCATGGCCCTTGCCCTCCAGTGCACCCACCATGACCCACCACCATCCCCTCCCTTTGCTCCCCCTACTAGCCCCCTTTTCTTGTCTGGCCTCCTTTGCCAGGTACTTTGCCCTGGATTCAATTTTGATCCAGGGAGCCTTATGGGAAAGAGAGCAGTGCATTTCACCTGGGGCCCTTGCTATCCCTGGGTGCTTGGTCCTCCACCAGGAACCCTGACACCTGGAGGTGGCCCTGGGCCTGGAGCCTGACTGCCCCCTGCTGGATCCCCTGCCATCCCTCCCAAATAGTGTCCACTGTCCTGAGCCCCTTGTGCAAGCTCTGGCCCTTGGCTCTCAGTTCCATTGCCTGGCTCCTTGCTTGAGCCTCTGGTGGCCCTTCTTGCTCACTGCTTTCCTGGGCATTGTCTGAGGGCCTCTCGCTGGGGCCACTTCCCTGTTCCCCTTGGCTTTCCTGTAACTCAGTACCCTAGTGCAGCCCTGCCTTCCAGGCCTAGTGTTCTCTGGTCTCCCCTGGCCTGGGCCCTCATCTAGGTCCCTTGCCTGGTCTCTTTGCTGGGGTCCTAGCCTTACCAAACCCAGACCCATCTGCGGCCCTTCAGGTTGTGCCCTCTTTTGTCTCTCTTGTCATTTCTGTCTCTCCTAGCCCTACTTTACTGATCCCCTTCCTAGGATGCTCCCCAGGCAAGGTACTTTACCTGGCCTCGTGGTCCTGGGGGCTCCCTTTTGAAAAATGTATCCCTGCACCTTGCTTGGGCCTTTTGGGGTCCCTCAGCCCATGCCCTCCTACCCAATCCTGACACCCTGCAGTGTACCTGGGCATTCAGCCTTCCTCCCCCTGTGCCATCTTCTCAGATTTATACCCTCCCTCCCCTCCACATCCATATCTGTTTTCATTCACCCTGCCCCAGGTGCTAGCTCCTGGCTCTCCATTACTGGGCACGGCTCCTTGCTTGGCCCCCTGGCTTCACTTCTCAAAGTCCCTTTCTCTTCCCTTGGGTTCAGGCCTCTTTTTATAGATCCTATCCTCTGCCTCCCTCTGTTCCACTGGTGCTATGTTATCCTGGCACTGCTGGGGCCTTTCACTTTCCCTGCTTCTACCTAGCCTGGGCTCCTTTTGCTGTCCAATCTTGACAACTGGCAGTGGACATGGGCTCAGTGATGACCTTCCCCTGGGCGATCCCCTCCTTTCCCTCTCCTGCCCGCCAGCCTTGCAAGCTGCCCCTCAGCCAACTCAGCCCTTCCTCACCCTGACCCTTTGCCCTACAGTCCCCTGGCCTAGCTGCCAGCCTGAGCTACTTACTGCATTTCTCAGGTTATATTGCTTTCTGTGATGTCTCTTCCTGTCGTGTCTGACCTTGGTGCCCCTTGATTTGGCCCCACAGCTTGCGCCTCTCTGTGCCCTTTGTGCAGCCCTCTGTCTCCTCATCCTAGCGCTGATCCTAACTCTCCTTCCCCTAGTGATTTTTCCTGGTGAAGGAGCCTTCTGCTCTTTTGATCCCTGATAACTTTTGTTGGGGTTGGTTCCTTATCTGGACTCCTTGAGTGGGTCCTGACTCTTTCCCTTCTCTGCACCCACCAAGACCCCCGACTGTGCCCTCACATTGCACTCCTCCTGGCCCCTGGCCCTTGCCAGGCCTTTTGGCCTGGTCCCTGGCCCTTGATCCTCTTCTGGGCCAGGGCCCCTTATGGGAAACCGAACCCTGACCCTTGACTGGGCTACTTTCTCTCCCTAGGCCTTTGAGGCAGCACCAAAGTACCTGACACCTAGCAGTGGACCTGGGCCTAGAGCCTGCATCCCCCTTGATGGATCCCCTGCCTTCCCTCCCCAGACCTCTCAGCTGTTCTGAGCCTCCTGCCATAGTGCTGGCCCTTGACTCTCCATTCCCTGGACTAGCTCTGCTCTTGAGCCTCTGGGGGTTCTTCTTGCTCTGTGTTTCCCTGGGCTTGAACTGTAGGCCTCGCTGTGGCCACCTCCCTGCTCCCTTTGTCTTCCCTGCCTCTCAGAAACTTAGTCCAGCACCTGCCTGCCTGGCCCCACCCTTCCCTGCTCTCTCCTAGCCTGGTCTCCATTCTATGGTCCTGACCCACACCCCCAAAACACCTTTCTTCCAGCACTTCATGCTGTGCCCTCCTTTGGCCCTCTTGTTGTCCTTTTCCCTGCTGGGCTCCTTTTCCAGATTCCTTTCCCAGGATTCTCACCAGATCCAGTGGATGAAACTGGGTTGTTGGGCCCTGTGGTCTTCCTTTAGGAAAAGGTAGCAGTGCCCCTTGCCTGGAGGCTTTGGCTTCCTTCAGCCTGGGCCTTGCTCCTCAATCCTGATACCCTGCATTGAATCTGGGCCATAATCCCTCCTATACCCCAACATCCTTTCCCCTTACTCTCCTTTCTCCCCATGTACCACCACAGACAGGAGAGAAGGGACTCACCCTTCCAGACAGAAGTCCAATCCTACCTGGGTTTCAGGGAAGCTCCTATAGCCCAGCAGGCAGTGTAGAGGAACTCCCTCCTCTATGCGGGAGACCCCTCCCACCTGGGTTTTGGGGGGAGCTCCTACACAGTTGCCACCAGGGTAGAGGCCACTCACCCCTATAGATGGGAGACCCCTCCCACCTTGGTGTTGGAGAAATATCAAAACAGCCACATCGAGGGTAGAGGTGACTTCCCCCTCCAGGCGGGAAACCCAACCCACCTGGGTTTCAGGGGGAGCTCATGTACCACCACAGACAGGGTAGAGGGGATTCACACCTCCAGTCCCCTCTACCCTGGCTAACTTTGTATACAAGCTCCCTGCAACACCCAAGTGGGAGGGGTCTCCTTCCTGGAGGGGGTTCTTCCCCCTACCCTAGCTAGGGCTGTATACCAACCCCCCCACCAGACACCTAGGTGGGAGGAGTCCTCTGTTGATTCCCCTCTACCCTGGCTGCTTTGGTATAAGAGCTCTCCTTGACACACTGGAAGGAGGGGTCTCCTACCTGGAGGGGTAAGTCTTCTTTACCCTGGCTCAGGTGGTATACAAGCTCCCCGCTACACCCAGGTGGGAGGGGTTTCCTGTTTGGAGGTGCGAGTCCCCACTATCTTGGTGGCAATGGTATAAGTATTCCCTCACCCTGACACCCTGGTGGGAAGGTTCTTCAGCCTAGAGGGGCGACTTCCCTCTACCCTTGCTGCAGGGGTATACTAGCCCCCTCCAATACCCAAGTGGGAGGCATCTCCAGCTTGGAGGTGCGAGTCCCTGTATACTGGCTGCAACTGTATAAGAACACCCTTTAACACTCAGGTAAGATGGATCTCCTTCTTGGAGTGGCATATACACTATAACCTGGCTTTGAACTGTATAGGGCATCGCCCCCTTACTCCCTGATTGGAGGGTTCTCCCGCGTGGAGTGGAGAGTCCTCTCTGCCCTGGCTAAGATGGTATACAAGCTCCCCACGACATTCAGGAGGGAGGGGTTTCCTTTCTGGAGGGGTGAGTCCCCACTACCCTGGCTGTAGTGGTATAAGAGCTCCCTCCACACACTCACAGCTGGGAGGGTTCTCCCGCCTGGAGTGGCGAGTCCCCTTTTCCTGCCACTGACAACCAAGATTTAGGGGTCTCCCTCCTAGTGGGGTGAGTCCCCTCTCTGTTTGCTGCAGCGGTATATGAGCTCCCCCCCCCATAGCAAAATGGGAGAGCTCTCCTGCCTGGAGGAGCTAATACCCTCCACCCTGGCTAATGCAGTATACAAGCTCCTGGACACCCAGGAGGGAGGGATCTCCCACTGGAAAGTGAGAATTCACCTCTACCATGGCTAAGATGTTCTACAAGCTCTCTGTGATACACAGGTGGGATGGGTCTCCTGACTGAAGGGGCGGGTCCCCTTTTCCCTGGCTGAAGTGGTATACCAGCTTTCCCTGACAGCCAGGTGGGAGAAGTCTCCTGCCTGGATGCATGAGTTACCTCTACACTTGCTGTGGCAGAAAAGGAGCTCCCCCTGAATCCAAGGTGGGAGGGTCTGTGGCCTGGAGGGGCAAGTCCCCTCTACCCTGGCTGTGGTGGTATAGGAGATCCCATTGACACCCAATTGGGAGGAATCTCCCACCAGGAAGCTAGAATCCCCTGACAGCCAGGTGGGAGGGGTCTCCCACCTGGATGCATGATATCCCTTGCTGCAGCAGTATTGGAACTCTGCAGAACACCCAGGTTGGAGGGGTCTCCTGCCTTGAGGGGCGAGTCCCCTCTACCCTTGCTGGGGTTTTATATGAACTCCCTCCAACACCTAGGTGGGAGGGTTCATGGCTTGGAGGGGTGAGTCCCTTGTACCCTGGATGCTGCAATATAGGAGCTTTCCCTGCCACCCAGGTGGGAGAGATCTCCTTTCTTTCTGCAGTCCGGCTGCAGCAAAATAACGGGGGGGGGGGGGTGACAAGTAACTTGTGTACATTGATAGAGCAGGAGTGGGAGCCGTTTATTGTAGGACAGGAGGGGTATATATGCATTCCACACAGCTTATCTTAATTAACATAAACTAGATACAGCAGTCAACCAATAAGGAGTCTCCACACTTAATGGCTTTCTGGCACCATCTCACAAACCACTCCCCCTGGCAAAATGCCAGGTGCCATCTTGACTTGTTTACAGACTCTAACACTTTCTAGAGGGGCAAGTCGGCTCTACACTGTCTAAGGTCATATGGAAGCTCTCTGCGACATCCAGGTGGGAGGGCTCTCCCGCCTGGAGGGGCAAGTCCACTCTAACCTTCCTGCAGTGGTGTTTAACCCACCCCCGGGACACCCAATTGGGAGGGGTATACCACCTAGAGGGCAAGTGTCCTCTACCTTAGATTTGAGGGTGTTCAAGCTACCCCCAGACACCCAAGTCAGAGGGGTCTCCCTCAAGGAGGGGTGAGTCCCTTCTACCCTGACTTGGGTGGGATACGAGCCCTGCCACCCTACACTTAGGTGGGAGAGGTCTCCCACTTGGAGGGGTGAATCCACTCTATCAGGCCTGTGGCGGTAAAAGAACTCCCCTGATACTCCAGTTGGAGTGGTGTACCTGCTAAAGAGGAGAGTCCTTTCTACCCTGGCTGCTGCTGTATACATGCTCTCTCAGACACTCAGGTGGGTGGGGACTTTTTCCTGGATGGGCAAGTCACCTCTACCCTGGCTAAGGCGGTTTGCAAGCCCCCCTCTCACACTCAGGTGAAAGAGGTCTCCCACTGGAGTCACGAGTCCCCTCTACCCTGGATGGTGCTCTATAAGAGCTCCAGGAAAACCTAGGTTGGAGGGGTCTCCAGCCTAAAGAGGCGGACTACTCTACCCTGGCTGTGGAAGTATAGAAGCTCTCCCTGGCACCCAGGTGGGAGGGGGTCTCCCTCCTGTAGGGGTGAGTCCCCTGTACCCTGACTGTGGAGTTATTCTAGCTCCCCTAAACACACAGTGGGAGGGGTCTCCTACTTGGAGGGGTGAGTCCCCTATACTTTGGCTGGTGCCTTGTAAGATTTCCCAGGATAACCAGATGGGAGGGGTCTCCCACGTGCAGGGGTGAGTCCTCTCTATCCTGACTGTGGCAGTATACGAGCTGCTCCCCATACCCTGATGACAGGGGCCTCCCGCCTAAAGGGGTGAGTCCCCTCTATACTGGCTGCACCAGGAAACAAGCTCCCCCCAACACCCAGGTGGAAGTCTTCTCCCGCCTGGAAGGGCCAGTCCCTGCTACCTGGCTGTAGTTGTATATGAGCACCCCCAACACACACCCAAGTGGTAGGGGTCTCCCGCCTGGAGGGGTGAGTCCCCTATACCCTGGCTAAGGCTGAATACAAGCTCACCCTGACACCAATGTGGTTGGGGTCTCTCGCTAGGAGGATCAAGTCCCCTCTACCCTGGCTGCAGAGGTATAAGAGCTCCCTGTGACACCCTGGTGGGAGGGCTCACCCGCATGGAGGGGCGAGTCTCCTCTACAATGGCTGCGGTGTTAATCGAGGTCCCCTGACACCCAGATGAGTGGGGTCTTCTGCCTGGTGCAGGGAGTCCCTTTTACCCTTGCTGCAGCAGAATACATGATCCCCCAGACACCAATATGGGAGAGGTCCCCAGCCTAGAGGGGCGAGTCCCTTCTAACATATATAAGGTGGTATACATGA
The DNA here is from genome assembly GCF_021218885.2 of Marmota monax. Lineage (NCBI taxonomy): Eukaryota > Metazoa > Chordata > Mammalia > Rodentia > Sciuridae > Marmota > Marmota monax. The sequence goes on along the minus strand of NW_026695198.1, from coordinate 967,332 downwards.
TCCCTGTTACACCCAGGTGGAAGGTGTCTCCTGCTTAGAGGGGCGAGTCCCCACTACCCTGGCTCCAGTGGTACACGAGCCCCTCCCCCAACACACCTAGGTGGGAGGGGTCTCCCGCCTGGAGGGGCGAGTCCTGTCTTCCCTAGCTATCAGAGTGTAGGAGACCCCTTGGACACCCAGGTGGGAGGGGTCTCACAAACAGAGAGGTGAATCCCCTCTACATTGGCTACTGCACTATATGAGCTCGCCCTGACACCTGGTGGGAGGAGTCTCCTGCCTGGTGGGGCAAGTACACTCTGCCCTAGTTTTGGTGGTATTAGGTGGGAGGCATCAGCCACCTGTTGGGGCAATTCCCCTCTACCCTGGCTAAGGTTCAATATAAGCTCCCCACCACACCCAGGTGGGAAGGGTTATTATCTGGATGGGCGAGTCTCCACTACCCTGGCTGCAGCAGTATAGGTGCTCCACCCACACTCAGGTTAGAGGGGTCTCTTGACTGGAGGGATGAGTCCCCTCTACCCTGGCTGCAGCAGTATTGGAGCTTCCCTGACACCCAGGTGGGAGGGGTCTCCCGCCTGGAAGGACTAGTCCGCTCTGCTTTGACTGGTGCCCTATAAGGGCTCCCTGGATACCCAGGTGGGAAGAGTCTTCCACCTACAAGGGCGAACTCCTCTACCCTGGCTGTGGCAGTACATGAGCTCCCCCAGACACCCTGGGGGGAGGGGTCTCCCGCCTATAGGGGCGAGTGTAATCTACCCTGGCTGCAGCAGAATTCAAGCTCCCCCTGAAAACCAGGTGGGAGGTGTCTGCCAACTGGAGGGGCGGAGTCCCTGCTACCATGGCTCCAGCAGTATATGAGGCCCCCCCACACACAAACCTATGTTGAAGGGGTCACCTGCCTGGAGGAACGAGTTGCCTTTACCATGGCTGCTGGGGTATACCAGCTTCCATGACACCCAGGGGGGAGGGGTCCCCGTCCTGGAGGGGCGAGTCCACTCTCCCTTGGCTGTGGTGGCATACAAGCTCCATCCGACACCCACGTGGGAGGCGTCTTCTGCCTGGAGGGATGAGTCTGCTCTACCCTAGCTGCAGCAGTATACAAGCTCCCCCAAACTACCTAGAGGGAGGGGTCTCCTGCCGCAGTCTGGCTGCAGCAAACTAGCCGGCGGGGTGATGAGCAACTTGTGTAGATTGATACAGCAGGAATGGGAGCCCTTTATTGTAGGACAGGAGCGGTATTTATACATTCCACACAGCTTATCTAATTAACATAAAATAGATACAGCAGTCAACCAATAAGAAATCTCCACACTTAATGGCTCGCTGGCTCCACCTGACAAACCACTCCCCCTGGCAAAATGCCAGGCTCCATCCAGACTTGTTTACAGACTCTAACATTAATCACTCCCTCTGGCAAAATGCCAGGCACCATCCAGACTTGTTTACAGACCTTAACAGTCTCCCGCCTAGAGTGGTGAGTACCCTCTACCCTGGGTGTGGCAGTGTACAAACTCCCCCAGACACCCAGGTGGGAGGATCTCCCACATGGAGGGGCTAGTCCCTCTATTCTTGCTGAGGCAGTATAGGAGCACCCCCAGCACTCACGTTAGAGGGGAATCTTGACTGGAGGGTCAAGTCCTCTCTTCCCTGGATGCAGAGGTATTCAAGCTTCCCCCAGCACCCAGGTAGGAGGGGTCTCTCGTCTGGAGGGGCAAGTCCCCTTTCCCCTGGCTGCATCAGTATATGAACTCTACCAACAAGCAAGTGGGGGGGCATCCAGTCTAGTGTTAGGAGTCCCCTCTACACTGACTACGGCAGTATACAAGCTCCCCCAGGCACTCAGGTAAGAGGGGTATCCCGCATGGAGGGGCAAGTCCCTTCTACCCTAGCTAATGCCATATACAAGCTTCCCAGTGAAACCCAGTTTGGAAGGGTCTCATGCCTGGAAGGGCGAGTCCCTCTACTTTGGCTGGTGCTCTGTCAAAGCTCCTTGGAAACCCAGGTGGGAGGGGTCTCCCTACTGCAGGGGTGAAACCCTCTGCCCTGACTTTGGTTGTATAGGAGATCCCCCTGACACCCTGGTGGGAGGGGTCTCCAAACTGGAGGGGCGAGTCCCCTTTACTCTGGCTGCGGAGGTATGGGAGCTACCCTGACACCCAGGTGAGAGGGGAATCTCCCCTGGTGGGGCTAATCCCCACTACCCTGGCTGCTGAGGTATATGAGCTTCCCCTTGCTTACACCAAAGTGGGAGGGGTCTCCCGCCTAGAGTGGTGAGTCTTTTCTACCCTGGATGTTGCAGTGTAGGAACTCCCCTGACACCCAGGTTAGAGTGGTCTCTTGCCTATAGGGGTGAGTCCCCTCTCCTCTGGCTTCAGAGGATTAGAAGCTCCCCCAACACCCAGGTAAGAGGGGTGTCTCCCCTGTAGTGGTGAGTCCCTGCTACCCTAGCTATGGCTGTATATGAGTCCCACCCTCCAACACCCAGGTGGGAGGGGTTTCCAGCCTGGAGGGGCTAGTTTCCTGTATCCAGGCTGTGGTGGTATGATGAGGGCCACAACCAAGTTAAGATGGTGCCTGGCAGTATGCCAAGAGGAGTGGTTTGTGAAATAATACCAGCAAGCCATAAAGATGATGAGGATTCCTTAATGACTGACTGCTGTGTCAAGATGATGTCAATTAAGTTAACCTGTGTGTAATTAGTTGGGTATATATACCTCTACAGTCCAGCAGAGAGGTGGCTCCGGCTACCCTGGGTGCCCGCTACTTTGAGTTCTCAGTTCCTGCTGAGTTCACTGGCAATAAAGTAGTTCCTGTTCCAACCTTCAAGTTGCTTGTCACCTCTAGGTTATTTTGCCTAGCCAGATTTGGGCAACATAGTCGGACTACGGCAGTGGTATACGTGTTCCTACTGATTCCCAGGTGGGATGGGTCTTCCATGAGGTGGGCGAGTCTCCTCTACCTTGGTTGCAGCAGTATTGGAGCTTCCCCTGACACCCAGGTGGGAGGGGTCTCCCATCTGGAAGGATGATTCCCTCTACCTTTTGCTGGTGCCCTATAAGGCCTCCCTGGACACCCAGGTGGGAGGGGTCTTCCACCTGCAGGGGCAAACCCCTCTACCATGAATGCTGGGGTATATGGGCTCACATGACACCCAGGTGGGAGGAGTTCCCACCCTGGATGGGCGAGTCACTGCTACCATGGCTGCAGAGATATAAGAGCTCCACACAACACCCATGTGAAAGGGGTCTTCCGCCTGGACTTATGAGTATGCTCTACCCTGGCTGCAGCAGTATTAAAGCTTCCCCTGACACCCAGGTGGGAGGAGTCTCCCGACATCAGTGGTGAGTCTCCTCTTCCCTGGTTGTGCCTGTGTATGAGCACCCCCAGACACCCAGGTGGAAGGGGTCTCCCTCATTGAGGAGTGAGTCACCTCTATTCTGGATGAGGCAGTATAGGACCTCCCACCTACACCCAGGTTAGAGGAGTCTCTTGACTGGAGGGCCAAGTACCCTTTACCCTGGCTGTGGCAGTATTCAAGCTTGCCCCCAACACCCATGTGGGAGCAGTCTCCCACCTGGAAGGGTGATTCCCCTCTCCCCCGGGTGTGGTAAGGTACAAGCTCCCTGATACCCAGGTGAGAGGAATCTCTGGCCTGAAGCAACAAGTTCTCTCTACCCTGTCTGCAGCATTATACAAGCTATCCCAGACACCCAGGTGGGAGGGTCTCCTGCATGGAGGGGCAAGTCCCCTCTACCCTGGCTAAGGCTGTATACAAACTCACCCTACCCCAAAGCACAGGTGAGAGGCATCTTTCACCTGCATGGGCGAGTCCCCAATACCCTGGCTGCACAGTATAGGAGCTTCCCCGACACCCAGGTTAGATTGTTCTATTGACTGGAGGGGCAAGTCCCTTCTACCCTGGCTGCAGCAGTATTGGAGCTTCCCCTGACACCCAAGTGGGAGGGGACTTCCACCTGCAGGGGCAAACCCCTCTACCCTGGTTGTCGCAGTATAGGGGCTCCCGAGACACCCTGGTGGAAGTGGTCTCTCCCCTGGAGGGGTGAGTCCTTGCTACCCTGGCTGCAGCAGTATTGGAGCCCTCACACCCACACATGCAGGTGGGAGGTGTCTCCCGCTTGGAGAGTAGAGTTGCCTCTATCATTGTTGCTGGCGTATATGAGCTCCCATGGCTCCCAGGTGGGAGGATCTCCTACCTGGAGGGGCAAGTTATCTCTACTTGGCTTCGGCGGTATATGAGCTCCACATGACACCCATGTGAAAGAGGTCTTCCCCCTGAAAGGTCGAGTATGCTCTACCCTGGCTGCAGCTGTATACAAGCTTCCCCTGATACGCAGGTGGGAGAGGTCTCCTGCTTTCTGTGGTGAGTCCCCTATACCCTGGATGCAGCATATGAGCTCCCCAATACACACAGGAGAGGAAGGGTCTCTCCTCTGGAGGGGAGAGTCCCTGTTACCATGGCTGCCATGGTATACAAACCCCCTCTGACAACCAGTTGGGTGAGGTCTCCTGCCTAGACTGGTGAGTCCTCTCTACCATGGCTGGGGTGGTATAGGAGCTCCCCCCAACACCCAGGTGGGTGTCTCGACTGGAGGGGCAAGTTCCTTATACCTTGTCTGCAGCTGTATAGGAGCTCCCCCTCTTAACCAGGGTGGAGGGTATCCTGCCTGGAGGGACTAGATCAGTCTACACTGGCTTTGGCTATATAAGAACTCCCCCTGACACTCAGGTGGGAGAGTTATCCCACCTGGAAGGGCGAGTCCCCAGTATCGTGGCTTCAGCGGTATAGGAGCTCCCCAGGACATCTAGATAGAAGGGGTCTCCTGCCTGGATGGGAGAGTCCCCTCTAATATGGCTTTGTCAATATAAGAGCTCCCTCTGACACCCAGGTGGGAAGGGTCTTCTGCCTGGAGGGGCAAATCCACTCTACTTTAGCTGCAGTGGTTTACAAGCTCCCACTGGATACCCAGGTGGGAGGGGTTTCCCTACTGCAGGGGTGAGTCCCCTCTACCCTGGCTAAGGCGATACAGGAGTTACCCCCATTATAAGGTGGAAGGTGTCTGTCACATGAAGGTGTGAGTCACCTCTATCCTAGCTGCTGGGGTATATGAGCTCTACCTGAAAGCCAAATGGCAGGGGTGTTCCGCCTGGAGGGGCAAGTCCCCTCTACCCTGGCTAAGGTGGTATAGGAGTTTCCCCCATTCCCAGGTGGGAGGTGTCTCTCACCTGCTGTGCAAGTCACCTCTAACCTGGCTGCTGGGGTATATGAGCTCCATCTGACACCCAGGTGGGAGGGGTATCCCGCCTGGATGGGCAAGTCCCTTCTACTTTAGCTCTTGCCATATAAGAGCTTCCAGTACATACAGGTAAGAGGGGCTTCCACCTGGAGGGGCGTGTTCCCTCTACCCTGCTGTGGCAGTATAGGAGCTCCCGTACACACCCATGTGAGAAGGGTATCCCGTGTGTAGGGGTGAGTTCCCTCTACCCTGGCTGCTGCCATAATCAAGCTCTCTCAGACACCCAGGTGGAAAGGGTCTCCCGATTCAAAGGATGATTCCCCTCTAGCTTGGCTGCAGAGGTATAGGAGCATACCCAGACACCAAGGTGGCAAGGTTCTCCCCTTGGAAGGGCAAGTCCACTCTACCCTTGCTGCAGTCATAGAGAAACTCCCCCTGAAACACAGATGGGAGGGTTCTCCCACCTGGATGTGAGTGTTCCCTCTAACCTGGCTGCTTTGTTATAGGAACTCCCCTGACATTGCATTGGGAGGAGTCTCATGCCAGGAGACTAGAGTCCTCTCTATCATGCTGCAGCAGTATAGGAGCTCCCCAGGACATCAGGTGGAAGGGTCTCCCATGTGGAAGGTAGAATTTCCTCTACACCGCCTGCATTGGTATAGGACATCCCCTAACACCCAGGTAGATGGGGTCAACAGCCTGAAGGAGTAATCCACTCTTGCCTGGCTGCTGCCATATAGGAGCTCCTCAGGACACCCAGGTGAGAGGGGTCTCCCGCCTGAAGGGGAAAGTACCCTCTACCATGTCTGCTGTGGTATAAGAGCTCCCCCTTATACCCAGGTAGGAGGGGTCTCCTGCCTGGAGGGGTGAATATCCAGTACACTGGCTGCAGGGTATACAAACTCCACCACCGACACTCGAGTAGGAGGGGTCTTCCTCTTGTATGGGTGAGTTGGCTTTACCTTAACTGCAGAGATATAGGAGCTTCCCCCCAACACACGGAGGTGTGAGGGTCTCCCGGCTGTAGGGTTGAGTCCCTTCAACCCTGGCTGCAGGGGTATAAGAACCCCTTCCTACCCTCAGGAGGGAGGGGTCTCCCACATCAGTGTGGGTGTCGCTGTTACCCCAGGTAGCCAGACATCCCTGTGGGAAGGGTCTTCAGCATGGAGGGGTGAGTCCCTTCTACCCTGGCTAAGTCGGTATAGGAGTGACCCCCATTCCCAGGTGGGAGGTGTCTTTTCTGGAGGTTTGAGTTGCCTATATCCTGGCTGCTGGGGTATATGTACTCCACCTGACATCCAGGTGGGAGGGGACTTCCACCTGGAGGGGCAATTCCACTCTACCCTGCCTGCAGCAATATACCAGGTGTGAGTCGCTCTACCCTGGCTGCTGGGGTATATGAGCTCCACCTGACACCCAGGTGGAAGGGGTCTTATGCCCAGAGGGGCGAGTCATCTCTAACCTGGCTGCAGCATATACATTTCCCCCAAACACACATGTGGGAGGGGTCCCCTGCATAAAGGGGTGGTTTCCCTCTATCCTGGCTGCTGTGGTATAGGAGCTTTCCTGACACTGAGTTGGGAGGAGTCTCCCTGCTAGAGGGGAGGATGCCTTATATCCTTCTTGCAGCAATATAGGAGCTCACCAGGACATCCAGGTGGAAGGGGTCTCGCGCCTGGAGGGGAGAGTCCCTTCTACCCTGGCTGTGGTGGTGTATGACGTCCCACAGACACTCAGGTGAGAGGGGTCACCCGCTTGGAAGGGCGAGTTCTGTCTAACCTGCCTGTGGCAGTATATGAGCTCCCCCTGACACCCAGGTTGGAGGGGTCACCAGCCTAGAGAGGCGAGTCCCATCCAATCTAGCTCTGGAGATATAGGAGCTCCCCCCCCCCCACACTCAGGAGAGAGAGGGTTTCTTGCCTTGAGGGGTGAGTCCACTCTACAATGGTTGCAGCAGGATAAGAGCTCCCCCTGACAACCAGGTGAAAGGGTTCTCCTGCCTGGAAGGGCGAGTCCCTGCTACCCTGGCTAAGGCAGAATACAAGCACACCCTGGCACCAAGATGGGAGGGTTCTCTTGCCTGGAGAATGTGTCCACTCTTCCTGGCTGCTGCAGTATAAGAGCTTCCCCTGACACCCAGGAGGGAGGAGTCTTCTACCTGGAGGGGCAAGTTGGCTCTCTCCTGGCTGCTGCTGTATAGGAGCTCCCCCAGACACTCAGAAAGGAGGGGCAAGTCCCCTCTACCCTGGCTAGGTCTGTATACAAGTTCCCCTCCATCATACCCACGTGGGAGGGGTCTCCAGTATGGAGGTCAAGTCCCCTCTACCCTAGCTACTGCAATATATGAGCTCCCCCTGACACCCTGGTGGGATTGCTTTCCCACCTGGAGGGGCAAGAACCCTTACCCTGTGGTATATGAAATCCCCTGACATCCAGGAGGGAGGAGCTTTTTGCCTGGAGGGATGAGTCCCCTCTACCATGGCTAAGGTGTTAAACCAGCTCCAGGTGATACCCAGTTAGAAGAGGTATCCCGCCTGGAGGGGAAAATCCCCTCTTTCCTGACTGTTGCAGTGTAAGAGCTCCCCCTGACACCAGGTAGAAAGAGTCCCCCATCTAGAGCAGTGAATCTCCTGTACCTTAGCTGTGGAGGTATACAAGCTTCCCCAGACACCCAAGTGGAAGGCATCTCAGGACTGCAAGAGTGAGGCTCCTCTACTCTGACTGCAGAAGTATAGGAGCTTCCCCAGACACCCAGATGGAAGGGGTCTCCCGACTGGAAGGGCAACTCTCCTCTTACCTGGCTGCAGCTGTATAGGAGATCCCCTGACACCCAGGTGGGAGGGGTCTCTCACCTGGAGCAGCGAGTCCTCTCTACCCTGGCTGCAGTCCTATATGAGCTCCCCCCACACCCAGGTGGGAGGGGTCTCCAGTCTGGAGGAGCAAGTAGCTTCTACCCTGGATAAGGTGGTATACAAGCTACCTGAGACACCCAGGTGAAAAAGATTTCCTGCCTGGAGAGGCGAGTCCTCTCTACCCTGGCTGCTGGAGTACAGGAGCTCTCCTGACACCCAGTTGGGAGGAGTCTCCCGCCTGGATGGTAGAGACCTATGGACTCTGCCTGTGGTGTATAGGAGCCCCCACTGACACCCAGGTTTTAGGAGTCTCCCAACTGGAGGGGCGAGTCCCCTCCACCTTGGCTTTGGAGATATATGAGCTCCCCCCCCATCCAGGAGGGAGGGGTCTCTTGCCTTGAGTGGCAAGTCCCATCTACAATGGTTGTGGCAGGATAAGAGTTCCCCCTGAAAACCAGGTGAAAGGGGTCTCCTGCCTGGAGAGGGGAGTCTCTGCTACCCTGGATCCAACACCCAGGTGGGATGGGTCTACCCTCTGGAGGGGCGAGTTCCCTCTATCCTGGCTAAGGCAGAATTCAAGCTGGCCCTTGTACCAAGATGGGAGGGGTCTCTCACCTGCAGGGGCCAGTACGCTCTTCCCTGGCTGCTGCTGTATAGGAACTCCCTGAGACACCCAGGTGAGAGTGGTCTTCTGCCTAGAGGTGTGAGTCCCTTCTACCCTGGCAGCAGTGGTGTAGGAGCTCCCCGGACAAGCCGTTGTGAGGGGTTCTGTGGCAAAGAGGGGCGAGTCCCCTCTACCCTGGCTACAGCGGTATCTGAGACCCCACCCCATACCCACATTGGAGGGGTCTCCAATATGGAGGGGTGAGTCCCCTCTACCCTGGATGCTGTGGAATATGACCTCCCCTGACACCCAGGTAGGAGGAGTCTTTCACCTGGAGGGGTTAATACCCTCTACCCTGGCTAAGGGGTTATACAAGATCCCTTGACACCAAGTTGAGAGGGGTCTCCTCCCTGGAGGGGAGAGTCCCCACTACCCTGGCTGTAGTGGTTTATATGAGCTCCCTCACCCAGAACTAGGTGGGTGGGGTCTCCAGCCTGGAGGGGCAAGTATACTGAATGGGACAGTATACTGGATGGGACAGTATACTGGATGGGACAGTATACTAGCTCCCCCTGACACCCAGGTGGGAAGAGTCACCCGTCTAAAGTGGCGAATTTGCCCTACCCTTCCTGTGTGTGTATAGGAGCTCTCCTGGACACCCAGGTGGAAGGGGTCTCTTCCCTGGATGGGAGAGGTCCCCTCTATCCTGGGTATGGTGGTATAAGTGCTCCCCCTGACACCCCGGTGGGAGGCATATCCTGCCTGGAGGGGCGAATCCCTTCTACCCTGGCTGTGACAGCATAAGAGCTTCCCTTGACACCCAGGTAGGAAGAGTCCCCCACCTAGAGCAGTGAATCCCCTCTACCCTAGCTAAGGAGGTATACAAGCTTCCTCAGAAACACAGATGGGAGGGATTTCCCAACTGGAGGGGCAAGTCCCCTCTACCTTATCTTTGGTGGTATACTAGCTCACCCCAACACCCAGGTGCAAGAGTTCTCCCACCTGGAGAGGCGAGTCCCCTCTATTTAACTGGTGCCATATAAGAGTTCCCAGGACACCCACGTGGAAGGTGTCTCCCAACTGGAGGGGTGAGTCCCCTCTACCCTGGATGGAAGTTATAGAAACTCCCCCAGACACCCAGGTGGAAGGGGGTTTGCCAACTGGAAGGGCGAGTCCTCTCTAACCTGGCTGCAGTGGTATAGGAGCTCCCATAACACCCAGGTGGGAGGGGTCTCTCTCCTGGAGGAGTGGGTCCCTTCAACCCTGGCTATGGCGGTATAGCTTTCTTAACACCCAGGTGGGAGGGATCTCTTGCTTGGAGGGGCGAGTCCCTGCCAACCTTGCTGCAGTGGTATAGGAGCCCCACCACGACACCCAGGTGGGAGGAGTCTCCAGCCTGGCAGGGTGAGTCCCCTCTATCCTGGCTGTGGTAGTATATGAGCTCCCCTCTAAACCCAAGTAGGAGGGGTCTTCTCCTGACGGGGCGAGCCCCCTCTAACCTGGCTGCGATGTTTTACAAGATCCCCCAGACACCCAGGTGGGAGAGGTAGGTTTCAGGCCTGGTGGCACGAATACCATCTACCCTGGTTGGTGCAGTGTACTACCTCCTCTGACACCCAGTTGGGAGGTGCCTCTTGCCTGGAGTGTCGAGTCCCCTCCACCCTGCATGTAGAGGTATATGAATTCCCTCAGACATCCAGATGAGAGAGGTCTCCCGCCTGGAGGGTTGAATTTCTTTTACCCTGGCTGCAGCTGGATCCTTCCCTACAAACCCAGGTGGGAGGGGTCTCTTGCCTGGAGGGGCAAGTCCCCTCCACACTGGCTGAGGCAGAATACAAGCTAGCCTGGACACCAAGGTGGGAGGGGTCTCTCGCCTGGAGGAGCCAGTCTGCTCTACACAGGATCCAGAGGTATAAGAGCTCCCACAAACATACATGTCCCTTTTCATTCACCCAGGCCCAAGTGCTAGTTCTTGACCCTACATTACTGGGCCCATCTCCTTGCTTGAGCCCTTGGCCATCCTTCTCGGGGACCCTGTCCCTTGGTTTCAGTCCCCTTTTACCGCCCCCCTCCTGTGACTCCCCTCTTTTCCCCTTAAGCTGAGGTATCCTGGCACTGCCCAGACCCTTTCTGCTCCCCCCATTTCTTTCTAGCCTGGACTCTTCAAATGCATCCTGGCTGCCCTTCTACCACACCCCAAACTCTGCACCACAGGTATCACCTCACAGTGCCCACTTTTGCTCCTCCTTTGGTCCAGGTCCCTCTCTGAGGATCTACTCACCTGAGGCAGATGAGCGGAATTGGCTGGGCTCCACACCCTGAATGCTCCCAGTGGGAAACAGCCCTGCCACTCGACTCTGTCCCCTTTTCTACTTTAACCTTGATGCCTGGCAGTTAACATGTAACTTTCTCCAACCCAGCCCTGAAAAATCCCCTCCCTTCTCTCCAGCGCCTTCTCGCCTTGCATGCTGCCAGTACCTCAACCCAGCCTTCCCTAACCTTGGTCCATTGAACTCCAGTTCCAGGGTCTGCCTGCTCACCTGAGCCCTTGACCACTTTAGAGTAGCATGGAGTCTCTTTGTGTTGGGTCTGACCTGGAGGCCTCTTGCTTGTGCCCGCCAGCGGGCTCCCCTAGGTGCCCCTTGCACTTTTCTCTGTCTTCTGGTCCTCATGCAACCCCTTCATAGCTTTCCCCACGTGAATTCCTCTGGAGCTTGAGGTCTCCTTCTCTTTGGGTCTCTCATCAAAGAATGGTCCGGTGGGTCCCTTTCCTGGAATGCTGGCTTGGGTCCTGGGTCTCTCCCCTTTGAGCACCAACCAGGACCTGTCACCATGCCCTCCCATAGCCTTCCTCTTGTCCCCCTTCCTAGCCAGGCCTCCATGGCCAGGTCCCTGGTCATGGATTCTAATCTGGACCAGAGCACTTTAAGATAAAGAGAGCCCTGCCCCTTGCCTGGGTCCCGTGCTCTTTCAGTGCTAGATCCTGCACCCAGAATCTTGACACCTGGCAGTGACCCTGGACCTGTACCTACCTGCCCCTGTTGGATCCCCTCCCTTCCCACCCACATCTTGTCCACTGTCCTGAACCCACTGCCCCAGCTCCAGATCTTGGCTCTCCATTCCTTTTTCTGGCTCCTTGCTTGAGCCTCTGATGGCCCTTGTTGCCCAGAGCATGCCTGAGCATTGATTGTGGGCCCCTTGCTTGGGCTGCTTCCCTACTCTCCTTGGTGTTCCTTCACTGCAGTCCACGAATGCCGCCTGACTGCCCTTCCCTGCCCTTCCCTGTTCTCCCCTGGTGTAGGCCCTCCTCTAGGTCCTAACCTGTGCTCCTTGCTGGGGTCCAGGCCCTACCCCACAAGCATCTGTCCTCTGGCCCTTCCTGCTGTGCCCTTCTTTTGTTCCTGTCCCTGCCAAGCCCCCTTTCCTGATGCCTTTCCCAGGATTCACACCCACACCAGGAGAGTGGACCTGGCCTATTGGCTCTTCTGGCTCCCTAAGGGAAAATGTAGCCCTTCCCCTTGCCTGGGCCCTTTGGCCTCCTTCAGCCCTGGTCCTGCTCTCCAACCCTGAGACTTATCCGTGGACGTGGGCCTTGAGCATTCCTCCCTGTGTGCCAGCAGATCCCCTATCTCCTCTCCCAACTCTCCCCAGCCCTGCTCTGGTACAGGTGCCTCCCTGAGGATCTACTTACCTGGGGAAGAGGAGTGGAATTGGCTGGCCTCTGTGCCCTGAAGGTTCCTATGGGAAACAGAGCCCAGCCCCTCACCTGGGTCCCTTTGGCTGCCCGAACCCTGGACCCTGGTAGTGGACATGGCTCTTGTGCAGACCTTTCTCTGCTCCATCCCCTCCCTTCCCTCCACTGTCCTCTCCCCTTGATTGCTGCTCCTACCCCAACCCAGAACTCCAAAACCCTGACCCTTTGTGCTCCAGTCTTCGGGCTTGGTTCCTTGCCTGGGCCCCTGACTGTGTTCGATTGTCCTGTGGGGTAGTGTCACGTGGCTTTATGTGGCATCTCTTTGTGTGGGTTCAGCCAACTACCTCACTCCTCTTGATGCCCCTTGCACTGACCACTCGCCAGTTGTTTCCTCATCCTCACATCTCACTTCCTCCCCTTCCCTACTTTCCCCTTGTTGGTCCCTTGCTTCTTGCATCTCTCATCATCTTGGGTCAGGTTGGTAAATTGACTGGACTCTTTGCTTGGTTCCTGGATCTTGCCGCACTCTACACCCACTATGATCTCATGTTGAGCCCACCAACCCCGCCGCCTTCCTCCTGGCCCCCTTCCATTGCCAAAAATTTTGTCCAGTCCCTGGCCCTGGATTGTCATCTGTACCAGTGTGCATTATAGGAAACAGAGCCCTGCCCCTGGCCTGGGGCCTTTGCTCTCCCTGGGCCATTGGTACTGCCCCCCGAATCCTGAAACCTGGGCTTGAAGCCTGCCTCCACCCTGCTGGATCCCTTGCCTTCTCTCTCCAACATTTTCCACTTACTTGAGACTCCTGCCCCAGCCCTTGGCTGTTCATTCCCTACCTGGCTCCTCAGTTGAGCCTCTGGTGGCCATGCTTGCTCAGTGTTTCCCTGTGCTTGGTGTGTGGGCCCCTCTTTAAGGCTACTTCTATGCTACCCTTGGATTCCCTCTACTTCAGTACCCTAGTGCAGCCCCACCTTACCTGCCCTGCCCATCCCTGCTCTCCCTTGACCTGGGTCCTCCTCTAGGTCCCTAACCTGGGCTCCTTGCTTGTATTCTGGCCCACATTCCACTGATACCAATGCTCTGGCCCTTCAGGCTGTGCCCTCCTTTGGCCCTACTCTCCTCCCTGTTGCTGCCAGGCCCATTTTCCTGTTCTCTTCCCTAAGATACTCACCCAGGCCAGGAGACTGGACAAGGCCTCTTGGCCCTGTGGGCTCCATTTTGTTAAACATAGCCCTTCCACTTTCCTAGGCCATTTGGCCTCCCTCAGCCCAGGCCCTTCTCCTGGACGCTGACACCTTGCAGTGGGCCTGGGCCTTGAACCTCCCTCCTTTGCCCCACCAGCTCCCTGACTTGCCTCCTTCCCCTCACCAGCCCTGTCCATTTTCATGCACCTCTGGCCCTGGCCCTTGCATTTGTCTCTCTGTTCCTCGGCCTGACTCTTTGCTTGAGCCCCGTGCCATTCTGCTTGAGGACCTTGCTCATCTGCCTTGATTTCAGGCCCCTTACTCGGGACCCTGATATGCCTCCCCTCTGTTTTCCTTCTGCTGTGGTATCCTGGCACTCCCTGGACCCTTACCTCCACTGATTCTGCCTAGAATGGGCTCCTTTATTAGGTCCTTGCTCCCCACCAACTCCACCCCATGTCTGGAAGAAAGGCCTTTCCTCACAGTCCCCTCCTTTGGCCCACCTTTTCTGCTGGTCTCTCTCTAAGGATCTACTCACACAGGGCAGACTACTGGCCTCTACATCCTGAAATCTCCCTATGGAAAAACAGCTCTGCCCCTTGTCTGATTTCCTTCACTGCCAGAAACCTGAAACCTGACAGGGGAAATGTGCTTTGCTCCAGACATGCACCATTCCGTCCCTTCCCTCACCTGCCCTCTGGCCTTCAATGCTGCTACAAAACCAACGCAGCATCGCTGACCCTGAACCTCCAACTGAAGCCCTGACTGTGTGCCCAAGTCCCATGGCATCCTGTGGCTTTGCCTGGTTTCATTTCGTTTTGGGCCCCCTGGCATGCTTCTCTTGGTTATCTTATGCTTCCAGCTGACCCCACCTTCTCGTGTCACCCCTTTCTTCCCATCCCCTAGTGTTTTAACTGGGTACACCCAGAAGCCTCTTGCTCTTTGGGTTCCTCATTTTTGGTTGGTTGGATGGGACTCTTGCCTGGGCTCCTTGCTTGGGTCCTGGCTATGGGCCCTCTCCGCATCCACCGAGACCCTGCACTGTGCCCTCGTGTTGCTCTCTTCCTGGACCCCATCCCTTGCCAGGCCCCCTTTGCCCATTCAATAGCCCTGGATTCTCATCTGGGACAGGGAACCTTATGGGAACAGATCCCTGCCCCTCGCTTGGGTCCCTTGCTCTCCTTTGACCCTTCGTCCTAAACAAGGAACTTGGACACATGGCAGTGGCCTTGGGCCTCGAACCTGCCTGTTGCTTCTCAGAGCCCCTGCCTTCACTCCCCAGACCTGTATACTGTTCTGAGTCCTCTGCCACAGCTTTGGCTCTCTGCTCTGAATTCCCTGGCCTGGCTCCTCCCTGGAGCTTCCTGTGTCCCTTCTTGCTCCCAGTGTCTCTACCCTGGGCTTTGACTTGTGCCCCTCACTTGGACAAATTTTCTGCTGCCCTTGACTTCCCTTCCTTGCATAACACTAGTGCTGCCCACCTGCCCAGTCCTGCCCTTCCCTGCTCTGACCTGGCATGGGACCACATCTAGGTCCCTAGTCTGGTCTCCTTGCTGGGGTCCTGGCCCCCAACCCAACAGCATATACATTCTCCAGCCGATTCTGCTGTTCCCTTCATTGGATCTCATGTTTTCCCTGTCCCTGCCACAGCCCTTTTCCTGATCCCTTTAGTAGGATGCACACCAGGGGTGAGGACTTGATTGGCTTTTGGCCCTTTGAGCTTCCTTTGGGAAAATGTGGCCCTGCCCCTTGCCTGGGCCCTTTGGCTTCCATAAGCCTGGACACTACTCCCCAACCCTGACACCTAGCAGTGGACCTGGTCCTTGATCCCTCTTCTCCCTGCACCACCCGATCCCATTTCTATTCTCCCTCCCCTCCCCAGCCCTGTCAATTTTCATAAGACACAATCCTAGGTCCTATCACTTGGCTCTCCATTTCTAGACCTCGTCTCTTGCTTGAATCCCTGGCTGCCCTTCTCGAGGATCCTTTCCCTGTCCCGTGATTTCAGGCCCATATTTCCGGCCCCATCCTGGGCATCCTCTCTGTTCCCCTTGTACTGTGGTATACTGGCACTGCTTGGACCCTCCAATCCTTCTGTTTCTCCCTAGCCTGGGATTCTCAAAGGGATCCTGCCTCCCTACCAACCCCGCCCCCGATTCCAGATGCAAGGTATCCCCTCAATGTGCTCTTCTTTGGCACTCATTTTTTCCTGGTCTCTCTATGAGGTTCTACTCACCTGGGGCAGAAGAGTGGAATTGGCTGGCCTCTGGGCCCTGAAGGCTCACTATGGAAAAATCAGCCCTTTCTCTCGCTGGGCCCCCTTCGTCTTTCAAATCTTGACACCTGGCTGTGGACTTGGGCCATCCACTGACATTTTTCTGCACAATCATCTCCCTTCTCTCCCCTACCATTTAGCCTTGCATGATGCTCCTACTCCAACTCAGCCGTCTATAACCCTGATATTTCACACTCCAGTTCCCGGACCTGGCTGCTCTTCTGATTCCCAGACACTGTTCCTCGTGTTGTGTGGTATCGCAAGGTGTCAATTCACTTTGGGGATTACCTGGGGCCCCTTGATTCTGCCCCTAAATGAATTCCATTTGGTGCCCTTTGCTATGCCCTCTGTTTCTACATCCTAGCACCAACCCTTCCTCTCCTTCCACTTGCGTTTCCCCTGAAGTGTTGGCCTCCTGCTGTTTGGGTCTTTAATGCTCTGTTGGTGGGATCGGTCCCTTGTCTGCGATCCTAGCTTTGGTCCTAGCTCTTGCCCCTCTCCACACCCACCATAACACCCCACCCTGCCCTCCCTCCCATCATCCTTCTCATGGCCCCCCATCCCTTGCCAGGCCCCTGTCTGGGCAGGGCACCTCATGGGAAAGAGAGCCCTGTCCCTTGCCAGGGCCTCTTGTTCTCCCTGGGCCCTTGGTCCTACTCTTAGAAACTTGAGTCTTGGCAATTGCCTTGGGCCTGGAGCCTGCCTCCCCACTGCCTTATGCCTTGCCTTCCCTCCTCTGCCATGTCCACTGTCCTGATCCCCTGGCCTCAGCCCTGGCCCTTGTCTCTCAATTTCCTGGCCTATCTCCTCACTTGAGCCTCTGGTGGCTCTTCTTGTTCTGTGCTTCCTTGAGCTTGTACTAGGGACTTGTCTTTTGGGCTGCTTCCCTGCTCCCCTTGGTTTCCCTGCATGGGAGAACCCTAGTACTGCCTTCCTGCCCAGCTCCACCCTTTCCTGCTCTTTCAGAATGGGGCCCTCATCTAGGTCCCTAGCCTGATATACCTTCTGGGGTCCTGGCCTTCCAACCATCAAGAGGTGTCTTCTGTCACTTGCTGCTGTGCCCTCCTAGGGACCTCTTGTTGTCACTGTCCCTTTGGTGCCCCTTTTCCTGGTCCCTTTACCAGGATGCTCACCAGGGCCAGGGGACTAGTTCTGGCCTTTGGCCCTGTGGGCTCTCTTATGGAAAATGTAGCCCTTCCCCTTTATCTGGACCCTTTGCCCTCTCTCACCTGGGCCCTGCTCCCAAAACCTGAAATCCATCAGTGGACCTGGACCTTGAGCCCTCCTCTCCTGCACTACCAGTATGACTTTCTCCCCTCCCTCCCCTCTCTGGCCCTGGCTGTTTGCATGGGACCCCTACCCAGGCAAACACACTTGGATCTCCATTTCTGGGCCTGGCTCCTTGCTTGAGGCCACCCTTCTCCAGGACCCTGTCCCTTTCCCATGATTTCAAGCCCCTTTATTGATCCCCCTCCTGTGCCTCCCCTCTGTTCTCCTTGTACTGAAGTGCCACCACCTTTCTCCACAGAATACTCTTTTTTTTGGAGAGAGAGAGAGAGAGAGAGAGAGAGAGAGAGAGAGAGAGAGAGAGAGAATTTTTTAATATTTATTTTTTAGTTTTCGGAGGACACAACATCTTTGTTTGTATGTGGTGCTGAGGGTCAAACCCAGGCTGCATGCATGCCAGGCGAGCGAACTACCTCTTGAAGCACATCCCCAGCTCTCCTCATAATAGTCTTAACTGGGCTTCTCCAGAATTCTTCACCATGGCTGTTTTAAGACTGTCGGCAAAAGACCCTCTGAAAAAGAGTTCAATATTGATTAACTTCCTATTTTCCTAATGCCCTGATTTACTTGGCCACTGGCTGAGAAGATACCAGCACTCCAGGTGCTGGGCACACCTTACTACTTTTTCATAAACATGTCAAGTACAGTAGTTTGTAGAAATGTGCAAACAAGGCTGCTGGCCTGGAGCGAGGCTTCACAGAGACGTCTACATTTTTAAGATATGTTACCAACTGGGCTCCATGGCAACAACTGACAGGGAGAGGAAAAATAGGGAAAAGAAGCTCTCCCCTTTTCAGGAGTTGTTCTTGAAGAGTTAACTTGCCCAAAACAGTGAAAGAAAAAGCTGATTTTGTGTGAACTTTTTCAGACTGTGAACTTCTGGACAACTCCCCTTCCATGCTGGGTATAAAATTCTGAAACTTCCTTAACTTTGGTTTCATGGGATCGATTGATTACAGCAAAAGCTGTGCTCTCTGAGCCTGGCTGCAGCCAAATAAAACTATTTCCTACTATGTTTGGTGCCTTGACTCATAAGTCCCTACAACATTTGTGGGGACCCAGACGGGACAGAGGAGGTAGGGAAGGCTATGGTGCCACACTTGTCTCTAGGTACCCACTTCCCTGGGGCCATTGGGAACAGCATTCCCCTTTGTGCACCAGGCCACTCTTGGCCTGAAGGAGGATCCACTCACCCAGCACCCTGGGGCTGCCGCCCCAGAGCACAAAGGGACCCACAGGCAGCAGGAACCAGTATTAGGGTTTTGAAGCACTGCCCAACTGAACAGTTATGACCTGGGTCCATTTGTTTTTGAAGACCCCCTGACTTCCCCTTTGAGGCCTAAGCAGATGGAAGAGAGGATTGATGAACTTCTGTTGGGTCCCGAGTATTCTCCAAAGTGGTTGGAGCTGAAACATATCCTGGGAGTCACCAGAGTAGAATGTATTCAAGATCAACAAGCAGAGGAGAAATTGTGATGCCCTTTTTGTTTGGTTTGGAATTGTTGGAATTTGAGCAGCATAGAAATTTTCTTCTTACTATATCTGTGGGAAAAGTATGTGAATAAAATGGACAAAGCGAAGGTTTCCTACCCAACCTCAGGGCCAAAGCGAGTGTGGAGTCCTGATCCGAGGTTCCATGGCACCTCATACAGTCCATGGTGGAATTTCACCAACCAACGTCTAGGTGAAACTTCAGGTCGGAGATTGATGCCGACCTGCAAGGCTAAGAGGGACATAAGTCCCCTCAAGGGGCACAGCCAGACATGGACAAAGCAAGTCTTGTCCTAAATGTGCGACACCAATGCAGCATAAAACATGTGAGGCACACAAAGCGAGTGTTGTCCTAAATGTGCAAAGACGATGCAGGCTGGAACATGGGAGGCACACAAAGAAAACTGTGCCTTCTGAAATGTTTGCTAGAAACCATTAGGGAGGTTTTCCTGGTAACTGTGGGGTGAAACTCACTCCACAAAGTGGCATACTCTATGAATTAAAATGGCACACCCAAGATGTGGGCTGGGCATCAAAAGGATCTTTAGATGAGAGAGTCATTGCTGAGGTCCTTTTGATTATCGCTGGATTCCCTGAACCATTTCTCTTACCTTGATTGCTGTCAAGAGATAGTACAGAAACAGCCCCCTTGGTTGAGAGCCTGTCTAGATCGACATTCCAAGCTGATCTTAGCCAGGAGTCTAGTGGTCTCTAAGACCCAGCAGAAAGCAGCTAACCAGAATACCGAATGGAGGAAAAACTGGAAGAGAAACAGTTTTCCCCATGAGCCAGAAGAGGACCCACCACCTTATGTGCAAGT
Source organism: Marmota monax (assembly GCF_021218885.2). NCBI lineage: Eukaryota > Metazoa > Chordata > Mammalia > Rodentia > Sciuridae > Marmota > Marmota monax. Next base: position 947,870 of record NW_026695198.1, on the reverse strand, counting down.
CTACCCAACTTTGCCAAGACCACTGGAATAGCAAACTATCCCCTCAACCACATATTCCTCAGAAGCCACAAATGATGGCCCCCAATACTGGCTATTCCTTCCTCTTTGGTGTCCTCAAAGCCAAAGGCTTTCTAGAACCAAAGACCCTTTCACCTCCCAAGATTAAGGTGGAAGATTTGTCCAAGACCAGAAACATGACCCAGATGAAATCACTCCAGGTGCCCCTGCAAGAGACTAAAAAACCTGCCCATATTGTTCAGAGGGAAACACCTGAGGGAGACAAGGACGTTTTGTGTGCCAGCCTTTCACCACCATTGCACTCATAAGCTGTAGAAATCATACATCCTCCTCCATGGAGAAATCATGAATGGTCTGATGCAGCCCATAATCCAGACCTAGGATGGGGCCTGAACAAGAAAAAGGGCTAAAACTAAAGAGATATCAAGAAGCCCTCGTAGGAAGTCTAAGAGAAAAAAATAAGAAACAAACTGTGCCCAAGAGTTAGAAGAAATCAGAGCCAGCCCTAAGCCCTAGCCTAAGCCAGAGAACTTCTGGAGACAAACAGAACTAATCAAAACCTCCTGCTGCTCCAGTATCTCCTCTCTTGCAATTTTTATAGTTCTGAACATTTCTCTGGACCCCATGTCTGCCTAAGGCCCCTGTGCCTTATGAAACTGGCAGTAATGATCAAAAGATTTGTCCCCAACTGACTCAGAGCTGAGTGTCCGGGCCACTGCTGCTGCTGCCCCACTCCCTGCCCAGAGGTTTCCAGGAGAGGAGGGGAACCAGACAAGCATAGCTGCCACCATGCAAGTTTGTCAGGGAAGAGATGCAGAGGCTCAAGTAACAGGTGACCAATGCAACAATTGTGAAAGAGGCTCAGAGTGAAATTTGCCAAAAAATTACAAATTGGCTTTATTGAGAAATGTGACAGAGAGCTGACAAAGATGGCCACCACAGTTTTCCTCAATGGAGACACAGAGGCTCAAAGACAGGCAGACCAAACAGATAAAGATGAGGTTGGTTCTCCTTACAGCTGCCCTCACCACAAACCCTGAGGTCACTCAATTTTGGGGTCTCACTAGAGCAAAGCCAAAGGTCCAAATTTTTATAAGGAAAAAAAAGCATGGCCAGACAAAAGGGTATGGCTCCAGTGACCCTGGCAGGCAAGTACCCACTGCCATGATCAAATGCTAAGCCTCGAACAGAGAAGAAACGAATGCTTTCCCTGAGCCTTTGGCCCCCATCCCTCTTTTCAGTTTCTTCCCACTTGCTCAGAAGTTGATGATTGATGAATATGTCATGGGTCTGATAGACCCACATAACTTCATGTGATGCAAGGAACCCAGTGCCTCAGATTGGCTCAGATGCTGCAAGCCCCAAAATGAACCAGAAATATATTCATGTTAATACCCAATAGAGCACCATAGGGTGCACACTCTAAAAGGACATGCAACCCAGTCTCCAAGCCACAAGCTGTAAGCCACCAACATGAAAGGACACAAAGCCCCATGCACCAAGGCATAGCAAACAAAAACACAAGTGGAGAAGCTACTATAAACAATTAGAGCAGGCTCCCACCTCTCAAGAGGAGAAAATCATGCAGACAAAGAGCAACACCTACATGAGCACATGGTGGCTGCCAGACCAGGACCTGCAGGGAACCTGCCCTCAAACCTTGGCAGATAGACCAGGCTGAGATTGGCATAGGTGATTTTATACAACTGATGTCCTAGGAAACAATCTCTGCTAAGATTTATATCAGATTTGAGAGTTGGAGAATACCAGCAGCCAAGATCCTACAACAGGAGATAACAAAAAAATTCCTGCATTTTAAAATGCCAGAGGATTTACGTATGCTCCCTTTCCTTAAATGACAGTTCCTCCCAGGAGCTTGAGGACACCATCCTTGGGACAGTACAGAACTCTGACTTAAAAGCCCATATCTATCAAGAAAAAGGTCAAATACTTTGGTTAACATCTGACTCAGCAACAAAACAGATAGTAGCCACTGGGCCTAAAAAGAAAAATGAATTCTGCTCAATTTCATTCCTTTCAACCTGCCATCAGACTAGAGAATTATTGGGGAGCTACCATATATGGTAGCCCTATATGGATCCCCACCTTTCAGTTATAGCAAAACCCTCTAGAAAGCCACAGAGCTGGGATAATGGGACCCTCTAATATGTGGGCCACCTAAGCAAAAGACCTTTGAGGACATTAAACAATCACTCCCAATGCATCTGGACTAGGGCTCCCTGACCTCACTAACCTTTACTTTCTGTATGTCCAGGAACAGTGTGGAATGACTGTAGGAGTCTTGACATGTACATATGTCCAAACAGCTGGGCTCTATAGCCCAAGACTGGCTACCTTTTTCCAGGGCCCTTGCAGGCACAGATTTTCTGGTATTGGAAGCTGATAAACTGGCTATGGGACAAAAATTGGTTTTCAGGGTTCCTCATTCAGCGTTGCCTTTTGGTAGAGTACAAAGGATGATATTGGTTGACTAATGGTCAATACCAGGGAATGTTATGTGAAAATCAGTGTATCCATGTGGAAGTCATATAGACTTGGAACCCAGCACCCTTGCTGCCTATTGGACATGGACAACCTGATCAAAACTGTATTGAAGTCATGGTTGAAATGTTCTCCAGAAGATCACACCTGGAAGACCAACACTCAGGGACCCAGATGGGGGTACTTCACAGATGGAAGCAGTTTTATAAATATGGGGAATGTTTTGCTGGATATGCAGTGGTCACTCTGGACTCCACTATCAAGGCATAACCTCTGCTTCAGGGAACCTCAGCACAAAAACAAAACTTATTGCTTTGACTCAAGCACCTCAGTTGACAGTAGGAGTCTGTGTGAATGTTTACATGGACTCAAAATATGTGTTTGCTACCCTTTATGTTCATAGGGCCTTATGTAGGGAAAAGGGGTTCAATAACTCAGGAGGAAAAAAAAGGTATGATGTATGGGCAAGAAATTCTTAAAATTTTGGATGCACTGTGGGCTCCCAGGAAAGTTGTGATTATATATTGCCAAGGTCATCAAAAGGGAAACACTGTGTTTTCTCAGGGCACCATGGGAGCTGACAGAGAGGCCAGGTTAGCTGTCTGCAAGAAATGAAAAGAAAATCAAGTCCAAGGTTTAAAGGCTGCCCTTCTGCCTGGCCGACAATATAACAGAATGGGAGCCAATATACTCCCAACATGAACGTAAATGGTTTAAGATTGAAAAAGGAAATTTTCTCCCAGTAGGATGATGGAGATATTCTGATGTCCAGCATAACCATCCTGGAGATACTGGCCCCAGCCTTTATCAAACACTTCCACATGAGAACAGCTTGGATATACAGCACTGAGACAGTTCTGAGTCAACATTTTTATGTCCCCTGGCTCACAAACTTCACCTGGATATTCTGAAAACAATGTGAGCTTTGTGCTAACAACAATCCTTGTCAGAGGCCAGAGCTCCCACCAGGAATCCAAACTATACAAGGAGCACCCTTTGAAGACTTGGAAGTAGACTTCACTGAACTACCACACTTATGGGGTATAAGTAACTGTTGGTTTTTGTGTGTTCCAACTCTGACTGAGTGGGAGACTTTCCCACCCACCCTGAAAAGGCTAGGGAGATAACAAGGATGCTCCTCTGGGAAATGATTCCATACTTTTTATCCTAATCAATATTGGCTCAGACAATGGGCCAGCTTTTGTGCAGAGGTGATATGATTACTGACCAAGAGTTTAAACATCAGATGGAAGTTACATACTGCCTATAGGCTGCAGAGTTCTGGTAAAGTTCAAAGGAAGAACAGTACTTTAAGTCTCAATTGCATAAGCTGTGTCAGGAGACTCACTTAAATTGTGATGAACTTCTCCCTACTACACTGTTGAGGATTAGATCTATGCCCACTAGGAGGACTGGATTCTCTCTTTAAAAGATAATATACATGAGGTCCCCCTCTTTTTAGGGGACCATTGGGAGAATTAAGAGAGATAGTAGAATTCACCCTGAGATGACAGCTTCAGGTGTTAGGGAAAACTTTACAGGTTCTCAACCATTAGGTTAGAGAAAGATTGCCACTAAATTTGACCCCAGGTGCATACTCCATCTAGGCTGGAGATTTATTCTGGGTTAAAAATTGAATAACAAGCACCTAAACTTCTTTGGAAGGTCCATTTCCCTCTTATTTTATCCACCTCAACTGCAGTCAAGTTTGCAGAAATAGGTCACTTGATTGACTACAATCCTGCAGCTGTGGACTGGGCGTTAACTCCAGATGCTGCTATGCCCTTGACGCTGACTGTCTAGAAAAAAGAAAAGGAGCACCAGAGGAGCTTGAGGGTCATAACAACAGCAGCCCTGCTCCAGTCACTATAGAAGCTGACTGATATATGCACATCTGAAGCTTGAGGAGCCTATGGCCCTGCTTCAGCCACATGGCAGGGACTGGTTGATCAATGCACCATGAAAGATAAACTTCCCACCAGGTATAATAAACACATTCAACCTCTAAAATATTTCTTATACTATAAAGCATTTCCAATCCTTGCTTCTAGATATATACATAATTCTCTGATTTTTGCTACTGGTTTGATAACAGTTGCTCCTACTGACTGGAAACTGGGTTAAAAAATAATTTATATATTTTATTTTGCTCATTTAAATTTTCTAGAATTTGTTGGGTGTTATTAGTTTCACTTTGGTAATTTATACTGTTTAACCTATACTAACCAAAACGTTAGTCTATTATTTTGTTTGATTTCCTTTGATTACCTTAAGAGGTTCTGTCCTACTTCTATTACAACCATGGAGATTATGTGAACCATATGTCAAGACAATCCATTATAACCAACATATATTTAGGACCTGTACTGCCAAAGTAATGCAATGGATGGATGACTGTTTGGAAAGACACAATAGGTACATTGGGAAGTAACTTGATTTAGGAGGTCACCAATCATGGGGTGTAGATAACTGGCCACCCCAGAGGATCATTGCCACTTATAGTCCCGCTACCTGGGCACAAAATGGCAGTTGGAGTTATAGAACTCCTATTTACTTGTTAAACAGAATTAATAACTTATAAGATCTACTAGAAATTATTATTAATCATACTGCCACAACCATAGACCTCCTAGCCACAAAACAGTGCTGACACGAGTAGCTAACTATCAAAACCACTTGGCATTAGATTACCTACTGGCTGAGGAAAGAGAAATATGTGGAAAGTTCAACAGCTCAGATCTCCTGCTTGATATTCTGCCTTCCTTCCCAAATCTTGTACACTGTCCTGAGGCCCCTGCCCAAGCCCTGGTCCTTGGCTCTCAGTTCCCTGACCTGGCTCCTCACTTTAGCCACTTCTGGCCCTTTATGCTCACTGTTTTTCTGCTCATCGTCTGAGGGAACCTCACTGGGGCCGCTTCCCTGCTCTCTTTGGCTTCCCTGTACTACAGTACCATAATGGCTCGCCTTCCCAGCCCGGTGTTCCCTTCTCTACCCTGTCCTGGGCCTTCTTCTAGGTCACTTGCCTGGGATCCTTGCTGGGGTCCAGGCCTCCACCCCACCCACACACGTCCTGCAGCCCTTCAGGCTGTACCCTCCATTGGCGGTCCTGTCCTTTCTCTCTCTGCCACACCTGCTTTCCTGATCCCTTTCCTAGAATGCTCAGCTGGTCCAGAAAATATCGATATGACCTTTGGGAAAATGTAGCCCTGCCCCATGCCTGGGCACTTTCACCTCCCTCAGCCCAGGCCTTACTCCTGAAACTTGACACCCTGCCTTGAGCCCTCCTACCTTTGTGCCAGTAGCTCCCTTTTCTACCCTCCCAACACTCCCTATCCATGTTTCTTTTCATTCACCCAGGCCCAGGTGCTAGCACTTGGCTATCCATTACTGGGCCCAACTCCTTGCTTGAGCCCCTGGCCGCCCTTCTCGAGGACCCTTCCTTGTCTCTTGGTTTAAAGCCCTTTTTACCAGCCCTCTCCTGTGCCTCCACTCTGTTCTCCTCAGGCTGTGGTATCCTGGCACTGTCTTGACCATCTGCTACCCCTGATTTGCCCTAGCCTAGGCTCCTTATTTGGGTCTTGCAGCCCTCGGAATCCCCCAACCTCACCATGCTATGTATCCCCTCAGAGTACCCTCTTTTGCCCCTCATTGGTACAGGTCCCTCTCTGAGGATCTACTCACATGGGGCAGAGGAGCAGAATTGGCTGTTCTCTGAACCCTGAATGCTCCCTATGGGAAACATAGTACTGCCAGTAACCTTAGTCCCCTTCATTGCCTGTAACTTGAGGCCTGGCAGTTAACACGGGACTTGCTCCAACCCATTCCCTCCCCTGCCCTCTGGCCTTGCATGCTGCCCCTACCCCAACCCAGCCTTCCCTAACCCTGACCCTTTGTGCTCCAGTCTCCAGGCCTGGGTGCTCGCCTAGTCCGTGACTGCATTCCTCATGTTCCTAGGAATAGCATGCAGTCTCTTTGGGTTGGATCTGACCTGGAGGCCCCTTACTTGGGCCCCCTGGAGAGCTAACCTAGGTGCCCCTTGTACTTTCCTCGGTCTCTTGGTCTTAACACAGCCCCTACCTCCCTTCCCCTCAGGCCTTTTCCTGGCTCTTGCAGGTGTCCTGCTCCTTGGGTCCCTCATCACAATTGGATGGGTAGGTCCTTTGCCTGGGTGCCTTCTTGGGTCATGGCTCTTGCCCTACAGTGAACCCACCATGACCCCACACCAGGCCTTCCCATCACCTTCCTCCTGGCCCCCTTCCCTTTCTGGCATCCATTGAAAGGTCCCTGGCCCTGGATTCAAATGTGACCCAGGGAGCTTTATGGGAAAAAGTGCTCTTCCCTCACCTGGGCCCCTTGCTTTCCCTGGGTGCTTGGTCCTCCACCAGGAACCCTGACACATAAAGGTGGCCCTGGACCTGGAGCCTGACTGCCCCCTGCTATCCCCTGCTTTCCCTCCCTAATCTTGTCCAGTGTCCTGAGCCCCTACCCAAGCCCTGGCCCATGGATCACTGTTCCCTGGCCTGACTCCTCGATTGAGCCTCTGGTGGCCCTTCTTACTCACTGCTTTTCTGAGCATTTTCTGAGGGCCCCTCGCTGGAGTCGCTTCTCTCCTCCACTTGGCTTCCTTGTACTGCAGTACTCTAGTGCAGCACTGTCTCCCTGGCCCCAACCTTCCCTGCTGTCCCCTATCCTGGGCCATCCTCTAGGTCCTCTGCCTGGTTTGCTTGCTGGGGTCCTGACCCCCACCAGACACACACCCATCCTGCAGCTCTTCAGGCTGTCTCTACCTTTGGCCCTCCTGCCCTTTCTGTCTCTGTCATGCCTGCTTTCCTGATACCCTTCCTAGGATGCTGACCTGGGCCAAGCGTCTTGACCTGGCCTATTGGCCATGGGAGCTCCCTTTGGAAAAACGTAGCCCTGCTTCTTGCCTGGGTTCTTTGGCTTCCCTCAACCCGAGCCCTGCTCCCGACCCATGACACCCTGCAGTGGAACTGGGCCTTGATCCCTTCTCCCGCTGTCCCACCCACTCCAGTTTCTCCCCTCCTGCTTCTCCCCCTCCATGTTTCTTTTCATTCACACAGGCCCAGATGCTAGTACTTGGCACTCCATTACTGGGCCTGTCTCCTTGTGTGAGACCCTGGCTACCCTTCTTGAGGACCCTTTCCCTGGTCCTTGGTTTCAAGCCCCTTTTACCCCCCCCCCGTGCCTCTTCTCTGATACCTTTATATTGTGGTATCCTGGCACTGCCTGGATCCTCCACTAACCCTGCTTCTTTCTAGCCTGGGTTCCTCAAATGGGTCCTGGATGCCTACCGACCCCCAACACCAACCTCCACACACCACATATCCCCTCACAGTGCCCTCTTTTGCCCCTCATTTTTTCCAGTCTCCTCTCTGAGGGTCTACTCACATGTTATAGAAGAGTGGAATTGGCTGACCTCTGCTCCCTTAATGTTTCCTATGGGAAACACTGCCCTGACCTCAGTTGCATCCCCTTCACCACCTGAAATTGAGTCCTGGCAGTTAATATGGGGCTTCCTCCAACTCAGCCCTGAGAGATCCCCTCCCTTCACTCTCTTGCCCTCTGGCCTTGCATGCTGCCCCTAACCCAACACAGCCTTCCCTAACCCAGACCCTTGGCGCTCCTGTCCCTGGGCCTGTGTGCTTCCTTGAGCACCTGACCACTTTCCTCATGTCCCTTTGAGTAGCGTGGAGTCTCTCCATGATGGGTCTGAACTGGGGGCCCCTTGCTTGGGCCCACCAGAGGTCTCCCCTATTTGCCCCTGGAGCTTCCCTCTGTCTATTGGTCTCAGTGGAATTCATCCTCCCCATCCTCTCATGGATTCCCTTGGTAATTGTGAGTCTCCTCCTGATTGAGTCCCTTGTCCTAGGTTGGTCAGTTGGGTACCTTGTCTGAGCACCTATCTACTGTCCTGGCTCTCCTTCCACCATGACCCCCAGCCATGCCCTCTCATAGCCTACCTTCTTTCCCCCTTCCATTGCCATGGCTCCTTTGCCAGGTCCCCCTCCACAGATTCTCATCTGGGCCAGAGCACCTTATGAGAAACAGAGCCCTGTCCCATGTATGGGCCACTTAGTCTTTCTGGGTGCTTGGTCCTGGACCAGGAACCTTGACACCTGGTTAGTTGTCCTGGGCCTGGAGCCTGACTGCCCCCTGCTGGATCCCCTGCCTTCCCTCCCATGTCTTGTCCATTGTCCTAAGACCCTTGCCCAAGCCCTGGCACGTGGCACTCCATTCCCTTGCCTGGCTCCTCAATTGAGCCTCTGTTGGCCCTTCTTGTTCGTTCTTTTCTGGGCTTTTTCTGAGGGCCCTTCACTGGGGCCGCTTCTCTCCTCCCCTTGGCTTCACTGTACTGCAGTACCCTAGTGAAGCCACGCCTTACTGGTCCCACCCTTCCCTGCTATCCAATGGCCTGCTGCCATCCTCTAGGTCCCTTGTCTTAGCTCCTTGCTGGGGTCCTGGCCCTCACCCTACCCAGACCCATCCTACAGCCCTTGAGGCTGTGCCCTCCTTTGGCCTTCTGGTTGTTTCTGTCTCTCCCAGGCCAACTTTCCTGATCCCCTTTCCAGGATTCTCACCAGGCCAGGTACTTGACCCGGCCTCATGGCCATATGGGTTCCCATTGTGAAAATATAGCCCTGCCCCTTGTCTTGGCCCTTTGGCCTCCCTCAGCCCATGCCCTGCTACCGAATACTGACACCCTGCAGTTTACCGGGGCCCTCAACCTGCCTCCCCCTGTGCCACTGGCTCAGATTTCTCCCCTTGCTCCCCTCCCCATCCATATATATTTTCATTCACCCTGCCCCAGGTTCTAGCAATTTGCTCTCCATTACTGGGCATTTCTCTTTGCTTGGGTCCCTGACTGCCCTACTGGAGGATCCTTTCCCTTCCCTTGGTTTCAGGCCTCTTTTTATAGACTCCATCCTGTGCCACCCCTATGTTACACTGATGCTATGGTATCCTTGCACTGCCAGGACCCTTGGTTTTCCCTGCTTCTCCATAAACTTGGCTCCTCGAATGGGTTCAGGCTGCCAAATGACCACCCCCACAATCTCCATATGCCAGATGTATCCCCTCACAGGGCCCTCTTTTTACCCTCCTTTGGTCCAGGTACCTCTCTGAGGATCTACTCACCTGGGCAGAGGAGCCAAATTGGCTGGCCTCTATGCCCTTATGGCTCCCTATGGGAAACACAGTCCTGCCCATTGATTGAGTCCCCTTTGCTGCCTGAAGCTTGAGACCTGGCAGTTAACATGCAACTTGCTTCATCCCAGCCCTGAAAGATCCACTCCCTTCCCTCCCCTGCCCTCTGGCCTTGCATGCTACCCCTATTACAATCCAGTCTTCCCTACCCCAACCCCAACCCAGCCCTCCCTAACTCTGACCCTTTGTGCTTCAGTCCCCAGGCCTGGCGCTCACATGAGCCCCTGGCAGTATTCCTCATGTCAATTGGCATAGCAGGGAGTCTCTTCATGTTGGGTCTGACCTGGGGACCCCTTGCTTGGGACTGCCAGAGTGCTCCCTTAGGTTCCTATTGCACTTTTCTCTGTCTCCTCGTCCTTAGTCCTTACACAGCCCTTCCTCCCTTTCCCCTTGAACTATTCCCCGGTGCTTGCAGGTCTCTTGATCCTTGGGTCACTCATCCATTGTCGGTCAGGTGGGTCCGTTGCCTGAGCACCTGACTTGGGTCATGTATTTTGCCTCCCCACAACCTCCTAAGAACCCCCACCATGCCCTCCCATCATGCTCCTCCTGGCCACCTTCACTTGCCAGGCTTCCTTTGCATGTCCCTGTCCCTAAATTCTCATCTGTGCCAGGGTGTATTAAGGGAAAATGAGTCCTGTCCCTTGCCTGGTACCCTTGCTCTCTCTGGGCCTTTGGTCCTGCACCCAGAACCCTGACACCTGGCAGTTTTAATGGGCCAGGAGCTTGCCTGCCCTCTGCAGGATTCCCTGCCATCCTTCTAAAGTCTTTTCCACTGTCCTGAGCCCGCTGCCCAAGCCATGGCCCTTGGCTCTCCATTCCCTGGCCTGCCTCCTTGCTTCAGCCTCTGGGGGCCCTACTGGCTCCATGCTTCCCTAGGCTTGGACTCAAGGCCTTGCTGGGGCCAGAACCCTCCTCCCCTTGGCTTCCCTGAACCTCAGAACACTACTGTCACCTGCCTGGCAAACCCTGCCCTTTCCTGCCCTTTCCTGGCATGGGCCCTCCTGTTGGTCCCTAGCCTAGGTTCCTTTCTAGAGTCCTGGCCTGCACCCTATCAACAGCCTTCCTCTGGCATTTCACACTATAACCTCTTTCATCCCTCCTGTTGTCCCTGTCCCTGCTGGGCCCCTTTTTGAGATTCCTTTCCCAGGATGCTCACCAGGTCTATGGGACTGGAACTGGGTGTTTGGCCATGTGGGCTCCCTTTGGGAAAACATAGCTGTGCCCCTTGCCCGGGACTTTGGACTCTGTCCAGGCTCTGCTTCTCAATCTTGACACCTAGCAGTGAACCTGGGCCTTGAGCCCTCCTCTCGCTGTGCCACCCAATACCCTTGCTCCCTATTCTCCCCTCCCCAGCCCTGTTTGTTTTCATAGGACCCAGGAATGGGTCCTGGTACTTGGCTCCCCATTTTTGGGCCTAGCTCCTTGCTGGAGCCCCCAGTCACCCTTCTCAAAGAGCCTGTTCCTGTTCCTTGATTTGAGGTCCCTTGCTTGGTCCCCCTCCTGTTACTCCCCTCTGTTCCCCTTGTACTGTGGTATTTTGTCATTGCCAGGATCCTGCCCTCCCCCTTCTTCTCTGCAGCCTGGTCTTCTCCAATGGTTGCTGGCTCCCCACTGACACATCCCCAATCTTGGACAAAAGGTATCCCTCACATTGCCCTCCTTTGGTCCTGGTCTCTCTCTGAGGATCTACTCACCTGGGGCAAAGGAGTGAAATTGGCTGGCCTGTGGGCCCTGAAGAATTCCTATGGGCAACACAGCCCTGCCTCATACCTGGGCCCCCTTTGCTGTACAAACTTGACAACTGGCAGTGGACATGGGCCTAGTGATGACCTTGCCCTGGGTGATCCCCTCCCTTCCCTCTCCTGCCCTCCAGCCTTGCAAGCTGTCCCTAAGCCAACCCAGCCCTTCCTCACCCTGACCTTTTGTTCTACAGTCTCCTGTCCTGGCTGCCAGACTGAGCTCCTTACTGCATTACTTAGGGTGCATTGCTTTCTGTAGTGTCTCTTCCTATCGTGTCTCATGTGGGCGCCCTTTGATTTGGCTGCCAAGCTTGCTCCCCTCTGTGTGCTGTGTGCAGCCCTCTGTCTCCTCATCCTAGTGCGGATCCTACCTCTCCTTCCTGTACTGCTTTTTCCTGGAGCAGGGGCCTCCTGCTTATTGTCTCCATAATAACTTTTGGTGGGGCTGGTTTCTTGATTGAGTCCTGGCTCTTAACCCTCTCTGCACCCACTGTGACCCCCCCCCCCATTGTGCCCTCAAAATGCACTCCTCCTGGCCTCTGTCCCTTGCCAGGTCTTTTGGCTTGGTCCCTGGCCCTTGATCCTCATCTGGTCCCGGACATCTTACAGGAAACAGAATTCTGACCCTTGACTGAGCTATTTACTCTACCTAGGCCCTTAGGGCAGCACTAGGAACCCTAACACCTGGCAGTGGCAGTGGGCCTCGAGCCTGTCTCCTTCCTGCTAGATCCCATGCCTTCCCTCCCCAGCTCTTTCCACTGTCCTGAGCCCCCTGCCCCATTGCTGGCCCTTGGCTCTCCATTCTCTGGACTGGCTTCCCTTTTGAGTTTCTGGGGAGTTTCTTGCTCCATGCTTCTCTGGGTTTGAACTGTGGGCCTCACTGTGGCTGCTTCCATGATCCCCTTGTCTTCCCCGATTCTCAGAAGCCTAGTGCAGCACCTGCCTGCCCAGCCCTGCCCTTCCCTGCTCTCCCATAATCTGGGCGCTCCTCTAGGTCCCTAGCCTGGGCTCCTTTCTGTGGTCCTGACCCAAACCCCACAAACACCTTTCTTTCAGCCCTTCATGTTGTGCCCTCCTTTGACCCTCCTTTTATCCATGTCCCTTCTGGGCTCCTTTTCAAGATTCTTTTGCAGGATGTTCACCAGAGCCAGGGGATGGAACTGGGATGTTTGGCCCTGAAGTCTTCCTTTGTGAAAAGGTAGCAGTGCCCTTGCCTGGGGACTTTGGCCTCCTTCAGCCTGGGCCCTGCTCATCAATCCTGACATCTTGCAGTTAAGCTGGGCCATGAGCCCTCTTCTGCCTGCACCACCTGTTCCCCTTACTCCTTTTTCTCCCCATATAGTGCTGCAGCCAGGAGAGATGGGACTTGCCCTTTCAGATGGAAGACAACTTCCACCTGGGTTTTGGGTTGCTCCTATAGCCAAGCAGCCAGGGTATAGTGACTCCCTTCTCTATGCAGGAGACCCCTCCCACCTGGGTTTTGTGGGAAGCTCCTATACTGCTGCCCCTATAGGCTGAGACACCTCAAACCTGGGTATTGGGGGGAACTCAAAAGAGCCACAGATAGGGTAGATGTGACTTGCCCTTCTGGGGGAGACCCCACCCACATGGGTTTCTGAGGGAGCTCCATATACAACCACAGCCAGGGTAGAGGAGATTCACATCTACAGCCCCCTCTATCCTGGCTAACTTGGTTTACAAGCTCCCTGCAACACCATTATGGGAGGGGTCTCCTTCCTGGAAGGGTGAGTCCCCTCTTCCCTGGCTAGTGCTATAATTGGAGCCCCCCACTGTTCCCCTCCCACTAGGTGGGAGGGGTCTTCCACATGGAGGGACCATTTCCCTCTTCCCTGGCTGCTGTGGTATAAGAGCTCTCCCTGAAATCCTGGAGGGAGGGGTCTCCTGCCTGGAGGGTCAAGTCTTCTCTATCATGGCTAAGATGGTATACAAGGGGACCCAGGTGGGAGGGGTTTCCTGTCTGGAGGGGCAAGTCCCCACTACCCTGGGTGCAGTGGTATAAGAGCTCCCCCACCCTGACACCCTGGTTGGAGGGATCTCCAGCCTGGAGGTGCAAGTTCCCATAACCTGGCTGCTGGAGTATACTAGCCCCCTCTAATACCCAGGTGGGAGGTGTCTCCAGCTTGGAGGGGCTAGTCCCTGTACCCTGGCTGCAGCTGTATAAGAGCTCCCTTTAAGAACCAGGTGGGATGAATCTCCCGACTGGAGTGGCATATAACCTATACCCTGGTTTCAAAGGTAGAGGAGCTGCGCTCCCCCATGACACCCTGGTGGGAGGGGTCTCCGGTCTGGATTGGTGAGTGCTCTCTATCCTGGCTATGTTGTATACAAGCTCCCCAAGACACCCAGGTGGGAGGGGTTTCCTTTCTGGAGGGGCAAGTCCCCATTATCCTGACTGTAGTGGTATAAGAGCTCCATCCACACACACACACTGGTGGGAGGGCTCTCCCACCTGGAGTTGTGAGACCCCTTTTCCTGCCTCTGTGGTATATGAGCTTCCCTGACAACCAGGATTTAGGGGTCTCCCACCTAGTGGAGCAAGTCCCCTCTCTCCTGGCTGCAGCGGTATATTAGCTCCCCTCCCATAGCAAGATAGGAGGGGTCTACTGCCTAGTGGAGCTTGTACCCTCAATCCTGGTTAATGGAGTATACAAGCTCCCTGACACCCAGGAGGAAGGGATCTCCCATCTGGAGGTGCGGAATTCACCTATACCCTGGCTAAGGTGGTCTACAAACTCCCTGTGACACGCAGGTGGGAGGGGTCACCCGATTGAAGGGGCGAATCCCCTTTTCCCTGGCTAAAGTGGTATACTAGCTTTCCCTGACAGCCAGGTGAGAGGGGTCTCCCGTCTGGAGGCATGAGTTCCCTCTACAATGGCTGAGGCAGTAAAGGAGCTCCCCAACATCCAGGTGGGAGGGTTTCTGGCCTGGAGGGGCGAGTCCCCTCTTCCCTGGATGTGGAGGTATACAAGAACCCCCAAAGAACACCTAGATGGGAGAGGTCACCCATTTGGAGGGGAAAGTCCCCTCTAGCCTGGCTGCAGCGGTATATTAGCTCCCCCTGAAAAACTAGTGTGATGTTTCTCCTGCCTGGAGGGGCAAGGCCTCTATACCCTGGCTGTGGTGGGTTTAGGAGCTCCCCTGACACCCAATTGGGAGGAGTCCCCTGGCAGGAGACTAGAATACCCTCTACCCTGCTGCAGCTCCCCAGGACACCCTGGCTGGTGCTGTATAAGAGCTCCAGAAACACCCAGGTTTCAGGGGTCTCCCTCCTAAAAATGCAAACCCCTCTACCCTGGCTGTGGCAGTATAGGAGCTCCCCCCTCCACATACAGGTGGGAGGGGTCTCCCTCCTGTAAGGGAGAGTCTCCTGTACCCTGACTGCAGAGTTATTGGAGCTTCCCCCCAACACCCAGGTGGGATGGGTCACCCTAGTGAATGGGCGAGTCCTCTCTACCCTGGCTGCAGAGGAATACAAGCTCCACCTTGACACCCAGGTGGGGTGGGTCTCCCACTTGGAGGGGCAAGTCCCCTCTAGTTTGGCTGGTGCCCTATAAGAGTTCCCTGGATACCCAGAAGAGAGGGGTTTCCGGCATGCAGGGGTGAGTCCCCTCTTCCCTGACTGTGGCCATATACGAGCTGCTCCCCATACCAAGATTAGAGGGGTCTCCCACCTGAAGGGGCCAGTCCTCTCTATCCTGGCTGCTGCAGGACATGAACTCACCCAGACATCCAGGTAAAGTGTTATCACGCCTGGAGGGGCCAGTCCCTGCTACCCAAATTCAGTTTATACTAGCCCCCACACCCCCCGAGTGGGAGGGGTCTCCCGCCTGAGGGGGTGAATCCCCTGTACCCCGGCTAAGGTGAAATACAAGCTAGCACTGTCACCAATGTTGGCAGGGTTTCTTACCTGGAGGAGCAAATCCCCCCTACACTGGCTGCAGAGGTATAAGAGCTCCTCCTAACACACTGGTGAGAGGGGTCTCCCGCCTGGAAGGGCCACTCTCCTCTACCCTGGCTGCGGTGGTAATTGAGCTCCCCCAACATCCAGGTGAGAGGGGTCTCTCGCCTGGAGGGGCGAGTCCTCTCTAACCTTGCTGCAGCAGAATACAGACACCAAATGGGAGAGGTCCCCAGCCTGCAGGAGTGAATCCCTTCTAATATGGCTAAGGGTGGTATTCATGCTCCCCTGACACCAGGTGGGAGGGGTCTCATGCATGGAGGGGCGACTCCCACTAACCTGGCTGCAGCAAAATATGAGCCATCCCCCCACATCCAGCTGTGAGGGGTCTCCCGCCTGGAGGGGAGAGTACCCTCTACCCTAGCTATGGGAGTGTAGGAGTCCCCTCAGACACTCAAGTGGGAGGGGTCTCCCACCTGGAGAGGCGAGTCCTCTCTATCCTGGCTGCTGTGGTATATGTGCTCCCCCTGACACCTGGTGGAAGGGGTCTCCTGCCAGGTAGGACGATTCTCCTCTACTTTGTTAGGTGCCATATAAGAGCTCCCAGGACACCCAGGTGTGAGGGGCCCCACAACAGCAGGGGCAATTCCCCTCACCCTGGCTGTGGCAGTATGTGAGTTCCTCCTGGCACCCAGGTGGGAGGGGTCTCCTGCCTTGAGGGGCAAGTCTCCTCTACTTTGGGTGGTGGCATATAAGAGCTCCCTGGGCAGCCTGGTGGGAGGGGTCTCTCTGGCTGCTGCAGTATGCGAGCTCCCCCAGACAACCAGGTGGTAGGGGTCTCCTGCCTGGTGCAACAAGTCCCCTGTACCCTGGTTTCAGCTATCCCAGACACCCAGGTAGGAAGGGTCTCCCAAATGGAGGGACAATTCCCCTTGACCCTGGCCAAGGCTATATACAACTTCCCCTTGACACACAGGTGGGAGGGGTCTCCTGCCTGGAGGGGCGTGTCCCCTCTACTTTGGCTGGTGTCCTATAAGAGCTCCCTGAACACCCACGTGTTAGGGGTCTCCCACCTGCAGGGACCAACTTCTCTACCCTAGCTGTGGCAGTATAGGAGTTCCCCCTGACTCCCTGGTGAAAAGGGTCTCCTGCCTGTAGGGGCAAGTCCCCTCTATCCTGGCTGGAGCAGTATTTGAGCTCCCCCAATAACCAGGTGGGAAGGGTCTCCAAATGGAGGGGCGAGTCCCCTCTAGCCTGCCTGTGGATGTATAGAAGCTCTCCCAACACCCAGGTAAGAGGGGTGTCTCCCCTGGAGTGGTGAGTCCCTGCTACCCTAGCTGTGGTGGTATGAGTCCCACCCTCCAACACCCTTATGGGAGGGTTCTCCTGCCTGAATGGGCTAGTCCCCTCTACCTTGGCTACGTTGGTATACAAGTTCCTGCCTATTCCCAAGTGGGATGGGTACTCCGCCAGGAGGGGCGAGTCATCTCTACCATGGCTGCTGTGGTATAGTGCCGCAGTCCAGCTACAGCAAAATAAACAGGGGGGGGGGGTGATGAACAACTTGTGTAGATTGATACAGTAGGGGTGGTCCACACTTAATTGCTCGCTGGCGTTACTTCACAAACCACTCCCTCTGGCAAAATGCCAGGCGCCATCTTGACTTATTTACAGACTCTAACAGTATAGGAGCTCCCATGACACCCAAGTGCGAGGTGTCCCACCCCAGGAGGTGCTAGTCTTCTCTACCTTGGCTGCAGAGGTATAAGAGCTCCACTGGACACCCACGTGAAAGGAGTCTTCCGCCTGGAGGGGGAAGTATTCTCTACCCTGCCTGCAGCAGTATAAAAGCTTCCCCTGAC
This sequence comes from Marmota monax, assembly GCF_021218885.2. Lineage (NCBI taxonomy): Eukaryota > Metazoa > Chordata > Mammalia > Rodentia > Sciuridae > Marmota > Marmota monax. The sequence continues at coordinate 930,603 of NW_026695198.1, read as the reverse complement.
ACCCAGGTGAGAGGGGATTCCCGGCTTTAGTTGTGAGTCCCCTCTACGCTGGCTGTGGCTGTGTATGAGCTCCCCCAGACACCCAGGTGGGAGGGGTCTCCAGCATGGAGGGGAGAGTCCCCTCTATTCTGGCTGAGGCACTATAGGACCTCCCTCCTACACCCAGGTTAGAGGGGTCTCTTGACTGGAGGGGCGAGTACCCTCTACCCTGGCTTTGGCAGTATTCAAGCTTCCCCGGACACCAAGGTGGGAGTGGTCTCCCACCTTAAGGGGAGAGTCCTCTCTTCCCTGGCTGTGTCGGATAGAAGCTCCCCTGATATCCAGGTGAGAGAGGTCTCCGGCCTGGAACAACAAGTTCCTTCTACCCTGGCTGCAACAGTATAATAGATCTCCAGCTGGGAGGGGTCTCCTGCATGGAAGGGCAAGTCCCCTCTACCCTGGCTAAGTTTGTATACAAGCTTGACCCACCCCAAAGCACAGATGCAAGGGGTCTTTCGCCTGCATGTACGAGTCCCCTCTACCCTGGCTGCCCGGTATAAGAGCTTCCCCCACACTCAGGTTAGAGGGTTCTCTTGACTGGAAGGGGGAGTCCCCTCTACCCTGGCTGCAGCAGTATGGGAGCTCCCCCAGACACCCTGGTGGAGGGGCCTTCCGCCTATAGGGGCCAGATTCCTCTACCCTGGCTGCGACGGTATTTGAGCTCCCCCTCCACACCCAGGTAGGTGTGTGGACTGGAGGGGAGAATCCCTTCTACCTTGACTACAACTATACAGGAGCTCCCCCTTCATACCCATGTGGGAGGGTATCATATCTGGAGGGGCTAGTCCAATCTACACTGGCTTTGGCGATACAATAACTCCCCCTGACACTCAGGTTGGAGGGTTATCCCACCTGGAAGGGCGAGTCCCCAGTATCCTAGCTTCAGTGGTATGGGAATTCCCCAGGACACTCAGGTGAAAGGGGTCTCCCGGCTGGATGGAAGAGTCCCCTCTACCATGGCTTTGTCAGTATAAGAGCTCCCCCTGGTGTCCAGATTGGAAAGGTCTCCCGCCTGGAAGGGCAAGTCCACTCTACTTTGGCTGCAGTGGTGTACATGCTTCCACTGGACACCCAGGAGGGAGGGGTTTCCCGACTGGAGGGGCGAGTCCCCTCTACACTGGCTATGGCAGTATATGAGCTCCCTCTGACACCCAGGTGGGAGGGGAAACTTGACTGGAGGGGCGAGTCCCCTCTACCCTGGTTTGGCTGAATTCAGGCTTCCCCCAGACACCCAGCAAGGAGGGGTATCCCGCCTGGATAGGCAAGTCCCCTCTGTGGTGGCTGCAGCGGTATAGGTGCTCCACCGGACACCCAAGTGGGAGGAGCCTCCCACATGGAGTGGCAAGTTCCGTCTATCCTGGTTGTGGTGGTATACAAGCTCCCCCTGACACCCAGGCGGGAGGGGTCTGCCACCTGAAGGGGGGAGTCCCCTCTACTTTGGGTACCCTATAAGAACTCCCTGGACACCCAGGTGGGAGTGTCTCCCGCCTGCACTGGCAAATCCCTCTACCTTGTCTCTGATAGTATAGGAGTTTCCCTTAACACTCTGGTGGGAGGGGTCTCTTTCCTGGAAGGGAAAATCCCTGCTACTCTGGTGGAGCAGTATAGGAGCCCCCATCCCAGGACACCCAGGTGGGAGGGGCCTCCCTCCTGGAGGGGCAAGTCCCCTCTACCCTGGTTGCGGGGGTATACCAGTTCCCTCTGATTCCTAGGTGTGGGGGTTCTGCTGCCTAGATGGGTGACTCGCCTTTACAATGGCTGCTGGGGTATATGAGCTCCCATGACACCCAGGTGGAAGGTTTCCCTTGCCTGGAGGGGTCTACCATGGCTCAAGCTGTACATAAGCTCCAAAAGACATCCACGTGGGAGGGGTCTTCCCATTGGAGGAGGGAGTCCACTCTACCCTGGCAGCAGCAGTATAGGAGCTCCCCCTGACACCCAAGTGGGAGGGGTCTGCTGTCTAGATTGGTGAGTCTTCTCTACCCTGGCTTTGGCAGAGTATACGCTCACCCAGACACACAGGTGGGAGCGGTTTCCAGCATGGAGGGGCGAGTAACCTCTATTCTGGCTGAGTTGGTATAGGACCTCATCCTGACACCCAGGTTAGAGGGGTCTCTTGAATGGAAGGGCAAGTCCCATATACCCTGTCTGCTGCAGTATTCAAGTTCCTCTGGAAACACAGGTGGGATGGGTCTCCCACCTGGAGGGGTGACTCACCTCTTCCTGGCAGCAGTGACATAGGAGCTCGCCTAACACCAAAGAGGGAAGGGTCCTCTGCCTGGAGCAATGAGTATCCTCTACCCTGGCTGCAGTGGTATAGGAGCTCCCCCCTACACCAAGGAGGAAGGGGTATACCACCTGAAGAGGGGAGTCCCCTCTACCTTGGCTGTGGCAGTAAACAAGCTCTCTCAGATGTCCAGGGGGGACGGGTCTCCCGCATGGAGGGGCAAGTCCCCACTACCCTGGCTGTGGCGGTATATGAACTGCCCACCAACACTCAGGTGGGAGGGTCTCCCACATGATGTAGCGAGTCCCCTCAAACCTGGCTGCAAGTGTATAAGTGCTCCCTCTTACCCCCAGGAGGGTGGGGTCTCCTGCCTGGAAGGCTGAGTTACTGCCACCCCAGCTGCAGCCGGATTCGAAATCCACATGGCCAGAACCCATGTGGGATGGGTTTTCCGCCTTGAGGGGTGAGTCCCCTTTACTCTGGCTAAAGCAATATAGGAGTTACCCCATTATCAGGTGAAAGGTGTCTGTCAACTGGAGGTGTGTTTCCTCTACCCTGGCTGCTGGGGTATATGAGCTCCACCTGACACCAGGTGAGAGGAGTGTTCCACCTGGAGGGGCAAGGCCCCTCTGCCCTGGCTAAGGCGGTATAGGAGTTTCCTCCATTCCAAGGTGGGAGGTGTCTCTCGCCTGCTGTGCAAGTTGCCTCTAACTTGGTTTCTAGGGTATATGAGCTTCACCTGATACCCAGGTGGGAGGGGTATCCCACCTGGAAGGACGAGTCCCCTCTACTTTAGCTCTTGCCATATAAGAGGTCCCAGTACACCCAGGTTGGAGGGGCTTCTGCCTGGAGGGGCGAGTCCCCTCTACTTTGGCTGGTGCCATATAAGAGCTCCCAGGATATCCATGTAGGAGGTGTTTCCCAACTGGAGGGCCGAGTCCCCTCCACCTTGACTGAAGTGGGGAACCAGGTCAAGTAACAGAGAGCCAAGTGCCAGGGTTTGGTCAGGGGGCTCAGGATAGTGAACAAGACTTTGGAAGGAAGGCAGGGGATCCAGAAGGGGGCAGTCAGGCTCCAAGCCCAGGGCCACCTCCAGGTTTCAGTGTTACTGGTGCCTGACAAAGCACCCAGGTAGAGCAAGGAGCCCAGGCGAGGGGCAGGGCATTATTTCCCATAAGGCACTCTGGATCAAATGAGAATCTATGGCCAGGTTCCTGGCAAAGAGGGCCAGGAAAAGGAAAGGGGACAGAAGGAGGGCAATGGGAGGGCATGGCAGGTGGTAGGGGTGGGTGAGCATAGGGCCAAGACCCAGGACCCAAGCTAGGCTGCCAGGCAAGGGACCCACCGGATACATGGTGATAGGGGACACAAGGAGCTGGAGACCAGCAAGCGCCAGAAAAAAAGCATAAGAGGAAGGGGAAGAAGGGGCTGTTTGAGGACCAGAAGAAGCAAAGGGACACTTAGGAGAGCCCACTGGCAGGCCCAAGCAAGGGGCCCCCAGGTCAGAACCAACACAAAGAGTATCCTTGCTATGCAAAGGGCCATGAGGAATGCTGTCAGGGGCTCAGGGTAACTCCCAGGCCCAGGGACTGGAAGGCAAATGGTCAGGGTTAGTCAGGGAGAAGGATCAGGAATGCAGGCCCTGGGGGCTTCCTTTGGAAAATGTATCCCTGCCCCTTGCCTAGGCCCTTTGGTCTCCCTCAGCCAAGGCCCTGCTAATGACCCCTGATACCCTGCAGTGGTCCTGGGCCTTGATCCTTTCTCCCCCTATGACACCCACTCCACTGTCTCCCCTCTCACTGCTCCCCTTTCATGTTGGTTTTCATTCACCTAGGTCCAGGTGCTAGCACTTGGCTCTCCATTACTTGACCTGGCTCCTTACTTGAGCCCATGGCTATCCTTCTGAAGGACCCTTTCCCTATCCCTTGGATTAAGTCCCCTTTTGTCGGCCCCGTCCTGTGCCTCCCTTCTGGTTCCCTCATGTTGTGGTATCCTGGTACTTCCTAGACCTCCTGCTCCTCCTGCTTCTTCCTAGGCTATGCTGCTTGAAATGTTCCTGGCAGCCTGACCCCCCACACTACCACACACCAGGTATCCCCTCACAGTACCCTCTTTGGCTCCTCCTTTGATCTAGGCTCCTTTCTAAGCATCGACTCAACTGGGGCAGAGGAGTGGTATTGGCTGGTCTCTGCACACTGAATTCTCCCTATGGGAAACACAGCCCTGCCACACTCCAGAGTCCCCTTCACTTCCTGAACCTTGAGGCCTGGCAGTTAACATCATCTTGCTACAACCCAGCCCTGAGAGATCCCCGCCCTTCCCTCCCCTGCCCTCTGGCCTTGCATGATTCCCCTACCACATCCCAGCCCTCCCTAATGCTGACCATTAGCCCTCCAGTCCTTGGGCCTAGGCATCCACCTGAGCCCCTGACTGCATTCCTCATGGCTCTTGCCATAACAAAGAGTCTCTTCATGTTGGGTCTGACCTGGGGGCCTCTTTCTTGGTCCTGCCAGTGGGCTCCCTTGGGTGCTCCTTGGCTTTTCCTGGTCCTTAAGCAGCCCTTTCCTCCACCTTCCCCTTGTGCTTTTTTTTTTTTTTTTTCTGGAACTCGCAGGTCTCCTGCTCCTTGAGTCCCCCATAACCACTGATTGGGTGGGCCCCTTAACTGGGCGCCTGGCTTGGGTCCTGGTCTCACCCCAATGCACACCCACCCAGAACCTCTGCCGTACCCTCCCATTGCCTTCCTTCTGGCTCCCTTCCTTTTCCTGGCCTCATTTGCCAGGAACCTGGCCTTAGATTTATATTCTCATCTGATCCAGGGTGCCTTATGGGAAACAGTTCCATGCCCCTCGCCTAGGCCCCTTGTTCTCCCTGGTTGCTTTGTCCGGCACTAGGAACCCTGACATCTGGAGATGGCCCTGGGCCTTGATCCTGTCTGCCCCCTGCTGTATACCTTGCCTTCCTTCCCAAATCTTGTCCACTTTCCTGAGCCCACTGCCCAAACCCTGGCCCTTGGATCTCCATTCCTTAAACTGGCTCCTCGCTTGAGCATTCTTGCTCAGTGCTTTTCTGGGCATTGTCTGAGGGCTCCTCTCTGGGGCCACTTCCCTGCTCCCCTTGGCAATCCTGTACTGCAGTACCCTAGTGCAGCCCTGCCTTCCTGGCCAGGTGTTCCCTGCTCTCCTCTGGCCTGGGCCCTCCTTTAGGTCCTTTGCCTGGGCTCCTTTCTGGGGTCCTGACCCCTGCCCCACCCACATGCATCCTGAGGCTGTGCCCTCCTTCAGCCCTCCTGTAATTTATGTCTCTGCCATGCCAGCTTTCATGATCTCCTTCTTGGATGCTCACCCAGGCCAAGGAACTTCACCTGGTGTCTTGGCCTTTCGGGCTACTTGGGAAAATGTAGCCCTGCCCCTTGCCTGGGCACATTCACCTCCCTCAGCCTGGGACCTGCTCCCAAACCCTGACACCCTGCAGCGGACCTGGGCCTTGAGCCCTCTTCCCACTGTGCCACCAGATCTCTGTTCTCCCCTTCTGCCCCTACCTAACCATGTTTCTTTTCATCAAACATGTCCAGGTGACTTGACTCTCCATTACTGGGCCCAGCTCCTTGCTTGAACCTCTGGCTACCCTTCTCGAGGACCCTTTCCCTGTCCCTTTTCAGGTCTTTTTTGTCTGATGACACCCAGGGGATAGGTCCTCCCACCATAAGGGGCGAGTCCCCTCAACCCTGGCTGAGGGGACATAAGAGCCCCCTCCTACCCTCAAAAGGGAGGGGTCTCCAGTGTAGAGAGTGAGTTGCTGCTACCCCAGCTGCAGCTATATAACCCCCCCTTTTCAGACACCTATGTAGGAGGGGTCCTTCGCCTGGAGGGGCAAGTCCCCTCTACTCTGGCTAAGGTAGGATAGGAGTTACCCCCATTCCCAGATGGGAGGTGTCTCTCGCCTGGAGGTGCTGCGAGTTGCCTCTACCCTGGCTGATGGGGTATATGAGTTCCACCTGACTCCCAGTTGGGAGGGATCTTCCACCTGGAGGAGGGAGTCCTTTCTCCCATGGCTGCAGTGGTTAAGGAGCTTCCACTGACACCCAGGTGGGAGGGGTCTCCCGCCTACAGGGGTGACTTCCCTCCACCCTGGCTAAGGGGGCATACCAACTCTTCCAGACACTTAGGTAGGAAGGATCTCCTGCTTGGAGGGGTGAGTACCCTCTATTTCTGTGGTATAGGGGCTCCTCCCCATACCCAGATGAGAAAAGTCTCCCATCTGAAGGGGCGAGTCCCCTCTACCCTGGCTGCAGTGGTTCAGTAGATTTCCCTGACACCCAGGATGGATGGGTCTCTCACCTGAAGGGGCGAGTCCCCTCTACCCTTGCTCCTGTGGTAAATTATTTGCCCCTGACTCCCAGTTTGGAGGGACTCTGGCCTGGAAAGGTGAGTCCCCTTTACCCTGTCTGCAGTGGTATAGGAGGTCCCCCCTACACCCAGGTGGTAGGGGTCTCCCACCTCCAGTGGCGAGTCCCCTCTACCCTGCTTGTGAGAGTATATGAACTCCCCTAGCAACCAGGTGGAAGGGATATTCCACCTGGAGAGTTGACTCCCCTCTCCCCTGGATCTTGTGGTATAGGACCTCCCCCAACATCCAGGTTATGGGGTCACCCAACTGTATGGGCAAGTACCCTCTACAGATGCTAAAGCAGTATAGGGGTACCCCCATTACCAAGTGGTAGGTTTCTCTTGCCTGGAGGTTCAAGTCACCTGTACCCTTCCTGCTGGGGTATGTGAGCTCACCTGACACCCAGGTGGGAGTGGTCTTCTCTCTGGAGGAAGAGTCCACTCTACCCTAGCTGCAGCAGTTAAGTAGCTTCCCCTGATACCCAGGTGGGAGAGGTCTCCAGCCAGATGGGTGACTTCAATCTACCCTGGTTGAGAGGGTGTACCAGCTCTCCCAGACACCAAGGTGAGAGGGGTTTCCTCCTTGGAGGGCCGAGTCCCCTCTGTTCTGGCTGCTTTGGTATAAAAGCTTCCTCCCATATCCAGATGTGAGGGATATCCTGCCTGAAAGGGCGAGTCCCCAGTAACCTGGCTGCAGTGGTTTACTAGCTTTCCCTGACACCCAGGTTGGATGGGTTTCTCACCTGGAGTGGTGAGTCCCCTCCACCCTGGCTGCAAAGGTAAAGGATCTCCCCTTGACACCCAGATAGGAGGGTCTCGGGCCTGGAGATGTGAGTCCCCTCTACCCTGGCTGCAGTGGTATAGGAGGTCCCTCCTACACCCAGGTGGTAGGGGTCTCCCGCCTCCGGTGCAAGTCTCCTCTACCCTACTTGTGGCAGTATATGAACTCCCCTGAAAACCAGGGGGAAGGGATCTTCTGCCTGGAGGATTTAGTCCCCTCTTCCCTGGCTCTGGCTCTGATGATATGAGTTCCCCACACACACAGATTATGGGGTCTCCTGACTGGAAGGCCAGTACCCTCTACACTGGCTGCTGGGTATATGACCTTGCACTGACACCCAGTTGGAAGGGTCTCCCGCCTGGAGCAATGAATCCCCTCTACCCTGGCTGTGACAGTATACAAGCTCTCCCAGTCACCCAGGTGGGAGGCATCTCCCACCTGGAGGGGAAGTCTTCTCTATCCTGGCTAAGGCAGTATACAAGCACCCCACTAAACTCAGGTGGGAGTGGTCTTCCGCATGGATGGTGAGTCCCCTCTACCCTGGCAGTGGCAGTATACAAGCTCCCCCAGACACCCAGGTGGGATGAGTCTCCCGACTGAAGGGCAAGTCTTCTCTACCCTCGTTAAAGCCTTATAGGAGTTACTACCATTTCCAGGTGGGAGGTATTTCACCGCTGAAGCTGTGAGTTGCCTCTACCCTGGCTGCTGGGCTATATGAGCTCCACCTGACACCCAGGTGTGATGGGTCTTCTGTCTGGAGGGGCAAGTCCTCTCTACCCTGGCTACTGGGATATATGAGCTCCACCTGATACCCAGGTAGGAGGGGTCTTCTCCCTGGAGGTGAGAGCCCACTCTACCCTGTCTGTAGTGGTTAAGGAGCTTCCCTGACACCCAGGTTGGAGGGGTCTCCACATACAGGGGTGACTTTCCTCTAACCTGCCTGAGGGGGTGTACCAGCTCTCCCAGACACCCAGGTGGAAGGGGTGTCCTGTTTGAGGGGCAATTCCCCTCTAACCTGGCTGCAGTGGTATAATAGCTTTCCCTGACACACAGGTTGGATGGGTCACTTCCCTGGAGGGGCAAGTTCCCTGTACCATTGCTGCTGCAGTAAAAGATCTCTCTCTGACACCCAGGTGGCAGGGGTCTCCTACCTGGAGCAATGAGTCCCCTCTACCCTGGCTGTGCAGGTATACATTGCCTCCCAGACACTCAGGTGGGAGTAGTCTCCTGCCTGCAGTGAAAAATCTTCTCTACCCTGGTTAAGGCGGTATAAAACTTCCCCACTACACACAGGTGGAGTGGTCTTCTACATGGACAGGAAAGTACCCTCTACCCTGGCTTTGGTGGTATACAAGCTCTCCAGACACCCAGGTGGGAGAGGTCTCCCACCTGGATGGGCGAGTCCCCTCTACATTAGCTCTTGCTATATAGAGCTCTGGTACACCAAGGGAGGAATGGTCTTCCACCAGAAACGGTGTGTTCCCTCTACCCTGTCTGTGCCAGTTTAGGAGCTCCCCTTGATACCCAGGGGAAAGGTGTCTCCCGCCTATAGGGGCAAGTCCTCTCTACCCTGGCTGCTGCATAAATCAAGCTCCCCCTTACTCCCAGGTGGGAGGGGTCCTGGAGGCGTGAGTCCCCTCTTTCCTGGCTGTGGAGGTATAGGAGCTCAACCAGACACGCAGGTGGGAGGGATTTCACGAATGGAAGAGCATGCCTGCTCTAGCCTGGCTGCGGTGGTATAGGAATTCCCCCTAACATCCAGGTGGGAGGGTTCTCCCGCCTAGAGGAGCAAGGTCTCTCTTCCCTGGCTTCATCGGTATAGGAGCTCCCAAAGACACCCAGGTGGAAGGGGCCTCCCTCCTGGAGGGGAGAGTCCCTTTTACCCTGGCTCTGGTGGTATAGGATCTCCCACACACACACAACCAGGTGGGAGGGGTCTCACGCTTGTATCAGCAAGTCTCCTCTACCCTTGCTATGGCAGTATAGGATATCTCCTTGACGAACAGGTGGGAAGGGTGTCCCAACTGGAGCAGCAACTCCCCTCAACGCTGGTTGTGGTGGTATACAAGCTGCCCCAGACACCCAGGTGGGAGGGGTCTCCTGCATGGAGGGGTGAGTCCCCTCTATCCTGGCTTTGGTGGTATATAAGTTCCCACCGACACCCTGATGGGAGGGGTCTCCTGCCAGGAGGTGCAAGTACTTTCTACCATGCTGGAGTGGTATATGAGCTCCAGATGACAGCCAGGTTGGAGGGGTCTCCCACCTGGATGGGCAAGCCTCCTCTACCCTGTCTAAGGTGGTCTATAAGTACCCTAACACACCCTGGTGGAAGGGGTCTCCTTCCTGGAGGGGTGAGTTCCTACTACTGTGGCTGCAGCGGTATAGTCGCTCCCCCACACCAAGCTGGGAGGGTGTCCCGCGTGAAGGGACCAGTTCCCTCAAACCTGGATTCAGGGGTATAAGAGCCCCCTCCTACCCCAAGTAGGAGGGGTCTCCGATCTGGAGGGGGGAGTCACTGCTATCCAGGGTGCAGGTGTATATGATCCCCCCTAGCCAGACACCCATGTGGGAAGGGTCTTCCGCCTGGAGGGGCGAATCACCTTGCTAAGGTGGTAGAGGATTTAACCCCATTCCAAGGTGGGAGGTGTTTCTCGCCTGGAGGTGCACGTTGTTTCTACCCTTATTGCTGGGCTATATGAGCTCCACCTGACACCCAGGTGGGCGGGGTCTTCCATCTGGAGGGGAGAGTCCATTCTACCCTGGCTGCAGTGGTTAAGGAGCTTCCCCTGACACCCAGGAGAGAGTGGTCTCCCACCTAGAAGGGTAACTTCCCTTTACCCAGCCTGTGGGGATTTACCAGCTCTCCCACATACCCAGATGGGACGGGTCTCCTGCTTAAAAGCCTCTATTCTGACTGCTGTGGTATATGAGATCCCCACTACATACCAAGAAGGGAGGGTTCTCCCGACTGAAGGGGCGTGTCCCCTGTACCCTTGCTAAGGCTGTGTAGGAGTCACTCCCATTCCCAGGTGGGAGATATTTCTCGCCTTGAGGTGTGAGTTGCCTCTACCCTGTCTACTGGGCTATATGAGCTCCACCTAACACCCAGGTGGGCTGGGTCTTCCACCTGGAGGCGCGAATCTCCACTAACCTGGCTGCAGCGCTTAAGGAGCTAACGTTGACACACAGGTTTGAGGGTCTCCCGCCTAGAACGCTGACTTACCCTTACCCTGGCTGTAGGGGTTTACCAGCTTTCTCAGAGACCCAGGTGGGAAGTGTCTTCTGTTAGAGTCTATAAACAAGTCAAAATAACACCTGGCATTTTGCCAGGGGAATGTTAGAGTTTGTAAACAAGTCTGGATGGTGCCTGGCAAAATGCCAGAGGGAGTGGTTTGAGAAGTAACAAAAGCGAGCCATTAAGTGTGGAGATTTCTTATTGGTTGACTGCTGTATCGAGTTTATGCTAATTAGATAAGCTGTGTGGAATGTATAAATACTGCTCCTGTCCTGCAATAAACGGCTCCCACTCCTGCTGTATCAACTTACACAAGTTGTTCGTCCACCCCTCCTCTTATTTTGCCCAGCCAGCCGGCCTTTGGCAGTCTCCCGCTGGAAGAGGCAAGTCCCCTCCACCCTGGCTTTGAAGATACAAGAACTCCCCTCCCCACACCCAGGGGGGTGGGGTTTCTTGCCTTGATGGGTGAGTCCCCTCTACAATGGCTGTGGCAGGATAAGAGCTCTCCCTGACAATCGGTGAAAGTAGTCTCCTGCCTGGGGGGGGGGTGGCGAGTCCCAGATACCCTCACTGTAGCTGTATACCTGTGCCCCCAAAACACCCAGATGGGAAGGGTCTCTTGTTTGGAGGGGCGAGTCCCCTCTACCCTAGCTATGGCGAAATACAAGCTCCCCTGACACCCAGGTGAGAGGAATATCCCACCCAGAAGGGCAACTCCCCTCTAATTTAGCTCTTGCCATACAAGAACTCCTAGTACACCCAGGTGGGATAGGTCTTCCACCTGCTGGGAGTGTTCCCTCTATCCTAGCTGTGGCAGTATTGGAGGTCCCCCTGATACCCAGGTGTCAGGGACTCCGGCCTGTAGGAGCAAGTTTCCTCTACCATGGATGCTGAAGTAATCAAGCTCCCCTGGACACCCAGGTGGGAGGGGTCTCCAGATTGGAGTGGCAAGTCCCCTCTACCTGGGCTGAAGTGGTGTAAGAACTCTCCCTGACACCCAGGTGGAAGGGGTCTCACTCCTGGAGCTGCGAGTCCCCTCTACCCTGGCTGCAGCATTATAGGACCTCCCCAGGACACCCAGATGGAAGGGTTCTTCCTTCTGGAAGGGAGAGTTCCCTCTACACTACCTGCAGTGGTATAGGAGCCTCCCCAGATACCCAGGTGGGAAGGGTCTCCTGCCTGAAGGGGAAAGTACCCTCTACCATGGCTGTGGTGCTATAAGATCTCCCCCTGACACCCAGGTGGGAGGGGTCTCCTGCCTGGAGGAACAAGTCCCAATACTCTGGCTGCAGGAGTATAAAAGCTTCACCCCCACACCCAGGTGTCAGGGGTCTCCTGCCTGGAGGGGCGAATCCCCTCTACCCTGGCTGCTGTGGTATAGGAGTTCCCCCTGACAACCAGGTGTGAGAAGTCTCCAGCCTGTATGGTAGAGTCCCCACTACCCTGCCTGTGGCTGTATAGGTGCTCCCATGGACACCCAGGTGGAAGGAGTCTCATACCTGGAAAGGCAAGTACACTCTACCCTGGCTGAGGCAATATAAGAGCTCCCCCTAACTCCCACGTGGGAAGGGTCTCCTGAATGAAGCGGTGAGTCAACTCTACCCTGGCTGTGGAGGTATACAAGCTAACCTGACACACAGCTACAAGGGGTCTCTTGACCAGTCCCCTGTATCCTGGCTGCGGCAATATACAAGCTCACCCCCCACACCCAGGTGGAGGGAGTCTCTCGCCTGGAAGGGCTAGAGTCCACTCTAATTTGGTTGGTGCCATATAAGAGCTCCCAGACCACCTAGGTGGGAGAAGTCTCCTGCCTGCAGGGGTGAGTCCCCTCTACCCTGGCTGCAGCAGTATAAGAGCTCCCTCTCAAAACCAGGTGGGAGAAGTCTCCCACATGGAGAGGTGAGTCTCCTCTACCCTGTCTAAGGCAGAATACAAGCACTCCCTGGCACCAAGATGGAAGGGGTTTCTCGCCTGGAGGAGCATGTCCACTCTACCCTGACTGAAGCAGTATATGAGTTTCTCCTGACACCTAGGTGGGAGGGGTGTTCCTCTTGGAGGGGCAAGTGGGCTCTTCCCTGGCTGCCGCTGTATAGGAGCTTCCCCAGACATCCAGGTGTGAGGTGACTCCTGCCTAGAGAGGCGAGTCACCTCTACTCTGGCTGCAGTGATGTAGGAGCTCCTCCAGACACCCATGTGGGAAGGGTCCCTGGCAAGGAGGGGTGAGTCCCCTCTACCCTGGATATGGCGGTATAAGAGCCCAAAACACAGACCATATCCACGTGGAAGTGGTCTCCAATATAGTGGGGGTGAGTCCCCTCTACTCTGGCTGCTGCTGTATATGAGCTCCACCTGTCACCCTAGTGGAAGGGGTCTCCCTCCTGGAGGGACAAGAACCCTCTACCCTGGCTGCTATGGTATATGAGCTCCCCTGATACTCAGGTGGGATGAGTCTCCCGCCTGGAGGGGCCAGTCCTCTCTACCCTTGCTAAGGTGTTATAAGGTGAAAGGGGTCTCCCAGCTACACAAATGTGGGAGGGGTTTCCTCCCTGGAGGGGCTAGTCACCATGACCCTGGTTACAGTGGTATATGACCTCCTCCACCCACACCCAGGTGGGTGGGATCTCCCGCCTGGAGGGGTGAGTCCCCTCTACCCTGGCTGGCCCAGTAGACTAGCTCCCCATGACACCCAGGTGGGAGGGGTCTCCCTCCTGGAGTGGCGAGTTTTCCCCTCCCCTACCTGTGGTGGTATAGGAGCTCCCCTGGACACCCAAGTGGAAGGGGTCTCCCGCCTGGAGGGGTGCATCCCCTCTACTCTGGCTAGGGAGGTATAAGAGCTCCCCCTGACATCCAGGTGGGAGGGGTATGCTTCCTGGAGGGGCAAATCCCCTCTACCTGGGCTGCTGCAAGTTAAGTATTTCCCCTGACATCCTGGTAGGAAGGGTCTCCCATCTAGAGCAGGGAATCCCCTCTACCCTAGCGGTGCAGGTATAAAAGTTTCCCCAGACACCCAGTTGGGTGGGGTCTCCTGCCTGGAGGGGCAAGTGCCCTCTACCCTGGATTTGGTGGTATACAAGCTGTACAAGACCCCTGCTCACAGGTGGGAGGGGTCTCCCAGCTGAAGGGGCGAGTCCCCTCTACTTTGGCTATTGCTGTATAAGAGCTCCCAGGAAACCACTTTGGAGGTGTCTCCCAACTGGAGGAGTGAGTCCCCTCTAACCTGACTGGGAGGTATAGGGGGTCCCCCAGTCCCCCACGTGGGAGGGGTTTCCTGACTGGAGGTTTGAGTCCCTTCTAATCTGGCTGCAGTGGTGTAAGAGCTCCTTCAGACACCCAGGTGGGAGGGGTCTCCAGCCTGGCTGGGTGAGTGCCCTCTACCCTGGCCGCAGTGGTATATGAGCTCCCCTTAACACCCAGGTTGGAGGGGTCCTTGCCTGGAAAGGCGAGTCCCCTCTTACCTGGCTGCAGCTGTATAGAAGATCCTCACAATACTCAGGTGGGAAGGGTCTCCCACTTGGAGGCACGAGTCCCCTCTACCCTGGCTGGGGCAGTGTACTAGCTTGCAGAACACCCAGTTGGGAGGTGTCTCCTACCTGGAGGGGTGAGTCCCCTCTACACTACCTGCGGAGGTATTTGAGTTCTCCCAGACACCAAGGTGAAAGGGGTATCCCGCCTGAAGAGGCATGTCCCTGTTACCATGGCTGCAGCTCTATAAGAGCCCCCAAACAAACCCAGCTGTGAGGGGTCTCTTGCCCGTAGTGGCAAGTCCTTGCTACTCTGGTTTCGCCTAGATACGAGCTCCCCCTGACACCAAGGTGAAAGGGGTATCCCACCTGGAGGGGCAAGTCTCTGCTACCCTGGCTACAGCTGTACCCGAGCCCCCATCTCACTGAGCACCCAGATGGAAGTGATCTCATAACTGTAGGGATGAGTCCCTTCTACATGGGCTGAGGCAGAAAACAATCTAGCCTGCACACCAAGGTGGGAGGGTTATCTCCCTTCGACGAGTCAATCTGCTCTACCCAGGCTGCAGAGGTATCAGAGCTCCCACAGACAACCATGTCCTTTTTCATTCACCCAGGTCCAAGTGCTAGCACTTGCTAGCATTGCTGGGCACAGCTCCTTGCTTGAGACCATAGCTACCCCTTTTGAGGACCCTGTTCCTGTCCCTTGGTTTCAGGCCCCTTTTACTGGCCCCCTCCTGTGCCTCGCCTCTGATTCCCTCAGGCTGTTGCATCCTAGCACTACCCGTACCCTCTGTTCCTAGTGCTTCTCCCTAGCCTATGCTGCTCAAATGGGTGCTGGCAGCCTGATCACCCCACACTTCTGCACACCAGGAATCCCCTCACAGTACCCTCTTTGACTGCTCCTTTGCTCCAGTTCCCTCTCTGAGGATCTACTCACCTGGAGCAGAGGAGCGGAATTGGCTTGCCTCTGTGCCCTGAATGCTCCCTATGGGAAAAAAAAGCCCTGTCACTCACCTGAGTCCTCTTCACTGCCTGAACCTTGAGGCCTGCCAGTTAACTAGAACTTGGATCAACCCAGCAATGAGCGATCCCCTTCCTTCCCTCCCCTGCCCTCTGGCCTTGCATGATGCCCCTACGCCAACCCAGCCGTCCCCAACCCTGACCGTTTGTGCTTTAGTACCCCGGCCTAGCACTCACATTAGCCCCTGACAGTATTCCTCATGTCAATTCTTGTAGCATGGAGTCTTCCTGTTGGTTCTGACCTGGGGACCCCTTTCTTGGGACTGCCAGCATGCTCCCTTAGGTGCCCATTGTGCTTTTCTCTGTCTCCTCGTCCCTGTGCAGCCCTTCCTCCCCTTCCCCTTGGGATTTCCCCTCACACTTACAGTTCTCCTGCTACTTGGGTCACTAATCCATGGTTGGTCAGGTGGATCCTTTGCCTCAGCACCTGGCTTGGGTCCTGGATCTTTCCCCACCACACCACCAAGACCCCTGCCATGCCCTCCCATTACCCTGTTCCTGGCGGCCTTCACTTGCCAGACCTCTTTTGCCAAGTCTCTGTCCCTGGATTCTCTTCTGGGCCAGCGTGCCTTATGGGAAACTGTGTCCTGCCCTTGCCTGGACCCCTTGCTCTCTCTGGGCCTTTGGTTCTGCAACTGGAACCCTGACACCTGGCAATTGCCCTGGTCCAGAAGCCTGACTGCCCTCTGCTGGATAACCTGCCATCCCTCCGAAGTATTGTCCACTGTCCTGAGTCCCCTGCCCTAGCCTTGTCACTTGGCTCTCCATTCCCTGGCCTGCCTCCTGGCCTGAGCTTCTGGGGGCCCTTTTTCTCCATGTTTCCCTGTACTTGGACTGCAGGCCTCGCTGGGGCCACTACCCTATTCCACTTGGCTTCCCTGAACCTCAGAACAATACTGTCACCAGCCTTCCCAGCCCTGCCCTTCCTTGCCCTTTCATGGCCTGGTCCCTCCTGTTTTTCCCTAGCCTGGGCTCCTTTCTGGAGTCCTGGCCTGCATCCCATCAAAACACTTCCTCTGGCCTTTCACACTGTACCCTCCTTCATTCCTCCTGTTGTCCCTGTCCCTACTGGGGACATTTTAAAGATCCCATTCCTAGGATGCTCACCAGGCCCATGGGACTGGAACTGGGCTTTGGCACTTTGGGATCCCTTTGGGAAAACATAGCTGTTCCCCTTGCCTGGGACTTTGGACTCTCCCTGCCCAGGCCCTGCTCCTCGATTCTGACACCCAGCAGTGAATTTGGGCCTTGAGCCCTCCTCTCACTGTGCCACCCTCTACCATTGCTTGCTCACATTTCTCCCCTCCCCAGCCCTGCCTGTTTTAGTAGGACCCAGGACCGGGTCCTGGCACTTGGCTCCCCATTCTTGGACCTGGGTCCTTGCTGGAGCCCGCAGTCACCCTTCTTGAGGACCTGTCCCTGTTCCTTGATTTCAGGCTTTTTGCTTGTCCCACCTCACTTGCCTCCCATCTGTTCCCTTTGTACTGTGGTATTTTGTCATTGCCAGGACCCTGCCCTCCTCCAGCTTCTCCCTTGCCTGATCTCCTCCAATGGTTGCTGGCTGCCCACCCAAACCCCCCAAAACTGGACCAAATGTATCCCTCACATTGTGCTCCTTTGATCCTGATCTCTATCTCAGGATCTACTCACCTGGGGAAGATGAATGAAATTGGCTGGCCTCGGGGCCCTGAAGGATCCCAATGGGTAACACAGCGCTGCCTCTCACCTGGGCCCCCTTTGCTGTCCAATCTTGACAACTGGCAGTGAACTTGGGCCTAGTGTTGACCTTGCCATGAACAATCTTCTGCCTTCCTTCTCCTGCCCTCTAGCCTTGCAAGCTGCCCCTAAACCAATCAAGTCTTTCCTCACCCTGGCCCTTCGCCCTATAGTCCCATGGCCTGGCTGCAAACCTGAGCTCCTTACTGCATTACTTGGGTTGCTTTGCTTTCTGTGGTGTCTCATTCTGTTGTGTCTGATCTGGGCACCCCTTTATTTGGACCCCTATCTCACTCTGCTCTGTGCCCTTTGCGAAGTGCTCTGTCTCCTGATCCTAGCACCTATCCTACCTCTCTTTCCCCTACTGCTTTTTCCTGGAGCAGGGGCCTCCTGTTCATTGGTTCCCTAATACCTGTTGGTGGGGTCAGTCCCTTACCTGGGCTCCTTGATTGGTCCTGACAGTTGCTCCTCTCTACACCCACCGTGACCCCCCACTGTGCCCTCACATCGCACTCCTCCTGGCCCCTGTCCCTTGCCAGGCCTTTGGCCTGGTCCCTGGCCATTGATCCTCATCTGGGTCAGGGCACCTTATGGGAAACAAAACCCTGACCCTCTACTGGGCTATTTGCTCTCCCTAGGCCCTTGGGACAGCACCAGGAACCCTGATATCTGGCAGTGGCGATGAACCTGGATCCTGCCTCTACCCTGATATATATCCTGCCTTACCTCATCAGCACTATCCACTGTCCTGAGCCAACTGCCACATCGCTGGCCCTTGGTATCCATTTCCTGGACTGGCTCCTCTCTTAAGTCTCTGGGGGTGTCCTTCTTACTCCATGCTTCTCTGGGATTGAACTTTGGGCCTCGCTGTGGCCACTTCCCCACTCCCCTTGTCTTCCCTGAATCTCAGAAGCCTAATGTAGCCCCTGCCTGAACAGCCCTGCCCTTCCCTGTTCTCCCCTAGCCTGGGTCCTCCTCTAGGTCACTAGCCTGGGCTCATTTCTGCAGTCCTGACCCACACCCCACAAATCCCCTTCTTCCAGCACTTTACACTGTGCCCTCCTTTTCCCTCCTGTTGTTCTTGTCCCTGCTGGGCTCCTTTTCCATATCCCTTTCCCAGAGCCAGGGGATGTAACTGGGATGTTTGGCCCTGCAGTCTTCCTTTGGAAAAAAGCATCAGTGCCCCTTGCCTGGGGGCTTTATTCTTCTTCAGTCTGGGCCCTGCTCCTCAATCCTGACACCGTGCAGTAAAGCTGGGCCATGAGCCCTCCTCTCCCTTCACCACGCATTCCCTATACTCCCCTTTCTCTCCATATACTGCTGCAGCCAGGAGTGAGCCCATCCAATGGAAGACCACTACTATGTGGGTTATAGGAGAGCTCCTATACCCCAGCAGCCAAGGTAGAGGGACCCCTTCCTCATTGCAGGAGACCCCTCCCACCTGGGTTTTGGGGGGAGCTCCTATACTTTTGCAACCAGGCTAGAGGTTACTCAGTCCTATAGGTGGGAGACCTCTCACACTTGCTAGTTGGGGGGAACTCAAAACAGCCATCATCAGGGTAGAGGTTACAAACCCCTCCAGGCAGGAGATCCCACCCACCTGGGGTTCAGGGGGAGCTCATATACCACCAGAGCCAGGGTAGAGTAGATTCACACCACCAGTCCCCTCTACCGTGGCTAACTTGGTATACAATCTCCCTGCAACACCCAGGTGGGAGTGGTCTCCTTCCTGGAGGGGTGAGTCTCCTCTACCCTGGCTAGGGCTCTATATAAGCCCCTCACAGGAAACCTAGGTGGGAAGGGTCTTCCACCTGGAGAGGCGATTCCACTATACCCTGGCTTCTGTGGTATAAGAGCTCTCCCTGACACCCTGGAGGGAGGGGTGTCCTGCCTGGAGGGGCGAGTCCCATTTATCCTGGATGTGGCAGTATATGAGCTCCCCAGGAGACCCCTGTAGGAGGGGTTTTCTGTCTGGAGGGGCAAGTCCCCACTACCCTGGCTGCAGTGGTATAAGCGCTCCCCCACCCTGACACCCTGGTGGAAGGGGTCTCCAGCCTGGAGGGGGGAGTTCCCTCTACCCTGGCTGCAGGGGTATACTAGCCCCCTCCAACACCCAGGTGGGAGGCATCTCCAGCTTGGAGGGGCGAGTCCCTGTACCCTGGCAGCAGCTGTATAAGAGCTCCCTTTAACACCCACGTGGGATGGATCTCCCGCCTGGAGTCGCATATACACTGTACCCTGGTTTGAAAGGTAGAGGAGCTCTCTCCTAACACCCTGGTGGAAGGGGTCTGCTGCCTGGAGTGTGGAGTCCTCTCTACCATGGCTAAAGTTGTATACAAGCTCCCCACAACATCCAGGTAGGAGGGGTTTCCTTTTGGAAGGTGCGAGTCCCCACTACCCTGGTTGTAGTGGTATAAGAGCTCCCCCCCACACACACACACAGGTGGGAGGGCTCTCCTGCCTGTGGTGGCAAGTCCCCTTTTCCTTGCCTCTTCTATGAGCTCTCTGACAACCAGGGTTTAGGGATCTCCCATTTAGTGGGGCAAATCACCTCTCTCCTGGCTGAAGCAGTATACAGCTCTCCCCTCCCATAACAAGATGGGAGAGGTCTCCTGCCTGGAGGAGCTAGTAACATCCACCCTGGCTAATGCAGTATGCATGGTCCCAGACACCCAGGAGAGAAGGATCTCCCGCCTGGCTAAAGTGATCTACAGGCTCCCTGTGACACGCAGGTGGGAGGAGTCTCCAAACTGAAGGGGCTAGTCCCTTTTTCCCTGTCTGAAGTGATATACTAGCTTTCCCTGACAGCCAGGTGGGAGGGGTCTCCCTCCTGGAGGCATGAGTTCTCTTTTCCCTGGCTGTGGCAGTAAAGGAGCTCCCTGCCACACCCAGGTGGGAGGGTCTCTGGCCTGGAGGGGTGAGTCCCCTCAAACTTGGCTGCAGAGGTATACAAAAACCCCCAACCGACACCTAGATAGGAGGGGTCTCCCATCTGGAGGGGCAAGTCCCCTCTACCCTGCTGCAGCGGTATAAGAGCTCCTCCTGAAAATCTGGTGAGATGTGTCTCCTGCTTGGAGGGGCTCGTACCCTATACCCTGCCTGTGGTGGTATAGGAGCTTACCTGACACCCAATTGGGAGGAATCTCCTGCCAGGAGGTGAGAATACCCTCTACCCTGCTGAAGCAGTATTGGAGCTCCCTAGTACACCCAGGTGGGAGTGGTCTTCTGCCTTGAGGGGTGAGTTCCTGGTACCCTGGCTGCTGCGCTATAGGAGCTTTCCCTGACACCTATGCGGGAGAGATCTCCCATCTGGAGGGGCAAATAGGCTCTACCCTGGTTAAGGTGGTATTCAAGCTCCCTGTGACACCCAGGTGGGAGGGGTCTCCCACCTGGATGGGTGAGTCTACTCTATCTTGGCTTCAGCCGTGTAAGAGCTCCCCCAACACCCAGGTGGCAGGGGTCTCTGCCTGGAGGGGCAAGTCCCCTCTACACTGGCTGCTTGATATAGGAGCCCCCACCATACCCAGGATGGAGGGGTCTCTTGACTGAAGGGGCGAGCAATTTTACCATGGTTGCAGTGGTATAGGAGCTCCCCCTGACACTCAGGTGAGAGGGGTCTCCTGCCTGGAGGGGTGAGTCCATTCTAACCTGCCTGCAGTGGTATATGAGTGGGACACTCCAACTGACACCCAGTTGGAAGGAGTGTCCCACCTAGAAGGGTGAGTCTCCTCTGCCCTGGATTCGGAGGTGTACCAGCTACCCCCAGGCACCCAAGTCACAGGGGTCTCCCTCATGGAGGGGCAAATCACTTCTACCCTGGCTTGGGTGAGATACAAGAATCCCCACTCTACATCTAAGTGGGAGAGTTCTTCCGCTTGGAGGGGTGAATCCACTCTACTCTGGCTGTGGCTGTAAAGCAGCTCCCCTGACACTCCAGTGGGAGGGTTGTCCCAGCTGGAGGGGAGAGTCCCCTCTACCCTGGCTGCTGCTGTGTACATGCTCTCCCAGACACGCAGGTGGGAGGGAACTTTCTCCTGGAGGGGCAAGTCACCTCTACTTTGGCTAAGGTGGTATGCAACCCCCCCTCCTACACTCAGGTGAGAGGGGTCTCCCCCTGGAGTCGCAAGTGCCCTCTTCCCTGGCTGATGCTCTATAAGAGCTCCAGGAACACCCAGGTTGGAGTGGTCTGCCGCCTATACTGGCAAACCCCTCTACACTGGCTGTGGCAGTATAAGTGCTCCCCGTGACACCCAGGTGGGAGGAGTTTCCCTCCTGTAGGGGTAAATCCCCTGGACCCTGACTGCGGAGTTATTTGAGCTCACTCCAACACCCAGGTGGGATGGGTCACCCGAGTGGAGGGGTGAGTCCCCTCTACCCTGGCTTAGAATGCATTGGATCTCTGCCAGACACCTAAGTGGGAGGGGTCTCCCGCCTGTAGGGGCGAGTCCCCACTCTCCTGGCTCTAGCGGTATATGAGCTCTCCCTGACTCCCAGGTGGGAGGCGTCGAACGCTTGTAGGGGCGATTCCCCTCTACCCTAGCAGCAACAGTATACAAGCTCTCCTGTACACCCAGGTGGGTGTGTTGTAGGGACAAACGAGGCAAGGCATTGATTATGGCAGGAAACATATTTTTTTGGCTACAGCCATGTTCAGAGGGCACAGCTTCTGCTGTAATCAATTTATCCCTTGAACCCCAAGTTCAGGGTCTTTCAGAGTTATACACACAGCATGTAAGGGGAGGAGC
This sequence comes from Marmota monax, assembly GCF_021218885.2. NCBI lineage: Eukaryota > Metazoa > Chordata > Mammalia > Rodentia > Sciuridae > Marmota > Marmota monax. The sequence goes on along the minus strand of NW_026695198.1, from coordinate 908,988 downwards.
TTTTGAAGTTCACAGTCTGCAGAAGTTCACATAAAAACAGCTTTTTCTTTCAGTGTTCTGGGCAAGTTAACTCTTCAAGGACAACACTTGAGAAGTGGAGAGCTTCTTCTCCCCTTTGTTTCCTCCCCCTCCCAGCTGTTACCATGGAGCCCATGTGTAATTTATCTTAAAAAATATACACCTCTCTGTGAAGCCCAGCTGAAGGCCAGAGGCCTTGTTTGCACATTTCCTCAAAGTACTATACTGTATGTTTGTGAAAAACTAATAAGGGGTTTCCAACATCTGGAGTGCTAGTATATTCTCGGCCAGTTGCCAAGTAAACAGGGCAACACAAAAATTGGAAGTTTATCTACATTGAACTCTTTGGCAGAGACTCTTTTGCTGACAATCCTAAAATCAGCCATGGTGAAGATTTCTGGAGAAGCCCAGTTAAGACTTTTCAGTGGAGAATAGGAGTGCCACTTAAGGTGGTGTCTCCCTGCTAGAGTTGTGAGACCCCTCTACCCTGCCTGAGGTGGCATGTGAACTCCCCTGGACAATCAGGTGTGAGGGGTTTCCTGCCTAGTGGGGAGAGTCCTCGATATCCTGGCTACGGTGGTACATGATCTCCCCTTTCAATACCCAGATGGGAGGATCTCATGCCTAGAGGGGCTAGTCCTCTCCACCCTGGCAGTATACAAGCACCTCCAAAGAAGAGGTGGGAGGGGTCTCCCTACTGGAGGTGCAAGTCACCTCTACCCTGGCTTCAGAGAAATACAAGTTCCCCCCTGACACCCAGGTGGGAGGGGTCTCTTGCTTGGAGGGTCAAGTCCCCTCTAGTTTGGCTAGTGCCTTATAAGTGTTCCCAGGACAACCAGGTGGGAGTGGTCGCATGCATGCAGGGATGAGATCCCTCTACCCTGGCTGTGGTGGTATAGGAGCTGCCCCCTCCATACCCTGATGGGAGGGGTCTCCCACCCGAAGGGGCAAGTCCCCTGTATCCTGGCTGCAGTGGAACACGAGCTCCCCCATAACACCCAGGTGAAAACGTTCTCCTGCTTGGTGGGGCCAATCCCTGCTACCTGGCTGCAGTTGTAAAGGAGCCCAGCCACACACCCAGGTGGGAGGGGTCTCCTGCCTCTAGGGGTGAGTCCCCTATACCCTGGCTAAAGCGAAATACAAGCTTGCCCTGACAACAATGTCGGAGGGGTCTCTCGCCTGGAGGAGGAAGTCCCCTCTACCCTGGCTGCAGAGGTATAAGAGCTCCCCCTGACACCCTGGTGGGAGGGGTCTCCCTCCTGGAGGGGCCAGTCTCCAGGCTGCAGTGGTAATTGAGCTTCCCCAACACCCAGTGGTAATTGAGCTCCCCCAACACTCCTCCTGCTTGGAGGAGTGAGTCCCCTCTACCCTTGCTGCAGCAGAATACATGCTCCCCCAGTCACCAATATGGGAGAGGTGCCCAGCCTAGATAGGCAAGTCCCTTCTAACCTGGTTAAGATGGTACACATGCTCCCTGCAACACCCAGGTGGGAGGGGTATCCTGCATTGAGGTCTAATCCCCACTATCCTGGCTGCAGCAATATAGGAGCCTCCCCACCCACATCTAGGTGTGAGGGTTCTCCTGCTGGAGTGGAGAGTCCCCTCTACCCTAGCTGTGGGGGTGTAGGAGCTGCCTCAGAAACTCAGGTGGGAGGGGTCTCCTGCCTGATGAGGCAAGTCCCCTCTACCATGGTTGCTGCTCTATATGAGCCCCCCCACACACATGGTCAGAGAGGTCTCCACCTGGTGGGGTAAGTACCCCCTCCTCAAGTTTTGGTGGTATTAGAGCTCCACCCTGATAACCAGGTGGAAGGCGTCTGCTGCCTGGAGGGGCGATTCCCCTCTACCCTGGTTAAGGTTGTATATGAGCTCCCCACGACATCCAGGTGTGAAGGTGTCCTGCCTGGATGGGCTAGTTTCCACTACCCTGGCTGTGGCGGTATAGGTGCTCCCCCCACACCCAGGTTAGAGGGGTCTCTTGACAGGAGGGGTGAGTCCCCTCTACCCTGGCCACAGCAGTATTGGAAGTTCCCCTGAAACCCAGATGGGAGGGGTCTTCTGCCTGGAAGGAAGACTCCCTTCTACTTTGGCTGGTGCCCTGTAAGGGCTCCCTGGACACCCAGGTGGGAGGAGTCTTCCACCCGCAGGGGCGAACACTTTGACCATGGCTAAGGCAGTATATGAGCTCCCCCAGACACCCTGGTGTGAGGGGTCTCCCGCCTATAGGGGTGAGTTTTCTCTACCCTGGCTGCAGTGTTATTCAAGCTCCCCTTGTCAAACAGGTGGGAGGGGTCTCCTGACTTGTGGGGCGAGTCCCTGCTACCGTGGCTGTAGCAGTATATGAGCCTCCCCCAAACACACACATGTGTGAGAGGTCTCCTGCCTGGAGGAAAGAGTTGCCTCTACCATGCCTGCTGGGGTATACCAGCTCCAATGACACCCAAGTGGAAGGGGTCCCCTCCTGGAGGGGCGAGTCCATTCTACCTTGGCTGTGGTGGTATATGATCTCCATCCACCCATGTGGGAGGGGTCTTCCGCCTGGAGAGATGAGTGTGCTCTACCCTAGTTGCAGCAATATACACCATTCCCCATACACCTATGTGGGAGGGGTCTCCCGCCTAGAGTGATTAGTCCCATGCGCACTGGCTGCGGTGGTGTATGAACTCCCCCAGACATCCAGGTGGGAGGGTCTCCCGCATGGAGGGGAAAGTCCCCTCTATTCTAGCTAGGGCGGTATAGGAGCACCCTCGACACTCACATTAGAGGGGTCTCTTGACTGGAGGGGAGAGCCCCCTCTCCTCTGGCTGCAGCATTATATGAGCTCCACCAACAACCAAGTGGGCGGCGCTCCAGCCTGGTGTTAGGAGTCTCCACTACACTGGCTTCGTTGGTATACAAGCTCCCCCAGACACCCAGGTAAGAGCAGTCTCCCGCATAGAGGGGCAAGTCCCTTCTACCCTGCTAAGGCGGTATACAAGCACCCCAGAAACCCAGGATGGAGTGATCTCCTGCCTGGAAAGGCGAGCCCATCTACTTTGGCTGGAGCCCTATCAAAGCTCACTGGACACCCAGGAGGGAGGGGCCCCGCCTGCAGGGGTGAAACCCTGTGCCATGACTGTGGTGTTATACAAGCTCCCCCCGACACCCTGGTGGGAGAGGTCTCCCAATTGGAGGGGCTAATCTCCTTTATCCTGGCTGCAGAGGTATAGGAGCTCCTCGGACACCCAGGTGGGAGGGGTTACTCCCTGAAGGGGCGAGTCCCAGCTACCCTGGCTGCTGAAGTATATGTGTGAATCCCCCCAACCCTAGCTGCAGTGGTATAGGAGCTCCACCTATAGGTACAGGGAGTAGCAGCGAGTCCCCTGTACAATGGATGAGGAGGTATACAAGCTCACCCAGACACCCAGATGGGAGGGTTCTCCTGCCTGGAGCAGTGAGTCCCCTGTACCATGGATAAGGAGGTATACAAGCTCACCCAGACACCCAGGAGGAAGGGGTCTCTTGCTTGGTGGGGCGATTCTCCTCTACTTTGGCTGGTGCCATATAAGAGCTCCCAGAAAACCCAGATGGGAGGGGTCTCCTGCCTGCAGGGGCAAGTCCCCTCACCCTGGCTATTTCAGTATGTGAGCTCCCCCTGACACCTAGGTGGGAGGGGTCTCCTGCCTTGAGGGGCGAGTCTCCTCTATTTTGCGTGGTGGCATATAAGAGCTCCCTGGACACCCTCTTGGGAAGGGTCTCCCTGGATGCAGCGGTATTGGAGCTCCCTCAGACAACCAGGTGGGAGGGGTCTCCCGCAAGGAGCAAAATGTCCCCTATACCCTGGCTTTGGCGGTATACAAGCTCCCCCAGACACCAAGGTGGTAAGGGTCTCACACATGGAGGGGCAATTCCCCTCTACCCTGGCTAAAGCGATATAAAACTTCCCCCTGAAACATAGGTGGGAGGGGTCTCCCGCCTGGAGGAGCATGTCCCCTCTATTTTGGCTGGTGTCCTATAAGAGCTCCCTGGACACCCAGGTGGTAGGGTTCTCCCGCCTGCAGGGGCGAGTCCCCTCTACTTTGGCTGGTCCCTATAAGAGCTCCCTGATACCCTGGTGGGAGGGGTCTCCCACCTGCTGAGGCAAACTCCTCTACCCTAGCTGTGGCAGTATAGGAGTTCCGCCCCCCACACACACACACACTGGTGAAAGGGGTCTCCCGCCTGTAGGAGCAAGTCCTCTGTACCCTGGCTGCAGCTCTATTCGAGCTCCCCCCACAACCAGGCAGTGGGTGGTGTCCCATGCCTGGAGGGTACTGTCCCCTCTACCATGGCTCAAACTGTATATATAAGCACCAAAAGACACCCACGTGAGAGGGGTCTTCCCACTGGAGGTGGGAGTCCAGTCTGTCCTGGCAGCATCAGTATAGGAGTTCTCCCTAATACCCAGGTGGAAGGGGTCTCCAGCATGGAGGGGCAAATACCCTCTATTCTGGCTAAGGTGGTATAGTAGTTCCTCGGGAAACCCAGGGTAGAGGGGTCTCTTGACTGGAAGTACGAGTCCCCTATTCCCTGTCTGCTGTAGTATTCTGGTTCCTCCAGACACACAGGTGGGAGGGATCTCCTCCCTGGAGGAGTGAGTCACCTCTCACTGGCTGCAGCCATAGAGGAGCACCCCCAACACCAAGGTGGGAAGGGTCCTCCGCCTGGAACGATGAGTCCCCTCTACACTGGCTGACGGGGCTATCAGCTACCTGCAAATCCCAGGTGGGAGGGGTCTCCTGCCTGGAGGGGTGAGTCCCCTCTATTCTGGCTGCTGTGATATAGGAGATCCCAGCCATAACCAGATGGGAGGGGTCTCCCACCTGAAGAGGCAAGTCCCCTCTACTCTGGCTAAGGAGATATAAGAGTTACTCCCATTATCAGTTAGAAGATGTCTGTCGCCTGGAGGTGCGAGTCACCTCTACCCTGGCTGCTGGGGTATATGAGCTCCACCTGACACCCAGGTGGGAGGGGTGTTCCACCTGGAATGGCAAGTCCCCTCTACCGTGGCTAAGGGGGTATAGGAGTTTCCCCATACCCAAATGGAAGATGTCTCTCGCCTGCTGTACCAGTTGCCTCTAACCTGGCTGCTGGGGTATATGAGCTCCCCCTGACACTGATGTGGGAGGGGTATCTAGCCTGGATGGGTGAGTCCCCTCTAATTTTTCTCTTGCCATTTAAGGGCTTCCAGTAGACCCAGGTGGGAGGGGTATCCAGACTGGAAGGGCAGGTCTGCTCTACCCTGGCTACAGCAGTAGAAGAGGTTCCGCTGAAACCCCGGTGAGAGGGGTCTCCTGCCTGTAGGGGCGAGTCCCCTCTACACTGGCTGCTGCAGTAATCAAGCCTTCGGGGACACTCATGTGTGAGGGGTCTCCCGATTGGATGGGTGAGTCCCCTCTACCCTGGCTGCAGAGGTACAGGAGCTCACCCAGACACCCATATAGGAGGGGTCTCCCAACTGGAAGTTTAAGTCTGCTCTACCCTGGCTGCAGCGGTATAGGAACTCCCTCTGACACCAAGGTGGGAGGGGTCTCCTGCCTAATGGTGCGAGTCCCCTCTACCCTGGCTTCAGCAGTACAGGAGCTTCCCAGGACACCCAAGTGGAAGGGGTCTCCCTCCTGGAGGGGCGAGTCCCCTCTATCCAGGCTACAGCGGTATAAAAACTCCCTCTGAAATCCAGGCGGGATGGGTCTCCCACATGGAGGGGTGAGTCCCCTCTACCCTGGCTTTGGAAGTATAAAAGCTCCCCTTGACGTACAGGTGGGAAAGGGTCTCTTGACTGGACCAGCGAGTCTCCTTTACTTTAGCTCTTGCCATATAAGAACTCCCATTACAACCAGGTGGGAGGGGGCTTCCACCTGAATGAGAGTGTTCCCTGTACGCTGGCTGTAGCAGTATAGGAGCTCTCCTGGACACCCAGGTGGGAGGGGTCTCCTGCCTGTAGAGGTTAGTCCCCTCTACCCTGGCAGCTGCAGTAATCAAGCTCCCCAGGACACCAAGGTGGGAGTTGTCTCCTGATTGGAGGGGCTAATCACCTCTCCCCTGGCTGTAGACTTATAGGAGCTCACACAGACATCCAGGTGTGACGGGTCTCCAAAGTGGAAGGGCAAGTCCACTCTACCCTGGCTGCAGGGGTGTAGGAACTCCCCCTGACACCCAGGTGGAAGGGGTCTTCCGCCTGGAGGAGCGAGTCCAATCTACCCTGGCTGTGGTGGTATAGGAGCTTTCCCCAACACCCAGGTGGGAGGGTTCTCCTGACTGGAGCAGAGAGTCTCCTCTACCCTGGCTGCAGAGGTATACAAACTCCCCCAGACACCTAGGTGGAGGCGTCTCCTGCATGGAAGGGTGAGTCCCCTCTATCCTGGCTGTGACAATATATAAGCCCCCCCTGACACCCTGGTGGTTGGGGTCTCCCACCAGAAGGGGAGAGTACTTTTTACCCCGGCTATGGTGGTATATAATTTCCCGCTGAAAGCCAGGTTGGAGGGGTCTCTCACATGGATGGGCAAGTCTTCTCTACCCTGGCCCAGGTGGTACACAAGTTCCCTGTAACACCCAGGTGGGATTGTCTCCTGCCTAAAGGGGCTATTCTGCTCACCCTGGCTGTGGGGGTAGAGGAGCCCTCTCCTACCCTCAGTAGGGAGGGGTCTCCAACCTGGAAGGGCAAGTAGCTGCTATCCCAGCTGCAGCTATATATGAACCCCCCATTGCCAGACACCCTGTGGGAGGGTTCTTCCGCCTGAAGGGGCGTGTACCCTCTACCCTGGCTAGGGTAGTATAGGAGTTACATCCATTCCCAAGTGGGAGGTGTTTGTCGCATAGATTTGCAAGTTGCCTCTACCCTGGCTGCTGGGGTATATGAGATCCACCTGACACCCAGGTGGGAGGGGTCCTCTGCCTGGAGGGAAGAGTCCCCTCTACACTGGTTGTGCCATATACAAACTCCCACAGACACCCAGGTGTTAGGGTTCTCCTGCCTAGAGCAGTGAGTCCCCATTACCCTGTCTGTGGCTGTATACAAGCTCTTCCAGACACCAAGGTGGGAGGGGTATCCCGCCTGGAAGGCGAGTCCCCTCTACTTTAGCTCTTGCCGTATAAGAATTCCCAGTTCACCCAGGTGGGAGGGTTCTTCCGCCTGCAGGGGTGTACTGGTTATTACAGAATAGGGGTTCCCCAGGACACAAAGAGGATATGGGTCTCCCCCCTGTAGGGGTGAGTCCGCTCTACAATGGCTGCTGAAGTAATCAAGCTCCACACGTGACCCAAAGGGAGGGGTTTCCTGATTGGAGGGGTGAGCCTCCACTACCCTGGCTGCGGAGGTATAGGAGCTCACCCAGACACAGATGTGGGAGGGGTCCCCCGACTGGAAGGGCAAGTCAGCTCTTACTTGGCTGCAGCAGTACAGGAACTCCCCCTGACACCCAGGTGGGAGGGCTCTCCGGCTTACAGCTAGGAGTCCTCTCTACTCTCTCTGCTGCAGTATAGGAGCTCCCCTGACACCCAATTGGGAGAATTCTCCAGTCAGGAGGCTAGAGTCCCCAGGTGGGAGGGGTCTCCCGACTAGAGGGTTGAATTCCCTGTACCCTGGCTGTGCTAGACCCTCAGGTTGGATGGGTCTCTCACCTGGTGGGGCGAGACCCCTCTACACTAGGTGCGGTGGTAAAGGATCTCCCCCTGACACCCAGGTGGGAGGGTCTCTGGCCGGGAGAGGCGAGTCCCCTCTATCCTGGCTGCAGTGGTATAGGAGGTCCCCTGAACACCCAGGTGGGAGGAGTCTCTCGCCTGGAGTGTGGAGATCCTGCTAACCTGAATAGGCAGTATAAGAGCCCCCTCAGACACCCAGGTGGTAGGGGTCTCCAGACTGGCAGGGTGAGTGCCCCCTACCCTGGCTGCAGTGGTATATGTGGTCCCCTTGACACCCTGGTTGGAAGGGTCTTTGCCTGGAAAGGTGAGTCCCCTCTAGCCTGGCTGCAGTGGTATAAAAGATCCCCACAACAATCAGGTGGGAGCGGTCTCCTGCTTGGAGGCATGAGTTCCCTCTACCCTGGTTGGGGCAGTGTACTAGCTCCCCAGACACCTAGTTAGGAGGCATCTCCTACCTGGAGGCTGAGTCCCCTATACCCTGCCTGCAGAGGTATACAAGTTCCCCCAACACCCAGATTAAAGGGGTCTCCCTCCTGGAGGAGTGAGTCCCTGATACCCTGGCTGCAGCTGTACGGGAGCCCCCTGTACAAACCCAAATTTGAGAGGTCTTGTGCTTAAAGGGGCAAGTCCCTGATACTCTGGCTGCACCTAGATATGAGCTCCCCCTGACAGTGAGTCCCTGATATCCTGGCTCTAGCTGTACACGACTTCACCCCCGAACTGGGCACCCAGGTGGAAGGGATCTCATGAATATAGTGGTGAGGCCCCTCTACATGGGCTGAGGCAAAATGCAATGTAGCCTGGACACAAAGGTGGGAGGGGTCTCTTGCCTGGAGGAGCCAGTCCAATATACACAGGCTTCAGAGTTATAAGAGCTCCCTCAGACAACCATGTCCTTTTTAATTCACCCAGGCCCAGGTGCAAGCACTTGGCTTTCCATTACTGGGCCAGGCTCCATTCTTGAGCCCCTGGCTGCCTGTCTCAAGGACTCAGTCCCTGTCCCTTGATTCCAGGCCCCTTTTACTGGCCCATTCCTGTGCCTCCCCTCTGATTCCCTCAGGCTGTGGTATACTGGCACTGTCCAGACCTACTCCTCCCCCTGATTCCCCTTAGCCTATGTTGCTTGAATGGGTCCTGGCAGCCAGACCACCCCCCCCCCAACTTCCGCATACTAGGTTTTTCCTCACAGTACCCTCTTTGGGCCCTCCTTTGGTCCAGGTCCCTCTCTGAGGATCTCCTCACCTGAGGCAGAGGAGCAAATTTGCTCTCCTCTGCACCCTGAATGCTCCCTATTGGAAACACAGCCTTGCCACTTGCCTGATGCCTCTTCACTGTGTGAACCTGGAGGCCTGTCAGTTAACATGGACTTGATCCAACCTAGGCCTGAGCTATCCCCTCCATTCCCTTCCATTCCCTCTGGCCTTGCATCCTGCCCCTACAGAACCCAGCCCTCCATAACCCTGACCCTTTGATCTCCAGTCGCTGGGCCTGGGCATTCACCTGAGTCCCTGACTACGTTCCTCATGGCCCTTGGCTTAGCAAGCAGTCTCTTCATGTTGGGTCTGAACTGAGGGCCCCTAGCTTGGGCCCACCAGTGGTATCCCCTAGATGCCCCTTGGCTTCTCCTGGTCCTCATGCAACCCCTTCCTCCCCTTCACCTATTGCTTTTTTCTGACACTCACTGGTCTCCTTATCCTTGGGTCCCACATCACTGTTGATTGGGTGGGTCCCTTGCCTGGGCAAATGGCTTGTGTCATGGGTTTGCCCCTGTGGGCACCCACACAGACCATCTGCTTTGTCTTCCCTTCCCCCTCCTTCTGGCCACATTCCTGTTCATGGACTCCTTTGCCAGGACCCTGACCCTGACCAGAGATTCTTATCTGATCTAGCAGACCTAATGGGAAACAATGCCCAGTCCCTTGCCTGGGCCCCTTGTTCTCCCTGAGTGCTTGGCCCTGCACCAGGGGCCCTGAAAACTGGAGGTGGCCCTAGGCCTGGTGCCTGACTGCCCCCTGCTGTATCCCCTTCCTTCCCTCCCAAATCTTGTTCACTGTCCTGATACCCCTGCTTAAGCCCTGGCAATTGGCTCTCAGTTCCTTGGCCTCACTCCTTGCCTGAGTCTGTGGTGGCCATTCTTGTTCACTGCTTTTCTTGGCATTGTCTGAGGGCCCTTCACTGGGGCTGTTCCCTGTACTACAGAACCCTAGTGCAGGCCCACCTTCCAGTGCCAGCGTTCCCTGCTCTCCCCTGGCCTGGGCCCTACTCTAGGTCCCCTGCCTCGGCTTCTTGCTGAGGTCGTGGGCCCCACACCACCCAGGGTGGTGGCCCTTCAGTCTGTGGCCTCCTTTGGCCCTCCTGTCCTTTCTGTCTCTGCCACTCCCGCTTTCCTGATCCCCTTCCCAGGATGCTCACCACCAGGGCCAGGAGACTTGACCAATTCTCTTGGCCCTGGGGGCTCCCTTTGGAAAACGTAGCCCTACCCTTTGCCTGGGCTGTTTGACCTCCCTCACCCCGGGCCCTGCTCCCAGCCCCTGACACCCTGCAGTGGACCTGGGCCTTGAGCCCTTCTCCCTCTGTCCTACCCAGTCAACTTTTTCATCTCCCGCTCTTCCCCCTCCATGTTTCTTTTCATTCACACCCGCCCATGTGCTAGCATTTGGATATCCATTACAGGACCCAGCACGTTGCTTGAGACCCTAGCTACCCTTCTTCAGGACCCTTTACCTGTCCCTTGGATTCAGGCCCCTCTTGCTGGACCCTCCTTACCTCCCCTCTGATCCTCTCATGCTGTGGTATCCTGGCACTTCCCAGACCTTCCTTTCCCCCTGATTCTCCCTAGCCTATGCTGCTCCAATGGATCCTGGCAGCCTGACCCTCCCACCACTTACACACACCAGGTATTCTCTCACAGTACCCTCTTTGGCCCCTCCTTTGGTCCGGGTCCCTCACTGAGGATCTATTCACATGGGGTAGAGGAGCAGAATTCGCTGGCCTCTGTGACCTGAATGCTCCCTATGGGAAACAGCCCTGCCACTCCCCTGAGTCCTCTTCACTGCCTGAAACTTGAAGTCTGTCAGTTAACATGGACTTGTTGCAATCGAGCCTGGAGTGATCCCCTCCCTTCTATCCCCTGCCCTCTGGCCTTGTATTCTGCCAGTACTTCATCCCAGCCCTCCCTAACCCTGACCCTTTGTGGTCGGGTCTCTGGGCCTGGGCATTCCCCTGAGCCCCTGACCATGTTCCTCAAGGCCCTTGGCATAGCAAGGAGTCTCTTCATGTTGGGTCTGACCTAGGGACCCCTTGCTTGGGCTCACCTGTGGGCTCCCCTAGGTGCCCCTTGGCTTCTCCATGTCCTTACAGAGCCCCTTCCACTCCTTGGCCTCTCACATTTTTCTGGCGTTCATAAGTCTCCTGCTCCTTGGGTCCCCCATCACCATTGATCGGGTGGGTCCCTTGCTTAGGCACTTGGCTTGGGTCCTGTGTCTCACGCCTAAGCACATCCACGCTGTGCTGAGAGCCACAGCTGAGTTGGAATGGCTCCTGGAATTTTGCCAATACTATTGGTTGAGAGGCAAGACATTAAGATGATGCTGGATTGAATCAGTTGTATATTAGACCTTTACTGTCCGCCATGACATACTACTATGGAGTTTTTGCGCTACTTTGGAGTTCTCGTGGGGATTCACGGAGAGTTCCCAATGGTTGGGGAAGTGCAGGAGGAGGGATTTCCTAAGGAGGGATTTCTGGTTGGTGGTTCCTAGAGGAGCCGCGTGGGTGGCGTTTGGGAGAATTCCAAGGGGGCATGTGTGGAGTGTGCTGGTAGAGTTCAGAAATAAAGTTTGTTCCTGCTACGGTGGCTCGTGATTTGTGCCAAGCCAGACTGCAGCATTTGGGGGCCCGTGCCGGGAACGCCTGAAGCTCGGAGATAAGTGAAATTGTTCGCCCCTGAGGGAAGGCAAGAGAATGGGTGACCATTTCAAAAACCAATGTGTTCTTGTTTTGATTTGTTTTGTTTTTGTTTCAAGCTACCTATCACCACAAATGTCTCAGGCAAACTGGGAAAAATGGTTGGCACAAAGTTTGAAGTTGTTTGCCCCTGAGGAAGAGATAGAAATAAACCACAAATGCACATGTTGGGAAAATAGAAAAATTGATACAACAATTTTTATGTTCCATTTTTGTTGCATTCTGTTTTGGTTTTGTTTTGTGTTACCTTGTTGGGTTGTGTTATCTTTATAATAGATTAGAAATTAGTAAAAAACAAACCAAAAGAGTGTTAAGTAAATTGTTAAAGGTTCAGACAATGGAGAAAGACATTTTAGATCAAGTAAAAGAGAAGGTCTCTTGAGCTAGTCAGGCAGAGGAAGAAAATTTAAAGGAGGAGGAACTATCAGAGAAAAAGTTACAACAGGAGGCTGCTACTAACATCGTTCTATCACCAGAGTGCATTATTCAACCAACAGCTCCACCTATGGAGACAGATGAGTGACCCTTAATGCCCATAGTTGACAAATGAAATCCTTAGACAGGACTTCAAAGATTAACATGCCCTGTACTTGAGCAGGCAGGAGGGCAGCGAATTCACTGTGCTTTATATTTCAAAACAGTGAAGCAGTTAAAGGAGGCTGTAAAAACCTATGGTCCCCAAGCACCCTTCACTGTAAGCATGGTCGAATCCATTATTAACTTGGACATGACGCCAGCAGACTGGGCTAGCATGTGTAAATCTGTGCTAAATGGAGGGCAATATTTGTTATGAAATGTTGCCAATGAGGAATTTTGCATGGAGATGGCTAGGCGAAATGCAGCAGCCGGTTACCCTCAAAGAAATTTAGATATGTTGTTATGAAAAGGACCTTATGTGGGTCAATGGCAACAAATTGAATATGATCCTGCTATGTATGCAGAGATTGCTGCAGATGCAGTTAGGGCATGGAAGACTTTACAAGGACATGGAGATTTACAAGGTCAATTATCTAAGATAATACAAGGAGCTAATGAACCTTACACTGAATTTGTAGATAGGCTTATTCAAATAGCTACCACAGTTTTTGGGGATACAGAACAAGCAATGCCATTAATTAAACAGCTAGCCTTTGAACAAGCAAACATATGGTGTAAGGAGGCCATTAGACCATGGAAACATGGAGATTTAAACACATATATCAAATTATGTAGAGACATTAATGAACAAGGGCAAGTCCTGGCAGCTGCAGTACAAGAGGCTTTAGATGCCAGGCCCAAAACATGCTACAATTGTGAACAAACAGGATTTCTAAAAGGAATTGCCCCATAAGAGGAGGGTTTAACAAAACTAGGTATCAAAGTGGTAGAATACTGGGTATTTGCCCATTATGCTGTAGAGGGAGATATTGGGCTAATGAATGACATTCTCAAACCACCATAGAGGGTATTCCATTATCAAAAAGCGGACAATGTCCAGGTGTTTACCCACGATATCATGGAGAAAGGCATCGGGCTCCATTGCCAAAAAACAGTTAGGTGGGCCCAATGCTCTGGGACCCAAGACCACAAATATACAGGGCACTGAAGGAACCCAGAAACACCATGGAGGAACCCAGCAATACCATCAGGGTAGTGCCCAGGACACATTATCCATCAGATCCCTCATCAGACGAAGCAGAGGGAGCACAGGTTTGGACATCTGTGCCTCCGCCAGTGCAGTACTAGCTCCATACATGGGAGTTCAAATCATTCCCACATGAGTAAAAGGACCTCTTCCCCAAGGAACAGTAGGCGTACTGTAAGGATGCAGTTCTTCTACTCTAAAAGGATTATGATAAGTCCTGGGGCAATTGATCCCGATTATAAAGGTGAAATAAAAATTATCGCTAGTTCTCCAAAGGGTATATCAGTAATTTCACCAGGAGAGAGAATAGTAGAGTTATTAATAATACCCAGGCTACATAATAAATTTTCCAGTAGTACTATAAAAAGAGGTTCCAGGGGATTAGGCTCCACAAGTGTAGATTGGGCTATGCTGTCGTTAAATTTATATTCTCGCCCAATGCTAAAACTAAATATTCAAGGACAAGAATTTAATGGACTACTGGATACAGGTGCAGACCTTAGCATCATATCTCATCAGGAATGGCCAAAACATTGGCCATTACAAGAGGTCACTCAAACGGTTCGAGGCCTTGGAGTGGCAACTAATACCCATAGAAGTGCAATGGTATTAGATTGGAAGGATCCTGAAGGATGTGAAGGAACTATACAGTGATATGTATTGGATCATCTTCCTATAAATTTATGGGGATGAGATGTCCTAGATCAATTAGGTTTGACATTAACAAATAACATCAATCCAAATGTGCCCACTATTAGGGCTAGACAAGGTTTTAGGAAAGAAAAAAGATTAGGAGAACAAGAATAAGGTATAGCAGCATCAATTCAAATAGATCAAGGAATAAATAGACATGGATTGGGTTTTCAGAAGGGGTCACTGAGACAATAGAAATTACTTGGAAATCAGAAAGATGAGTATTGGTTCCTCAGTAGCCCCTGACTAAAGTAAAGATACAAGCAGCCCATGACCTGGTCAAACAACAATTAGCGGAGGGACATATACAACCATCCATATCTCCCTATAATACTCCCATTTTTGTCATTAAAAAGAAATCTGGTAAATGGAGATTATTGCAAGATTTAAGAGTCATTAATAATGATATGGTTATTATGGGACCTGGTCAATCAGGGATTCCTCAATTGTCTGCTTTGCCAAAAACCTGGTATGTTTTAGCTATAGATATTAAAGATTGTTTTTTTTTTCAACTCCAATTCATCTTGAGGATAATCCACGTTTTGCATTTACTATACCTGCACTGAATCATGAAGGTCCCGATCAGAGATATGAGTGGAAAGCACACCCTCAAGGGATGGCTAATAGCCCAACTATGGGTCAAATTTATGTTAACAAAGGAATCCAGCCACTTAGAAATAAAAATCCTGAACTACAAATATTTTACTATATGGATGATATATTATTAGCACACAAAGATAAAAACACATTGCTACAATGTTATGCCACACTTACAAACTTATTAAAAATTATAATCTAGAGATAGCAATAGATAAAGTACAATTAATTTTTCCAATTAATTTTTTAGGAGTTCTATTATCTTCCACCATGGCCCACCCACCAAAAATTCAGATACGAGTAGATCAACTCAAATAACTTAATGACTTTCAAAAGTTATTAGGAGACATAGGATAAGGCCTTATTTAGGCATACCAATAGGAGAGTTGGGACCTTTATTTGATATCCTAAAAGGTCCATCAGATCCAAATTTACCCTGCATGTTAATGCCTGAAGCAAGAAAGCATTAAAAATTAGTGAAACATATATGGAAAATATGCATCTAGATGCAATTGATATAAGTTTGCCTTTGCTATTTATTTTACTACCAACAAAAATATTCCTACAGCAGTATTTTGGCAAGAATGTCAATTATTGTGCATACATTCATCTTATTCTCCTAACACTATTCTAACTAGGTATCCTGAGGCTGTAGGACAACTAATACTCAAAGGAATAAAAGAAGCAAAGGTAGTGTTTGGAATTTCTCCCAATAAAATTATTACTCCATATACTATGGGTCAAATTGATGAGTTAGCTAATGAGTTAAATTCTTGGGCAATAATCATGTGTAAATCTAATGTTTCATTTGATAATCACTTACCATCTAATCCTTTTTTGTCTTTTTGGTCTTTGCATCCTGTACTTTTTCCAAAAATGACAACAAAAACACCTATCATGAATGCTCCAAATATATTCACTGATGGGTCAAATAATGGTACAGCAGTAGTAGTTACCCCTGATCAAACTTTTACATTTCTAGTACCCAAACAATCAGCTCAAAAGGTAGACCTTAATGCAGTATTACAAGCTTTTGTGATGTTTAAAGATTCTGTATTTAATTTATTTTCAATAGTCAGTATATAGTTAATGCTATTGTGTCCTTTGAAGATGCTGGTAGGAATTCTCCTTCCTCTCGTGTTTTCTCTTTGTATTACACTATACAAAGTCTAATCTGGGACAGAAAATATCATTCTTTATAAGACATCAGGGTACAAACAGGATTGCCTGGAGTCCTTAGTTTGGCAATGATTTAGCAGATAAAACTACACATGACATACATATATTTTTCTACACTAGAAGAAGCTAAAAGTTTTCATAAATCCTTCCATGTCAATGCAAATACTTTAAAAAGCATTTTAAAATAACTAAGGAACAGGCCAGACAAATAATAAAACAATGTCAAAATTGTGTGAACTTTTCACCACAAGTTAATCTTGGAGTCAATCCTAGAGGACTGATACCTAACCATATTTGGCAGATGGATGTCACACACTTGCCAGAATTCGGAACATTGAAATATTTGCATGTTACACTTGATACTTCTTCCGGATTTTTATGGCCTCCCTTCATGCCGGAGAAAAAACTAAAGATATTATAGCTCATTGCTTACAAAATTTTGCCACTGTGGGCATTCCAAAACAGTTAAAAACAGACAATGGTCCTGGTTATTCTTCCACCTCTTTTAAGCAGTTTTGCTCATCATTTGGCATTACTCACATAACAGGAATTCCATGCAATCCACAGGGACAAGCCATAGTTGAAAGAGCTCATCAAAATATTAAAATGTACTTATTAAAGCAAAAAGAGGGAATTGGAATGGGGTACATATCCCCCAAAGATAAACTTAAAATAACCCTTTTTACTCTAAACTTTTAAAATTTGGATTCTTCAGGGCTTAGTGCTGCGTAAAGACATATGTGTCCAAAAAATGTAAATAAGCCTAAGGTACTTTGAAAAGATATTTTAACAGGACAATGGAAAGGTCCTGACCCAGTGATTTTCAGGAGTTGGGGTTCTGTTTGTGTGTTTCCACAGGGAGAACAGCAGCTGATTTGGATTCCAGAGAGACTAACCAAAGCGATTTCTACAGGCCAAAAAGAAGATGATTTGACTCAAATCCATAACAGCTGATATCCAGAGCTCCATCTTGGCTATTCTTACATCTGCAACAGTGGTTCTCCTACACCTGGAGGCTAATGAATAGTGAACACCATTAAGACCTATTTCAAATGTAAAAAACCTTGAGGCTTGCTTGTGGGAATACCTTCAGACCCATATGCAAGTTACAGGAAAAACGATGGGATATCCAAATAAGAGTCAAACCCAGGTGGTAACCAGGATGCTTTCTTCAGTATCTATTTTATTATTGCCTTTTCCCACATCATGAAGTTCTATTTTATTTTTTGAGCTCATACAGACCTAGGTTAATGTTTTTCTGATCAGTTCTATTTTTTGACTGTGGAGTTTTTAAAAATTGCAATGGAGATTTCACCTGTGAAAAGCTACAAGGCCTTTACTATTATGTTATGAGTTATATGTATTGTGTTATGTGTGCACACTTCTGTTTTGTATTGTATGTCTGTATGTGGGTATGTCTGTATGTGCATATGTCCATATATATGAGGAGTGCTCATGAAAAAATGGATCCTAATTTTTTTTATTCACGTGATTTAAATGGTTTATTTTAAATTGGGTAAACAGCTGTTGAGGATTGTTTTAATATGTAAACAAAAAGGAGGTTAACAGATCTGTTTGTTTACTTTCACCTTTCCTTTTCATTATATTTAATAATTCTGTTCAGGATAATGTAAATTGTTCAGAGAATTGTTTTCTTAGTACCTGTTGGAATGTTACATAATTTTTTTTAGTCATCGTTGTCAGAATTCCTATCTTCTCCCCAGTGCTGGTGAAGACAAAGATAAAATGAAACTACAGTTTCTACAATAGCTATTACAACAAACTCTATAAACTGATTCATCAATGAATAATAACTCAACAAGTAATGCTCAATCAAGGAGTTGATTTACTTTGGTAGGAAATGGACATATTGATGGATTCCTCTGCTTTGAACTGCTTGCAGGACTTGGACTATTTATCACTTGTATGCATTGTGAACTATCTGTTGGTGCAGTGAATTGTGGTAGTGCTGGCGCATCTTTGCAGTTGGTGTCATCGTGGTACAATTTTTCCAAAAAGAGCCATCAGTTGGCTTAGTGTCGTGGCACTTTGCATCCTCCTCCCTTCTGTTGTTGATGGTCTAAAATTTGGGGGACAACAGAGGTGAGACAGAAAACATCACCCCCCCACTGGCACCAAAGCCAAATTTGGGGGTCAACAGAGGTGAGGCAAAGAACCTCACCCCCCACTGGTGGAAAGGCCAAATTTGGGGGCCAACAGAGGTGAGGCAAAGAACCTCACAACCCAATGGTGCATAGGCCTATCCACAAGTATGGCTGTATGCTGGACCAGTAGTCAGTGACGGGTATGATCCAATTGCAGTGGTACCAAACTAAGACAGGAGGCTAACACCTAGAGGTCAGCTCATCTGATGACGGGTAAGAGCCATATGTTGTATTGGACAACATAACAGGCACAGTCCCTAAGGCACATTGCTTGTTGTTTAATTAAACAGAAGGGGGGAGATACTGAGAGCCACAGCTGAGTCGGAATGGCCCCTGGCACTTTGCCAATACTATTAGTTGAGAGGCAAGACATTAAGATGATCCTGGATTGATCTGGTTTTATATTAGACCTTTACTGTCTGCCTTGGCCTGCTACTTTGGTGTTCTCGTGCTACTTTGGAGTTCTCGTGTGGATTCACTGAGAGTTCCCATTGGTTGGGGAAGTGCAGGAGGAGGGATTTCCGGAGGAGGGATTTCAGGTTGGTGGTTCCTGGAGGAGCCGCGTGGGTGGCGTTTGGGAGAATTCCCGGGGAGCGTGTGTGGTGTATGCTGGTGGAGTTCAGAAATAAATTTTGTTCCTGCTTCTGTGGCTCGTGATTTGTGCCCAGCCAGACTGCAGCAACCCTGTCCCCCTGTCATTCCCTCCCGTCACCCTCCTCCTGGACCCCTTCCTTTCCTAGCCTCCTTTGCCAGGACCCTGGCTGAAGATTCTCATCTGATCCAGGGTGCCTATGGAAAACAGTGTATTGTCCCTTGCCTGGGCCCCTTTCTCTCTCTGGGTGCTTGGTCCTGCACCAGGAACCCTGAAACCTGTAGGTTGCCTTGGGCCTGGAGCCTGACTGCCCCCTGCTGTATCCCTGTCTTCCTTCCCAAATCTTGTCCACTGTCCTGAGCCCACTGCCCAAGGCCTGGCCCTTGGCTCTCCATTCTCTGGCCAGCTTCCTTTCTTGAGACTCTGGGGGCCCTTCTTGCTCCATGCTTCCCTGGGCATGGACAACAGGCTTCACTGGGGCCAGTATCATACTCCCCTTGGCATCCTTTAACCTCAGAACCCTACTGTCACCAGCCTGCCCAGCCCTGCACTTACCTGCCATTTCCTGACCTGGGCCTTCCTGTTGCTGCCTAGCATGGGCTCCTTTTTGGTGTCCTGGCCTTCACTCCATCAACACCATTCCTCTGGCCTTTCATGCTGTACCCTAGTTCATCCCTCCTGTTGTGCCTGTCCTTGCTGGGCCCTTTTTGAAGATCCCTTTCCCAGGATGCTCACCAGGTCCAGGGGACTGGAACTGGGTGTTCGGCCCTGTGGGCTCCCTTAGGGAAAACATAGTTGTGCACCTTGTCTGAGACTTTGGACTCTCTCTGCCCAGGCCTTTCTCCTCGATTCTGATACCCAGCAGTGAACCTGAGCCTTTAACCCTCCTGTCCCTGCATCACCCAATAACCTTGCTCCCCTTTCTCCCCTCCTCAACACTGTCTTTTTTCATAGGACCCATGACTGGGTCCTGGCACTTGGCTCCCAATTCTTGGGCCTGGCTTCTTGCTGGAGTCCCCAGTCATCCTTCTTGAGGACCCTGACCCTGTCACATATTTCAGGCCCCTTGCTTGGCCCCCCTCTTGCTCCTTGCCTCTGTTCTCCTTGTACTGTGGTATTTTGTCATTGCCAGGACACTGCCCTCCCCCTGCTTCCTCCTAGACTGATCTTTTCCAATTGTTGTTGGCTCCCCACTGACACCCCCCCCCCAATCCCAGACCAAAGGTATCCATCACATTGCCTTCATTTGGTTCTGGTCTCTCTCTGAGGATCTACCTACCTGGGGCAGAGGTGTGAAATTGGCTGACTTCTGGGCCCTGAAGGATCCCTATGGACAACACAGCCCTGCTCATCCCTGGGCTCTCTTTGCCACCCAAACTTGACAACTGGCAGTGTACTTGGGCCTAGTGATGACCTTGTCCTGGCAATTCCCTCCCATCCCTCTCCTGCCCTCTAACCTTGAAAGCTTCCACTAAGCCAACCCAGACCTTCCTCACCCTGACTCTTTGCCCTACAGTCCCCGTGCCTGGCTGCCTGCCTGAGTTCCTTACTGCATTATTCAAGTTTCGTTGCTTTCTGTAGTGTCTCTTCCTGTTGTGTCTGACCTGGGTGCCCCTAGTTTCAGGCCCCAAGTTCGCTCTCCTCTGTGCCCTTTTGCAGCCCTCCATCTCCTCATCCTAGTGTCGATCCTACCACTCCTTACCCTAGTGCTTTTTCTTGAAGCAAGGACCTCCCGCTCATTTTGTCCCTAATATATTTTCTTGGGGTTGGTCCCTTAACTGGGCTCCTTGATTGGGTCCTGGCACTTTCCCTTCTCTGCACCCACTGTGACACCATACTGTGCCCTCACATCGAATTCCTCCTGGCCCCTGTCTGTTGACAGACCCTTTGGCCTTGTCCCTGGCCTTTGGTCCTCATCTGGGCCAGGGCGCCTTGTGGGAACAGTACCCTGACCCTCAACTGGGATATTTGCTCTCCATAGGCCCTTGGGGCAGCACCAGTATCCCTGACACCTGGAAGTTGTGCTGGGCCTCGAAACTGCAACACCCCTGCTGGATCCCCTGCCTTCACTCCCCAGCCCTGTCCACTGTCCTTAGCCCCCTACCACAGCGCTGGACCTTGGCTCTCCATTCCCTGGACTGGCTCCTCTCTTGAGCCTCTGGGGGTCCATTTGATCAATGCTTCCCTGTGCTTGAACTGTAGGCCTTGCTGGGGCCACTTCCCCACTAAGCTTGTCCTCCCTGCATCTCACAACCATAGTGCAGCCACTGCCTGCCTGACCTCACCCTTACCTGCTTTCCCATAGCATGGGCCCTCCTCTAGGTCCCTAGCCTGAGTTCCTTTATGCGGTCCTGACCCGCACCCCACAAACACCCTTCTTCCAGCACTTCACACTGTGCCCATCTTTGTCCCTACTGTTGTCCTTGTCCCTGCTGGGCTCCTTTTCCAGATCCCTTTCCCATGATGCTCACGAGAGCCAGAGGATGGAACTGGGATGTTTGGCCCTGCTGTCTTCCTTTGCAAATATTAGCAGTGCCCTTTGCCTGGGGGCTTTGGCCTTATTCAGCCAAGGTCCTGCTCCTCAATCCTGACACCCTGCAGTGAATCTGGACCATGATCCCTCCTCTTTCTGCACCACCCATTTTCCCTTTACTCCCCTTTCTCCCCATATACAGCTGTGGCCAGGAGAGAGGGGACTTGCCCTTCCAGATAGAAGACCACTCCCAACTGGGTTTTTGGGGAGCTCTTATAGCCCAGTAACCAGGGTAGAGGGACCCCCTCCTCTATGCGGTTGACCCCTCCCACCTGGGTTTTGGGAGGAGATCCTACATTGTTGCATCCAGGATAGAGAGCACTTGCCTCTATAGGTGGGAGACCCCTCACACGTGGTTGTTGGGGGGAACTCAAAACAGCCACAGCCAGGGTAGAGGTGACTCACCCCTCCAGGTGGGAGACCCCACTCACCTGGGTTTGGGGGGAGCTCATATACAACCACAGCCAGGGTAGAGGGGATTTGCCCCTCCAGTCACCTCTACCCTGGTTAACTTGGTATACAAGCTCCCTGAAACACCAAGGTGGGAGGGGTCTCCTTCCTGGAAGGACTAGTCCCCTCGACCCTGGCAAGGGCTATATAGGAGCCCCCCCCATTTGGACACCTAGTTGGAAGTGTCTTCCACCTGCAGAGGCGATTCCTCTCTATCCTGGCTGCTGTTGTATAGAGCTCTCCCTGACACCCTGGAGGGAGGTGTCTCCTGATTGGAGGGGCAAGTCTTCTCTACCCTAGTTAAGGTGGTATACAAGTTCCCTGCAGGTGGGAGGGGTTTCCTGTCTGGAGGTTTGAGTCCCCAATACACTGGCTGCAGTGGTATAGGAGCTCCCCCACCCTGACACCCAAGTGGGAGGCGTCTCCAGCTTGGAGAGGTGAGTCCCTGTACCCTGGCTGCAGCTTTATAAGAGCTCACTTTAACACCCAGGTGGAATGGATCTCTTGACTGGAGTGGCATATACCCTATACCCTGGCTTCCAAGATATAGGAGGTCCCCCCTGACACCCTGGTGGGAGGGGTTTCCTGCCTGGAATGTCGAGGCTTCAGTATCCTGGCTAAGTTGGTGTACAAGCTCCCAAGGACACCCAGGTGAGAGGGGTTTCCTTTCTGGAAGGGCGAGTTCCCACTACCCTGGCTGTAGTGGTATAAGAGCAACCCCACATACATATAGGTGGGAGGGTTTTCCTGCCTGGAGTGGCAAGTACAATTTTTCCTGCCTCTGTAGTATATGAGCTCCCCTGACAACCAGGTTTTGGGGTCTCCCGCCTAGTGGGGTGTGTCCCCTCATTTCTGGCTGCAGCAATATACGAGATTCCCCCCATAATAAGGTTGGAGGGGACTTCTGCCTCAAGGAGCTAGTACCTTCCACCCTGGCTAATGCAGTATACAAGTTTCTGGACAACAATGAGGGAGGCATCTCCTGCCTGGAGGTGCGAATTCACTTCTACCCTGGCTAAAGTGGTCTACAAGCTCCCTCTGACACGCAGGTGGGAGGCGTCCCCCGACTGAAGGGGCAAGTCCCCTCTTCCCTGGCTGATGTGGTATACTAGCTTTCCCTGACAGCCAAGTGGGAGGGTCTCCCGCCTGGAGGCATGAGTTCCCTCTACACTGGCTGTGGCAATAAAGGAGCTCCCCAAAACACCCAGGTGGGAGGGACTCTGGCCTGGAGGAGCGAGTCCTATCTATCCTGGCTACTGAGTTATACGAGAACCCCCAAACGACACCTATATGGGAGGGATCTAGCTTCTGGAGCACATGTCCCCTCTACCCTCGTGGAGCGGTAGAAGAGGTCCCCATGAAAGGTATTTCTCCCGCCTGGCTTCTGTGGTATAGATTTCCTGACACCCACATTGGAGGCGTCTCCGCCAGGTGGCTAGAATCGTCTCTACCCTGCTGCAGCAGTATTGGAGCTCCCCAGGACTCTCAGGTGGGAGCTGTCTCCTGCCTTGAAGGGCGGGTCTCTAGGCTTGAGGGGCGAATTCCCCCTCCCCTGGCTGGGTCATTATATGAGCTCCCGCCAATGTGGGAGGGGTCTCTGCCTGGATGGGCGAGTCCCTGGTACCCTGGCTGCTGTGGTATAGGAGCTTTCCCTGACAACCAGGTGGGAGAGATCTCCCGTATGGAGGGGCAAGCCAGCTCTACCCTGGCTAAGGTGGTATACAAGCTCCCTGTGACACCGAGGTGGGAGAGGTCTCCCTCCTGAAGGGGCGAGTCCACTTTATCTTGGCTTCAGCAGTGTAAGAGCTCTCCCCAGATACTCAGGTGGGAGGGGTCTCCCTCCTGCAGGGGCGAGTCCACTCTACCCTGGAAGCAGTGGTATATGAACACCCCCATACCCAGGTGGGAGATGTCTCTTGCCTGGAGAGGTGAGCAACTTTACCATGGTTGCTGCAGTATAGGACTTCCCCCAGACACTCAAGTTGGTGGGGTCTCCCGCTTGGAGGGGCAAGTCCACTCTAACCTGCCTGCAATGGTATATGAGCTACCCCAACACCCAGTTGGGAGGGGTCTCCTGCCTAGTGGGGCGAGTCCCCTCTACCCTGGATTTGGGGGTGGAGAAGCTACCCCCAGACAGCCAAGTCTGAGAGGTGTTCCTCATGGAGAGGCGATTCCCTTCTACCCTGGCTTTGGCGGGATATGAGCCCCCTCATCCTACACCTAGGTGGGAGAGGTCTCATGCTTGGAGGGGTGAATTCACTCTACCCTAACTATGGCAGGAAAGGAGCTCCCCTAACTCTCCAGTGGGAGGGTTGTCCCGGCTGGAGGGGAGAGTTCCCTCTACCCTGGCTTCTGCTCTGTAATGCTCTCCCACACAGACATCCTGGTAGGAGGGGTCTTTCACCTGGAGGGACAAGTCACTTCTACCCTGGCTAAGGTGGTATGGAAGCCCCCACCCTAAACTCAGTGTGAGGGGTCTCCCACTGGAGTCGCGAGTCCAATCTACCCTGGCTGGTGCTCTATAAAATCATCAGGAGCACCCATATTCGAGGAGTCTCCCGCCTAAAGAGGTGAACCCCTCTACCCTGGCTGTGGAAGTATACGAGCTCCCCCTGACAGTCAGGTGGGAGCAGTCTCCTGCATGGAGGGGCAAATCCCCTCTACCTTAACTAAGGCTGTATACAAGCTTGCCCCTCACCAAAGCACAGGTGGGAGGAGCCTTTCACCTGCATGGGCGAATCCCCTCTATCCTGGCTGCAAGGTATAGGAGCTTCCCCCACACCCAGGTTAGAGGGTTCTCTTCACTAAAGGGCAAGCCCCCTCTACCCTGGCTGCAGCAGTATTGGAGCTTCCCCTGATATCCAGGTGGGAGGGGTCTCCCACCTGGAAGGAGGAGTCCCTTCTACTTTTGTTGTTGCCCTATAAGGGCTCCCTGGGCACCCAGGTGGGAGGGGTTTTTGGCCTTCAGGGGCAAACTTCTCTACCCTGGCTGTTGCAGTATAGGACCTCCCCCAGACACTCTGCCGGGAGGGGTCTTCCTCCTATTGGGATGATTCTTCTCTATCCTGACTGCTGCGGTATTGGAGCTCGCCTTGTCAGCCAGGTGGGAGGGGTCTCCTGACTGGAGGGACAAGTCCCCTCTACCCTGGCTGCTGAGGTACAGGAGCTCCCCCAACACTCAGGTGGGAGGGGTGTCTCCGCTGGAGGGGAGAGTCCCTGCTACCCTGGCTGCAGCAGTTTAGGAGTCCCCACCACACACACACAGGTGGGAGCAATCTCCCACTTGGAGAGGCGAGTTGCCTCTATAATGGCTGCTGGGGTATATGAGCTCCCATGACTCCCAGGTGGGATGGGTCCACCACCTCAAGGGGCAAGTTCGCTCTGGATGGTTTAGCGGTATATGAGCTCCACATGACACGCATATGAAAGGGGTCTTCCACCTGGAGAGGCGAGTATGCTCTACCCTGGCTGCAGCAGTATAAAAGCTTCCCCTGAAATGCAGGTGATAGGGGTTGCCTGCTTTCCGTGGTGATTCCCCTTTACCCTGGATGCAGTGGTGTATGAACTCCCACAGAAACCCAGGAGGGGAAGGTTCTCTCCTCTGAAGGGGAGAGTCCCTGATATCCTGGCTGCTGTGGTATACAAGCCTCCTCTGACACCCAGGTAGGAGGGGTCTCCCACCTAGACTGGTGAATCCTACCTAAGCTGGCAGGGGTGGTATAGGAGCTCACCCAGACACCCAGGTGTGTGTCTGGACTGGAGGGGCAAGTCCCTTCTACCTTGACGGCAGCTACATAGAACCTCTCCCCACACACCCAGGTGCGAGGGTATCCAGCCTGGAGGGGCTAATCCCCTAAACCCAGGCTTTGGGGATATAAGAACTCCCCCTGACACTCAGTTGGGAGGGGTCTTCCGTCTGGAAGGGCGAATCCCAAGTACCTTGACTTCAGCGGTATAGGAGCTCCCCAGGACACCCAGGTGGAAGGGGTCTCCCACCTAGATGGGAGAATCCCCTCTACCATGGCTTTGTCAGTATAAGAGCTCCCTCTGACACCAAGGTGGGAAGGGTCTCCTGCCTCGAGAGGCAAGTCCACTCTACTTTGGCTGCAGTGGTGTACAAGCTCCCACTGGATACCCTGGTATGAGGGGTTTCCTGACTGGAGGGGCAAGTCCCCTATACCCTGGCTATGGTGGTATATGAGCTCCACAGGACACCCATATTGGAGGGGTATCTTGACTGGAGGGGCGAGTCCTCTCTACCCTGGTTTGGCAGAATTCAAGCTTCCACCGACACCCAGCTGGGAGGGCTCTCCTGCCTGGACAGGCATGTCTCCTCTATGGTGGCTGCAGCATTATAGGAACTCCCCAGGTCACCCAGGTGGGAGAAGTCTCCCACATGGAGGGGCAAGTCCCCTCTACCCTGGTTGTAGTGGTATACAAGCTCCCCCTGACACCCAGGTGGGAGGGGCCTCCCGCCTACAGTGGGGAATCCCTCTCCCCTGTCTCTGGTAGTATAGCAGTTTCTCTCAACACCCTGGTGGGAGGGGTCTCCCCCTGTATGAGCCATTCTCCTCTACCCTGGCTGCAAAGGTATAGGAGCTCCCTCTAACCTAAGAGGGAGGGGTCTCTCCCATGGAAGGGCAAATTCCTGCTACCATGGCTGGAGCTGTATAGGCGCCCCTGCCCCAGGAAACCTAGGTGAGCGGGGTCTCCCGCCTGGAAGGGCGAGTCCCCACTACCCTGGCTGCAGTGGTACACCAGTACCCTCTGATTCCCAGGTGGGACGGGTCTGCTGCCTGGATGGGTGACTTGCCTGTACCATGGCTGTTGGGTTATATGAGCGACCTGGACACCCAGGTGGGAGGTGTCCTTTGCCTGATGGGTCGTCCTCTCTACCATGGCTCAAGCTGCATATAAGCTCCAAAAGAGATCCACATGGGAGGGGTCTTCCCACTGGTGGAATGAGTCCACTCTACCATGGCAGCAACAGTATAGGAGCTCCCCCTCTCACCCAGGTGTGAGGGATCTCCCACCTAGAGTGGTGAGTCTGCTCTACCCTGGCATTGGCAGTGTATAAGCTTCCCCAGACATGCAGGTGGGAGGGGTCTCCAGCATGGAGGGGCCAGTACCCTCTATTCTGAATGAGGTGGTATAGGAGCTCCTCCTGACACCCAGGTTAGAGGGGTCCCTTTCCTGGAAGGCCAAGTCCCATATACTCTGTCTGCTGCAGTATTTGATTTCCTCTGGACACAGACGTGAGAGGGGTTTCCCCCCTGGAGGAGCGAGTCCCCTCTCCCTGACAGCAGTGATATAGGAGCTCCCCCAACACCCAGGTGGGAAGGGTCCTCTGCCTGGAGCAATGAGTCCCCTCTACAGTGGATGAGAGTGTGTAATAACTACCCGCAAAACCCAGGTGAGAGGGGTCTCCTGCCTGTAGGGGCGTGTCCCCTTTATTCTGGCTGCTATGATATAAGAGATTCCCCCCACCATACCCAGATGGGCAGGGTCTCCCACCTGAATGGCAAGTCCTCTCTATACTGGCTGCAGCAGTATACTAGCATCCCCTGACACCCATTTTGGATGGGACTTTCGCCTGGAGAGTGAGCCCCTTCTACCGTGGCTGTGACAATAAAAGATCTACCCATGACAATCAGGTGGGAAGGTCTCCAGCCTGGAGAGGAGAGTCCCCTCTGCCTTAGCTGCAGTGGTATAGGAGCTCCACCCTACACCCAGGTGGGAGAGGTGTCCTTCCTGGAGCAATGAGTCCCCTCTACCCTGGCTGTGGTGGTATACAAGCTCTCCCAGACACCCAGGTGGGATGAGTCTCCTGCATGGAGGAGCAAATCCCCACTATCCTGCCTGCAACGGTATACGAGCTGCCCCTCAACAGTCAGATGGGAGGGTCTGTTGCCTGAAGGGATGAGTCCCCTCAACCCTGGCTGCGAGGGTATAAGAGTCCCTTCTTACCCCCAGAAAGGAGTGGTCTCCCTCCAGGAGAGGAGAGTTGCTGCTATCACATCTTCGGCTGTATAGGAAACCCACACCACCAGACACTAATGTGGGATGGGACTTCCTCCTGGAGGGGCGAGTCCCCTCTACCCTGGCTAAAGTGATATAGGAGTTACCCCCATTATTAGGTGGAAGCTGTCTGTCACCTGGAGGTGTGAGGCAAGTATACCTTGGCTGCTGGGGTATATGAGCTCCACGTGACACCCAGGTGGGAGGGGTGTTCCGCCTGGAGGTAGAGGGGCAAGCACCCTCTACCCTGGCTAAGGTAGTATAGGAGTTTCCCCCATTCCCAGGTGGGAGGTGTTTCTTGGCTCTAACCTGGCTGCTGGGGTATATGAGCTCCACCTGACATCCAGGTAGGAGGGGTATCCCGCCTGGATGGACGAGTCCCCTGTATTTTAGCTCCTGCCATATAAAATCTACCAGTACAACCAGGTGGAAAGTACTTCCAAATGGAGGGTTGTGTTCCCTCTAACCTGCTGTGGCAGTATAGGAACTCCCCACAAACAACCAGGTGGGAGGGGTCTTCCGCCTCTAGGGGCGATTCCCCTCTACCCCTGGCTGCTGCAGTAATCAAGCTCCCCTGGACACCCAGGTGGGAGTGGTCTCCCGATTGAAGGTGCAAGTCTCATTTACTCTGGCTGTGGAGGTATAGGAGCTCACCCAGATACCCAGGTGGAAGGAGTCACCACTTGGAAGGGCAAGACTGCTCTACTCTTGCTGCAGCGGTAGAGGAACTCCCACTGACAGGCAGATGGGAGGGGGTCTCCGGCCTATATGTTGGAGTCCCCTCTTTACTGGTTGCCTCATTATAGGAACCCCCCTGATACCCCATTGGGAGGAGTCTCCTTCCAGGAGGCTAGAGTCCTCTCTACCTTGCTGTAGCAGTACAAGAGCTCATCAGGACACCCAGGTGGAAGGGGCCTCCCATCTGTAGGGTATATTTCTCTCTACAACCCCTATAGCAGTATTGGAGCTTCCCTGACACCCAGATAGGAGGGGTTACTAGCCTGGAAGGAGGAGTTCAGTATTCCCTGGCTATTGCCATATATGAGCTTTTCCCGATACCCAGGTGAGAGGGGTCTCCCCACTGAAGGGGAAAGTACCCTCTACCATGGCTGCTGTGGTATAAGAGCTCCCCCTTATACCCAGGTGTGAGGAGTCTCCTTCCTGGAGGGGCGAGTACCCAATACCCTGGCTACAGGGGTATACAAGCTCCAAACCCCACACACATGTAGGAGGGATCTTCACCCAGGAGGGGCAAATCTACTTTACCCTAACTGCAGAGATACAGGATCTCCCCCACCATGCAGTTGGAGGGTCTCCTACCTGTAGGGGCGAGTCCCCTCAACCCTGGCTGCAGGGGTATAAGAGCCCCCTTCTACCTTCAGGAGGGTGGAGTCTTGTGCCTGGATGGGGGAGTCGCTGCTATCTGAGCTGCAACTGTATATGAACCCCCCCTTGCCAGACATCCCTGTGGGAAGGGTTTTCAACCTGGAGGGGCAAGTCTCCTCTATCCTGCCTAAGGCGGTATAGGAGTTATCCCCATTCCCAGTTGGGAGGTGTCTCTTGCCTGGAGGTTCGAGTTGCTTCTACTCTGGCTGCTGGGGAATATATGCTAAACCTGACAGCCATGTGGGAGGGTACTTCTGCCTGGAGGAGCGAGGCCATTCTACCCTGGCTGCAGCAGTATACCAGCTCCACCTGATACCCGGGTAGGAAGGGTCTCCCGCCTAGAGAGATGACTCCCCTCTACCCTGGCTGAGGGCGTGTACCAGCTCTCCCAGGCACCCAGTTGGGAGGGGTCTCCTACTTGGAGAAGCGAATCCCCTCTATTCTGGCTGCTGTGTTATACAAGCTCCCCCCCCCACCAAGATGGGTGGGTTCTCCTGCCTGAAGGGGCAAGTCTCCACTACCCTGGCTGCTACAGTATATGATCTCCCCCTGACACCCTGGTGGGAGGGGTCTCCCACCTGGAAGGCAAGAACCCTCTACCCTGGATGCTGTGGCATAGGACCTCCCCTGATACCCAGGTGGGAGGAGATTTTGGCCTGGAGGTGTGAGTCCCCTATACCCTGGCTAAAGTGTTATACAAGCTCCCCACGATACCCAGTTTGAAGGGGCCTCCTCTCTGGAGGGGCAAGTCCTCACTACCCTGGCTACAGTGGTATATGAGCTCCCCCACCCACACCCAGGTGGTTGGGTATATTCTGCCAGGAGGAGTGAATCCCTTCTACCCTAGCTGGGGCAGTATACTAGTCCCCCCTGATACCCAGGTGGGAGGGGTCTCCTACCTGGAGTGGCAAGTTTTCCCTACCCTTCCGGGGGCAGGATAGGAGACCCCTGGACACCTAGGTGTAAGAGGTCTCTCCCCAAGAGGGGCATGTCCCCTCTATCCTGGCTATGTTGGAATAAGAGCTCCCCCTAATACCCAGGTGGGAGGTGAATCCTACCTGGAGGGGCAAATTCCCTCTACCCTAGATGTGCAGGGATACAGGCTTCCTCAGACACCCAGATGGGAGGAGTCTCCCACCTGGAGGGGCGAGTCCCTCTACCATGGCTTTGGTGGTATAGAAGCTCACCCCAGCAGCCAGGTGGAAGTGTTCTCCCACCTGGAGTGCGGAATCACCTCTACTTTAGCTGGTGCCATATAAGAGCACACAGGATACCCACATGGGAGGCGTCTCCCGACTGGAAAGGCTAGTCCCCTCTACACCGGCTTGGAGGTATAGGAGCTCCCCCTGACACCGATGTGGTTGGGGTTTACTGACTGGAGGGGCAAGTCCCATCTAACCTTGCTGCCTCCATATAGGAGTTCCGCTAACACACAAGTGGGAATGGTCTCTCGCCTGGAGGGGCAAATTCTTGGAACCCTGGCTGGTTGGTATAGGAGTTCCCCTAACACACAGGTGGGAGGGATTTCCAGCCTGGCTGGGCGAGTGCCCTCTACCCTGGCTGCGGTGGTATATGAGTTCCCCAGGTGGGAGGGGTCTTAGCCTGGAGAGGCAAGTCCCCTCTAACCTGGCTGCAGTGGTATACAAGATCCCGAAGACACCCAAGTGGGAGGGGTTCCCCACCTGGTGGCACCAGTAACCTCTACCCTGAATGGGGCAGTGTACTAGCTCATCTGACACCCAGTTGGAAGGCATATCCTGCCTTGAGAGGCGAGTCCAATCTACCCTGCCTGCAGAGGTATAGAAGTTTTCCCATACATTCAGGATGGAGGGGTCTCCCACCTGGAGGGGTAAGTCCAATTCCCCCTGCTTGTGATGCTATGTGAATTCCCTCAGACATCCAGGTGAAAGGGTTCTTCAGCCTGGAGTGGCGAATCCCTGTTACCCTGGATGCAGCTGTGCAGGAACCCACCCTACAAACACAGGTGGGAGAGGTCTCTAGCCTGGAAGGGCAAGTCCCCTCTACACGGGCTGAGGCAGAATACAAGACAGCCTGGACACCAAAGTGGGAGGGGTCTCTCTCCTGGAGTCTCTAAGTAGGCTGCAGAGGTATAAGAGCTCCCACAGACAACCATGTCCCTTTTCATTCACCCAGGCCTAGGTGCTAGCGCTTGGCTCTCCATTACTATTACTAGGCCTGGCTCCTTGCTTGAGCCCCTGGCCACCCTTCTCAAGGAACCTGTCCCTGTCCCTTGGTTTCAGGCCCTTTACTGACCCCTGCTGTGACTCCCCCTGTTCCCCTTATGCTGAGGTATCCTGGCACTGTCCAGACCCTCTGCTCCCCCTGCTTCTTTCTAGCCTGGGCTCTTCAAATGGGACCGGGCTACACATTGACACCACCTCAAACTCTGAACAACAGGTATCACCTCACAGTGCCCACTTTTGCCCTTTCTTTGGTCCAGGTCCCTCTCTGATGATCTACTCACCTGAGGCAGAGGAGTGAAATTGGCTAACTCTGTACCCTGAATGCTGCCAGTGGGAAATACAGCCTTGCCACTCACCTGTATTCCCTTCGCCACCTGAACATTGATGCCTGGCAGTTAAGATGTGACTTGCTCCAACCCAGCCCTGAGAGATTCACACACTTCTCTCCAGTTTCCTCTCACCTTGCATGCTGTAAATATCCCAACCCAGCCTTCCCTAACCTTGTTCCATTGTGCTCCAGGCCCAGGGCCTGGCTGCTTGCCTGAGACCCTGACTGCTTTCCTCATGTCCTTTAGCATAGCATGGAGTCTCTTTTGGTGAGTCTGATCTGGAGGCCTCTTGCTTGTGCCCACCAGTGGGCTGCCCTAAGTGACCTTTGCTCTTTTCTCTGTCTTCTGGTCCTTGTGCAACCCCTTCCTTGTCTTTGCCTCGCAAATTCCCCTGGCGCTTGTTGGTCTCCTTCTCTTTTGTTATCTCAGGCATGATCAGTCGGTTGGGTCACTTTCCTGGGCTGCTGGCTTGAATCCTGTTCTTGTTTATATTTGTTATGTTTTTGTTTCAAGCTGCCTATCCCCAGAACTTTGTCAGGCAAACTGGGAAAAATGGTTGGCTCAAGGTTTGAAGTTGTTCACCCCTGAGGAAGAGATAGAAATAGACCACAAATGCACATGTTGGGAAAATAGAAAAATTGATACAACTAATTTTTGTTCCGTTTTTGTTTCATTCTGTTTCGGTTTTGTTTTGTGTTATCTTGATGAGTTGTGTTATCTTTATAGTAGATTAGAAATTAGTAAAAAACAAACCAAAAGAGTGGTAAGTAAATTGCTAGAGGTTCAGACCATGGAAAAAGACATTTTAGATCAAGTAAAAGAGAAGGTCTCTCAAGCTAGTCAGACAGAGGAAGAAAATTTAAAGGAGGAAGAACTATCAGGGAAAAAGTTACAACAGGGGGCTGGTACTAACACCTTTCTATCACCAGTGGGCGGAAGTGTCAAACCAACTGCTCCACCTATAGAGACAACATATGCTATGGTGCCCCCAAACCCCGTAGTTGATAGATGTGACCTCAAAGATTAGCAGCCCTGTACTTGAGCAGGCAGGAGGGCAGCTAATTCACCATGGTTTATATTTCAAAACAGTGAATCAGTTAAAGATGGCTGTAACAACCTATAGTCCCCAAGCACCCTTCACTGTAAGCATGGTGGAATCCATTACCAACTTGGACATGACGCCAGCAAATTGGGCTAGCATGTTTAAATCTGTGCTAAATGGAGGACAATATTTGTTATGGGAGGTTGCCAATGAGGAATTTTGCATGGAGACGGCTAGGCGAAATGCAACAGCTGGTTACCCTCAAAGAAATCTAGATATTTTGTTAGGAAAAGGACCTTATGAGGGTCAACGGCAACAAATTGAATATGATCCTGCTATGTATTCACAAGTTTCTGCAGATGCAGTTAGGGCATGGAAGACTTTACAAGGACATGGAGATTTACAAGGTCAATTATCTAAGGTAATAGAGGGAGCTAATGAACCTTATGCTGAATTTGTAGATAGGCTTATTCAAACAGCTACCAGAGTTTTTGGGGATACAGAAAAAGCAATGCCATTAATAAAACAACTGGCTTATGAGCAAGCAAATCATTGGTTCAGAGAGGTCATTCGACCATGGAAACATGGAGATTTAAACACATATATTAATTATGTAGAGATATTAATGAACAAGGGAAAGCCTTGGCAGCTGCAGTACAACAGGCTTTACATGCCAGGCCAAAAACATGCTACAATTGTAAACAAACAGGACATTTAAAAAGGATTTACCCCATAGGAGGAGGGTTTAACAAAACTAGGTATCAAAGGGGTAGAATACCGGGTATTTGCCCACAATGCTGTAGAGGGAGACATTGGGCTAATGAATGCCATTCTCAAACCACCATAGAAGGTACTCTGTTATCAAAAAATGGACAAGGACCAGGTGTTTACCCAAAGGCAATGGGCTCCATTGTCAAAAAAAGGACAGGGGTTCCCCAATGCTCCAGGACCCAAGACCACAAATATACGGGGCACTGGAGGAACCCAGAAACACCTTGGAGGAACCCAGCAACACCATCAGGGTAGTGCCCAGGACACATTATCCATTATATCTCTGATTAGACGAACCAGAAGTAGCACAGGTTTGGACATCTGTGCCTCCACCAGTGCCACAATCCAGCTGCAGCAAACAGGGGGGTGACTAGGAACTTGTGTAGATTGATACAGTAGAAGTGGGAGCCGTTTATTGTAGGACAGGAGGGGTATATATACATTCCACACAGCTTATCTTAATTACCATAAACTAGATACAGCAGTCAACCAATAAGGAATCTCCACACTTAATGGCTCGCTGGCATTACTTCACAAACCACTCCCTCTGGCAAATTGCCAGATGCCATCTTGACTTGTTAACAAACCCTAACATTTCCCCCCTTTTGTTTAATTTAAATAATGACCAAAGTTGTTTTTACACAAACACCATAAATAATCTGCTACAAGCCGAAGGGGAGGATACAAAATGCCACAATACCAAGCCAATTGATAGCTCCATGCAAGAAGCCCTTGGAAAAATTATACCAGTAATGACACCGTTAGCAAAGATACCGAGTTACAATTTTTTGTAGATTACAGTTTGTTGTCTCAGTCCAGGTAAAGCAGTGTCTCAGTAGATTAACTCAGAGTTCAGATAAATCACAGTCCAGGTAAGTTCTGTAGGCAGCTAGCTTAAATCACAGTCCAGGTAAGTTCTGCAGGCAGCTAGCTTGATCTGAAATCTCTTCCGGTTCTCAGCAACACTGGAAATTCTTCCACCCTCGTCCTCACCGGCACTGGGACGAAGGCAGAACTCTGGCAATGATGCTAAAGAAAATCCTGTAGCATTCCACTAAGAAAACAACCTTATGAACCATTTAGTACATAATCTCAAGGTTTTTTTACATTTGAAATAGGCCTTAATGGCGCTCATAACTCATTAACTTCCAGGTGTGGGAGAACCATTGTAGTTAATTATTGGCATTGAAAATGACCAAACTTTAAGGGCGCCATGGTTGTCCTTTGCCTGGCTGCAGCAACCTCGGGCAGCCTCAGACGGGGAGTTTCTGGGACTCAAACTGCCACGCGGCACAGGGAACAAGAGCCTGTGAGACCGTGTCTCCGGGTCAGGTCTGAGTTTGGGCTCTTGCAGTGGCGTCCCGCTCCCCGGGCAGGGGGCGGGGAAGAGCCAGCTGCCACCACTTGGAAAGTCCTTGCTGCGCCATGACTGGCTCGTCCACGTGGCAGCCATCATGCCGATTCACGCACCCTCTGATGAAGAAAAGTATTCAGTAATAGTCTTTTGCTGCAACTTTTTCCTGATAATCCTTCCTCCTCTGAACTTTCATCTTTCTGACTAGAGTTCCTGGGCTTCCATCAACACATGCCCTAAGTGCTCTTGGTTCCCTTGGGTTGCCTTCTTCCCTTAGTAATTTACTTAACACCCCTTCCATATTTTTGTCACAAAGACAATACAACATTTCAAGACAAAAGAAGACAAAAACATACTGTATCAACCTTCTCCATTTTCTCAAAATGGCCATTTCCCCTCTCTCCCTATCTGCCTAGGGATGAGCAGATTTGCTCCCGTCCCATCTAGGGATGGGCAGGTTTTTTTTTTTTTTTTTGTCACTTACCCCCGAGTGTCTCGGGGCTCCCCATAACAGGCCACCATCTGCCGCAGTCTGGCTGCAGCAAAATAACCGGGGGGTGACGAGGAACATGTGTAGATTGATACAGCAGGAGTGGGAGCCGTTTATTGTAGGACAGGAGGGGTATATATACATTCCACACAGCTTATCTTAATTACCATAAACTAGATACAGCAGTCAATCAATAAGGAATCTCCATACTTAATGGCTCACTGGCATTACTTCACAAACCACTCCCTCTGGCAAAATGCCAGATGCCATCTTGACTTGTTTACAAACCTTAACACACCAGAGAAGTACTAACTCCAGAGATGGGACTTAGAATCATTCCCACAGGAGTAAAAGGACCTCTTCCACATGGAAAAGTAGGCTTATTGTAAGGACGCAGTTCTTCTACTCTAAAAGGACTTCTGATAAGTCCTGGGGTAATTGATCCTGGTTATGAAGGTGAAATAAAAATTATAGCTAGTTCTCCAAAACATATATCAGTAATTTCACCAGGAGATAGAATAGCACAGTTATTAATAATAGCCAACCTACATGATAAATTTTCCAGTACTACTATAGAAAGAGTTTCCAGGGGATTAGGCTTCACAGATGTAGATTGGGATATGCTGTCTTTAAATTTATATTCTCGCCCAATGCTAAAACTAAATATTCAAGGACATGAATTTAATGGGCTACTGGATACAGGTGCAGACCTTAGAATCATATCTCCTCAAGAATGGCCAAAACATTGGCCGTTGCAACAAGCCACTCAAACGCTTCAAGGCCTTGGAGTGGCGAATAATTCCCATAGAAGTGCAATGGTATTAGATTGGAAGGATCCTGAAGGATGTGAAGGAACTATACAGCCATATGTATTGGATCATCTTCCTATAAATTTATGGGGATGAGATGCCCTAGATCAATTAGGTTTCACATTAACAAATAACATCAATCCAAATTTACCCACTATTAGGGCTAGACAAGGTTTTAGGAAAGAAAAAAAGATTAGAAGAAGAAGAACAAGGTATAGCAGCACCAATTCAAATAGATCAAGGAGTAGATAGACATGGATTGGGTTTTCAGAAGGAGTCACTGAGACAATAGAAATTACTTGGAAATCAGAAAGACAAGTATGGGTTCCTCAGTAGCCCCTGACTAAAGTAAAGATACAAGCAGCCTATGACCTGGTCAAACAACAATTAGCAGAGGGACATATACAACCTTCCATATCTCCCTATAATACTCCCATTTTTGTCATTAAAAAGAAATCTGGGAAATGGAGATTATTGCAAGATTTAAGAGCCATTAATAACGAGATGGTTATTATGGGACCTGGTCAATCAGGGATTCCTCAATTGTCTGCTTTGCCAAAAACCTGGTATGTTTTAGCTATATATATATTAAAGATTGTTTTTTTTTTTCAATTCCAATTCATCCTGAGGATAGTCCAGGTTTTGCATTTACTATCCCTGCACTAAATCATGAAGGTCCTGATCAGAGATATGAAGGAAAATACTACCTCAAGGGATGGCTAACAGCCCAACTATGTGTCGAATTTATGTTAAAAAAGCAATCCAGCCACTTAGAAATCAAAATCCTGAACTACAAATATTTCACTATATAGATGATGTTTTATTAGCACATAAAGATAAAAACACATTGCTAAAATGTTATGCCACACTTAAAAAAATATTAAAAAATTATAATCTAGAGATAGCAATAGATAAATTACAATTAAAATTTCCAATTAATTATTTAGGTGATCTATTATCCTCAACATTGGCCCATCCACCAAAAATTCAAATACGAGTAGATCAACTCAAATCACTTAATGACTTTCAAAAGTTATTAGGAGACAAAAATTGGATGAGGCCTTATCTAGGCATACCAACAGAAGAGGTGGGACCTTTATTTGATATTCTAAAAGGTCCATCAGATCCAAATTAACCCTGCATGTTAACGCCTGAAGCAAGAAAGGAATTAAAATTTATTGAAACATATATGGAAAATATGCATTTGGATAGAATTGATATAAGTTTGCCTTTATTATTTATTTTACTACCAACAAAAAATATTCCTACAGGAGTATTTTGGCAAAAAGGTCCAGTATTGTGGATACATTTATCTTATTCTCCTAACAGTATTCTAATTAGGTATCCTGAGGCTGTGGACAATTAATACTCAAAGGAATAAAAGAAGCAAAGGGATCGTTTGGAATTTCTCCCAATAAAATTATTACTCCATATACTATGGATCAAATTGATGAGTTAGCTAATGAGTTAAATACTTGGGCAATAATCATGTGTAAATCTAATGTTTCATTTGATAATCACTTACCATCTAATCCTTTATTGTCTTTTTGGTCTTTGCATCCTGTAGTTTTTCCAAAAATGACAAGAAAAACACCTATCATGAATGCTCCAAATATATTCACTGATGGATCAAATAATGGTACAGCAGCAGTAGTTACCCCTGATCAAATATTTACATTTTTATTACCCAAACAATCAGCTCAATAGGTAGAGCTTAATGCAGTATTACAAGCTTTTGTGATGTTTAAAGATTCTGTATTTAATTTATTTTCTGATAGTCAGTATATAGTTAATACTATAGTATCCCTTGAAGATTCTGGTAGGATTTCCCCTTCCTCTACAGTTTTCTCTTTTTTCCCACTACACAATGTCTAATCTGGGACAGAAAATATCCATTCTTTATAGGACATATCAGGGCACATACAGGATTGCCTGGAGCCCTTAGTTTGGTCAATGATTTAGCAGATAAAACTACACATGACATACATATTTTCTCTACACTAGAAAAAGCTACAAATTTTCATAAAAGGTTCCATGTCAATGCTAATACTTTACAAAAGCATTTTAAAATAACTAAAGAACAAGCTAGACAAATAATAAAACAATGTCAAAATTGTGTGACCTTTTTACCACAAGTTAATCTTGGAGTCAATCCTAGAGTATTGATACCTAACCATATTTGGCAGATGGATGTCACACACTTGCCAGAATTTGGAAAATTAAAATATTTGCATTTTAATTTTACTTCTTCTGGATTTTTGATGGACTCCCTTCATGCCGGAGAAAAAACTAAATATATTATAGCTCATTGCTTAAAAAATTTTGCCACTGTTGGCGTTCCAAAACAGTTAAAAACAGATAATGGTCCTGGTTATACTTCCACCTCTTTTAATCAATTTTGCTCAACATTTGGCATTACTCACATAACAGGAATTCCATACAATCCTCAGGGACAAGGCATAGTTGAAAGAGCTCAACAAACTATTAACATGTACTTATTAAAACAAAAAGAGGGAATTTAAAAGGGGTATATATCCCCCAAAGATAAACTTAAAATAACCCTTTTTACTCTAAACTTTTTAAATTTGGATTCATCAGGGCTTAGTGCTGCAGAAAGGCATATGTGTTCAAAAAATTCACATAAGCCTAAGGTACTTTGAAAAGATATTCTAACAGGACAATGAAAAGGTCCTGACCCAGTGATTGTCTGGAGTCAGGGTTCTGTTTCTGTGTATCCACATGAAGAACAACAGCCAAATTTGTTTCCAGAGAGACTAACCAAAGTGATTTTTACAGACCCCCCCAAAAAAAAAAAAATAAAAAGATGATTTGACTCAAATCCATAACAGCTGACATCCTGAGTTCCAGCTTGGCTATTGTTACATCTGCAATAGTGGTCCTTCCACACCTGGAGGCTAATGAATAATGAACACCATTAAAGCCTATTTCAAATGTAAAAAAGCTTGGGGCTTGCTTGTGGAAACACCTTCAGACCCATTATGCAAGTTACAGGGAAAAGGATGGGATATCCAAAAAAGAGTCAAATCCAGGTGGTTACCAGCATGTCTTTTTCAATATCTATTCTATTATTGCCCTTTCTCACATCATAAAGTTGTATTTTGTTTTTTGAGCTCATACAGACCTAGGTTAATGTTTTTCTGATCAGTTTTATTTTTTGACTGTGGATTTTTTAAACATTGCAATGAAGATTTCACCTGTGTAAAACTACAAGGCCTTTACTATTGTCTTATGTATTGTATGTTATGTGTGCACACTTGTGTTTTGTGTTGTATGTCTCTATGTGCATATGTCATATATAATATTTGGGGAGCGCTCATGAAAAAATGAATCCAAATATATATATTTTTTTATTCACGTGATTTAAATGGTTTAATTTAAATTGGGTAAACAGCTGTTGGGGATAGTTTTAATATGTGAACAAATAAGGAGCTTAACAGATCTGTTTGTTTACTTTCACCTTTCCTTTTCATTTTATTTAATAATTCTGTTCAGGATAATGTAAATTGTTCAGAGAATTGTTTTCTTAGTACCTGTTGGAATGTTATATAATTTTTTTTAGCCATCTTTGCCAGAATTCCTATCTTCCTCCCAGTGCCAGTGAAGACAAAGATAAAACCAAACTATAGCTTCTTTGATAGCTATCACAGTAAATTGTATAAACTGATTCATCAATGAATAATAACTCAACAAGTAATGCTCAATCAAGGAGTTGATTTACCTTGGGAGGAATTGGACATATTGATGGATTCCTCTGCTTTGAACTGTTTGCAGAACTTGCCTGAACTATGTATCACTTGTATACATTTTGAACTATCTGTTGGTGCAGCAAATTGTAGTAGTGCTGGAGTATCTTTGCTGATGGTGTCACCGGTGGTACAATTTTTCCAAAGGAGCCGTCAATTGGCTTGGTGTCGTGGCATTTCTGAATCCTCCCTTCTGCTAGTGATGGTCTAAAATTTGGGGGCCAACAGAGGTGAGGCAGGGATCCTCACCCCCCACTGGCACCAAGGCCAAACTTGGGGGCCAACAGAGGTGAGGCAAAGAAACTCACCCCACCCCCCACTGGTGCAAAGGCCTATCCACAAGTATGGCTGTATGCTGGACCAGTAGTCAGTGACGGGTATGATCCAATTGCAGTGGTACCAACCTAAGACAGGAGGCTGACACCTTTAGGTCAGCTCATCCGATGACGGGTAAGGACTATATGTTGTATTGGACATCTTAACAGGCACAGTCCCTAAGCCACATTGCTTGTTGTTTAATTAAACAGAATGGGGGAGATGTTGAGGGCCACAGCCGAGTCGCGATGATGCATGGCTTTTTTGCCAGAAGTAGTGATTGAGAGGTGATGCTAGCGAGCCAATAAGATGATGACTTTTGAGTTCTGGCTGAGTTCCCGTTGAGTTACTCTTGAGCTCCGGGATTCCCGGAGAGTTCCCATTGGTTGGGGAAGTGCGGGAGGAGGGATATATTTCCGGTTGCTGGTTCCTGGAGGAGCTGGGTGGCGTTCGGGAGAATTCCCAGGGAGCTGTGTAGAGTGTGCTGGTGGAGTTCAGAAATAAAGTTTGTTCCTGCTTCAGTGGCTCATGATTTGTGCCCAGCCAGACTGTGGCACACACCCATGCCAGGGAGGTGGTCATGGCCTATTGGTGTTTCTGGATCCCTAAGGGAAAAAGTATCCCTGGCCCTTGCATGGGCCCTTTGGCCTCTTTCATGCTGGGACCTTCTCCCCAACCCTGACACCTATTCATGGAACTTGCCCTTGAGCCACCATCTCCGCTCTCTCCTTTCCCTATACTCCACAGCCCTGCTCTGGTCCAGGTGCCTCCCTGAGGATCTACTTACCTGAGGCAGAGAGGTGGAATTAGCTGGGCTCTGTGCCCTGAAGCCTCCTATGGGAAACAGCGTCCAGCCCCTTGCCTGGGCCCCTTTGGCTACCGGAACCCTGACACCTGGCAGTGGACGTGGGCATTGTGCGGACCTTGCCCTGCTAGATCCCCTTCCTTCCATCCTCTGTTCTCTCCCCTTGCATGCTGCGCCTACCCCAATCCAGCATACCAGAACCCTGACCTGTCATGCTCAAGTCTTTAGGCCTGGCTCCTAGCCTGGGCTTGACTGTGTTCATTCATCATGTGCCATAGTGTCACATGGCTTTGCGTGGTGTCTTTTAGTGTTGGGTCAGATATGGGGGCCCCGTTCTTGTGACCCTTACTTCAATCCCATAAGTGCCCCTTGCACAGCCCACCCTTCTGCTGTCTCCTCATCCTGGCATCGCCCCTTCCTCCCCTTTACTGGTTTCCCCTTGTGTGGTCCCCTGCTTCTTGGGTCTCTTATCATCTTGGGTCGAGTGTGTGCTTTGCCTTTACTCCTTGCTTGGTTTCTGGATCTTGCCCCTTTCCACACCCACTGTGACTTCAGGTGGATTCTCATCTGTGCCAGCGAACTTTATAGGAAAGAGAGCCTTGCCACTGGCCTGGGCCATTTGCTGTCCTTGGGTCCTTGGTTCTGTCCCCAGAACCCTGAAGGCTGGCAGTGTCCCCAGGCATGGGGTCTGCCTCCCCCCTGCTGGATCCCCAGCCTTCCATACCCAGCCTTGTCCACTTACCTGAGACCCCTTCCCCAGCCCTTGGCTCTTCATTCCCTGGCCTGGCTCCTTGCTTGAGACTCTGGTGGCCCTTCTTGATCAGTGTTTCCCTGGGCTTGGTGTGCAGGCCCTTCTCTAGGGATGCTTCCCTGCTCCCCTTAGAGTCCCTGTACTGGAGTACCCTAGTGCAGCCCCACCTTACTGGCCCCACCCTTCCCTGTTATCCCCTGGCATGGGCACTCCTCTATGTCCCTAACCTGGGATTCTTGCTTGTATTCTGGCTCAAATTCCCAACCCACACTGTTCCTGTGGCCC
The DNA here is from genome assembly GCF_021218885.2 of Marmota monax. Classification (NCBI taxonomy): domain Eukaryota; kingdom Metazoa; phylum Chordata; class Mammalia; order Rodentia; family Sciuridae; genus Marmota; species Marmota monax. Next base: position 867,186 of record NW_026695198.1, on the reverse strand, counting down.
TTCAGGCTGTGCCCTTCTTTAACCCTCCTGTAGTCCCTGTCACTTCCAGGTCCCCTTTCCTGATCCCTTTCCAGGATACTCACCCAGGCCAGGAGTCTGGACCTGGCCTCTTGGCCCTGTAGGCTCCATTTTGTTAAAATTAGCCCTTCCCCTTGCATAAGCCATTTGTCCTCCCTCAGCCCGGGCCCTGCTCCTGGACACTAACACCCTGCAGTGGTCCTGGACCTTGATTCTACCTCCTTTTTGCCACCAGCTCCTTCCCGTGCCTCCCTCCCATCACCAGCCCTGTCCGTTTTCATACTTACCTGGCAATGGCCCTTGCATTTGGCTCTCGGTTCCTAGGCCTGGCTCCTTGCTTGAGATCCAGGCTGCTCTGCTTTAGGACCTTGTTCATGTACCTTGATTTCAGGCCCCTTACTCAGGCCCTGTTATTCCTCCCTTCATTTTTCTTGTGTTGTGGTATCCTGGCACTTCCTGGACCCTTCCCTCCACTGGTTCTTCCTAGACTGGGCTCATTGATTGGGTCCTTTGTCCCCAGCCACCCCCCTAATATCCGGATGAAAGTCATGTCCTTACAGTCCCCTCCTTTGCCCCTCCTTTGTTTCTGGTCCCTCTCTGAGGATCTACTCACCCAGGACAGACTACTTGCCTGGACTTCCTGAAATCTTCCTGTGGAAACACAGCCCTGCACCTTTCTGATCCCCCTCACTGCCGGAAACCTGACACCTGGCAGTGGAATTGTGCTTTGTGCCAGATATACTGTGTGCCATTCCCTCCCTTCCCTAACCTGCTCTCTGGCCTTCAATGCTGCTACAACCCCAACCCAGCCATCCCTGACTCTGAATCTTCAACTGAGCCCCTGACTACGTGCCTGAGTTGCATGGCATCGTGTGGCTTTGCCTGGTGTTATTCTGATTTGGGCGGCCTAGTATGCTTCTCTTGGTTTGCTTCCAGCTGACTCCTCCTTCTCCTGTCACCCCTTTCATCGATCCTCTTGTGTATTATGTGGGTGCACCCAGGGGCCTCCTGCTCTATGGGTCCCTCATTTTTGGTCAGAGGGTGAGACATTTGTCTGGGCTCCTTGCTGGTGTCCTGGCACTGGGCCCTCTCCGCACCCACTGTGACCCCATGCCATGCCCTCCGTTTCCCTCTTCCTGGGCCCTGTCCATTGCCAGACCCCTTTGCCCATTCAATGTCCATGGCTTCTCCTCTGGGCCAGGGCACCTTATGGGAACTGAGCCCTGCCTCTCACCTGGGCCCCTTGCTCTCCTTTTGCCCTTGGTCCTGAACATGGAACTTGGACATCTGGCAGAGGTCCTGGGCCTCTAGCCTACCTGTTGCCGCTCGGATCTCCTGCCATTCCTCCCCAGCCCTGTATACTGTCCTGATCCCCCTGCACCAGCCTTGGTCCTGGGCTCTCAGTTCCCTGGCCTGGCTCCTCCCTGGAGCCTCTTGTGCCACTTCTTGCTCCAAGCGTTCCTTGGCTTTGATATTGCATCCCTCACTTAGGCCAATTTTCTGTTTCCCTTGGCTTCCCTTCCTTGCAGAAACCTAGTGCTGCCCCATGCCTGGTCCTGCCCTTCCCTGCTCCACCCTGACATGGGACCACATATAGGTTGTCACCTGGTCTCCTTGCTGGGGTCCTGGTCCCCAACCCAACAACACACATCCTCTGGCCTATTCTGCTGTGGCCTTATTTGGATGTCCTGTTGTCCCTGTCCCTTCTTCACACATTTTCCTGATACCTTTACTAGAATGCACACCAGGGCTGGGGACTTGACCTGGCCTTTTGGCCATTCCAGCTCCCCTTGGGAAAATGTAGCCCTATTCCTTGCCTGGGTCATTAGGCCTCCATTTGCCCGGGCCCTGCTCCCCAATACTGACACCCAACTGTGGACCTTGTCTGTGAGCCCTCCTCTCCCTGCACCACCTGCACCCATTTTTATTCTGCCTCCCCTTTCCAGCCCTGTCCATTTTCATGAGACACCGGCCTAGGTCCTGCCACTTGGCTCTCCATTCCTTGTCCTCATCCCTTATTTTAACCCCTGAGTGCCCTTCTGGAGGATCCTGCACCTGTCCTGTGATTTCAGGCCCATTTTTCTGGGACCCTCCTGGGCCACCCCTCTGTTCCCCTTGTACTGAGGTATCCTGGCACTGCATGGACCTCCCCTCTCACTGTTTCTCTCTAGCCTGGGATCCTCAAAGGGATTCTGGTTACCCACCAACCCCACCCCTAATTCCAGACACAACGTATCCCCTGACAGTGCCTTCTTTGGCCCTCCTTTGATCCTGGTCTCTCTGTGAGGTTCTTCTCACCTGGGGCAGAGGAGTGGAATTGGCTGGCCTCTGGGCCCTGAAGGCTCCCTGTAAGAAACCCAGCCCTGGCCCTCACCTGTTCCCCCTTAGCCTTCCAAACCTTGTCACCTTGCAGTGGACATGAACCTTCGGCTGAACTTGCCCTGCTCAGTCATCTCCCTTCTGTCCTCTACCATCTAGTCTTGCATGATGCCCCTTACCCCAACCCAGCCCTCTCTAACCTTTGCATTTTGAGCTTCAGTTTCTGGACCTGGCTGCTTACATGAGCCCCAGATCATGTTCCTCGTGTTGCGTGGCATTGCAAAGTGTGACTTCATATTGGGAATTACCTGAGGTCCCTTGCTTGTGCCCGTTAGTGCAGTCCACTGGGTGCCTTTCGGTCTTTTCTGTTTCCACATCCTAGCACCAATCCTTCTGCTCCTTCCACTTGCGATTTCCCCTGGAGTGCTGGCCTCCTGCCTACTGGGATTTTAAGGCATTGTTAGTGGGATTGGTCCGTTGCCTGTGATCCTAGCTTGGGTCCTGGCTCTTGCTCCTCTCCATACCCATTGTGACCCCCATCCCTGACTTCCCGTAATCCTCCTCATGGCCCCCATCCCTTGCCAGGCCCCTGTCTAGGCAGGCCACCTCATTTGAAAGAGAGCACTGTCCCTAGCTTGGGCCTCTTGTTCTCCTGGGTTCCTTGGTCCTACTCTTGGAAACCTGAGTCCCAGCAGTGGCTCTGGGCCTAGAGCCTGCCTCACCACTGCCATACCTCCTGCTTTCCCTCCTCTGCCATGTCCAATGTACTGATCCCCCAGCCCTTCCATGGCCCTTGTCTCCACAGAGCGGAAACTGTGATGTCCTTTTTGTTTGGTTTGGAAATGTTGGAATTTAGGAAGTACAGAATTTTTTTTCTGACCATATCTGTGGGAAAAGTATGTGAATGAGATGGACAAAGGGAAGGTTTCCTACCCAACCCCATGGCCAAAGCAAGTGTGGAGTCCTTATCTGAGATTCCATGGCACCTCATACAGTCTATGGAGAAAATTCACCAACCAATGTATAGGTGAAAGCTCCACGTCTGAGGTTGATGCTAATCTGCAAGGCTAAGAGGGCCCTAAGTTCCTGCAAGGGGAATAGCCTGAGATGGACAAAGTGAACCTTGTTCTAAATGTGTGATGCTGATGCAGGCCAGAGCATGGGAGGCACACAAAGAAAACTGCGCCTTTTGAAATGTTTGTATAGAAACATTTAGGAAGGTTTTCCTGGTAACAGTGGGGTGAAACTCACTCCACAATGGTAGCATACCCTCTGAATTAGAATGGCCCACTTAAGATGTGGGCTAGCCACCAAAAGGCTCTTTAGATGAGAGAGTAATTTCTCAGGTCCTTTTGATTGTTGTTGGAGTCCCTGAACCATTTCTCTTAAATTGATTGCTGTTAAGAGACAGTACAACAAGACCCCTCTTGGTTTAGAGCCTTTCTAGATGCACAGTACAAGCTGATGTTAGCTAGGAGCCTAATGGTCTCTAAGACCCAGTGGAAAGCAACTAACCAGAATACCTGATGGAGGAAAAACAGGAAGGTAAACAGTTTTTCTCATGAGCTAGAAGAAGACCCACTACCTTATATGCCACTCCACCCAACATTACCAAGACCACTGGGACAGAAAACCGTCCCCTCAGCCCCATCATCCTCAGAAGCAACAAATGATGGCCCCCAATACTGGCTATTCTTTCCTCTTTGGTGTTCTCGGATTCAAAGGCTTCCTAGAACCAAAGATTCTCTCAAACCCCAAGATTAAGGTGGGAGATTTGTCCCAAGACCACAGCCACAAGCCAGATAAAAACACTCCAGATGCTACTGCAAGGGACTAAAGGACCTGACCATATTGACCAGAGAGAAACAACTAAGGGAGACAAGGCAGTTTTATGTGCCAGCCTTTCACTACCATTGCACTCATAAGCTGGAAAAATCATACTTCCTCCTACATGGAGAAACCCTGGGCCATGACTGATCTGATGGAGTCCATTATCCAGACCTAGGATGGGGCCACAAAAAGAAGAAGGGATAAAAATAAAGAGATATCAAGAAGCCATCATAGGAATTCTAAGAGAAAAAAAAAATAAGAAAGAAACTGTGCCCAAGTGTTAGATGAAATTGGAACCAGCCCTAGGCCCTAGCCTAAGCCAGAATGCATCTGCAGACAAACAGAGCTGAGCAAGACTCTCACTGCTCCAGAATCTCCCCTCTTGCACCTTTGATAGCTCTGAAAATTTCTCTAGACCCCATGTCTGCCTAAGACCCCTGTGCTTTATGAAACTGGCAGTAATTAACAAAAGATTTGTGCTCAACTGACTCAGAGCTGATTGTTCAGGCCCCTGCCACTGCTGCCCCTCTCCCTGCTCAGAGGTTCCTGGGAGAGGAGGGGCACCATACAAGCATAGCTGTCACAATGCAAGGTTGTCATGAAAGAGATGCAGAGGCTCAAGCAACAGGTGCCCAATGCAGTCTTTGTGGAACCGGCTCAGAGTGACATTTGCCAAAAATTACAAACTAGCTTTATTGAGAAGTATGCCAGAGAGCTGACAAAAATGGCCACCAAAATTTTCCTCAATGGAGACCCAGAGGCTCAAAGACAGGCAGACCAAATAGATAAAGAGGAGGATGGGTCTCCTTACAACTTTCTTCACCACAAACTCAGAGATCACTCAAAGGGGGGTCTCACTAGACAAAGCCAATAGTCAAAAGGTTTATAAGAAAAAAAAATCGCATGGCCAGACAAAAGGGGAAGGCTCCAGTGGCCCCAGTGGGAAAGCACCCACTGCCATGCTCAAATGCTAATCCTTGAACAGAGAAGGAATTAATGTTTTCCCCCAGCCCTTGGCCCCAAACCCTCTTTTCAGTTTCTTCCCACTTGTTCAGAAGTTGATGATTGACAAATATGGTAGGGGTCCAATAAACACACACAACTGCATCTGATGCATGGGACCCAGTGCCTCAGTAGGGCTCAGCTGTTGCAAACACCAAAATGAACCAGAAATATATTCATGTTAATACCCGATAGGGGGCCATATGGTGCAGACTCCAAAAGGACATGTCACCCTTGCTCCAAGCCATATGTTGTGAGCCACCATCAGTAAGGGACACAGAGCCCCATGTACCAAGGCATAGTGAACAAAAACACAAGCGAGGCAGCTACTATATACAATTAGAGCAGGCTCTCAACTGTCAAGAGGAGAAAGGCATGCAGACAAAGAGTAACACCTAGGTGAACACAATGTGGCTGCCACACCAGGACCTGCAGGAACCTGCCCTCAACTTGGCAGATGGTCCACGCTGAGATTGACATAGGTCCCTTTTATACAAATGATGTCCCAGGTCATCAATCTCTGCTAAGACTTACATTAGATTTGAGAGTTGGAGAATCCCAGCAGCCAAGATTCTACACCAGGAGATAACAAAAACTCCCGGCATCTTAAAGGGCCAGAGGATCTCTGTACGCTCCTCTTCCCTAAATGACAGTTCCCCCAAGGGGCTTGAAGACACCATCCTTGGAACAGTACTGGACTCTGACTTAAAAGCCCATATTTATAAGAAATATTTCAAATACTTTGGTTACCATCTGACTCAGCAACAGAACAGACAATGGCCACTGGGCCTCAAAAGAAACAGGAACTCTGCTCAATTCCATTCCTTTCAACCTGCCATGAGACTAGAGAATTTGTGGGGGCTACAAGATTCAGCCAAAATGGATCCCCAACTTTCAGTTATAGCAAAATTCTCTGTGAAGCCACAAAGGAAGAATAATGGTATTCTCTAATATATAGGCCACTTAAGCAAAAGACCATTGAGGACAATAAACAAGCACTCCCAGTGCATCTGGAATAGGGCTCCCTTTAATCACAAACCTTTACTTTCTTTGTGACCAGGATCAGTGTGGAATGGCTGTAGGAGTATTGACATGGATATCTGTCCAAAGAGCTGGTCTCTGTAGCCCAAAACTGGCCACCTTTTTTTCTGGGCCCTTGCAGGAACAGATTTTCTGGCGTTGGAAGCTGATAAACTGGCTATGGGACAAAAATTGGTTTTCAGGATTTCTCCTTCAGTGTTGACATTGGTACAGTACAAAGGACAACATTGGTTGACTAATGGTCAATACCAGGGCATGTTATGTGAAAACACATGTATCTATGAGGAAGTCATCCAGACTCTGAACCCAGCAACCTTGCTGCCCATTGGACCCGAGTAACCTGATCACAACTGTATTGAAGTCATGGATGGAGTGTTCTCCAGCAGACCACACCTGGTAGAATAGCCCTCAGGGACCCTGATGTGGAGTACTTCACAGAATGAAGCAGTTTTATAAAAGATGGTGTATGCTTTGCTGGATTTGCAGTGGTCACTCTGAACTCCACAGTCGAGGCAGAATCTCTGCCTCAGGGAATCTCAGCACAAAAAGCAAAACTTATTGCTTTGAATCAAGCATCTCAGTTGACAGTAGGAATCTGTGTTGATACTTACATAGACTCAAAATATGTGTTCAATACCCTCCATGTTCATAGGGCCTTATGTAAGGAAATGGGGCTCATTAACTCAGGAGAAAAAAAATGCATGATGTACGGGCAAGAAATTCTTAAACTTTTGGATGCACTGTGGGCTACAAGGAAAGCTTTGATTATATATTGCCAAGGTCATGGAAAGGGAAACACTGTGGTTTCTCAGGGTGACTGTAGATCTGACAGAGAGGCCAGGTTAACTGTCTGTGATGAATGAGAAAAAAAAATCCAGTCCCAGGTTTAAAGACTGCCCTTCTGCCTGGCCAAATATTTAACAGAATTTGAACCAATATACTCCCAACATGAACATAAATGGTGTAAGACTGAAAAATAAAATTTTCTCCCAGGATTATGAAGGAGATATTGTGATCACTGGCATAGACATCCCAAAGATTCTAGCCCCAGCCTTTATCAAACAGTTCCACAGAAGAACACATTGGACATACAGCACATTAGACAGTTCTGAGTCAACATTCCTATGTCCCCTGGCTCAGAAATCGCACCTGGATATTTTGAAAAGAATGTGAGGTTTGTAGTCACAACAATCTTTGTCAGGGGCCAAGCTCCCACCAGGAATCCACCAGGAGGAGCACCTTTTGAAGACGTGTAAGTAGCCTTCAGAGAACTACCATGCTCATGGGGCTATAAGTAACTTTTGGTTTTTGTGTGTTCCCACTCTGACTGGGTGGAAGTCTTTCCCACCCCCCCTGAAAAAGCTAGTGAGATAATCAGGATGCTTCTCTGAGAAATGATTCCAGATTGTTTATCCCAATTACTATTAGCTCAGACAATGGGCCAGCTTTTGGGCAGAGGTGATATGATTACTGACCAAGGATTTAAACATCAGATGGAAGTTACATACTGCCTATAGGCTGTGGAGTTCTGGTAAAGTTCAAAGGATGAGCAGGAATTTAACTCCCAATTGGGTAAGATGTTTCAGGAGACTCACATACATTGTGATGAACTTCTCCTTACTACACTACTGAGAATTAAATCACTCCCACTAGGAGGACTGTATTCTTTCCTTATAAGATAATGTACATAAGGCCCCTCTCTTATTAGGGGACCTTTTGGAGACTTCAGAGAGAAAGAGAAGCATTCACCCTGAGTTAAGCATTCACCCTGAGTTAACACCTTCGGGCGTTAGGGAAAACTTTACAGGTTCTCAAACAATGGGTTAGAGAAAGATTGCCACTAATTTTGACCACAGGTGCACACTTACTCAAGCCTGGAGACTGATTCTATGTCAAACAATGAAATATTCAAAGACCTAAACTTCTTTGGAAGGGCCTTTTCCCTGTCATTTTATCCACCTTAACTGCAGTCAAGTTTTCAGAAATGGGTCCCTTGATTGACTAAACCAGACTCAAGCCTGCAGCTGGGGACTAGGCATGCACTCCAGATGCTGCTACTCCCTTGAAACTGACTGTCTAGAAAAAAAGGAGCAACAGAGAAACTTGAGGGTCAAAAGGACGACAGCCCTGCTCCAGTCACTCTGGTAGCTGACTGGTGTATGCACAGCCAAAGCTTGAAAAGGCTACTTCCCTGCTTCAGCCACACTGTAGGAACTGGCTGATCAATGCTCTGTGAAAGGTAAACTTTCCACCAGGACTATTGGACACTTTCAACCCCTATGATAGTTCTTATACTATAATGCACTGCCACCTCTTTCTTCTAGATATATACATAATTCTCTGGTTTTTGTTATTGGTTTTATAACAGTAACTTCTACTGACTGGACACTGGGCAAAAAATTCATTTATACTTTTTTATCTTGCTTATATAAATGTTCAAGGATTTGTTTGGTGTTATTAGTTTTGCTTTGTTAATTTATGCTGTTTAACCTATGCTAACCAAAACTCTAGTCTATTATTTAGTATGTTTTCCTTTGGTACCTTAAGGGTATCAAAAGAGGTTTTGTTCTACTCCTATTCCAACCATGGAAATGATGTGAACCATATGTCAAGGCAATCCACTATAATCAAGAGGTGGTAAAACATATATTTAGGACCTGCCCTGCCAGAGGAATGCAATGGATTGATGACTGTTTAGACAGACAAAACAGGTCCATTGGAAAGTAACTTGATTTAGAAGGTCACCAATCTTGGGGTGAAGATAACTGGCCACCCCAGAGGATCATTGCCACTTATGGTCCCGCTATCTGGGCACAAAATGGCAGTTGGAGTTATAGAACCCCTATTGACATGTTAAACAGAATTATTCACTTACAAGCTGTACTAGAAATTATTATTAATAAGACTGCCACAGACTTAGACCTCCTAGCCACAAAACAGACCCAATATGAGTGGCTAACTATCAAAACCACTTGGCATTAGATTACCTACTGGCTAAGGAAAGAGAAATGTGTGGAGAGTTCAACAGCTCATATTGTTGCATCAAAATGGACGACAATAGACAAACAGTTAAGAATATAGGCAACAACACAAGATAACTAGCACATATGCTTGTACGTACCTAGAAGGGCATTAATCTTTGGGTCCCAAACACGCTTTTGGGAGATGGATGTCAACCCTTGGTAGATTTAAATGCCTAACTTCTCTAGTGAGTATTCTGCTGTTAACCTGTTTATTGCTCCCATATTTATCTCCACTGTGCATTAAAACTTATGGGTCCACTATTGAAGCTGTTTTTGAAAAGATGACAACAACTAAGGTTTTGACATTATACAAGTCCTTAAGCCAATATAATGCTAAGGATGTTCTTAAATTTAAAGGATTAATTTATGGGCAGCATCATTAATGGGGGGAATTTAAGTGACACCCCCTTTCTCCATAGAATAGTCTTACTTGGGATTCTAAAGAAATCTTCACCATGGCTTATTTTAGGACTGTCAGCAAATGAGGCTCTGCAAAATAGTTCAATATAGATAAACTTTCTATTTTCCTGTCACCCTGTTTTACTTGGCCACTGGCCGAGACAATACTAGCACTCCAGGTGCTGGGCACAGCTTTACTAGTTTTTCACAAACATATCCTGTATTGTAGAAATGTGCAAACAAGGCCTCTGGCCTTGAGCTGTGCTTCCCAGAGATGTTTACATTTTTAAGATGTTTTTCCAATTGGGCTCCATGGTAACAACTGGCAGGGAGAGGAAAAATGGGGAAATGAATCTCTCCCCTTTTCAAGAGTTGTCCTTGAAGAGGTAACTTGCCCAAAACAGTGACAGAAAGAGCTGCTTTCATGTGAACTTCAGCAGTCGGTGAATTTCTCAGCCCCTCCCATTACATGCTGGGTATAAAATTCTGAAACTGCCTGAAATCGGGGTTCAGGAGATTGATTGATTACAGCAAAAGCTGTGCCCTCTTAGCCTGGCTGCAGCCAAAGAAAACTGTTTCCTGCTATGTTCAGTACCTTGCCTCATTTGACCCTACAATAGTACTGTGCTATTCCAGCATTTCCCAGACTCTCCTCTCCCACTGCTTCTCCCTAAGCTGTGCTCCAAGAATTGGTCTTGGCTCCCCACCAACCCCCCCCAATTCTGGAAACAAGATATCGCCTCACAGTACCCTCCTTTAGCATTCCTTTGATCCAAGACCCTCTCTGGGGCCACTTCCCTGCTCCCCTTGTCTTCCTTGTACTACAGTACCCTTGTGCAGGCCCGCCTTCCCGGGCCAGTGTTCCCTGGTCTTCCCTGGCCTGGGCCTTCATCTTGGACCCTTGCCAGGGCTCCTTGCTGGGATCCTGGCCCCCATCCCATTCATACCCAACCTGCAGCACTCAGGTTGTGCCCTCCTTTGGCCCTCGGGTCCTTGAATGGGTCCTGGCAGCCTAACCCACACCAACTCCACTAACCAGGTATCCTCTCACAGTAACTTCTTTGGCCCCTCCTTTTGTCCAGGTCCCTCTATGAGGATTACTTACCTGGGTCAGAGGAGTGGAATTGGCTGGGCTTTGCGCCCTGAATGCTCCCTATGGGAAACAGCCCTGCCACTTGCCAGAGTCCCCTTCACTCCCTGAAACTTGAGGCCTGGCTGTTAACAAGGTCTTGCTCCAACCCAGACATGAGCAATCTCTTCCCTTCCCTCCCCTGCTGTCTCATCTTGCATGCTGACCCTATTGCAACTTTTGCACTCCAGTCCCAGGGCCTGGGCATTTGCCTAAGCCCCTGACTGCATTTCTCATGGCCCTTGACATAGCATGTAGTCTCTTTGTATTGGGTTTGACGTGAGGGCCACTTGCTTGGGCCCATCAGCATGCTCCCCTTGGTGTGCCTTGGCTTCTCCTAGTCCTTCCAGAGGCCATTTCTCCCCTGCCCCTTGTGTTTTTTTCTGGTGCTAGCATGTCTCCGGTCTTTGGGTCCCTCATCACTATTGATCAGGTGGGTCCCTTGCCTGGGTGCCAAGGGTCCTGGCTCTCGCACTGCCACACACCCACTCTGACCCCCAGCTGTGCCTTCCCATAGCCCTGCTTCTGGGCCCCTTCCTTTTCCTGGCCTTGTTTGCCAGGACCATGGCCTTAGGTTCTCATTTGACCTATGGCATCTTATGGGAAACAATTCCCTGCCCTTCCCATAGGCTCCTTGCTCTTCCTTGGTGCTTGGTCTAGCGCCAGGAACACTGAAACCTGGATGTGGCCCTGAGCCTGGAGACTGACTACACCCTGCTTGATCTCCTGCCTTCATTCCGACATCTTCTTCACCGTTCTGAGCCCCCTGCAGAAGCCCTGGCCCTTAGCTCTCCGTTCCCTTGCCTGGCTCCTCGCTTGAGCATCTTGGCTGTTCTTGCTCATTGCTTTTCTGGGTATTGTCTGAGGGCCCCTCACTAGGGCTGCTTCCCTGATCCCCTTGGCTTCCCAGTACTACAGTACCATAGAGAAGGTCCACCTTACCGGCCCAGCATTCCCTGCTCTCCCACGGCCTGAGCCCTCCTCTAGGTCCCTTGCCTGGGCCCCTTGCTGGGGTCCTGGCTCCCACCCATACCACACCCCTCATGCAGCCCTTCATGCTGTGCCCTCCATCAATCCTCCTGTACTTCCTGTCTCTGCCATGCTTGCTTTCCTGATCCATTTCCCAGTATGCTTACCTGGGCCAGAGGATAGTACCTTTGGGAAAATGTAACCCTTCCAATTGCCTGGGCCCAGCATGGGCCCTTGTCCTGAACCCTGACACACTGTAGTGGAGCTGGGCCTTAAGCCCTCCTCTTCATTTGCCAGCTGCTCCCCTTTCTCCCCTCCCGCCCCTCCCTATCCATGTTTCTTTTCATTCACCCATGCCCAGGTGCTAGCACTTCACTCTCCCTTACTGGACCCAGCTCCTTTATTGTGCCCCTGGCTGCAAGAGCATTTAAGCTTCGGGAAAACATAGCCCTGACCCTTGTCTGGGCACTTTTGCCTCCCTCAGCCCAGGATCTACTCCTGAACCCTGACACCCTGATACCCTGGGGTGGACCTGGGGCTTGATCTCTGCTCCGCCTGTGTCAGCTGCTACCATTTCTTTCCTTCTACCCTTCCTGTCCATGTTTCTTATCATTCACCCAAGCACAGGTGCAAGCACTTGGCTTTCCATTACTGGGCCTGCTTCTTGTTTGAGACCCTGGCCAGGCTTCTCAAGGACTCAGTTTCTATCCCTTGGTTTTAAGCCCCTTTTTACCAGCCCCCTCTTGTGCCTCCCCTCTGTTTCCCTCATGCTGTGATATCTTGGCACTGTCCAGACTCTCAGCTACCACTATTCACTCTAGCTTAGGCTCCTCAAATGGGTCCTGCAGCCCACCAACCCCCCCCAACCTCCTAACACTAGGTATTCCCTCACAGTACTCTCTTTTGCCCCCCTTTGTTCCAGGTCCCTCTCTGAGGATTTATTCACCTGGGGCAGAGGAACAGAATTGGCTGGATTCTGCACCCTTTTTGCTCCCTATGAGAAACACAGCCCTGCCAGTCACCTGAGTCCCATTCACCACCTGTACCTTGAGGCCTGGCAGTTAACATGGGACATGCTCCAACCAGCCATGAGCAATCTCCTCCCTTCCCTCCCCTGCTCTCTGGCCTTCATGCTACCCTTACCCAAACAAAGCCCTCCATAACCCTGACACTTTGTGCTCCATTCTCCCGGCCTGGGTGCTCTCCTGAGCCCCTGACTGAATTCCTCATGTACCTTGGCATAGCATGCAATCTCTTCATGTTGGGACTGACCTTGGAGTCCCTTTCTTAGGCTCCACAGCTGGCTCCACTAGGTGCCCCTTGCACTTCCCTCTGTCTACTGGACCTAACTTAGTTCCTACCTCCATTCACCTCTTGCTTTTTCCTGGTGCTTTCAGGTCTCCTGCTCCTGGGGTCTCTCATCACAATCGGTTGGGTGGGTCCCTTGCCTGGGGGCCTGTCTTAGGTCATGGATCTCACCCTATAGTGCACCCAACATGACCCCCTGCTGTGCCCTCCCTTCGCCCTCCTTTTGGACCCCTTCCCTTGTCTGGCATCCTCTGTCAGGTCTCTGGCCCTGGATTCAAATATGAGCCAGGGTGCCTTATGGGAAACAGAGCTCTGCCCTTCACCTGGGCCCCTTGCTCTCCTTGGGTGCTTGGTCCTCCACCAAGAACCCTGACACCTGGAGGTGTCCCTGGGCCTAGAGCCTGACTACTCCCTGCTGGATCCCCTGCCTTCCCTCATAAATCTTGTCCACTGTCCTGAGCCCCCTGTCCAAGCCCTGGCTCTTGGCTCTCATTGAGCTCTGGTGGCCCTTTTGCTCACTGCTTTTCTGGGCATTGTCTGAGGGCCCCTTGCTGAGGCCTCTTCCCTCCTCCCCTTGGCTTTCCTGTATGTCAGTACACTAGTGCAGCCCCTCCTTCCTAGCCCGGCATTCACTACTCTCCCCTGGTCTCACCCTCCTCTAGGTCCCTTGCCTGGGATCCTTGTTGGGGTCCTGGCCCCAGGAGGTACCTCTAACCTGGGTGTGGGGGGAGCTCCCCACCACACCCAGGGTAGAGGGGACTCTCCCCTCCAGGGGGGTGGTCCCTCAAACCAGGGTGTCCAGGGGAGCTTCCCAATGCACCCAGGGTAGAGGGAACTTCATACTAGTGGGGGGCCATCCCTCTAACCAGGGTGGGCGGGAGCTCCCCACCGCACCCAGGGTAGAGGGGACTCCCCCCTCCGGGGGGAAGGTCCCTCTAACCTGGGTGTCTGGGGAGGCTTCCCATCACACCCAGGGTAGAGGGGACTCCGCCCCAGGGGGTGGTCACCCGAACCTGGGTGTGGGAGGAGCTCCCCACCATGCCCAGGGTAGAGGTAACACCCCCTGACAGGGGGCGATCCCTCTAACCACTGTGTCAGGGGGAGCTCCCCACCATACCCAGGGTTGAGGAGACTCCCATGGGAGAGGGCAGTCCCTCTAACCTGGATGTCCAGGGAGCTCCCGACTCTGCCAGGGTAGAGGCGACTCCCCCCCTTGGGGGGGTGGGCGGTCCCTCTAACCTGGGTGTCAGGGGTAGCTACCAATCCTGCCCATGTTAGAGGCTACTTCCCCCTCGGGGTACGGACCCCCAAAACCTGGGTGTCAGGAAAGCTCCCCACCATGCCCAGGGTAGAGGCGACTCCCGCCCCAGTGGGGCTGTCCCTGGAACCTGGGTGTTGGAGGGAGATACAAACACCACCACACCCAGGGTAGAGGCGACTCCCCCCTCCAGGGGGGGGGTCCCTCTAATTTGGTTGTCCTGGGGAGCTCCCAACCGCACCCAGGGTATAGGCGACTCCCCCCACTGGGGTGCAGTCCCTCTAACATGGGTGTCAGATTGAGCTCCCAACCACACCCAGGGTAGAGGCGACTCCCCCATCCAGGGGGCGGTACCCCGAACCTGGGTGTAGGGGTGTGCTCCGAACACAACCGCACCCAGGGTAGAGATTACTCCCCTCCCCAGGGGGCAGTCCCTCTAACCTAGGTGTCAGTGAAACTCCCCACCGAGCCCAAGGTAGAGGGGACTCCCCCCGCCTGGGGGGGCAATCCCTCTACCTTGGGTGTCAAGGGGAGCTCCCTACCGCTCCCAGGGTAGAGGCAACTCCCCCACCACGGGAGTGATCCCTCTAACCTGGGTGTCCAGGGGAGCTCCCCAACACGCCCAGGGCAGAGGCGACTCCCCCCTCCGGGGGAGTGATCCCCCAACCTGGGAGTCAGGGGGAGCTCCCCACTGAGTAGAGTGTAGAGGCAACTCCACCTCCCAGGGGGGCGGTCCCAAGAACCTGGGTGTAGAAGGGAGCTCCCCACCGCGCCCAGGGTAGAGGCAACTCCACATCCCTGGGGGGTGGTCCCTCAAACCTGGGTGTGGGGAGGTGGCTCCCCACAGCACCCAGGGAATAAGCAACTCCCCCATGAGGGGCGGTCACTCTAACGTGGGTGTTGGGCGGAGCTCCCCACCATGCTCAGGGTAGAGGCGACTCACCACGGGGGCTGTCCCTCTAACTTTTGTGTCAGGGGGAGCTCCCCACAGCGCCCAGGGTAGAGGCCATTGCCCCCCTGGGGGAAGTCCCTCTAACCTGGGTGTCACAGGGAGCTCCCCACCACACCCACAGTAGGGACGAGTCGTCCCCCTGGGAGGCATTCCGCCAAACCTGGGTCTTGGGAGGAGATCCAAACACCTCTGCACCCAGGGTAGAGGTGACTCCCCCCTCTGGGGGGGTGGTCGCCTGAACCTAGGTGTCTCAGGGTGCTTCCAACACCACGGCATCCAGGCTAGAGGCAACTCCCCCATCCCGGGCGGCTGTACCCTGAACCTGGGTGTCAGGGGGAGCTCCGAACACCACTGCACCTAGGGTAGAGGTGACTCCCACCCCGGCAGGGTGGTCCCTCTATCCTGGGTGTCAGGAGGAGCTCCCCACCACGCCCAGGATAGAGGCAACTCCACCTCCTTGGGAGGTGGTCCTTCAAACCTGGGTGTTGGGAGGGGGCTCCCCACCACACCAAGGGTAGAGGCGACTTTCCAAGGGGGGCTATCTCTCTAAACTGGGTGTCTGGGGGAGCTATCCACAACATCCAGGGTCGAGGCACTCCCCCCACAGGGGTGCAGTCCCTCTAATCTGGGTGTCAGGGGGAGCTCCCCACTGTGCCCAGGGTAGAGTCAACTTCCTCTCCGGGGGGCTTCCCTCTAACCTGGGTTTGGGGTGGCTCCCCACCACACCCAGGGTAGAGGCGACTCCCCTGCCAGAAGGGCGGTACCTCTAACTTGGGTGTCCTTGGGAGCTCCCAACCAGACCGAGGGTAGAGGGAACTCCCCCCACCACGGAGGGCAGTCCCTCTAGCCTAGGTGTCGGGGACCTCCCCACAGTGACCAGGGTAGAGGCAACGCTCCCCCCAGGGGCGGTCCCCAGAACCTGGGTTTTGGGGGGAGATCTAAACTTCACCACACCCAGGTAGAGATGACTCACCCTCCGGGGGAGCGATCCCTGTAACCTGGGAGTCAGGAGGAGATCCCCATCATGCCAAGGGTAGAGGCGACTCCCCACCAGGGGTGGCGGTCCCTGAACCTGGGTTTTGGGGGGACTTCCCTACCGCGCTGAGGGTGGAGGTGACTCTCCCCCCAAAGGCGGTCCCTCTTACCTGGGTGCAGGGGGAGCACCCACCGCGCCCAGGGTAGAGGCGACTCCCCCCTTCCAGGAGGGTGGTCTCCCGAACCTGGGTGTCAGGGGGAGCTCAGAACAACACTGCATCCAGGGTAGAGGCGATTCCTGCTCCAGGTGGGCAGTCCCTCTAACCTTTGTGTTGGGGGTGGCTCCCCACCATTCCCAGGTTAGTGGTGACTCCCCCCTCAGGGGGCGGTCCCACTAACCTGGGTGTCAGAGGCAGCTTCCCTCCCCACCATAGTAGAGGAGACTCCCCCACCAGGAGGGGCGGTCCCTCTATCCTGGGTAAACAGGGGAGCTCCCCACCGGACCCAGGATAGAGGCAACTACCCCCGGGGTGGAAGTCCCCCTAACCTGGGGGTTGAGGAGAGATCCAAACACCACTCCACCCAGTGTAGAGGTGACTCCCCCTCTGCGCGGGAGCAGTGCCCCAAAACTGGGTGTCGGGGGGAGCTCTGAACACCACTGCACCCAGGGTAGAGGCAAATACCTCCTCCAGGGCGCAGGTTCCCCTGAACCTGGGGGTCTGGGGAAGCTCCGAACACCACCACACCCAGGATAGAGGCGAATCCCCTCTCTGGGGGGGGCGGTCCCTGTTCCCTGGGTGTGGCGGGGCTCCCCTCCGCACCCAGGGTAAAGGCGACTCCCCTCCCCGGGGGGTGGTCCCTCTAACCTGGGTGTCGGGGGGCTCCTCATTGCGCCCAGGGAAGACGTGGCTCCCCTTGGGGGGAGGTCCCTCTAACCTGGGTGTCGGAGGAGCTCCCCACTATGCCCAGGTTAGAGGCCACTCCCCCCCCAAAGGAGCTGTCCCTCTAACCTGGGTATCTGGGGGAGCTCCCCACCCTGCCCAGGGTACAGGTGACTTCCATCCAGGGGTGACTGTCGCCCGAACCTGGGTATCAGAGTCAGTTCCCCACAGCACCGAGGGCAGAGGCGACTCCTTCCCGGGGGGCAGTCCCCTGAAACCTGGATGTTGGGGAGAGATCCAAACACCAATGCACCTAGGGTAGAGGTGACTCCCCCCTCCTGGTGGCATTCCCCCAAACCTGGGTGTCTATGGGAGCTCTGAACATCACTGCACCCAGTACAGAGGTGAACTCTCCCCATTGGGGCATTCCCCTGAACCTGGGGGTCGGGGAGAAATCCAAAAACCACCGCACCTAGGGTAGAGGCTGTTGAGGGTCACAGCCCAGTCAGGGTGGCACCTGGCATTTTGCAAGAGGGAGTGGTGTTCCTGGAAGGGCCTTGTAGGTGTCGTTCACAGAGTTGGGGCAATAAAGGAGTTCCTGTTTGAACCTACAAATGCCTCGTGGTGGCTCGGTTACTTTGTGCCCAGCCATACTGCGGCAAGAGGTGACTCCCCCAACAGGGAGTGTTCCCAAGAACCTGGATGATAAAGGGAGCTCCCCACCGTGCCCAGTGTAGAGGCAACTCCACTTCCCAGGGGGCGGTCCCTCTAACCTGGGTGTCAGGGGAGCTGAGAACACCACCGCACCCAGGGCAGAGATGACTCCCCCCCACGGGGGCAGTCCCTCTAACATGGGTGTCGGGGGGGCTTTCCACAACACCCAGAGTAGAGGCACTGCACCCCCAGGGGCGGTCCCTCTAACATAGGTGTCAGGGGGAGCATCCCACCACGCCCAGGGTAGAGGAGACTCCTCCCATGGGGCAGTCCCTCTAACCTGGCTGTTGGGGGAGCTCCCCACTGCACACAGGGAAGAGACAACTCACCCCCCTGGGAGTGGTCCCTCTAACCTGCATGTCTGGGGAGCTCCCTTCTGCACCCAGTGTAGAGGTGAGTCCCCCTCCCCTCGTAGGCAGTTCCTCTAACCTTGGTGTCGATGGTGGGTGTCAGGGGAGGCTTCCCACTGCACCCAGGGTAGAGGCGACCCCTACCCCCAACACGGGGGGCGGTCCCTCTAAACTGGGTGTTGGGGGAGCTGCCCACTGCAACCAGTGTAGAGGCCACTACCACTTCAGGGGGTGCTCCCTCTATCCTGGGTGTGCTGGGAGCTCCCCACCGCGTGCAGGGTAGAGGCGACTCCCCTCCCTGGGGTCGGTCCTTCTAACTTGGGTGTCTGGGGGACCTCCCCATTGCACCTAGGGTAGAGGCTAATCCACCCCCCATGGGGCGGTCCCTCTAACCTTGGTGTCCAGTGGAGCTCCCCACCGCACCCAGGGTAGAGGTGACTCCCCCTTCCGGGGGTGCAGTGCCACAGTCTGGAAAGCAGAAGGGGAGGATACAAAATGCCACAATACCAAGCCAATTGATGGCTCCATGCAAGAAGCCCTTGGAAAAATTATACCAGCAATGACACTGTTTGCAAAGATACCAAGTTACAATTTTTTGTAGATTACAGTTTGTTGTCTTAGTCCAGGTAAAGTAGTGTCTCAATAGATTAACTCACAGTCCAGGTAATTTCACAGTCGAGGTAAGTTCTGCCGGCAGCTAGCTTGATCTGAAGTCTTGTCCATTTTTTAGCCGAAGTTTCATCCGGTTTTCAGCAACACTGGAAATTCTTCCACCCTCGTCCTCAACGGCACTGGGATGAAGGCAGGAACTCCGGCAATGATGGTAAAGAAAATCCTGTAGCATTCCACTAAGAAAACAACCTTCTGAACAATTTAGTACATTATCTCAAGGTTTTTTTTTACATTTGAAATAAGCCTTAATAGTGCTCATTACTTATTAGCTTTCAGGTGTGGGAGAACCATTGTAGTTACTGGCCTTGGAAATGATCAAACTTCAGGGACACCGGCCCGTCTTCCGCCTGCAGCATCCTGCAGCATCCTGGGCAGCCCTAGATGGCCCCGGAGAGAGTCTGGGGAGTGTTCCAGATTCAAACTGCCACTGGGCACAGGGAGCAAAAGCTTACGAGACTGTGCTTCCGGGTCAGGTCCAGGTTTGGGCTCTCGCAGTGGCATCCTGCTCCCCAGGCGGGGGGTGGGGAAGAGCCAGCTGCTGCCACTTGGAAAGTCCTTGCTGCACCATGACCCGCTTGCACACGTGGCAGCGGCCGCGCCAATTCATGCCCCTCCGGTAACAAAAAGTATTCAATAATAGCCTCTTGCTGCAACTTTTTTCCTGATAATCCTTCCTCCTCTGAACTTTCTTTTTTCTTTCTGACTACAGTTCCTGGGCTCTTATCAACACATACCCTAACTGTTCTTGGTTCCATTGGGGTGCCTTCTTCCCTTAGTAGTTTACTTCCCACCCCTTCCATATTTTCGTCACAAAGACAATACAACATTTCAAGACAAAACAAGACACAAACATACTGTATCAATCTTCTCCATTTTCTCAAAATGGCCATTTTTCCTCTCACCCTATCTGTCTAGGAACAAGCAGATTTGCTCCCGTCCTATCTAGGGATGTGCAGCTTTTTTTTGTCAACTTACCCCTGAGTGTCCCTGGGGCTCCCCATAGGGGCCACCATCTGCTGCAGTCTGGCTGCAGCAAAAATAACGGGGGGGTGACGAGCAACATGTGTACATGGATATAGCAGGAGTGGGAGCCGTTTATTGTAGGACAGGAGCGGTATATATACATTCCACACAGCTTATCTTAATTAATATAAACTAGGTACCACAGTCAACCAATAAGGAATCTCCACACTTAATGGCTTTCTGGCGTTACTTCACAAACCACTCCTTCTGGCAAAATGCCAGGCGCCATCTTGACGTGTTTATAGACACTAACAGGGCGGTCCCAGGAATCTGGGTGTTGGGGGGAGTTCCGAACATCTCCGCACCCATGGTAGAGGCGACTCTCCCTACAGGAGGGGTGGTACCTCTAACCTGGGTTTCAGGGGGAGCTCCCCTCTGCCCCCAAGGTAGAGGAGACTCCTGGACCTGAGTGGGTGGTCCTCTACCTGGGTGTCTGGGGAAGCTGCCCGCCCTTCCCAGGGCAGAGGCGACTACCAAGGACATGGGTGTGGGGGGTGTTGAGAGCCACAGCCGAAGGGGCCCCAGCAAACTTCCAGCTGCCAGCAAACTTCCAGCTGCTGGCTGATGATTGGCTCACAGCGGCCCCAGCAACATCTAGCTGATTGGCTCCTCTGCGGTGATGCTCATTGGGCTGTTTCCCTGCCCTTTCAGACCACGGAGCTGCTCATTGGGGGACTTTTTTGGCTCCACCCACGTGACCCAGCCAATCGGCCTCAAGAGCAGGAGGATTGTGGGAGGTGGGGAGAAGCTTGTGTGGGAGAGAGAGGCTTGTGGAAAGCCGGTGGTGGCAGTTGAGGCTCTGAGGGTTTTTCCTGAGAGGCTGTTTTGTTTGGCGTGTGTGGTTCTAAAAATAAAGTTAGTTTCTTTTGACAAGTGGCTCCTGATTGTGCCCAGCCAGACTGCGGCATTTGGTGGCTCGCACGGGGAGCGACTGAGGGTAAGTGAACTGCTCGCCCCTGAGGGCAGGTCGAGAGGATGGGTAGCCATTTTAAGATTCTTCTTTTGTTATTTTGTTTCACTTTTGTTTTAAGTTGCCTGTCCCTGGAGATGTGTAAGATGGAAGAAAAACCGCTCACATCTGAGAAACAGATAGGGAGAAAGGACGGATGGACATTTCAGGAGGCTATTATAATGATTTTGTGTTGTTCCAATTTTGTTTCATTCAGTTTCAGTTTTGTTAGGCGTTATCTTGTTGGGTTGTATTATAGTAGAAATACGGGATCAGAAATTATTAAAAAACAAACTGAAAGAGTGTTAAGCAAATTGTTAGAGGAAGGAGGCATCTCAGTAAAATCAAGAACAATCAGGGCATACGTTGATTCAATACAAAAATGTAGCCCATGGCTTTTTAAGGAGGAGTTGTTAAATATATCACAATGGAACCATCATGGTGAAGATTTAAAAAGAATAGAAAAGAAAAGCCCAGGGACTCTGCCAGTTGGCACATTGCCATTATGGACATTCATATCTTGTTTGCTTAGTCCAAAGCCTTCAGTTCAGACAATGGTAGAGGAAGGAGAAAACATATTGATTCAAGTAAAAGAGAAGGTCTCTCAAGTTAGTCAGAAAGAGGAAAAGATTCAAGTAAAAGAGAAGGTCTCTCAAGTTAGTCAGACAGAGGAAAAGATTCAAGTAAAAGAGAAGGCCTCTCAAGCTAGTCAGACAGAGAAAGAAAGTGTAAAACAAAAAAAGCCATCAGGGGGAAAGTTACAACAGGAGACTGCTACTGACATCTTTCTATCACCAGAGGGTGTAAGTGTCCAACCAACAGCACCACCTCTACAGGAGACTGCTACTAACACCTTTCTATCACCAGAGGTCATAAGTGTCCAACTAACAAGGCCACCTCCATATGCTGGGAGGTCCCCAACCCCCGCAGTTGATAGTTGGGATCCTGAGACAAGATCTCAAATATTAACATGCCCTGTATTTGAGGCAGGAGGGCAGCGATTTTACCAAGTTTTAAATTTCAAAACAGTGAAGCAGCTAAAAGAGGCTGTAACAACCTATGGTCCTCAAGCACCCTTCACTGTAAGCATGGTCGAATCCATTAACAACTTGAACATGACGCCAGCAGATTGGGCTAATATGTGTAAAGCTGTGATAAATGGAGGACAATACCTGTTATGGAAGGTTGCCAATGAGGAATTTTGCAAGGAAACGGCTAGGCGAAATGCAGCAGCTGGTTATCCTCAGAGAAATCTAGATATGTTGTTAGGAAAGGGACATTATGAGGATCAGCAGCAACAAATTGCATATGATCCTGGCGTATACGCACAAATTGCTGCAGATGCAATTAAGGCATGGAAGACTTTACAAGGACATGGAGGTTTACAAGGTCAATTATCTAAGGTAATACAAGGAGCTAATGAACCTTATGCTGAATTTGTAGATAGGCTTATTCAAACAGCTACCAGAGTTTTTGGGAATACAAAACAAGCAATGCCATTACTAAAACACCTGGCTTATGAGCAAGCGAATCATTGGTGCAGAGATATCATTAGACCATGGAAAAATGAAGATTTAAACACATATATTAAATTATGTAGAGACATTAATGAACAAGAGCAAGTCGTGGCAGCTGCAGTAAAACAGGCTTTAGATGCCAGAGACATTAATGAACAAGGGCAAATTGTGGCAGCTGCAGTAAAACAGGCTTTAGATGCCAGGCCAAGAACATGCTACAATTGTGAACAAACAGGACATTTTAAAAGGAATTGCCCCATTGGAGGAGGGTTTAACAAAACTAGGTATCAAAGGAGTAGAATACCAGGTATTTGCCCACGATGCCGTAGAGGGAGACATTGGGCTAATGAATGCCATTCTCAAACCACCATAGAGGGTACTCCATTATCAAAAAACGAACAAGGACCAGGTGTTTATCCACGATATCGTGGAGAAAGGCATCGGGCTCCATTGCCAAAAAATGGACAGGGGGGCCCAATGCTCCGGGGCCTAAAACCACAAATATACAGAGCACTGGAGGAACCCAGCAACCCCATCAGGGTAGTGCCCAGGACACATTGTCCATCAGATCCCTCATCAGACAAACCAGAGTGAGCGCAGGGTTGGACATCTGCGCCTCCGCCAGAGCAGTACTAACTCCAGAGATGGGAGTTCAAATCATTCCCACAGGGGTGAAAGGACCTCTTCCCAAAGGAACAGTAGGCTTATTATTGGGACGCAGCTCTTCTACTCTAAAAGGACTTATGATAAGTCCTGGGGTAATTGATCCTGATTATGAAGGTGAAATAAAAATTATAGCCAGTTCTCCAAAGGGTATATCAGTAATTTCACCAGGAGATAGAATAGCACAGTTACTAATAATACCCAGCCTACATGATAAATTTTCCAGTCGTACTGTAGAAAGAGGTTCCAAGGGATTAGGCTCCACAGGTGTAGATTGGGCTATGCTTTCTTTAAATTTAGATTCTCGCCCCATGCTAAAACTAAATATTCAAGGACATGAATTTAATGGGCTACTGGATACAGGTGCAGACCTTAGCATCATCTCTCGTCAAGAATGGCCAAAACATTGGCCATTACAACAAGCCACTCAAACGCTTCGAGGCCTAGGAGTGGCGACTAATCCCCATAGAAGTGCAATGGTATTAGATTGGAAGGATCCTGAAGGATGTGAAGGAACTATACAGCCATATGTATTGGATCATCTTCCCGTAAATTTATGGGGACGAGATGTCCTAGATCAATTAGGTTTGACATTAACAAATAATATCAACCAAAATGCACCCACTATTATGACTAGACAAGGTTTTAGGAAAGGAAAAAGATTAGAAAAACAAGAACAAGGTATAGAAGCACCAATACAAATAGATCAAGGAACAGAAAGACATGGGTTGGATTTTCAGAAAGGGCCACTGAGACAATAAAAATTACTTGGAAATCAGAAAGACCAGTATGGGTTCCTCAGTGGCCCCTGACTAAAGAAAAGATACAAGCAGCCCATGACCTGGTCAAACAACAATTAGCAGAAGGACATATACAACCTTCTGTATCTCCCCATAATACTCCCATTTCTGTCATCAAAAAGAAATCTGGTAAATGGAGATTATTGCAAGATTTAAGAGCCATTAATAATGAGATGGTTGTTATGGGACCTGCTCAATCAGGGATTCCTCAGTTGTCTGCTTTGCCAAAAACCTGGTATGTTTTAGTTATAGATATTAAAGATTGTTTTTTTTTCAATTCCAATTCATCCTGAGGATAGTCCACGTTTTGCATTTACTATCCCTGCACTGAATCATGAAGGTCCTGATCAGAGATATGAATGGAAAGTACTCCCTCAAGGGATGGCTAACAGCCCAACTATGTGTCAAATTTATGTTAACAAAGTAATCCAGCCACTTAGAAATCAAAATCCTGAACTACAAATATTTCACTATATGGATGATGTATTAGCACACAAAGATAAAAACACATTGCTAGAATGTTATGCCACACTTACAAACTTATTAAAAATTATAATCTAGAGATAGCAATAGATAAAGTACAATTAAATTTTCCAATTAATTATTTAGGAGTTATATTATCCTCAACCATGGTCCATCCACCAAAAATTCAAATACGAGTAGATCAACTCAAATCACTTAATGACTTTCAAAAGTTATTAGGAGACATAAATTGGATAAGGCCTTATTTAGGTATACCAACAGGAGAGTTGGGACCTTTATTTGACATCCTAAAAGGTCCATCAGACCCAAATTCACCCCGAATGTTAACGCCTGAAGCAAGAAAGGCATTAAAAATCATTGAAACATATATGGAAAATATGCATTTGGATAGAATTGATATAAGTTTGCCTTTATTATTTATTGTACTACCAACAAAAAATATTCCTACAAGAGTATTTTGGCAAGAATGTCCATTATTATGGATACATTTATCTTATTCTCCTAACACTATTCTTACTAGGTATCCTGAGGCTGTAGGACAATTAATACTCAAAGGAATAAAAGCAGCAAAGGGAGTGTTTGGAATTTCTCCCAATAAAATTATTACTCCATATACTATGAATCAAATTGATGAGTTAGCTAATGAGTTAAATACTTGGGCAATAATCATGTGCAAATCTAATGTTTCATTTGATAACCATTTACCATCTAATCCTTTATTGTC
The DNA here is from genome assembly GCF_021218885.2 of Marmota monax. NCBI lineage: Eukaryota > Metazoa > Chordata > Mammalia > Rodentia > Sciuridae > Marmota > Marmota monax. The sequence continues at coordinate 842,187 of NW_026695198.1, read as the reverse complement.
TTTTTGGTCATTGCATCCTGTAATTTTTCCAAAAATGACAAGAAAAACACCTATCATGAATGCTCCAAATATATTCACTGATGGGTCAAATAATGGTACAGCAGCAGTAGTTACCCCTGATCAAACTTTTACATTTTTAGTACCCAAACAATCAGCTCAAAAGGTAGAGCTTAATGCAGTTTTACAAGCTTTTGTGATGTTTAAAGATTCTGTATTTAATTTATTTTCTGATAGTCAGTATGTAGTTAATGCTATAGTATCTCTTGAAGATGCTGGTAGGATTTCCCCTTCTTCTACTGTTTTCTCTTTGCTTTCCACTATACAAAGTCTAATCTGGGACAGAAAAGATCCATTCTTTATAGGACATATCAGGGCACATACAGGATTTCCTGGAGCCCTTAGTTTGGGCAATGATTTAGCTGATAAAACTACACATGACATACATATTTTCTCTACACTAGAAGAAGCTATAAATTTTCATAAAAAGTTCCATGTCAATGCTAATACTTTACAAAAGCGCTTTAAAATAACTAAGGAACAAGCTAGACAAATAATAAAACAATGTCAAAATTTTGTGACCTTTTTACCACAAGTTAATCTTGGAGTCAATCCTAGAGGATTGATACCTAACCATATTTGGCAGATGGACGTCACACACTTGCCAGAATTTGGAAAATTAAAATATTTGCATGTTACAGTTGATACTTCTTCTGGATTTTTGATGGGCTCCCTTCATGCCGGAGAAAAAACTAAAGATGTTATAGCTCATTGCTTACAAAATTTTGCCACTGTGGGTGTTCCAAAACAGTTAAAAACAGATAATGCCCCTGGTTATACTTCTACCTCTTTTAAACAATTTTGCTCAACATTTGGCATTACTCATATAACAGGAATCCCATACAATCCACAGGGACAAGGCATAGTTGAAAGAGCTCATCAAACTATTAAAATGTACTTATTAAAGCAAAAAGAAGGAATTGGGAAAGGGTATATATTCCCCAAAGATAAACTTAAAATAACCCTTTTTACTCTAAACTTTTTAAATTTGGATTCATTAGGACTTAGTGCTGCAGAAAGGCATGTGTCCAAAAAATGTGCAAAAGCCCAAGGTACTTTGGAAGGATATTCTAACAGGACAATGGAAAGGTCCTGACCCAGTAATTGTCTGGAGTCAGGGGTCTGTTTGTGTGTTTCCACAGGGAGAACAGCAGCCGATTTGGATTCCAGAGAGATTAACCAAGGTCCTGACCCAGTGATTGTCTGGAGTCGGGGGTCTGTTTATGTGTTTCCACAGGGAGAACAGCAGCCGATTTGGATTCCAGAAAGATTAACTAAAGCGATTTCTACAGACCAAAAAGAAGATGATTTGGCTCAAATCCATAACAACTGATATCCAAAACTCCAGTTTGGCTATTCTTACATCTGCAACAGAACCAGGATGCTTTTTTCAATATCTATTTTATTATTGCCCTTTGCCATATCAATAAGTTCTATTTTGTTTTTTGAGCTCATACAGACCTAGGTTAATGCTTTGCTGATCAGTTCTCTTTTTTGACTATAGAGTTTTTAAACATTGCAATGGAGATTTCACCTGTAAAAAGTTATAAGGCCTTTACTCTAATGTTATGTGTTGTATGTATTATATTATGTGTGCACACTTGTGTTTTGTGTTATATGTTTGAAATGTATGTATGTCCATATATCATATATGATGAACGCTCATGATAAAATGGATCCAAATATTTTTTTTTCACGTGATTTATATGGTTTAATTTAAATTGGGTAAACAACTGTTGAGGATTGTTTTAATATGTAAACAAAAAAGAAGGTTAACAGATCTGTTTGTTTACTTTCACCTTTCCTTTTCATTATATTTAATAATTCTCTTAAAGATAATGTAAATTGTTAAGAAAATTGTTTTCTTTTAGTGCCTTCTGTAATGTTACATAATTTTTTCTTTAGCCATTATTGCCAGAATTCCTATCTTCATCCCAGTGCTGGTGAAGTCAAAGATAAAACCAATCTACAGCTTCTACAATAGCCATCACTGAACTGCTTGCAGAACTTGCCTGGACACATTGTGAGCTCACCTGTATGCATTGTGAACTATCTGTTGGTGCAGCGACTTGTGGTAGTGTTGGGGTATTTTTGCTGATGATGTCATTGGTGGTACAATTTTTCCAAAAGGAGCCGTCAATTGGCTTGGTGTATCTTCCTCCCTTCTGCTTGTCATGATCGTCCAGCTAAAATTTGGGGGCCAACAGAGGTGAGGCAAAGAACCTCACCCCCCCGCTGCTACAAAGACCTCTCCACAGGTGTGGCTGTATACTGGACCGGTTATCAGTGACGGGTAAGATCCAATTGCAATGGTACCAACCTAAGGACCATATGTACTATTGGACAACCTAAGGCAGGCACGGTCCCTAAGCCACATGCTTGTTGTTTAAACAGAGAGGGGGAGATGTTGAGAGCCACAGCCGAAGGGGCCCCAGCAAACTTCCAGCTGCCAGCAAACTTCCAGCTGCCGGCTGATGATTGGCTCACAGCGGCCCCAGCAACATCTAGCTGATTGGCTCCTCTGCGGTGATGCTCATTGGGCTGTTTCCCTGCCCTTTCAGACCACGGAGCTGCTCATTGGGGGACTTTTTTGGCTCCGCCCACGTGACCCAGCCAATCGGCCTCAAGAGCAGGAGGATTGTGGGAGGTGGGGAGAAGCTTGTGTGGGAGACAGAGGCTTGTGGAAAGCCGGTGGTGGCAGTTGAGGCTCTGAGGGTTTTTCCTGAGAGGCTGTTTTGTTTGGCGAGTGTGGTTCTAAAAATAAAGTTAGTTTCTTTTGACAAGTGGCTCCTGATTGTGCCCAGCCAGACTGCGGCAGGGGGGGAGCTCCTCATCGCGCCCAGGGTAGAGGCGACTCACCTCCCCGGGGGCAATCCCCTGAACCTGTGTGTCTGGGGGTGCTCCAAATACCACTGCACCCAGGGTAGAGGCAACTTCCCCTTCTGCGGTGTGGGGGGGTCCCTCTAAGCTGGGTGTGGGGGGAGATCCCAACCTTGCCCAGGGTAGAGACGACTCCCCCCGGGGGGCGGTGTTTCCTCTAACCTGGGTGTCAGTGGCAGCTCCCCACCATGCCCAGGGCAGAGGCAAATCCCCCGGTAGCTGTCCCTCTAACCTGTGTGTTGGTGGTAGGTGTCAGAAGAGGCTCCCCACTGCACCCAGGATAGAGTCAACTTCCACCCCTGGGGGGGTGGTCCCTCTAACCTGGGTGTTGGGGGGAGCTCCACACCCCACCCGGGTTATAGGCTACTCCCCGCCAGCGGGTAGTCCCCCGTAACTGGGTGTTATGGGAGCTCCCCACAGCGCCCAGGATAGAGGCGACTCCGCCCCCCCCCAGAGGGGCATTCCCTGAACCTGGGTGTTGGGGGAACCAAACACCACTACACTCAGGGTAGAGGCGACTCCCTCCTCGGTAGGGCGGTCCCTCTAACCTGAGTTTCATGGGGAGCTCCCCAGCACACCAAGGGTTGACAAGATTACCCCCCCAGGGGTCTTTCCCTCTAACCTGGCTGTCAGGGGGAACTCCCCACCGCACCCAGCATAGAGGCAACTCCTGTCCTCAGAGATCAGTCCTCTGAACCTGGGTGTCAGGGTGAGCTCCCCACCCCACTCGGGGTATGGGTGACTCCCCTCCTGGGGGCAGTCCCCCAAACCTGGGTATTGTGGGGAGAACCAAACACCACCGCACCCAGGGTAGAGGGGAATCTCACCTCGGGGGGGTTGGTCCCAAGAACCTGGGTGTCTGGGGAAGCTCCCCACGTCACCCAAGGTAGAGGAGACTCCCCCCCCAGGGGGGGCGGTCCCTCTAACCTTGGTGTCCAGGGGAGGTCCACAACGCCCCCAGGTAAAGGCGACTCCACCCCAGGTGGTGCGTGGTGCGGTCCATCTAACCTGGGTGTCGGGGGAGATCCAAACACCACTGCACCCAGAGTAGAGGCAACTCCCCACTCTGGGGGTTGGTCCCCCAAACCTGGGTGTCGGGGTCATCTCCCCACCACACCCAGGGTAGGGGCGATTTCCCTCTCCGGTAGGCAGTCCCCAGAACCTGGATGTTGGGGTGGATCCAAACACCACTGCACCCAGGTAGAAGTGACTCCCCTCTCTCGTGGGTAGTCCCCCGAATCTGGGTATCTGTGGGTGCTCCAAACACCACTGCACCCAGGGAAGAAGCGACTACCCCCACGGGAGGGCAGTCCCAAGGACCTGGGTGTTAGGGGAAGCTACCCACTGCACCCAAGGTAGAGGCGACTCCTCCCCCCCACACACACATGGACCCTGGAACCTGTGTGACTGGGGGAGCTCTGAATGCCACCGCATCCAGGGTAGAGGCAACTCCCCAACCCCGGGGGAGCGTTATTCTCTAACCTGGGTGTCCTGGGGAGCTCCCCACTGCTCTCTGGGTAGAGGGGACTCCTTCATCGGGTGTGGGGCAGTGCCTCTAACCTGGGTGTTGAGGGTGTTCCCCACTGTGCCCAGGGTAGAGGTGACTCCCACCCCTAGGGGGTGGTCCCTCTAACCTGGGTGTCCAGGGGAGCTCCCCTCCATTTCCATGGTAGAGGCAACTCCCTCCCGGGGGGGTGGTCCCCCATCCTGGATGTTGGGGGGAGCTCCCCACCATGCCCAGGGTAGAGGTGACTCCCACCTGGGGAGGGCAGTCCCTCTAACAGGGGTGTTGGTGGGAGCTCCCCACCCCACCCAGGTTATAGGCTACTCCCCCCTGGGGGGAAGTCCCCTGAACCTGGGAGTCAGGGGAGCTCCCCACAGCACACAGGGTAGGGGCAATTCCCCTCCCCAGGGGCAGTCCCCAGAACCTGGATGTTGGGGGGAGATCCAAACACCACTGCCCCCAGGTAGAGGCGACTCCCCACTCTGGGGGGTGGTCTCCGAAACCTGAGTGTCTCTGGGTACTCCGAACACCACTGAACCCAGGGTAGAGGCCACTACCCCCTCAGGAGTGCAGTCCCAAGGACTTGGGTGTTGGGGGAAGCTCCCCACTGCACCCAGGGTAGAGGCGACTCCCGCCCATGCCGGGCGGTCTGGCGGAGCTCCAAACACCACCGTACCCAGGGTAGATGCAACCCCCATCCCCCCAGAGCGTTATCCTCTAACCTGGGTGTTGGGGGAATTCCCCACCATGCCCAGGGTAGAAGCAACTCCCCTCCTCAGGGGGCAGTGCCCCGAACCTGGGTGTCAGGATGAGCTCCCAACCGCACTCATGGTAGTGGTGACTTCCCCTCTGGGGGTGGTCCCCCAAACCTGGGTGTTGGGGGGAGATTCAAACACCACTGCACCCAGGGTAGTGGCATCTCCCCCCCACCAGGTGCGGTCCCTCTAACCTGGATGTGGGGGGAGGCTCCCCACCGCACACAGGGTAGAAGCGACTCCCCCCTGTGGGGCGGTCCACTGAACTTGGGTGTTGGGAGGGAGATCCAAACATCACCGCACCCAGAGCAGAGGCGGTCCCAAGAACCTGGGTGTTGGGGGTAAGCTCCCAACCATCCCAGGCTTCCAATACTTCAAAAGGTGCTCCTCCTATCGTTTCAATTCCTGGTGGGAGCTCAGGTCCCTGACAAGAATTTCAGAATATCCAGGTGAAATTTGGGAGCCAGGGGATATAGAAGTGTTGATTCAGAACTGTCTGAAGTGCTATATGTCCAACATGTTCTCCTGTGGAACTGTTTGATAAAAGCTGGGCCTAAAATCTCTAGGATGGTTGGCCTTGCCATCAGAATATATCTATCATTCTCCTGGGAGAAAATTTTCTTTTTCAGTCTTAAACCATTGATGTTCATGTTGGGAGTATGTTGACTCCCATTCTGTTAAATAGTCGACAAGGCAGAAGGGCAGCCTTTAAAACTTGGACTGGATTTACTTCTCACTTCTTGGAGACAGCTAATCTGGCCACTCTGTCAGCTCTCCAGTTCCCCTGAGAAACCACAGTGTTTCCCTTTTGATGACCTTGGCAATATATAATCACAACTTTCCTGGGAGCCCACAGTGCATTAAAAAGTTTAAGAATTTCTTGCCCATACATCATGCCTTATTTTTTTTCTCCTGTGTTAATGAGGCTTTTTTCCTTACATAAGGCCCTATGAACAAGAAGGATAGCAAACACATATTTTGAGTCTATGTAAATATCCACACAGACACCTGCTGTCAACTGAGATGCTTGAGTCAAGCAATAAGTTTTGCTTTTTCTGCTGAGGTTCCCTGAGGTAGAGGTTCTGCCTTGACAGTGGAGTCCAGAGTGACCACTGCATATCCAGCATAACATACAGTTTATTAAACTGTTTCCATCTGTGAAGTACTTCACATCAGGGTCCTTGAGGGCTGGTCTTCAACTTGTAGTTTGCTGGAGAACATTTCATCCATGACTCAATACAGTTGTGATCATGTTGTCCAGGTCCAATCGGCAGCAAGGTTGCTGGGTTCAGAGTCTGGATGACTTCCGCGTTGATACATGGATTTTCATATTACATGACATGCTATTGACCATTAGTCAACCAATATTGTCCTTTGTACTCTACCAATGTCAACACTGAATGAGGAACCCTGAAAACCAATATTTGTCCCACAGCCAGTTTATCAGCTTCCAACACCAGAAGATCTGTAGCTGCAAGTCCCGTAAACAAGGTGGCCAGTCTTGGGCTACAGAGCCCAGCTCTTTGGACAGATGTCCATGTCAAGACACCTACAACCATTCCACACTATTCCCAAACATACAGAAAGTAAAGCTTTGTGAGGTCAGGGAGCCCTAGTCCAGATGCACTGGGAATGCTTGTTGAATGTCCTCAAAGATGTTTTTGCTAAGGTGCCCTCCATATTAGAGGATCTCATTCTCCCCGCTTTGTGGTATCACAGAGGAATTTGCTATAATTGAAACTGGGGGATCCATACATGACAGAATCTGATAACCTCCAAGAATTCTCTAGTCTGATGACTGGTTGAAAGGAATGGAATTGAGCAGTTTTCCTGTTTCTTTTGAGGCCTAGTGGCTATTGTCTGTTCTGTTGCTGAGTCAGATGGTATCCAAAGTATTTCACCTTTTTCTTGATAGATATGCGCTTTTAAGTCCAGTACTGTCCCAAATATGGTGTCCTCATGCTCCTTGGAGGAACTGTCCTTTCGGTAAGGGGAGAGTACATAGATCCTGGGGGCTTTAAGATGCAAGAATTTTTTTTTTTTTTTTTTATTATCTCCTGGTGTATGATCTTGGCTGCTGGGATTCTTCTACTCTCAAATCTAATGTAAATCTTAGCAAAGATTGATGACCTGGGACATCATTTGTATAAAAGTCACCTATGTCACTCTCGTGGGCCATCTGCCAAGGTTGGAGGGCAGGTTCCCTGCAGGTCCTGGTGTGGCAGCCACATTGTGCTCACCTAGATATTGCTCTTTGCCTGTGCCGCTTTCTCCCCTTGACAGGTGGGAGCCTGTTCTAATTGTATATAGTAGCTGCCCTGATTGTGTTTTAGTTTGTGATGACTTGGTGCATGGGGATCTGTGTCCCTTCCTGTTGGTGACTCACAGTGTGTGACTTGGAACCAGGGTGGCATGTCCTTTTGGAGTGTGCACCCTATGGCCCACTATCGGGTAATGACATGAATATGTTTCTATTCATTTTGGGGCTTGCAGCAGCTGAGCCCTCCTGAGGTGCTGGGTTGCATGCATCAGATGCAGTTGCATGTGTCTATGGGATCCCTGCCATATTTGTCAATTGTGAACTTCGATCAAGTGGGAAGAGACTGAAAGGAGGGGTTGGGGTCAATGTCTGGGGGAAAACATTCATTCCTTCAAGGCTTAGCATTTGAGCATGGCAGTGGGTGCTTGCCACCAGAGTCACTGGAGCCTTCAACTTTTGTCTGGCCATGCTGTTTTCCTTATAAACATTTGAACCTTTGGCTCTGTTCTAGTGAGACCTCCCTTTGAATGACCTCTGTGTTTTTGGTGAGGGCAGCTGTAAGGAGATCCGTCCTTACAAGGTATCTCTTCAAGGATAACTACTGAGAAGGGGAGAGCTTCTTTTCCCCATTTTTTCTCTCCCTGCCAGTTGTTACCATGGAGCCCAGTTGGTAACATATCTTAAATATTTAGACATTTCTGTGATGCCCAGCTCAAGGCCAGCAGCCTTGTTTGCACATTTCTACAAACTACTCTTCAGAATATGTTTGTGAAAAACTAGTAAGAGGTTCCCAGCACCTGGCATGCTGGTATATTCTCGGCCATGGCCAAGTAAAACAGTGCAATAGGAAAATGGGAAGTTAATCAACATTGAACTCTTTTGCAGAGCCTCTTTTGCTGACAGTCCTAAAAACAGCCATGGTGAAGAATTTTGGAGAAGTCCAGATAAGACTTTTCCATGGAGGAAGGGGGTGACACTTCAATACAAGGATAAGAGAGGGGAGGCTCATGAGGGGGCTTGATAAAGGGGCTTGAAATCAAGGGAAAGGGACAGGGTCCTAGAGAAGGGCAACCTGATGGAAGGAGCCAGGCCCAGGAATGGAGTTCCAAGTGCATTGTCCCATGAAGGGGTCCCATGAAAACAGACAGGGCTAGGGAATGAAGGAAGGAGAGAAAGGGGCTCAGGTGGTGCAGGAAGAGGATGGCCCAAGGCCCAGGTCCACTGATGAGTGTCAGGGTTTGGGAGCCGGGCCTGGGCTGAGGGAGGCTAAAGGGTCCAGAAAAAGGGAAAGGGCTACATTTTCCCAAAGAGAGCCTGCAGGGCCAAAGTACAGGTCCAGTCTTGTGGCCCTGGTGAGCATCCTGGTAAAGGGATCAGCAAAATGCACACCACAGTGACAGTTACAACAGGAGGTCCCAAGGAAGGCAGAACAGGAAGTTCCAGAGGATACCTGTTGATGGGGTGTGGGCCAGGACCCAAACAGGGATACCCAGCTAGGGACCTAGATGAGGGCCCTCTCCTGAAAGAGCATGGAAGGGCAGGGCTGGGTAGATAGGCAGCACTAGGGTTCTGCCATGCAGGGAAGCCAAGGGGAGCAGAGAAGCAGCCTAAAAGAGGCCCCCAGTAAAATCCCAGGGAAGCACAGAGCAAGAAGAGCCATCAGAGGCTCAAGTGAGGAGACAGGCCAGGAAATCGAGAGACAAGGGCCAGGGCTGGGGCCAGGGGTTCAGGACAGTGGACATAGCAGTGGAGGGAAGGCAGGGGATATGGCAGTGGGGTGGTAGGCTTCTGGCCCAGGGCCATTGCCAGTACTCACGTTTCCTAGAGTAGGATCAAGGGCCCAGGGAGAGCAAGAGGCCTAGGCTAGGGACAGGGCTTTTTTTTTCCCCATGAGGTGCCCTGCCCAGATGGGGCTTGAAAAATAATAAGGAGGATGACACGAGGGCAGGCTGGGAAGTTGTGGTGGGTGCGGAGAGAGGCAAGAACGAAATCCAAGCCAGGATTTCAGGCAAGGGACCAATCCCACCAACAGAGCATTAGAAACTCAAGCAGAAGGAGGCCAGCACTCAAGGGAAAAACATGAGTGGAAGGAGAGGGAGGTTTGGAGCTAGAATGTGGAAACAAAGGGCACAGCAAAGGGCACCCAGTGGAGTGCACTAAGGGGTCCAAGCAAGGGACCCCAGGCAATCCTGAATGCGAAGTGACACCTTGCAAGGCCACACAACACAGGGAATGTGGTCCAGGGCTCAGGCCAGTAGCGAGGTCTGGAAACTGCAGTGCGAATCATCAGGGTTAAGGAGGGCTGGGTTGGGATAGGGACATCATGCAAGACTAGATGTAGGGGAGGGAAGTGAGATGATCACGCACGGCAAGGTCAGCAGAAGGCCCAAGTCCACTGCCAGGTATCAAGGTTTGGAAGGCTAAGGGGGCCCAGGTGAGGGGCAGGGCTAGGTTTCCCATAGGGAGTCTTCAGGGCCTAGAGGCCAGATAATTCCACTTCTTTGCCCCAGGTGAGTATAACCTCACAGACACCAGGACTAAAGAAGGGCAAAAGGAGGTCACTGTTAGGGGATACCTTATGTCTGGAATTGGGGGCAGGGGTTGTGGGGAGCCAGGACACCTTCGAGGATCCCAGGCTAGGGAGAAACATGGGGAACAGAGGGTCTGGGAAGTGCCAGGATACCACAGTACAAGGGGAATAGATGGGGGGGACTGAAAAATGGGCCTGTAATCACAGGACAGGGATAGGATCCTCAAAAATGGCAGCCAGGTGTTCAAATAAGGAATGAGGCCAAGCAATGGAGAGTCAAGTGGCAGGACCTAGTTTGGTGTTTCATAAAAATGGAATGGGCTAGGGAGGGGAGGGGAAGGAGAATAGAAATGGGAGCAGGTGGCACATGGAGAGGAGGGTCAAAGACCAGGTCCACTGCTGGGTGTCAGGGTTGGGGAGTAGGGCCCAGTCTGATGGAGGCCAAAAGGTACAGGCAAAGGGAAGGGCTACACTTTCCCAAAGGGAGCTGAAAGGGCCAAAAGGCCAGGACAAATCCCTGCCTTGCTGTGTATCCTAGTAAAGGGATCAGGAAAAGTGGCGCGGTAGGGATAGGGACAACAGGAGGTTCAAAAAGGGTACAGCAGAATAGGCCAGAGAACTTGTGTTGTTGGGTTGGGGGCCAGGACCCCAGCAAAGAGACCAGGCTAGGGACCTAAATGTGGTCCCATGCCAGGCCAGATCAGGGAAGGGCAGGACCAGGCAGGCGGGAAGCACTAGGGTTCTTCAAGGAAGAGAAGGAATGTGAAGTAGAAAATTAGCCCAAGCGAGGGGCACAAAGTCAAAGCCCAGGGATGCTGGGAGCAACAAGGGGCACAGGAAGCTCCATGGAGGAGCCAGGACAGGGAATTGAGAGCCGAGTGCAAAGGCTGGGGTAGGATCTTAGGACAGTATTCAGGGCCAGGGATGGAAGGCAGAGGATCCCAGAGGTGAAATGCAAGCTCGAGTCCCAAGGCCACTGCCAGGTGTCCAAGTTTCATTTTCAAGACCAAGGGCCAAAGGAGAGCAAGGTGCCCAGGCGACGGACAAGGCTCTGTTCTCATAAGGTGTTCTGGCTCAGATGAGAATCCAGAGACATTGAATGGGGAAAGGGGACCTGGCAAGGGATGGGGCCCAAGAAGAGGGCAACTGGAGGGCACGGTGCAGGGTTGTGCTGGGCACGGAGAGGGCCCAGAGCCAGGACCCAAGCCAAGAGCCCAGGCAAGGGTCTCACCTGACCAACCAAAAATGGGGGACCCAAACAGCAGGAGGCTCCTGGGTTGTGCTAGGTAAAACACAAGGGGATGGGAAGAAAGGGGTGACATGAGAAGGAGGAGTCAGCTCGAAGCACAGGGCAAACCAAGAGAAACACACTAGGGTGCCCAAAACCCAATGACACCAGGTGAAACCACACAATGCCACATGACTCAGGCATGTGGTCAAGGGCTCAGTTGAAGGTTTAGGGTCAGGGAGGGCTGGGTTGGGGTTGTAGCAGCATTTAAGGCCAGAGGGCAGGTGAGGGAAGGCAGAGAATTGTGCAGGCCATGTCTGGTGCAAAGCGCACTTCCACTGCAATGTGTCAAGTTTCTGGCAAAGAGGGGGATCAGGCGAGGGTCAGGGCTATGCTTCCATAGGGAGATTTCAGGATGTAGAGGCCAGTAGCCTGCCCTTGGTGAGTAGATCTTCAGAGAGGGACCAGAAGCAAAGGAGGGTCAAATGAGGGGGCTGTGAAGAAATGCCTTAGGTCCAGATGTGGGAGGGAGCCAGTGGGGAACAAGGACCCAAACAAGGAGCGAGTCTAGGCAGAAGCAGTGGAGGGAAGGGTCCAGGTAGTGCCAGGATACCCCAGCACAAGGAAAATAGATGGGAATCATAACAGATCCCCGAGAAAGGGGCCTGAAATCAAGGTACATGAGCAAGGTCCTTGAGCAGGCCAGCAAGGGTCTTAAGCAAGGGGCCAAGCCTAGGATCAGAGAGACAAATGCAAGGACAGGGCCAGGGATGCAAAAAAAAAATGAATAGGGCTGGTGAGGAGAGGGAGGCAAGGGAAGGAGCTGGAGGCACAAAGGAGGGAGGTTCAAGGCCCAGGCCCACTGCAGGTTGTCAGTGTCTGAGAGCAGGGCCCAGGCTGAGGGAGGCAAAATGGCCTATGCAAGGGGAAGGGCTATGTTTAACAAAATGGAGCCCACAGGGCCAGTCTCCTGACTTGGGTGAGTATCCTGGGAAAGTGTTCAGGAAAAGGGGCCTGGCAGGGATAGGGACTACAGGGGGGTTAAAGCAGGGCACAGTCTAAAGGGCCAGAGGATCAGTGTGGGTGGAATATGGGCCAGAGCACAAGCAAGGATCCCAGGTTAGGGACCTAGAGGAGGGCCCAGGCCAGGGGAGAGCAGGGAAGGGCAGGGCTAGTAATGTGGGGCTGCACTAGGGTATTGAAGTACATGGAATCCAATTGGAGCTGGGAAGCAGCCCCAGAAAAGAGCCCACACACCAAGTCAAGGGAAACACTGAGCAAAATGGGCCACCAGAGGCTCAAGTGAGGAACCAGGCCAGGGAATGAAGAGCCAAGTGTTGGCGAAGGGGTCTCAGTTATGTGGACCAGGGTCTGGAGGGAAGTCAGGGGACTCAGCAGGGGGGAGGCAGGCTCCAAGCCCAGGGTCACTGCCAGCTTTCAGGGTTCTGGGGGCAGGACAAAGGACATAGGGAGAGCAAAGGGCCCAGGCCAGGGGCATGGCTCAGTTTCCTATAAGGTGCACTGGCACAGATGAGAATACAGGGCCAAGGATTGGGGAAAGGTGGCTGGCAAGGGAAGGGGGCTAAGAGAGTGTGATGGGAGGGTTTGATGCAAGGTCACAGTGGGTGTGGAGCGGGCGAGGGCCAGGAAACAAGCAAGGAGTCCAAGCAAGGTACCGACTCAACCCAAGATGAGGAGAGTCTCAAGAAGCAGGGGACTTAACGAGGGAAAAACAGAGAAGGGGAGGAATTGGCAATGCGAAGAGGAGGAAACAGCAGGAGGGTGGGCAGCACAGGGGCACTGAGGGGAACAAAGTAGTGGGCACAAGAAAGGTGTCCCTGTGTTCGACCCCACATGAAGAGACTTTACGCAAACCCATGAGACACGACGCCACACAACAAAAGAACACCATCAGGGGTCCAGGCAAGCAGCCAGGACCGAAGTCTGGAGCACAAAGGGTCAGAGTTCAGGAGGGCTGGGTTGGGGTAGGGGCAGCATGAAAGGGGAGAGGACAGGGGACGGAAGGGAGGTGATTGCGCAGAGCAAGGTCCACACAAGGCTCACGTCCACTGCCATGTGTCAGGGTTCGGACAGCCAAAGGGGCCTAGGTGAGGGGCTGGGCTCTGTTTTCCATAGGAACCTTCAGGGCACAGAGGCCAGCCAATTCCACTCCTCTGCCCCACGTAAGTAGATCCTCATGGAGGCACCTGGACCAGAGCAGGGCTGGGGAGGGTAGGGAAAGGAGAGAGGGCAGATGGTGGCGCACAAGGAGGAAGGCTCAAGGCCGAAGTCCACAGATAGGTGTCAGGGTTGGGGAGCAGGACCCAGGCTGAAGGAGGCCAGGCAAGGGGAAGGGCTACTTTTTCCCTTAGGGAGCCAGGAGGGCCAAAAGGCCAGGTCCACCTCCCTGGCATGAGTGTGAATCCTCAGAAAGGGATAAATAAAGGGGGCTTGACAGGGACAGGAACAAAAGGAGGGCCAAAGAAGAACACAGCTTGAGGGGCCGGAGGACAGGTGCTGGTGGGGTAGGGCCTGGACCCAAAGAAGGATCCTAGGTTAGGTATCTAGAGGAGGGCCCACACCAGGGGAGAACAGGAAGGGCAGGGCTTGGCAGGTGGGCGGCACTAGTGGACTGAAGTGCAGTAACACCAAGGGGAGCAGGGAAGCAGCCCAAGAAAGAGGCCCACAGTCAACACCCAGGCATGCTCTGGGCAACAAGGGCCATCAGAAGCTCAAGCAAGGAGCCAGGACAGAGAATATAGAGGAAAGGGCTGGGGCTGGGGCAGGGGGCTCAGGACAGTCGAAAAGACTTGGGTGGGAAGGCAGAGGATCCAACAGGGGCAGGCAGGTACAGGCCCATGGCCACTGCCAGGTGTCAGGGTTCTGGGCACAGGACCAAGCACCCAGAAAGGACAAATGGCCAAGGCGAGAGGCAGGGCTCAGTTTTCCATAAGGCACTCTGGCCCAGATTAGAATCTGGGGCCAGGAACATGGAAGGGAGGCCTGGCAAGTGAAGGAGGACAGGAGGAGAGCAACGGGAGGGCATGGCAGGTGGTCCTGGTGGGTGCTCAGAGGGGCGAGACCCAGGACCCAAGCTAGCAGCCTGGGAAAGGGATCCACCCACCCGATCATGGATGAGCGACCCAAAGTGGAGACCCACAAGCACCAGGTGAATTCGTGAGGAGAAGGCAAGGAAGGGGTTACATGAGAACCAGAAGACAGAGAAAAGTTCAAGGGACACCTAAGGGAGCCCCCAGGGGGACACAAGCAAGAGGACACTGGGTCACACATAGAGATTCCATGCTATGCTAAAGGACATGAAGAAAGGGGTCAGGGGCTCAGGCAAGCAGCCGTGCCCTGGGACTGGAAAGCAATGGACCAACATTAGTGAAGGCTGGGTTGGGATAAGGGCAGCATGCAATGCGAAAAGGCACTGGAGAGAAGGGAGGGGATCTCTCAGGGCTGCTTTGAGCAAGTCACATGTTAACTGCCAGGCATCAAGGTTCAGGCAGCAAAGGGGTCACAGGTGAGTGGCAGGACCATTTCCCAATGGCAGCATTCAGGGTGCAGAGGCCAGCCAATTCCACTTCTCTAGCCTAGGTGAGTAGATCTTCAGAGAGGGACTTAGACCAAAGGAGGGGCAAAAGCGGGCATTGTGAGGTGATTCCTATGGTGCAGAGTTTGGGGTGGGGTCGTTTGGCAGCCAGGACCCATTTGATTAGCCCAGGCTTGAAAGATGCTGGGGGAGCAGAGGGTCTGGGCAGTGCCAGGAAACTCAGCATAAGGGGAACTGAGGGTAGTAACAGGAGGGGGCCTGTAAAAGGGGCCTGAAATGAAGAAACAAGGTCAGGGTCCTCGAGAAGAGCGGCCAGGGGCTCAAGCAATGAGCTGGGCCCAGTAATGTAGAACCAAGTGCTAGCACCTGGGCCTGGGTGAATGAAAAGTGGCATAGTTGTTTGTGGGAGCTCTTATACCTCTGCAGCCTGGGTAGAGCAGATTGGCTCCTCCAGGTGAGAGACCCCTCCCACCTTGGTGTACAGGCTAGCTTGTATTCTGCCTCAGCCCATGTAGAGGGGACTCGCCCCTCCAGGGTTTGTATGGGTGGGCTCCTATACAGCTGCAGGGTAATAAGAACTCTCCCCTCCAGGCGGGAGGCTCCTTTCACTGGATGTCTGATGGAATTCATATACCTCCATATGCATGGTGGAGGGGACTCATCCCTCCATGTTGGAGACCCCTCCTGGATGTCTGGGGGAACTACTATACTTCTGCAGACAGGGTAGAGGGGACTCGCTCCTCCCAGCAGGAGACTCCTCCCAACTCAGTGCCACAGGAGCTAGTACATCGCCCCAACCAGGGTAGAGGGTATTTGATCTACCAGGTGGGAGACCCTTTGCACCTGGGTGTCTGGGGGATCTTGTACACTTCCACAGCCAGGTTAGAGGGGACTCGCTTCTCCAGGTGAAGACCCCTCTCACCTGGGTGTTGAGGGGAGCTCTTATACCACCGCATTCAGGGTAGAAGGAACTCACCCCCCAGGCTGGAGACCCCTCCCACCTGGGTTTCTGGTGGAGGCTGGAATACCACTGCAGTCAAAGTTGCCTGGAGTCAAGAAACCCCTCCCACCTGGGTGTTATGGGAGCTCCTATACTGCTGCAGCCAGGTTAGAGGGGACTCCCCACTCCACTTGGGAAACCCCTCCTACTTGGGTGTCTGGTGGAGCTCCTATACCTCCCAGAGAGGGTAGAGGGAACTCATCCCCTCAGTTGGGAGATGTCTCCCACATGGGTGTCGTGGGAGCTCTTATATGGCATCAGCTAAAGTAGAGGGGAATCACCTTTCCAGCTGGGATAACCCTCCAAGCTAGCTACTGAGATGAACTTGTATGCCACCAAAGCCATGATGGAGGGGACTCGCCCCTCCAGGCAGGAGACCACTCCATCCTGGGTGTCTGAGGAAGCTTGAATACCTGCACAGATAGGGAAGAGGGGATTCTTTGCTCTAGGCTTGAGAACCTACCTACATGGGAGTCAGGGGGAGCTCTTATACTGCCACAGCCAGGGTAGAGGGGATTCGCCCATACAGGCAGTATATGCCTCCCATCTGCATGTCAGGGGGAGCTCTTATACTGCCATAGCCAGGGTAGAGGGGATGTACCATTCCAGGGGAGGATTGCTTTCCACCTGGGTGTCCAAGGGAGCTCCTATACCACCACAGGAAGGTTAGGGGAAATGTGCCACTCCTTGCAGGAGGCCCCTCTGGCCTAGGTGAGAGAGGAGCTAGTGTATTGCCCCAGCCATGGTAGAGGGTACTCGCCCTTCCAGCTGGGAGACACTGCTCACTGGGTGTGGGTGGGGGAGCTCATATACCAATGTAGCCAGGGTAATGAGGACTTGCCCCTCCAAGGAGGAGACCCCTCTGAACTGGGTGTCATGGGGAGCTTGTATAACACCTTAGGCAGGGTACAGAGGACTCGCCCCTCCAGGCCAAAGACTCCTCCCACCTGGGTGTCAGGGGAGGTCAAACACCACAGCTGCTAGGGTAGAGGGTTCTTGCCCTTCCAGCAGGGAGATACCTCCCACCAAGGTGTCATGGGGAGCTCATATAGTGTAGCACCCAGGTAGAGGGGACTCACCCCTCCATGTTGGAGACCCCTCCCATGTGTGTGTGGTGGGGGGCAGCTGGTATACCACCCTAGCCAGGATAGTGGTGACCCGCCCCTCCTTGCCATAGAAACCCTCTCACCTGGGTATCCAGGGATCTCCTACACCACTGTACCCAGGATAGAAGGAACTCACACCTCTAAGCAGGAGACCCCTCCCACCTGGGTGTCTCAGGGAGCTCCTATATATCAGCAGCCAGGGAAGAGACCACTAACCCCTCCAAGCAAGAGACCCCTCCCATCTTGGTACAAGGGCGAGCTTGAATTCAGCCTTAGCCAAGGTAGAGCCCGCTTTCTTGATTCCCTTCCCAAGATGCTTACCTAGGCAAGGCGATTTGATTTGGCCTCTTGGCCCTCAGGTCTCCCTATGGAAAACATAGCCTGCACCTTACCTGGGCCCTTTTTCCTCCCTCAGCTGGGCCCTGGTCCTGACCACTGACACCTTGCAGTGGATCTGGGCCATGAGCAGTTCTCCTGTGCCACGGACTCCACTTTCTCCCCTCCCGCTGCTCCCCCTCCATGTTTCTTTTCATTCACCCAGGCCAGGAGCTAGCACATGGCTCTCCATTACTGGGCTTGGCTCCTTGCATGAGACCCTTAGCCATTCTCTCCCTTGTTGAGGACGATTTTCTTGCCCCTTGGTTTCAGAACCCTGTTGCCTGTCCCCTCCTGTGCTTCCCCTCTGATCCACTCATGTTGTGGTATGCTGGAACTGCCTGGACCCTCTGCTCCCCCTGCTTCTCCCTACCATATGCTGATAGAATGGGTCCTGAAGCCCACCCCCCCACACACACTCTGCACAGCAGGTATCCCCTCACAGTACCCTCTTTGGCCTCCCCTCCTTTGTTCCAGGTACCTCTCTGAGGATCTACTCATCTGAGGCTGAGGAGCGGAATTGGATCACCTCTGTGCCCTGAATGCTCCCTATGTGAAACAGCCCTGCCACTCTCCTGAGTCCCCCTCTCTGACTGAACATTGAAGCCTAGCAGTTAACGTGGACTTGCTCCAACCCAGCCAGAGTGATCCCCTCCCCACCCTCCAGCCTTCCATGCTGCCCCTACTACAACCCAGCCCTCCCTAACCCTGACCCTTTATGCTGTATTCCCTGGACCTGGGCATTCTCCTGAGCCTCTGACCACATTATTCATGGGCCTTGGCATAGCAAGTAGTATCTGTGTGTTGTGTCTGACCTGGGGGCCCTTTGCTTGGGCCTGCCAGTGGACTCCCCTAGGTGCCCCTTGGCCTCTCCTGGTCCTCACGCAGCCACTTCCTCCCCTTTTCTTTCTGCCTTTTTCTGGCGCTCGCAGATCTCCTGCTCCTTGGGTCCACCATCACCATTGATTGGGTGAGTCACTTGCCTGGGCACCTGGCTTGAGTCCTGGGTCTCTCCCCTATGCACACCCACCCAGACCCCCTTGTATGCCCTCCCAATCCCTCCTTCTGGCTCCCTACCTTTTCCAGGCCTCCTTTGCCAAGACCCTAGCCATAGGTTCTCATCTGATCCAGGGTGCCTTATAGGAAACAATGTCCTGGTCCTCACCTGGGCCCCTTGTTCTCCCTTGGGGCTTGGTCCAGCACCAGGAACCCTGAAACTTGGAGGTGGCCCTGGTCCTGGAGCATGACTCCCCCTACTGGATCCCCTGCCTTCCTTTTCAAATGTAATCTACTGTCCTGAGGCCCCTGCCTAATCCCTGGCCCTTGGCTCACCATTCTCTTGCCTGGCTTCTCATTTGAGCGTCTGGTGGTGCTTCTTGCTCACTGTTTTTCTGGGCATTATCTGAGGGCCCTTCACTGGGGCCACTTCCCTTCTCCCCTTTGCATTCCTGGACTGCAGCACACTATTACAGCCCTGCTTTCCCTGCCCGATGTTCCCTGCTCTCCCCTGGCCTGGGCCTTTTTCTAGGTCCCTTGCCTGGGTTCCTTGCTTGATCCTGGACACATCCCCCACACACCCGTCCTGCGGTCCTTCAGGCTGTGCCCTGCTTTGGCCCTCCTGTCCTTTCTGTCTCCGCCATGACCTCTTTCCTGATCCTTTCCCAGGGTGCTCACCTGGGTCAGGTGACTTAATGCGGCCTCTTAGCCCTGGGTGCTCCCTTTTTAAAATGTAGACCTGCTCCTTGCCTCGGCCTTTTGGCCTCCCTCAGCCAGGGCCCTGCTCCTGATCCCTGAAACCTTGCAGTGGATCTGGGCCTTGAGACGTTCTCCTACTGTGCCATGGATTCCACTGTCTCCCCCCCACTGCTCCCCCTCCCTGTTTCTTTTAATTCACCCAGGCCCTGGTGCTAGAACTTGGCTCTCCATTACTGGGCCTGGGTCTTTGATTGAGACACTGAGCCATTCTCAACTTTCTTGAGGACATTTTTCCTGTCCCTGATTTCAGGCCCCTATTGCCTACCCCCTCCTGTGCCTCCTCTCTGATGTCCTCATGCTGTAGTATGTTGTCACTGCCCAGATCCTCCGCTCCCCCTGCTTCTCCCTATCCTGTGCTGCTGGAATGGGTCCTGCAGTCACCCCCTAACTTTCGCACACCAGGTATCCCCTCACAGTACCTTCTTTGTCCCTCCTCCTTTGTTCCAGGTCCCTCTCTGAGGATCTAATCACCTGGGGTAGAGGAGTGGAATTGGCTCACCTCTGCGCCATACATGCTCCCCATGGGAAACACAGCTCTGCCACTCACCTGAGGCCCCCTCACAGCCTGAACCTTTAGTCCTGGGAGTTAACCTGGACTTGCTCCAACCCAGCCCTGAGCCATCCACTTCCTTCCCTCTGACCTTCCATGCTGCCCCAACCACAACCCAGACCTCCCTTATTCTGACCCTTTGTGCTCCATTCCCTGCGATTGGGCATTCGCCTGAGTCCCTGACCACATTCCTCATGGCCTTTGGCATAGAAAGGCATCTCTTTGTGTTGGGTCTGACCTGGGGGCCCCTTGCTTTGACCCGCCAGTGTGCTCCCCTAGGTGCCCTTTGGCTTTTTCTTGTCCTCACACAGTCCCTTCCTCCCCTTCCCCTTCTGCCTTTTTCTGGTGCTCCCAGATCTCCAGCTCCTTGGATCCCCCATCACCATTGATTGGGTGGGTCCCTTGTCTGGGCGCCTGGCTTGGGCCCTGGGTCTCACACCTATGCACACCCACCCCGACCCCCTTGTGTGCCCTACCATCACCCTATTTCTGGCCTTATTATTTTCCTTGCCTACTTTGCCAGGAACCTGGCCATAGGTTCTCATCTGATCCAGGGTGCCTTAAGGGAAACAATGCCCTAGCCCTTACCTTGGCCCCTTGCTCTCCCTGTGGTCTTGGTCCAGCACCAGGGACCCTGAATCCTGGAGGTGGCCCTGGGCTTGGAGCCTGACTGCCACCTGCTGGATACCCTGCCTTCCTTCCCAAATATAATCCACTGTCCTGAGCCCCCTGCCTAATCCCTAGCCCTTGGTTCTCTATTCCCTGGCCTGGTTTCTCATTGAACCTCTGGTGGCCCTTCTTTCTCACTGCTTTTCTGGGCATTGTGTGAGGGCACCTCGCTGGGGTCGCTTCCTTGCTCCCCTTGGCATTCCTGGACTACAGATCCCTAGTGCAGTTCTGTCTTCCAGACCTGAATTTCCCTGCTCTACCCTGGCCTGGGCCCTCTTCTAGGTCCCTTACCTGGGCTCCTTGCTCAGGTCCTGGCCCCCATCCACCCACATCTGTCCTGTGCTCCTTCAGCCTGTGCCCTGTTTCAGCCCTTCTATCCTTTCTGTCTCTGTCATGCCTGCTTTCCTGATCCCCTTCCCAGGTGGCTCACTGGGGCCAGGCCACTTGAAATGGCTTCTTGGTCCTGGGGGCTCCCTTTTGAAAATGTAGCCCTGTCCCTTGCCTGGGACCTTTGGCCTCCCTCAGCCGGGCACTGCTCCCGACCCATGACACTCTGCAGTGGATTTGGGATTTACCCCATTCTCCCCTTGTGCCACAAACTCTACTTTCTCCCCTTCCACTGCTCCCCCTCCATGTTTCTTTTCATTCACCCAGGCCCAGGTGCTAACACTTGGCTCTCCATTACTGGGCCCAGCTCCTTGCTTGAGACCCTGAGCCATTCTGCTCCTTCTTGAGGGCCCTTTCCTTGTACCTTGGTTTCAGACCCTGTTGCCTGCCCCCTCCTGTGCCTCCCCTCTGATCCCCTCATGCGGTGATATGCTGGCACTGTCCAGACCCTCCGCTCCCCCTGCTTCTCTCTTCACTGTGCTGCTGGAATGGGTCCTGCAGCCTACCAGCCCAACCTGCCCAACTTCCGCACACCAGGTATCCCCTCACAGTACCCTCTTTGGCACCCCCTCCTTTGTTCCAGGTCTTTCTCTGAGGATATACTCACCTGGGCAGAGGAGCTAAATTGGCTTGCCTCTGCACCCTGAATGCTCGCTATGGGAAACCCAGCCCTGCCACTCACCTGAGTCCCCCTCACTGCCTTCAACTTGATACCTGGCAGTTAACATGGACTTGCTCCAACCCAGTCTTGCATGACCTCCTCCCTTCCCTCCGGCCTTCCATGGAGTTGCTACCACATCCCAGCCCTCCCTAACCCTGACCCTTTGTGCTCTGGTCCCTGGGCCTGGGTGTTTGCTTGAGCCTCTGACCTCATTTCTCATGGCCCTTGGCATTGCAAGGAGTCTCTTCGTGTTGGGTCTGACCTGGGGGCACTTTACTTGAGCCTGCCAGAATGCTCCCCTAGGTGCCCCTTGGCTTCTCCTCATCCTCACACAGCCTCTTCCTCCCCTTCCCCTTGCACCTTTTTTTTTTTTGGCACTTACAGGTCTCCTCCTCCTTGGGTCCCTTATCACCATTGATCGGGTCGGTCCCTTGCCTTGGCACCTGTCTTGGGTTCTTGGTCTCAAACCTTTACACACCCACTCTGACCCCCTTGTGTGCCCTCCCATTGCCCTCCTCCTGGCCCCCTTCTTTACCTGACCTCCTTTGCCAGGACCCTGACCTTAGGTTCTTATCTGAACCTGTGCACATTATGGAAAACAATGCCCTGGCCCTCACCTGGGGCCCTTGCTCTCCATGGGAGCTTGGTTTGGCACCAGGCTCCCTAATCCTAAAGGTGTCCATGGGCCTGGAGCCTCAATGCCCCCTGATGGATCCCCTGCCTTCCTTCCTAAATGGAATCCACTGTCCTAAGCCTCCTGCCCAAGCCCTGGCCCTTGGCCCTTTGTTCTTAGGCCTGGTTCCTCACTTGAGCCTCTGGTAGCCATTCTTGCTCACTGCTTTTCTGGGCATTGTTTTGCCTAAGGTGCCTGGGCTCGTAAGAGGGGAAAAAGAGCATACTGTGAGGGAATACCCAAAGTGCAGATATTGGGAAAGGGTCAGTTGTCTGCAGAACCCATTTGAGGAGCCTAGGCTTGGGTGAATCAGGGGAATTGGAGGGTTCTGTCAATGCCAGGATATCAAGCATGAGGGGAACAGAGGGGATTCACAAGAGGGGACTGCCAAAAGGGGCCTGAAACCAAGGTACAGGGACAGGGTCCATGAGAATCGTGACCAGGGACTCTAGCAAGATTCCTGTCAAGTATTGGAGAGCCATTCACCTGGGCCTGGGTGAATGAAGAGAAACATGGATAGGAGGGAGTGGGAGGGGAGAAACAGGAGCAGGTGGCACATAGGAAGGAGGTCTCAAGGCTCAGGTCCACTGCAGGGTGTCAGGGTTCAGAATCAGGGCCAGGCTGAGGGAGGCCAAAGGGCCCAGGCAAGGTGCAGCACTACATTTTTTCAAAGGAAGCATACATGAATAAGAGGTCAGGTCAAGTCTCCTGACCCTGGTGAGCATCTTGGGAGGGGGATCAGGAAAGCTGGCCTAGCAGATACTGAAATGACTGGATGGCTGAAGGAAGGCACAAACTGAAGTACAAAAATCTGGTGTGAGTGGGGTGGGGGCCAGGACCCCAGCAAAGAGCTCAGGCAAGGGATCAAGAGGAGGGCCCAGGCCAGGAGAGAGCAGGGAAAGCTGGGACAGGAAGGCAGGGGTATACTAGGGTACTGAGATACAGGAAAGCCAAGGGGAGCAGGGAAGCAGACCCAGTAGGGGCCTTCAGACAATGGCCCAAAAAGCAGTGAGCAAGAAGAGCCATCAGAGGCTCTAGTGAGGAGCCAAGCCTGGGAACCAAGAGATAAGGGCCAGGGCTTGGGCAGGGGCTCAGGACACTGGACAATATTTGGGAGGGAAGGAAGGGGATCCTGTCGGGGGCAGTCAGGCTCCAGGCCCAGGGCCACCTCCAGGTGTCAGGGTTCCTGGTGGAGGACCAAGCACCCAGGGAGAGCAAGGGGCCCAGGCGAGGGGCAGAGCTCTGTTTCACATATGGTGCCCTGGCTTATATTTGAATCCAGGGCCAGGGAACTGGCAATGGAGGCCAGACAAGGGAAGGGGGCCAGGAGGAGAGGGATTGAAGGGCACATCAGGAGGTTGTAGTGGGTGCACTGTAGGGTGAGTGTCATGATCCAGGACAGGCCCGCAGGAAAGTGACCCACCCATCCTATTGTGAAGAGAGACCCAAGGAGCAGAAGACCTGCAAGTGTCAGGAAAAAGCACAATGGGAAGGGAGGTAGGGACTGCCTGAGGACAAGGACACAGAGAGAAGCACAAGGGGCACCTAGGTGAGCCCACTGGGGGTCCCAATTAAGGGCCCCACATGCCAGACCGAACACAACACTAGGAGACTCCATGCTATGTCAAGAGACATGAGGAACACAATCAGGGGCCTATGTGAGCAACCAGGCCCAGAGACTAGAGTACAAATGGTCAGGGTTAGGGAGGGCTGGGTTAGGGTAGGGGCAGCATGCAAGGCAAGAGAGCAAGGGAGGGAAGGGATGAGATCACTCGGGGCTGATTTTGAGCAAGTCCCATGTTAACTGCCAGGCTCAAGGTACAGGCTATGAAGAAGACTCAGGTAATTGGCAGGGCTGTGTTTCCCATAGGGAGCATTCAGGGTGCAGAGACCAGCCAAATCTTCTCCTCTGCCCCAGGTGAGTAGATACTCAGAGAGGAACCTGGATCAATGATGGACAAGAGAGGGTACTGTGAGGTGATATCTGGTGTGTGGAGGTTTGAGGGAGTCTGTGGGCTGCAGGACCCATTTGAAGAGCTTAGGTAGAGTGAAGCAGGGGTAGCAGATGCTCTGGGCCATGCCAGGATAAAAAAGCATGAGGGCAACAGAGGGGAAGCACAGGAGGGTGCTGGCAAAAAGGGCCCAAAACCAAAGGACAGGGACATTGTCCTCTAGAATGGTGGCCATGGGCTAAAACAAGGAGCCAAGACGTGCCTAGTAATGAAGAGTCAAATGGTAGCACCTGGGCCTGGGTAAATGAAAAGCAATTTGGATAGAGAGGGGCAGGAGCAGGGAAATGTGAGTGGCTGTAAAAGGGGAGAAGATCTCAAGGCCGGGGTCTACTGCAGGGTGTCAGGTATCCTGAGCAGGGCCTGGGCTGAGGGAAGCCAAAGGGCCCAGGGAAAGGGCAGGGCTATATATTCCCAATCGGAGCCCCTAGGGCCAAGAGGCCACAACAAGTTCCTGTCCCAGGTGAGCATCCTGGAAAGGGGATCAGGAATGTGAATGTGGCAGAGACAGAAAAGACTGGAGGGCCAAAGGAGGGCACAGCCTGATAGTCTGCAGGCCGAGTGTGGATGGTGTGGGGGTCAGGATCCTAGCAAGGAGCCCAGGAAGGGACCTAGGGGAGGGCCCTGGCCAGGGGAGAGCAGCAAATGCTGGGTCAAGAAGGCAGGGCTGCACTAGGGGACTGAAGTACACAAAATCCAAGCAGAGCAGGGAAGCGGCCCCATCAAGGGGCCCTCAGACAATGCCCAGAAAAGCATTGAGCAAGAAGGGCCACAAGAGGCTCAAGTAAGGAGCCAGGCCTGGGAATGGAGTGCTAAAGGCCAGGACTTGAGCAGGGGCTCTAGACACTGAGGGAAGGCAGGGGATCCAGCATTGTGCAGTCAGGCTCCAGGCCCAGGGCCACCTCTAAGTGTAAGGGTTCCTGGTGGAGGACCAGGCACCCAGGGAGAGCAAGAGGCCCAGGGAAGGGGAAGTGCTCTGTTTCACATAAGGTGCCCTGTTTCTTATTTGAATCCAGGACCAGGGAACTGCCAAGGGAGGGCAGAGAAGGGAAGGGGACAAGGAGAAGAGGTATGAAAGTCCATGGCAGGGGGTCATGGTGTGTGCACTGTAGGGTGAGAGCCATGACCCAATACAGGCCCCAATGCAAGGGAACCACCCAACCAATTGTGATGAGAGACAGGAAAAAGCACAATGGGAAGGGAGGTAGGGACTTCATGAGGACAAGGAGACAGTGGGAAGCACAAGAGGCACCTAGGTAAGCCACCTGGGGGTGCAAGTAAGGGGCCCAAAGGTCATACCCAACATGAGGAGACTCTGTGCTATGTCAAGGGACATGAGGAACACAGTCAGGGGCCTAGGCAATCGCCCAAGCCTGGAGACTGGAGCACAAAGGGTCAGGGTTAGAGAGGGCTGGGTTGGGGTAGGGGCACCATGCAAAGCCAGCGGGCAGAGGAACGAATGGAGGAGATCGCTCAGGGCTGGGTTGGAGCAAGTCCCATGTTAACTGCCAGGCCTCAAGGTACAGGTGTTGAAGGAGACTCAGAAGACTGGCAGGACTGTTTTTCTCAAAGGGAGCATTCAGGGTGCAGAGAGTACCAAATCTGCTCCTCTGCCTCAGGTGAGTATATCCTCAGAGAGGGACCTGGACCAACGAGGGGCAAAAGAGGATACTGTGCGGGGATACCTGGCATGCGGAGGTTGGGGGGTCAGGGGACTGCAGGACCCATTTGAGGAGCTTAGGCTAGAGTGAAGGAGGGGTAGTGAAGGTTCCAAGCAGTGTCAGGATAACACAACATGTGAGGAATAGAGGGGAGGCACAGTAGAGGGCTGGCAAAAGGGGCCTGAAACCAAGGGACAGGGACAGGGTCCTCGAGAAGGGTGGCCAGGGGCTCAAGCAAGAAACCGGGCCCAGTAATGGAGAGCCAAGTGCTAGCACCTGGGCCTGGGATAGGGAGGGGCCAGAGGGGAGAAAGGGGAGTGGCTGGTACAGGGGTGAAGGGCTCAAGGCCCGGGGTCCACTGCAGGGTGTCAGAAGTCTGGAGCAGGGCCCCAGCTAGGGAGGCAAAAGGGCCCAGGCAAGGGGAGGGCTATTTTTCCCAAAGGCAGCCCCCAGGGCCAAGAGGCCTGGCCAAGTCTCTGGACCGGGTGAGCATCATGGGAAGGGGATCAGGAAAGTGGGCATGGCAGAGACAGAAAGGAAGCAATCTCATGACTGTAGTTGTGACTCCCCTCTACATGGACTGAGGCAGAATACAAGCTAGCCTGGACACCAAGGTGAAAGGGGTCTCTCACATGGAGGTACCAGTCCACTTTATCCAGGCTGCCAAGGTATAAGAGCTCCCACAGAAAAGCATGTCCTTTTTCATTCACCCAGACCAAGGTTCCAGCACTTGGCTCTCCATTACTGGGCCTGGTTCCTTGCTAGAGCCCCTGGGAGGTGGGTCTCATGTATAGCTGCAGCCAGGGAATCAGCAAGTTGCCTCTTCAGGTAGGGTACCCCTTTCACCTGTGTGTCACGGGGAGCTCATATCTAGGTGCAGCCAGAGTAGAAGGGAATCTCCCCTCCAGGAAAGAGACCCCTCATACATGGGTTTGTATGGGGGGCTCCTATAGAGCTGCAGCCAGGGTAACATGGACTCTCCCCTCCAGGCAGGAGACCCTTTTCACCTGGGTATATGGGGGAACTCATATACCTCCAAAGGGAGGGTGGAGGGGACTCGTCCCTCCAGGCAGGAGACACCTTCCAACAGGTTGTCAGGGGAGCTAGTACACAGCCCCAACCAGGGTAGAGGAGACTCGAATCTCCCTTCCCACCTGAGGGTTGTGGGGAGCGTGTATACTGCTGCAGCCATGTTAGAGGGGATTTGCCTCCCAGGCAAAGATTCCTCCAAACTGGTTGTCGAGGGGAGCTTATATACCACAGCATCCAGGGTAGAAGGCACTTGCCCTGCCAGGCTGGAGACCCCTCCTACCTGTGTATGGGGGGGACTCTTATATCTCCAAGTCAGTGTAGTAGGGACTTGCCCCCACAGGTGAGAGAACCCTCCTATCTGGGTGTCAGGGGAGTTCCTATACCACTGAAGACAGGTTAGAGGGGATTCAAACTTTCAGTCAGGAAACCTCTGCCACCTGGGTGACTGGGGGAGCTCCTATACCCCCCAGCCAGGGTAGAGGGGACTTGCACCTCCAGTTGGGAGATGCCTCCCACGTGGCTGTCCTGGGAGCTCTTATATGGCACCAGCCAAAATAGAGGGGATTCACCTCCTCCATTTGGGAGATTCCTCCCACCTGGGTGCTGGGGTCTTGTATAGCTTGTATACCACCAAAGCCAGGATAGAGAGGACTCGCCCCTCTAGGCGGGAAACCCCACCCACTGGGTGTCTGGGGAAGATTGTATACCTGCATAGCTAGGGTAGAGGAGATTCCCTGCTCTAGGCGGGAGACCCTTCCTTCCAGGGTGTCAGGAGGAACTCTAATGTTGCCACAGCCTATGTAGAGGGAATTCACTCTTCCAGGCAGGATACCTCTCCCACCTGGATGTCAGGGGGAGCTCTTATACCCCCCAGCCAGAGTAGAGGGGATGCGCTCCTCAGGGCAGAGACCCCTTCCACCTGGGTGACCAGGGGAGCTCTTATACCGCCACAGGATGGGTAGGGGAAATTCGCCACTCTAGGCTGGAGAACCCTTCCACCTGGGTGTCAGGGAGAGCTTGTATACTGAGCCAGCAGGGTAGAAGGGACTCGCCCCTCCAGGCGAGAGACCCCACCCACCTGGGTGTGGGTGGAGAAGTTCATATACCACTATAGCCAGGAGAGTGGGGACTTGCTTCTCCAGGGAGGAGACACCTCCCACCAGGGTTTAGCTGGGAGCTTGTATAACACCTTAGCCAGGGTACAGGGGACTACCTATCCAGGTGGGAGACTCCTCCCAGATGGGTGTCAGGGGAGCTCATATACTACAGCAGCCAATGTAGAGGCTTCTTGCCCCTCCAAGCGGGAGACCCCTCCCACCAGTCTGTGTTGCCCTGGCTGCAGCTCTATAGGACCCCCGTACAAATCCATATATAGGAGCTCATATATTGCAGCTGCCAGTGTAGAGGGGACACGCCCCTCTATATTGAAGACCCCGCCCACGTGGGTATGGTGGGGGGGGGCTACTATACCACCATATCCAGGGTATAGGGGACTCACCCCTCCTTTCCAGATATCCCTTCCACCTCGGTGTCTGGGGGAGCTCCTACACCAGTGCAGCCAGGGTAGAAGGGACTCGCTCCTCTAGGCAGCAGATCCCTTGCACCTGGATGTCTGGAGGAGCTCCTATACACCAACAGCCAGGGGAGAACCAACTTGCCCCTCTAGGAGGAAGACCTCTCCCACATGGGTGTCAGGTGACACCTGGGTGTCAGGGGACACTCATATACTGTTGAAGCCAAGGTAGAGTGGACAAGCTCCTCCAGGCAAGACATCCCTCCCATTTTGGTGCCAGGGCGAGATTGTATTCCGCCTTAGCCAGGGTACAAGGGACTTGCCCATCCATGCGGGAGACCCCTCTTACCTGGGTGCCTGGGGGAGCTTCTATAATGCCACAACCAGTGTAGAGGGGACTCTAACCAGGATGGTGGCCCCCCCACTTGGTTGTTGGTGGAGCTCATATACTACTGCAACCAGGGGAAAGGGGAAATGCCCCTGGCGGGAAACCCCACCCACTTGGGTGTTGGGGGAAGCTTGAATGCCTCTGCAGCCAGGGTAGAGGGGACTCGCCTCTTCAGTCAAGAGACCCCTCTAACGTGAGTGCTGGTGGTGCTCCTTTATCACCTCAGCCAGAATAGTGGGAACTTGCCCCTCATGCAGGAGACCCTCCCACCTGGGTGTCTGGGGGAGCTCATACACCATTGCAGCCAGGGTAGAGGGGACTCATCACTCTAGGCGGGAGACCCCTCCCACATGGGTGTTTGGGGGAGTTTGTATAATGCTGCAGCTAGGGTAGAGCAGACTCATCCCTCCAGGTGGAAGACCTCTCCCACGTGGGTGTCATGTTGAGCTCCTATAACACCACAGCCAAGATAGAGTGGACTCGCCCCTCCAGAAGGAGTAGTGTAGAGGGAACTTACACCCCAACAGCCATTTTAGAAGCAACTTGTTCCTCCAGGCAGGAGACCCCTCCAACACGGGTGTGTATGTGGGGGGCTCATATACTGCTGCAGCTATGGTAGCAGAGACTCACCCCTCCAGTAGGAGACACCTCCCACCTGGTTGACATGGGGAGCTTGAATACCTCTGCAGTCAGGGTAAAGAAAACTCGCCCCTGTAGACGGGAGACCCCTCCCACCTGGGTGTCAGGGGAAACTCCAATACTGCTGCAGCCAGGATAGAGGGGACTCAGCCCTCTAGTCAAGAGACCCCTCTAACCTGGGTGTGGGGGGAGCACCTATACCGCTGCATACAGGATAGTGGAGACTCGCCCATCCAGGCAGGACATTTTCCCACCTAGGTGTCCTGGGAGCTTATATACAACCTTAGCCAGGGTAGTGGAGAATCACCCCTCTAGGCAGCAGATGCCTCCCACCTGGTTGTTGGTGGGATCTCTAATACCACCAAAACAAGTGTAGAGGGTACTTGCCCCACTAGGCGGGAGACCCCTCCAAGCAGGTATCAGAGGGAGCTCATATAGCGCAGCAGCCATGGTAGAGAGGACTCACCTCTCTGGGCAGGATTCCCCTTCCACCTGGGTTTCCAAAGGGGCTCCTACACCCTCATAGTTAGGGTAGAGGGGACTCGCCCCTCCAGGCAGGAGACTCCTCACACCTGGGTGTGTGTGGGGAGGCCTCCTATTCCAATGCAGCCAGGGTAATGAGGACTCACCTCACCTTACAGGAAACCCCTCCCAGCTGGGTGTCGCGGGGAGCATGTATATTAACTTAGCCAGGTTAGAAGGGACTCACCCCTCTAGGCTGGGGACCCCTCCCATATTGATGTCTGGGAGAGCAGGTATTCCACTGAGCAAGGGTAGAGGAGACTCGCCCCACCAGGTGGAAGACCCCTTCCACCTGGGTGTCAGGGAGAGCTCCTATACACCTGCTTCCAGCCTGGAATCCCTGTAGGAGGTGAAAGACCTCTCTCACCTGTTTTTCAGGGGAGCTTGATTACCACCACAGTCTTGGTAGAGGAGACTCGCCCCTCCAGGTGGGAGGCCCCTCCCACCAGGGTGTCAAGGGGAGCTCTTATACCTCTACAGCCAGGGTAGAGGGAACTTGCTCCTCCATGCATGAGATGCCTCCCACATTGCTGTCAGGGTGAGCTTCTATTCGATCTTAGCCAGGGTATAGGGGACTCACCACTCCAGGTGGAGACCCCTCCAACTGCAACCGGGTAGCAGGGACTGGCCTCTCCAGGTGGGAGAACACTTTCACTTGGGTGTTGGGGGGAGCTCGTATCCTGGATCAGCCAGGATAAAGGGGACTCGCCCCTTCAGGCAGCAGACCCCTCTCATCTGGGTATGAGGGGGCAGTTGTTATACTGCCACAGCCAGGGTAGAGGGAACTCACCCCTGCAAGTGTGAGAACCCTCCCACTTGGTTGTCCCAGGAACTCTTATAAGGCACCAGCCAAAGAAAAGGAGACTCACCCCTCCAAGCGGAAGACCCATCCCACCTTGGTGTCACGGGGAAACTTGTATTCCTCTGAAGCCAGGGAAGAGGGGATTTGCACCTACACTAGGGAGATCCCTCCCACCTGTGTTTTGGAGGAGCTTTTATACCGCCAGTGTGGAGGGGACTCGTCTCTCCAGGTAGGAGACCCTCCCATCTGGGTATTGAAGGGGGAGCTCCTGTACCACTGGAGCCAGGATAGCAGGGACTCGCCCCACCAGGTAGGAGACCCCTCACACATAGTTGTCAGGGGAGCTCATATGCCACCTCAGGCAGGATAGAGGGGACGTGCCACTCCAGGAGGGAAACACCACCCACCTGGCTATAAAAGTGAGATTGTATATATATGTCACAGCCAAGGTAGAGGGGAATCGCCCCTCCAAGAGGGAGACCCCTCCAACCTGGGTGTCTAGCAGAGCTCCTATATCTCTGCAGCCAGGGTAGAGGGGACTCGCCTCTCTACTTGGGTGACCCATCCCACCTGGGTGTTAGGGGGAGCTCAAATAACTCCGCAGTCAGGGTACAGGGGACTCGCCCCTACAGGAGGGAGACCCCTCCCACCTGGGTGTCGGGGGAAGCTCATATACTGCCACATCCATGGTAGAGGTGTTCATCTGTACGTGGGAGACCCTTCCAACCTGGGTTTTTCTGGAGGCCTTAAAGAGCACCAGCCAGAGTAGAAGGGATTCATGATTCCAGCGGGAGACCCCTCTAACATGAGTGTAGGGGGGGGGCTGCTTGCATAGCACCTTAGCCAAGGTAGAGGTGACTTGACCCTCCAGGTGAAAGTTCCCTCCCACCTGAGTGTCTGGGAGAGAATGTATACAACAACATCCAGGGTAGAGGGGACTCTCCCCTCCAGCTGGGACACCCCTCCCTCTGGAGTGTCAGGTGAACTTCTTTACCGATACAGCCAGGGTAGAGTGGATTCACCCCTTGAAGCGGGAGACATCTCCCACCTGGTGTAGCGTGGGGGAGCTAGTATCCCACCCATGCCAGGGTATAAGGGATTCACCTTTGCATGAGGGAGAACCTTCTGACATGGGTGTCTGGTGCTAGCTCTTACACCCCCTAATCCAGGATAGAGAGGACCTGCCCCTCAGGCGAGACACACCTCCCAACTGGGTATTTGAGGGAGCTCATATACCACTGCAGGCAGGTTAGAGTGGAATCACCCCTCCAGGAAGGAGACCTCTACCACCTGGGTATGGAGGGGGCTTATATACCACAGGAGCCAGAATACCAGGGACTCACCCCTCCAGGCAGAGACCCCTCCCACCTGGGTGATGGAGGGAGCTCATATACCACCCCAGCCAGAGGAGAGGGGACTCGCCTGTCAAGGCAGGAGACCCCTCCCACCTGGGTGTCCTGAGGAGCTCCAATACTGCGTCAGCAGGGTAGAGCAGATTCTAGCCTCCTTGTGGGAGACTCCTCCCAATTGGGTGTTAGGGGAGCTCCTATACCACCACAGTCAGGGTATAGGGGACTTGCCCCTTCAGACGGGAGACTCCTCCCATCTATGTGTCAGTTGAGGGTTCTTGTATACCTCCGCAGCAAGGGTAGAGGGGAATTGCCCCCCCCAGGCCAGAGACCCTCCCACCTGGGTGTCAAGGGGAGCTCCTTTACTGCTACAGCCAGTGTAGAGGGAACTAATGCTTCAAGATGGGAGACTCCTTCCCACCTGGCTGTCAGGGAAAACTAGTATACCACTTCAGCAAGGGAAAAGAGAAATCGCCCATTCAGTCCAGAGACTCCTCCCACCTGTGTGTCACAGGGACCTTGTAGACCACCTTAGCCGGTGTAGAGATGAATTCTCACCTCAAGGAGGCAGATTGCTCCCTCATGGGTGTCCAGGAGCTTTTATACTGCATTACACAGGGTGGAGGGTACTAGCTTGTCCAGGCAGGAGACCCTTCCCATCTTGCTATGGGGGGTGAGCTCAAATAGGCGGGAGACTCCTAAACTCTGGTTGTCGGGGAGCTCATATACTGCAGAGGCAGGGAAATGAGTACTCACCAGTCCAGGCAGGAGAACCCTTCCACCTCTGTGTGTGAGGAGGAGCTCTTTTTTTTTTTTTTTTTTTTTTTTAATTTTTTATTGTGGGTTGTTCAAAACATTACAAATTTCTTGACATATCATATTCCACACTTTGATTCTAGTGGGTTATGAACTCCCACCTTCACCCCATACACAGATTGCAGATTCACATCAGTTACACATCCATTGATTTACAAATTGCCATACTAGTGTCTGTTGTGCTCCGCTGCCTTTCCCATCATCCACCCTCCCCCCTCCCCACCTCTCCCCTCCCCTCCCCTCCTCTCTCTCTACCCCCTCCACTGTATAACCCTGAGGGTCTCCTTCCATTACCGTGCAATTTACCTTCTCTCTCCCTTTCCCTCCCACCTCTCATCCCTGTTAAATGTTAATCTTCTTCTCCTGTTCTTCGTCCCTACTCTGTTCTTAGTTACTTTCCTTATATCAAAGAAGACATTTGGCATTTGTTTTTTAGGGATTGGCTAGCTTCACTTAGCATAATCTGCTCTAATGCCATCCATTTCCCTGTAAATTCTATGATTTTGTCATTTTTTAATGCAGAGTAATACTCCATTGTGTATAAATGACACATTTTTTTTATCCATTCGTCTATTGAAGGGCATCTAGGTTGGTTCCACAGTCTTGCTATTGTGAACTGTGCTGCTATGAACATCGATGTAGCAGTGTCCCTGTAGCATGCTCTTTTTAGGTCTTTAGGGAATAGACCAAGAAGGGGAATAGCTGGGTCAAATGGTGGCTCCATTCCCAGCTTTCCAAGAAATCTCCATACTGCTTTCCAAATTGGCTGCACCAATCTGCAGTCCCACCAGCAATGTACAAGTGTACCCTTTTCCCCACATCCTCGCCAGCACTTGTTGTTGTTTGACTTCCTAATGGCTGCCAATCTTACTGGAGTGAGATGGTATCTTAGGGTGGTTTTGATTTGCATTTCTCTGACAGCTAGAGATGTTGAGCATTTTTTCATGTACTTGTTGATTGACTGTATGTCCTCCTCTGTGAAGTGTCTGTTCAGGTCCTTGGCCCATTTGTTGATTGGGTTGTTTGTTCTCTTATTGTCTAATTTTTTGAGTTCTTTGTATACTCTGGATATTAGGGCTCTATCTGAAGTGTGAGGAGTAAAGATTTGTTCCCAGGATGTAGGCTCCCTATTTACCTCTCTTATTGTTTCTTTTGCTGAGAAAAAACTTCTTAGTTTGAGTAAGTCCCATTTGTTGATTCTAGTTATTAACTTTTGTGCTATGGGTGTCCTATTGAGGAATTTGGAGCCCGACCCCACCGACTGTAGATCGTAGCCAACTATTTCTTCTATCAGACGGCGCGTCTCTGATTTGATATCAAGTTCCTTGATCCATTTTGAATTCACTTTTGTGCATGGCGAGAGAAAGGGATTCAGTTTCATTTTGTTGCATATGGATTTCCAGTTTTCCCAGCACCATTTGTTGAAGATGCTATCCTTCCTCCATTGCATGCTTTTAGCCCCTTTATCAAATATAAGATAGTTGTAGTTTTGTGGATTGGTTTCTGTGTCCTCTATTCTGTACCATTGGTCCACACGCCTGTTTTGGTACCAGTACCATGCTGTTTTTGTTACTATTGCTCTGTAGTATAGTTTGAAGTCTGGTATCGCTATACCGCCTGATTCACACTTCTTGCTTAGCATTGTTTTTGCTATTCTGGGTCTTTTATTTTTCCATATGAATTTCATGATTGCTTTCTCTATTTCTACAAGAAATGCCATTGGGATTTTGATTGGCATTGCATTAAACCTATAGAGAACTTTTGGTAATATCGCCATTTTGATGATGTTAGTTCTGCCTATCCATGAACAGGGTATATTTTTCCATCTTCTAAGATCTTCTTCTATTTCTCTCTTTAGGGTTCTGTAGTTTTCATTGTATAAGTCTTTCACCACTTTTGTTAGGTTGATTCCCAAGTATTTTATTTTTTTTGAAGATATTTTGAATGGAGTGGTTGTCCTCATTTCCATTTCAGAGGATTTGTCGCTGATATACAGGAATGCCTTTGATTTATGCGTGTTGATTTTAAATCCTGCCACTTTGCTGAATTCATTTATTAGCTCTAATAGTTTCTTTGTAGAGCCTTTTGGGTCTGCTAGATATAGAATCATATCATCTGCAAATAGTGATAATTTAATTTCTTCTTTTCCTATTTTTATGCCTTTAATTTCTTTCGTCTGTCTAATTGCTCTGGCCAGTGTTTCGAGAACTATGTTGAAGAGAAGTGGAGAGAGAGGGCATCCCTGTCTTGTTCCAGATTTTAGAGGGAATGCCTTCAGTTTTTCTCCATTCAGAATAATGCTAGCCTGAGGCTTAGCATAGATTGCTTTTACAATATTGAGGTATGTTCCTGTTATCCCTAGTTTTTCTAGAGTTTTGAACATAAAGGGATGCTGTACTTTGTCAAATGCTTTTTCCGCATCTATCGAGATGATCATATGGTTCTTATTTTTAAGTCTATTGATGTGGTGAATAACATTTATTGATTTCCGTATATTGAACCAGCCTTGCATCCCAGGGATGAATCCTACTTGATCATGGTGTACAATTTTTTTTATATGTTTTTGTATCCGATTCGCCAGAATTTTATTGAGGATTTTTGCATCTAGGTTCATTAGAGATATTGGTCTGTAGTTTTCTTTCTTTGAAGTGTCTTTGTCTGGTTTAGGTATCAGGGTGATGTTGGCCTCATAGAATGAATTTGGAAGTTCTCCCTCCTTTTCTATTTCCTGAAGTAGCTTGAAAAGTATTGGTATTAGTTCTTCTTTAAAGGTTTTGTAAAATTCTGCTGTATACCCATCGGGACCTGGGCTTTTCTTAGTTGGTAGTCTTTTGATGGTTTCTTCTATCTCCTCAATTGATATTGGTCTGTTTAGGTTTTCTATATCCTCCTGACTCAATCTGGGCAGATCATATGACTTAAGAAATTTATCTATGCCTTCACTATCTTCTAATTTATTGGAGTATAAGGATTCAAAATAGTTTTTGATTATCTTCTGTATTTCTGAAGTGTCTGTTGTGATATTGCCTTTTTCATCCCGTATGCTAGTAATTTGAGTTCTCTCTCTTCTTCTCTTCACTAGCATCGCTAAGGGTCTGTCGATTTTGTTTATTTTTTCAAAGAACCAACTTTTAGTTTTGTCAATTTTTTCAATTGTTTCTTTTGTTTCGATTTCATTAATTTCAGCTCTGATTTTAATTATTTCTTGCCTTCTACTTCTTTTGCTGTTGTTTTGCTCTTCTTTTTCAAGGATTTTGAGATGAAGTATGAGATCATTTATTTGTTGGTTTTTTCTTTTTTTAAGGAATGAACTCCAAGCAATGAATTTTCCTCTTAGAACTGCTTTCAATGTGTCCCATAGATTCCGATATGTTGTGTCTGTGTTTTCATTTATCTCTAAGAATTTTTTAATTTCCTCCTTGATGTCTTCTATAACCCATTGATCATTCAGTAACCTATTGTTCATTCTCCAATTGATGTATGCTTTTTCCTTCCTTCTTTTATCGTTGATTTTCAGTTTCATTCCATTATGATCAGATAAGATGCATGGTAATATCTCTACTCCTTTATATTGTCTAAGAGTTGCCCTGTGACATAATATATGATCTATTTTTGAGAAGGATCCATGTGCTGCTGAGAAAAAAGTGTAACTGCTTGATGTTGGGTGGTATACTCTATATATGTCAATTAGGTCTAGGTTATTAATAGTGTTATTGAGTTCTATAGTTTCCTTATTCAACTTTTGTTTGGAAGATCTGTCCAGTGGCGAGAGAGGTGTGTTGAAGTCTCCCATGATTATGGTGTGGTGGTCTATTAGACTCTTGAACTTGAGAAGAGTTTGTTTGACGAACATAGCTGCACCATTGTTTGGGGCATAAATATTTATGATTGTTATGTCTTGTTGGTGTATGGTTCCCTTAAGCAGTATGTAGTGTCCCTCTTTATCTCTTTTGATTAACTTTGGCTTGAAATCTATTTTATTTGATATGAGTATGGACACGCCTGCTTGTTTCCGAAGTCCATATGAGTGATATGATTTTTCCCAACCTTTCACCTTCAGCCTATGTATGTCTTTTCCTATCAAATGCGTCTCCTGTAGGCAGCATATTGTTGGGTCTTGTTTTGTGATCCATTCTACTAGCCTGTGTCTCTTAATTGGTGAGTTTAAGCCATTAACATTTAGGGTTATTATTGAGATATGGGTTGTTCTTCCAGCCATATTTGTTTATTTCTGTTACTAAACATTGTTTGTTTTCCTCTTTGATTGTTTCCCCCCCCCCTTTACTGTCCTACCTCCCACTGTTGGTTTTCTTTGTTATTTTCCATTTCCTCTTCCTGTAATACTTTGGCTAGGATGTTTTGAAGAGATGGTTTTCTAGCTGCGAATTCTTTAAACTTTTGTTTATCGTGGAAGGTTTTAATTTCATTCTCCATCCTGAAGCTTAATTTCACTGGATACACAATTCTTGGTTGGAACCCATTATCTTTCAGTGTTTGAAATATGTTATTCCAGGATCTTCTAGCTTTCAGAGTCTGTGTTGAAAGATCAGCTGTTATCCTGATTGGCTTGCCCCTAAATGTAATCTGCTTCCTTTCTCTTGTAGCTTTTAAAATTCTCTCCTTATTCTGTATGTTGGGCATCTTCATTATAATGTGTCTAGGTGTGGATCTCTTATGATTTTGCACATTCGGCGTCCTGTAGGCTTCTAGGATTTGGGATTCTGTCTCATTCTTCAAGTCTGGGAAGTTTTCTTGTATTATTTCATGGAATAGACTGCTCATTCCTTTGGTTTGGAGCTCTGTACCTTCCTGGATCCCAATGACTCTTAAGTTTGGTCTCTTAATGTTATCCCATATTTCTTGGATGTTCTGCTCATGGTTTCTTAACAGTCTTGCTGAGCTGTCTATGTTCTTTTCCAGTTGAAATACTTTGTCTTCATTGTCTGATGTTCTATCTTCTAAGTGTTCTACTCTGTTGGTAGTATGCTCCATTGAGTTTTTAAGTTGGTTTATTGCTTCCTGCATTTCTAGGATTTCTGATTGCTTGTTTTTTATAACCTCTATCTCCCTGTATAGTTGATCCTTTGCTTCCTGGATTTGTTTGCGTAATTCGTTGTCGAAGTGATCTTTCATTGTCTGATTTTGCTGTTTAATGTCTTCCTTGATACTCCAGATCATCTGAAGCATGTATATCCTGAATTCTTTATCTGACATTCCATCTGCTGCAGCTGTTACCTCTTCTAAAGTTGCGTTGACCTGCATTGCTTGTGGTCCTTTCTTTCCTTGTCTTTTCATACTGCTTGCGTATCTTTCCTGCAGGTGCGGGCGGCGGCTCTGCTCTCTCCTTATTCCAATTGGGGTGTCGTGGCTACCACGCCGGCAGGTCACTGGGCCTGTTCTGGGAGCTGGTGGCGGCTCTGTTCTGCCCCTACTCCAATTGGGGTGACGTGTCTGTCGTACCAGCAGGCCACTGGGCCTGTCCTGCTGGTCGGTCGCAGATCTGCCCACCTTTCGGGCACGAGTGGAGGCTCTGCTTTGCCCCTACTCCAATTGGGGTGTCGTGACTACCCCGCCTGCAGGATGCTGGGTCTGTTCCTGGCAAGGGAGGCGACTCTGCTCTGTCACTACTCCAATTAGGGTGGTGTTTGTACCCCGCCGGCAGGCTCCTGGGCCTGATCCGCCGGTCTGTTGTAGGTCTGCCTACCTTGAAGGCGCGGGCGGCGGATCTGCCCTGCCCCTCCTACCACGCCTGCGGACCCCTGGGCCTGATCTGCAGGTTGATCACTGGTCTGCTCACCCTGCGGGCACGGGTGGCGGTTCCGCTCCACCCCCACTCCAATTGGGGTCACGTGACCACCACACCGGCAGGGCCTGATCCGGGCGTGGGATAAGGATCTGCTCTGCCCCTACTCGAGTTGGGGTGACGTGTGTACCACACTGGCAGGCCACTGGGCCTGACCCGCCAGGCTGTCACAGGTCTGTTTACCTTGCAAGCGCGAAGGGCGGCTCTGCCCTGCCCCTCCTACCACGCCCATGTACTACTGGGTCGTGGGTCTGCCCACCTGGCGGGTGTGGGTGGCGGCTCCGCTCCGCCCCCTCTCCAATTGGGGTCACGCGGTCACCACGCTGGCGAGCCGCTGGGCCTGCTCTGGGGGCTGGCGGCGGCCCGGCTCCTTCCCTCCAGCTCGAGGACAAATTGAGGAGACTCGGGTGACTGAGCCTCACCCCCCTTACCAGAAGACCAACTGCTTATGTCACCGCTGGTATTGATGAAGATCTCTCCTCCACCGCTTTCTGCTGACATCAGATCTCTGCCATGTTGGTATCCTATGCGAATGGCAGCATTTCGTTCCCCTTGCCAGGCAACCCAAGCAATGGGTGAGTCCTGACCTGCCCTCAGCAGGACCCGGACCGAGACACAGTTTCCGCGGGCTCCTAGCCCCGGTCCAGGGAAGTTCCGGGAGCCGGAACTCGGCCGCTCCGTGCTCGGTGTAAGCTCCTATAAGTGTAGGCTCCAAGAAGCAGCCCCCACGGGCTCAGTTCCGGGAGCCGGAATTCGGCCGCTTAGTGTTTGGTGTATGCTCTGATAGTAGCAGGGTCCAAGAAGCAGCCTCCGCGGGCTCCGCAGCCCTGAGCCAGGGCGGTTCCGGGACGGTTCCGGGAGCCGGAACTCGGCCTCTCTGTGCTCGGTGTAAGCTCCTATAAGTGTAAGCTCCAAGAAGCAGTCCCCACGGGCTCAGTTCCGGGAGCTGGAATTCGGCTTCTTGGTGTTTCGTGTTTGCTCTGATATTAGCAGGGTCCAAGAAGCAGCCTCCGCAGGCTCCGCAGCCCGGAGCCAGGGCGGTTCCGGGACGGTTCCGGGAGCCGGGACTTGGCCGCCCCGCGCTCCGTGTTCACTCCGATAAGATCAGATTTTAAGAAGCCCCCAGGCGCTGAACCCTAGCAATCTGTCTGCAAGCCGCAGGCGAATTGCAGCCTGAAATTACCTGTTCTATGGCTGAATGAGCTGCGGTCAGTCAAAAACAGGTGTGGTGACGTCAGTTTACCAACATGGTGGCTGCTGGCCTCCTCTGTGGTCTGACCGGTGTGGAGAAGCGAGATGGACCGCTTCCTTCCCCGTCTCGAACCCAGAATTCAGCCCTGAGTGCGGTGCTTGCGCGTCTGGCAGAAACTGCAGCGCTGTAACCCTGCGTCTCTATCCCAGCGCGCCTTGCAGACTCTAGCCGCGGGGCGATTTGCTGAATAAGCAGTATTACCCTCCGTGCGACAAACCTCTCGCGTTTGAGTCCCCGTAGCCGATCCTCATGCGATGGAAATCCTTCCTCCAGGTTCCGGCGCACCCCACTATTGCTGGAAATTCCTAACAAGATATCCTTTAGCCGTCCTGACTTGTCATACTCCCACACAGTGAAGCAGCACACGGGGGTAATGCACTCCCCTCGCCGCCATCTTTCCTAGTTCGAGGAGGAGCTCTTATACAACTATAGCCAGGGTAGTGGGGACTCGGCCTCCAGAAAGGAAACTGCTCCACCTGGGTGTTGTGGGGAGCTTGTATACTACCTTATACTACCTTAGCCAGGGTCCAGAGGACTCACCAATCCAGGCAGAAAACCCCTCCCACCAAGGTGTCAGTCGGAGCTCCTATACTGTCAAAATCAGGGTATAAGGTATATGCCACTCCAGGGGGAGATCCATCCCACCTGGTTGTTAATGGGATCTCTTATACAGCTGCAGCCAGGGTACCGGGATTCACCCTCCAAGCTGGTGACACTTTCCACCTGGGTGATGAAAGGTGCTAGTATACCCCTGCAGCCAGGGAAGAGAGAACTTGCCCCTACAGGCTGGAGACCCTTCCCACCAGGGTGTCAGTGTGGGGTTGTTCTTATACCACTACAGCCAAGGTAGTGGGGTACTCGCCCCTCCAGACAGGAAACCCCTCCCACCTGGGTGTCATGGGTAGCTTGTATACCACCTTAGCCAGGGTAGAGAAGACTCACCCCTCCAGACAGGAGACTCTTCCCTCCAGGGTGTCAGGCAGAGCTCTTATACCAAAGTACCCAGGGTAGAAGAGAACAGACCCTCCAAGCAGAAGAGCCCTCCCACCTAGGTGTCCAGTGGGGGGCTCCTATATAGCCCTAGCCACGGTAGAGGGGACTAGCCCCTCCTGGAAGGAGACCCCTCCAACCTGGGTGTTGCAGGGAGTTTGTATATCACATTAGCCAGGGTAGAGGGGACTGGAGGAGCAAATCCCTACTCCCCTTGCTGTGGTGGTATATGAGCTCCCCCCGAAACCCAGGTGGGTAAAGTCTCCCACCTGAAGGGGCAAGTCACATCTACCCTGGCTGTCACCTCATATGTGGAGAAAGGGGAATAAGGGGAATGGGTGGTGCAGAGAGAGCACGGCTCATGGCCCAGATTCACTGCAGGATGTTAGGATTGAGGAGCAGGGCCCAGGCTGAAGGAGGCCAAAGCCCCCAGGAAAGGGGCAATGCTAACATTTTCCAAAGGAAGACCACAGTGCCAAACATCCCAGTTCCATCCCCTTGCTCTGGTGAGCATCCTGGGTAGGGATCTGGAAAAGGATTCCACCAGGGACAAGGACAACAGGAGAGCCAAAGGAGGGCACAGCATGAAGTCCTGGAAGAAGGGGGTTCATGGGGTGTGGGTCAGGACGACAGAAAGGAGCCCAGGCTAGGGACCTAGAGGAAGTCCCAGGCTAGGGGAGAGCAGAGAAGGATGGGGCCGGGCAGGCAGGGACTGCACTTGGGTTCTGAGATGCAGGGAAGACAAAGGAAGCGGGTAAGAGGCCCCAGTGAAGCCCACAGTTCAAGCCCAGGGAAGCATGGAGCCAAAAGGACATCCAGAGGCTCAGGAGAGGATCCAGTCCAGGAATGGAGAGCCAAGGGCCAGAACTGGAGCAGAGGGCTCAGGACAATGAACAGGGCTTGGGAGGGAAGGCAGGGGATCCATCAGGTGGAGGCAGGATGGAGCCCCACTGCCATTGCCAGGTGTTAGGGTTCTTGGTGCTGCCCCAAGGGCTTAGGGAGAGCAAGTAGCCCAGTCGAGGGTCAGGGTTCTGTTTCTCATAAGGCACCCTGGATAAGATGAGGATCAATGGTCAGGGACCAGGCCAAAGAGCCTGGAAAGGGACAGGGACCAGGAGGAGTGCGATGTGATGGCACAGTGGGGGGTTGCAGTGGGTGCAGAGAAGTGCAAGAGCCAGGACCCAATTTAGGAGCCCAGGTAATGGACTGACCCCAACACAATGTACTAGGGACCCAATTAGCAGGAGGCCCCTGCTCCAGGAAAAAATGGTAGGGGAAGGACAGGTAGGATCTGTGCTAGGATGAGGAGATAGAGGGCTGTGCAAAGGGCACACAGGGGAGTGAGCTTGGGGGTCAAATCAAGGGGTGCCCAGGTCAGAGATGATAGGAAGACACACCACAGGAAGGAATGCAACCCAAGTAATGGTTTAAGGAGCTCAGGCTGACAGCCAGGCCAGGAGACTGTAGGGCGAAGAGTCAGGGTGAGGTAGGGCTGGGTTCGCTTAGGGGCATCTTGCAAGGCTAGAAGCCAGGAAAGGGAATGGAGGGGATTGCCTAGGGCAAGGTCATCACTAGGCCCAAGTCCACTGCCAGTTGTTAAGTTTGGATAGCAATGGGGGCCCAGATAAGGGACCAGGCTCTGTTGCCCATAGAAATCCTTCAGGGCCCAGAGGCCAGCCAATTTCACTTCTCTGCCCCAGGTGAGTAGATTCTCACAGAGAGACCAGGACCAAGGAGGGGAGCAATGTGAGGGAAACCTTTGGTTTGGGATTGGGGGAGTGTTGGTGGGGAGCCAGCAACCATTGGAGATCAGGCTAGGGACAAAGGCAGAGTCCTAGCAATGAGAAAATACCACAATACAAGGGGAACAGAGGAGAGGCACAGGACGGGGGCCAAGCAAGGGGCCTGAAATCATGGAACAGGGACAGGGTCCTCAAGAAGGGTGACCGGGGGCTCCAGCAAGTTACCAGGCCCACGAATTGGGATCCAAGTGCCAGGACCCGGTCCTGGGTTCTATGAAAACAGACAGGACTGGGGAGGGGAGAAAGGAGAGCAAGGATAGTGAATGGCACAGTGAGAGGAGGGATCAAGGCCTGGGTTCACTGCTTCGTGTCAGGATTGAGGAGCAGGGCCTGGGCAGAGAGAGTCCAAAGTCCAGGCAAGGGACATAGCTATATTTTCTCAAAAGGAGCCCACAAGCCCAAACACCCAGTTCTAGTCCCCTGGACATGATGAGTATCCTGGGAAAGGCATATTTAAAAGGGTTCTAGTAGGGACAGGGACAACAGGAAGGATGAATGAGTGTACAGTGTGAAAGGCCAGAGCAAGGATGTTGATTGGGTACAGGCCAGGACTCCAGAAAGGAGCCCAGGCTAGGGACCAACAGGACGGCCCAGTCCAGGAAAGGGCAGTGAAGGACGAGCCTGGGCTGGAGGGTGACAGTAGGGTTCTGAGGTTCAGGGAAGCCAGGTGAGTAAGGTACTGGCCCCAGCGAGGCCTGCATTCCAATTCCAGGGAAGCACGGAGCAAGAAGGCCCCAAGAGGCTCAAGGGAGGAGGCAGGCCATGGAATGGAGATCCAAGGGCCAGGGCTTGGGCAGGGGGCTCAGGAGAGTGGACAAGACTTTCGAGGGAAGGCAGAGGTTCCTGCAGGGGGCAGGCATGCTCCTGGCCGAGGGCGACTGCCAGGTGTCAGGGTTCCTGGTGTAGGACCAAATACCCAGAGAAAGGGGCCAAGGCAAGGAGCATGACTCAGTTATTCATAGGGCACTCTGGCTTAGATGAGAATCCAGGGACAGGGACCTGGCAAATGAGGCCTGGCAAGTGAAGGCAGGCAGGAGGAGGGAAATGGGAGGCACTGCAGGGGGTCTCGGTGGGAGGATGGGGGGCAAGGTCCAGGACCCATACCAGGTACCCAGGCAAAGGACCCACGTAACCAACCTAGGACAAGGGACCCAAGGAGCAGGATACTCACAATCACCAGGGGAATTCACAAGAGAATGTGGAGGAAGAGCTGCACGAGGACCATGAAAAAGAGGGAAGCTCAAGGGGCAAGTAGGGGAGCCCTCTGGTGGGCCCAACTAAGGGGCCCCCAGTTCAGATCCTACAGGAAGAAACTCCACACAATGCGAAGGGACATGAGGAAAATGGTCAGAGATTCAAGGGAGCACATAAGCCTGGGGATATGAGTGACAAGGGTCTGGGTTAGGGAAGGCTGGGTTGGGATAGGGGCAGCATGCAAGGCCACAGAGCAAGGGAGGGAAGGGAGGGCATCTCTCAGGGCTGAGTTGGAGGAAGTCACATATTAACTGTCAGGCCACAAGTTTCAGGCAGTGAAGGGATGCAGCTGAGGTAAGGGCAGTGTTTCCCATAGGGAACATTCAGGGAGTAGAGGCCAGCCAATTCCACTCCTCTACCCCAGGTGAGTAGATCCTCAGAGATGAACCTGGAGAAAATGAGGGGCAAATGAGGGCACTATGAGGGGATACCTTGCATGTGGAGGATGGAGTTGTGGTCAGTGGGCATCCAGGACCCATTTGAGGAGCCCAGGCTAGAAAGAAGAAGGGGTAGTGGAGGGTTCAGGCAGGGCCAGGAACCACAACATGAGGGGATCAGAAGGGAGGTACAGGAGGGGCTTGCAAAAAGGGCCTGAAACCAAGGGACAGGGTCAGGGTCCTCAAGAAGGGTGGGCAGGGGTTCAAGCAAGGATCTGGGCACAGTAATGGAGAGCAAAAAAGGCATTGGTTAATAAAAAGAAACATGGATGGGGAGCAGCAGGAGGGGAGAAAGTTGAGTGGGTGGCACAGGTGGAGGAGGGCCAAAGGCTCAGGTCCACTGCAGAGTGTCAGGGTCAGGAGCAGGGCCCAGGCCAAGGGAGGCCAAATGGCCCAGGCAAGGGTCAGGGCTATGTTTACCCAAAGGGGGCCCACAGGGCCAAGAGGCCACGTCAGGTTGCCTGGCCTGGATGAGCATCCTGGGAAGGGGATAAGAAATGTGGGCATAGCAGAGACAGAATGGAAAGGAGGGCCAAAGGAGGGCACAACCTGAAGGTTCGCAGGATTGGGGTGAATGTGTTGGGGACCAGCAACCCAGCACGGAGCCCAGGCAAGGGACCTAGAGGAGGGTCCAGGCAAGGGAAGAACAGGGAAAGCAGGTCCAGGAAGGCAGGGCTGCACTAGGGTACTGCA
Source organism: Marmota monax (assembly GCF_021218885.2). Taxonomy (NCBI): domain Eukaryota; kingdom Metazoa; phylum Chordata; class Mammalia; order Rodentia; family Sciuridae; genus Marmota; species Marmota monax. The sequence continues at coordinate 797,279 of NW_026695198.1, read as the reverse complement.
GTACAGGGAAGCCAAGGGGAGCAGGGAAGCAGCACCAGTGAGGGGACCTCAGACAAAGCCCAGAAAACCACAGAGGAAGAACAGCCACCAGAGGCTCAAGTGAGGAGCCAGCAAGGGAAGGGAGAGCCAAAAGTGAGGCCTAGGGCAGGGGTCTCAGGACTGTGGAGAAGATTTCGGAGGGAAGGCACAGGCTCAAGCAGGGGGAAGTCAGGCTCCATGCCAGGGCCTACCTCCAGGTTTCAAAGTTCATGTTGCACGACCAAGCACCCAGGTAGAGCAAGGGGAACAGATGAGGGGCAGGGCTCTGTTTCCCATAAGGCGACCCAGCTCAGATTTCAATACAGGGCCAGGGACCTGGCAAAGGAGGCCAGAAGGGAAAGGGGCCAGGAGGAGGGTGATGGGAGCACAGGGTTAGGGTGTCGAGGTGGGTGCAATGAGTCCAGAGCCAAGATCCAAGCCAGGCTCCCAGGCAAGGGACCCACCCTACCTATGTTGATGAGGGACCCAAGTAGCAGGAAACCCGCAATAGCCAGGAAAAAGTGTGAGGGAAGGGAAGTAGGGTCTCTGGGAGGACCAGGACACAGATGGGCACCTAGGGGAGCCCACTGGAGGGCCCAAGCAAGGGGGCCCAATGCGAAGAGACTCCATGCTATGCCAAGGGACATGGAATGTGGTCAGGGGCTCTGGTGAACACCCAGGCCTGAAGAATATAGCACAAAGGTTTAGGGATAAGGAGTTCTGGGTTGAGGTATGGGCAGCATGCAAGGCCAGAGGGCATGCAAGGCCAGACGGCATGGGAGAGAAGAGAGGGGATTGCTCAGGGCTGTGTTGGAGCAAGTACCATGTTAACTGCCAGGCCTCATGTTTCACGCACTGAAGGGGACTCAGGTGAGTGGCAGGACTGTGTTTCCCATAGGGAGCATTCAGGATGCAGAGGTGAGCCAATTCCACTCCTCTGCCCTGGGTGAGTAGATCATCAGAGAGGGAAATGGATCAAAGGAGGGGACAAAGAGGGTACTGTGAGGGGATACCTGGTGTATGGAAGTGTGGGGCAGTGTCAGGCTGCCAGGATTCATTCAAACAGCACAGGCTAGGGAGAAGCAAAGGGAGTGGAGGTCCTGGGCAGTGCCAGTATAACACAGCATGAGGGGATCAGAGGGGATGCACAGGAGGGGAAGGCAAAAGAGGCCTGAAACCAAGGCACAGGGAAAGGGTCCTCTGGAAGTGTAGCCAGGGTCTCAAGTAATGAGCCAGGCTCAGTAATGGAGAGCTAAGTGCTAGCACCTGGGCATAGGTGAATGAAAAGGAACATGGAGGGGGAGAAGCAGGAGGGGAGAAAGTGAAGGGGGTGGCACAGGGGGAGAAGGGCTCAAGGCCCAGGTCCACTGCAGGGTATCAGGAGTTGGGAGCAGGGCCCAGGCTGAAGCAGGCCAAAGGGCCCAGGCAAGGGGCAGGGATATGTTTTCCCAAAAGTGAGCCACCAGAGCCAAGAGGCCAGGTCAATTCGCCTGGCCTGGGTGAGCATCCTGAAAAGGAGATCAGGAAAGCAGGTGTGGCAGAGACAGAAAGGACTGGAGGACAGAAGGAGGGCACAGCCTGAAGAGCCAAAGGAACGGTGTTAGTGGGTTGGGGTTCAGGACCCCAGCAAGGAACCCAGGCAAGGGACCTAGAGGATGGACCAGGCCAGGGGACAGCAGGGAAGTCTGGGGCCAGGTAGATCTGGCTGCACTAGAGTACTGCAGTATAAGGAAGCCAAGGGGAGCAGGGAAGCGGTGCCAGTGAAGGGCCCTCAGACAATGCCCAGAAAAGCAGTGAGAAAGAAGGGCCTCATAGTCTCAAGCGAGGAGCCAGGCCAGGGAACAAAGCCAAGGGCCAGGGCTTGGGCATGGGCATAGGACACAGGAAAAGATTTGGGATTGAAATCAGGGGATCCAGCAGGGTGTAGTCTGGCTCTAGGCCCAGGGCCATCTTTAGGTGTCAGGGTTCCTGCTGGAGGACAAAGCACCCAGGGAGAGCAAGAGGCCCAGGTGGGGGGCAGAGTTCTGTTTCCCATAAGGTGCCATGGCTCACTTTTGAATCCAGGGCCAGGGACCAGGCAAAGGAGGCCAGACAAGGAAAGGGTGCCAGGAGAAGGGCAACAGGAGGGAAGGGTGGGGGTTTGTTGTGGGTGCATGGTAGGGTGAGAGCCATGACCCAAGACAGGCCCTCAGGCAAGGGACCCACCCAAATGATTGTGATGAGGGACCCAAGGAGCAGGAGATCTGCAAGCAACAGGAAAAAGCATAATGGGAAGGGAGGTAGGGGCTGCGTGAGGACCAATAGAGGAGGTAAGCGCAAGGGGCACCTAGATAGGCCCACTGGGGGTCCCCACGAAGGGGCACTCGGGTCAGATCCAACATGAAGAGACTTCATGCTATGCCAAGGGACATGAGGATCGTAGTCAGGGGCTCAGGTGAGCTCCCAGGCCTAGAGACTGGAGTAAAAAGGGTTAGGGTTACAGAGGGTTGGTTTGTGGTAGGGACATCATGCAAGGTCAGAAAGCAGGGTAGGGAAGGGAGGAGACTGCTGAGGTCTGGGTTGGAGCAAGTCTCATGTGAACTGCCAGGCCTCAAGTTACAGGGAGTAAAGGGACTCAGGTGACTGGCAGGGCTCTATTTCCCATAGGGAGCATTCAGGGTGCAGAGATCAGCCAAATCCGCTCCTCTGTCCCAGGTGAGTAGACCCTCAGAGAGGGACAAATGAAGGGCAAAAGAGGGTACTGGGAAGGGTACCTGTTGTGCAGAGGTTGGGGGGTGTCAGTGGGCTGCAGGACCCATTTGAGCAGCACAGGCTAGTGTGAAACAGGGGTAGCTGAGGGTCCGGACAGTGACAAGATACTACAGCATGGGGGGACAAGAGGGAAGGCACAGGAGGGGGCTGGCAAAAGGTGCCTAAAATCAAGGGACAGGGACAGGGTCCTCGAGAAGTGCAGCCAGGGGCTCAAACAAGAAGCTGAGCCCAGTAATGGAGAGACAAATGCTAGCACCTGGGCCTGGGTAAATGAAAAGAAACATGGATAGGGAGGGGCAAAAGGGGAGAAAGGGGAGCTGCTGGTACAGGTGGAAAAGGGCTCAAGGTCCAGGTCCATTGCAGGGTGTCGATGTTCAGGAATAGGGGCCGGGCTGAGGGAGGCGAAAGTGCTCAGCCAAGGGGCAGGGCAATGTTTTCCCAAAGGTCAAATCCTCTGGCGGCCAGGGGTTCAAGCAAGGAGCTGGGCCCAGTAATGGAGAGCCTAGTGCTAGCACCTGGGCCTGGGTGAATGAAAAGGAACATAGAACAGGAGCAACGGAAGGGGAGAAAGTAGATTGGGTGGCACAGGGGGAGAAGGGCTCAAGGCCCAAGTACACTGCAGGGTGTCAGGAGTCAGAAACAGGGCCCAGACTGAGGAAAGCCAAAGCACCCAGGCAAGGGGCAGGGCTATGTTTTCCTAAAGGGAGCCCCCAGAGCCAAGAGGCCAGGTCAAGTTGCCTGGTCTTGGTGAGCATCCTGGGAAGACAATTAGGAAAGCGAGTGTGGCAGAGACAGAAAGGACAGGAGGGTGGAAGGTGGGCATAGCCTTAGGGCCGCAGAAAAGGTGTGGGTGGGGTTGGAGCCAGGACCCCATCAAGGAACCCAGGCAAGGGTCCTAGAGGAGGGCTCAGGCCAGAGTAGAACAGGGAATGCTGGGCCGGGGAGGCAGGCCTGAACTAGGATACTGAAGTACAGGAAAGCCAGGGGGATCAGGGAAGCAGCCACAGAGAGGGTCCCTCAAGCAATGCCCAGTAAAGCAGTGAGCAAGAAGGGCCATCAGAGGCTCAAGCGAGGATACAGGCCAGGGAACTGAGAGCCAAGGGCCAGGGCTTGGGCCAAGGGCTTAGGACAGTGGACAAGATGTGGGAGGGAAGTCAGGGGATCCAGCAGGGTGCAGTCGGGCTCCAGGCTTAGGGCCACTTTCAGGTTTCAGGGTTCCTGATGCCAGACCAAGCACTCAGAGAGAGTAAGGGGCCCAGGCAAAGGGCAGGGCTTTTTTTCCCATAACATTACCTTGATCTGATGTGAATCTAGGGCCACGGCCTTGAAAAGGTGGCCAGGAAAAGGAAGGGGGCCAGAAGGAGGGAGACAGGAGGGCATGGCAGGGGGTCAGGGTGGGTGCCCATAGGGGCGAGACCCAGGACCTAAGCCAGGCACCCAGGCAAGTGATCCATCTGATCCATGGTGATGGGGGACCCAAGGAGCAGGAGACCTGCAAGCATCAGAAAAAAGTGCCAGGGGAAGGGGATGAAGCGGCTGAGTGAGGACCAGGAGAAGCCCAGGGGCACCTAGAGGAGCCCATTGGCAGGCCCAAACAAGGGGCTTCCAGGTCAGACCCAAGTTGAAGGGACTCCTTGCTATGCCAAGGGCCATGAGGAATGCAGTCAGGGGCTCAGTCGAATGCCCAGGCCCAGGGACTGGAGTGCAAATGTGCAGGGTTAGGGAGAGCTGGGTTGGGGTAGGGGCAGCATGCAAGGTCAGATGCCAGGGGAGGGAAAAGAAGGGATTGCTCAGGGCTGGGTTGTAGCCAGTCCATGTTAACTGCCAGCCCTCAAGATTCAGGCAGTGAAGGGGACTCAGGCGAGTTTCAGACCTGTTTCCTATAGGGACCATTTAGGATGCAGAAGTGAGCCAATTCCACTCCTCTGCTGCAGGTAAATTGATCCTGAGAGAGGGCCCTTGATCAAAGAAGGGGCCAAAGAGGGGAGTGTGAGGGGATACCTGATGTGCGGTAGTGTGGGATTTGGGCTGCAAGGACACATTCAAGCAGCATAGGCTAAGGAAAAGCAGGGGGAATAGAGGGTTCAGGCAATGCCAGGATACCACAGCATGAGAGAATCAGAGGGGAGGCCCAGGAGGGGGCCAGTAAAGAGGCCTGAAAGTTAGGGACAGGGACTGGGTCCTTAAGAAACGCAGCCAGGGGCTAAAAAAAGGAGCCAGGCCTAGTAATGGAGAGGCAAATACTAGCACCTGGACCTAGGTGAATGAAAAAGGACATGGTTGTCTGGGGAAGCTCTTATACCTCTGCAGCCTGGGTAGAGCAGACTGGCTCATCCAGGTGAGACACCCCTCCCACCTTGGTGTCCAGGCTACCTTGAGTTCTGCCTCAGCCCATGTAGAAGGGACTGAGATCCCTACATTCATGAGATCCCTTCCACCTGGGTGCCCACTGGCGGGGGGAGGGGGTGGGGGCTCCTGTACAGCTGCAGCCAGGGTAGCAGGGACTTGCTCCTCCAGGTGTAATACCCCATTCACCTAAGTGTCAGGCAGAGCTCCTATCTAGGCACAACCAGAGTAGCAGGAACTCGCCCCTACAGAGACCCCTTACACCGGGGTTTGTAGGGGGGTCTCCTATAGAGCTGCAGCTAGGGTAAAAGGGACTTGCCCCTCCACTTTCCAGGAGGGAGACCCCTATACCTTCACAGGCCTGGTAGAGGGGACTCGCCCCTCCAGGCAGGAGACTCCTCCCAACTGGGTGTCCAGGGATCTATTACGCTGCCCCAAACAGGGTAGAGAGGATCCATGCCTCCAGGTGGGAGACCCCTCCCACCTAAGTGTTGCGTGGATCTTGTATACTGCTGCAGCCAGGTTAGAAGGACTCACCTCTCCAGAAAAAGACTCCTCCAACATGGGTGTTGAGGGGAGTTCCTATACCAACACAGCCTGGGTAGAGGGCACTCACCCTGCCAGGCTGGAGACCCCACCCACCACGGTATCTGGGGGGCTCTTATACTGCTGAGTCAGGGTAGCAGGGACTCACCCCTCCAGGTGAGAGACTCCTCCCACCTGGGTGTCAGGGGAGCTCCTATATCACTATAACCAGGTTAGAGGGAACTCAAACCTCCAGTCAGGAAACCTTCCAACCAGGGTGACTGGGGGAGCTCCTATACTTCCCAGCCAGGGTAGAGGGGACTTGCTCCTCCAGTTGGGAGACGCCTCCCATGTGGCTGTCCTGGGAGTTCTTATATGGCACCAGCCAAAGTAGAGGGGACTCGTCTCTCCAGGTGGAAGACCCCTCCCACCTGGTGCTGGGGTCTTGTGTAGCTTATATATTAACAAAGCTAGGGTAGAGAGGACTGGACCCTCAAGCAGGAGACCCCGCCCAACTGGGTTTCTGAGGAAGCTTGTATACCTGCACAGCTAGGGTAGAGGGTATTCCCTGCTCTAGGCGGGAGACACTTTCTACCAAGCTTTCAGGGGGAACAATTATCCTGCCACAGCCGAGTATAGGGGATTCGCCCTTCCAGGCAGGATACCCTTCACACCTTTTTGTCAAGGGGAGCTATTATACCGCCACATCCAGAGTGGAGGGGATGCCCCCTCCAGGCGGGAGACACCTTCTACCTGGGTGTCCAAGGGAGCTCCTGTACCGCAACAGAAATGGTAGGGAAAACTTGCCACTCCAGGGGGAGTTCCTGTACCACTAGTATACTGAACCAGCCAGGGTAGAGGGGACACGCCCAGCCAGGTGTGGGTGGAGGAGCTCATATAGAACTGTAGCCAGGGTAGTGGTGACTTGCTTCTCCAGGGAGGAGACCCCTTCCACCTTGGTATACCTGGGAACTTCTATAACACCTTATCCAGGGCACAGGGGACTTGCGCTTCCAGGGGGGAGACTCCTGCAACCTGGGTGTCAGGGAAGCTCATATACTACAGCAGCCAGTGTAGAGGCTTTTTGTTTTTCCAAGTGGGAGTCCCCTCCCACCAGGGTATCAGGCACAGCTCATATACTGCAGTAACCAGGGTAGAGGGGACTTGCCTTTCTATATTGGCTACCCCTCCCACGTGGGTATGGTGGGGGGTGCTCGTTCATGGCCATATGCAGGATAGAGGGGATTCTCCCCTTCTTGCCAGAGAACTCTCCCACCTGTTGTCTGGGAGAGCTCCTATGCCACTGAAGCCAGGATAGAAGGGACTCGCCTCTTTAGGTAAGAGACCCCTGGCACCTGGATGTCCAGGGAACTCCTATACTGCTGAAGCCAGGGAAGAGGGGACTCACTCCTCTAGGCGGGAGAACCCTCCCACCTGAGTGTCAGGGGCAGTTCCTACACTACATCCAGGGTAGAGGAGACTTGCTCTTCCTGTCAGGAGACTCCTTCCACCTGGGTGTCTGGTTGAGCTCCTATCCCTTCGTAGCCAGGGAAGAGGGGACTCGCCCCTCCAATTGTGGGACCCCTCCCACCTATGTCTGGATGAGCTTGATTTACGCAGCAGCCAGGGTAGAGGGGACTCGCCCCTACAGGCGGGAGACAACTTTCACCTGGGTGTCAAGGGGAGCTTCTATACTGGCACAGCCATGGTAGAGGGAACACACCCCTGAGGCAGAAGATCCCTCCATACTGGGTGTACTGAGAGCTCTGATATAGCAAGAGCTAAAGTAGAGGGGACTTGCCCTTCAAGGTGGGATATTCCTCCCAAATGGGTGTCGGGATAGCTTGTATACCGCCAAAGCCATGGTAGAATGGATTTCCCAGTCCATGCAGAAGACCACTCCCACCTATGTGTAGTGCAGCACTTGTATACCACCTTAGCAAGGGTAGAGAAAACTCGTCACTCCCATTGAGAGACCCCTCCCACCTGGGTATCTGGGAGACATTGTATACCGCCACAGCCAGGGTAGAGGGGACTCATTACTCCAGGCAGGAATTCCCTCCCACCTGGGTGTCAAGGGGAGATCCTTTACCACAGCAGCCATAGTACAAGGAACTCTTCTCTCCAGGGAAGAGACCCATCCAAAATGGGTGTCAGGGAAAGCTATTATACCATTGTAGCTACGGTAGTGGGGACTCACCCCTTCAGGCGGGAGACACTTCCCATCTTGGTATGCAAGGGGAGCTCCTATACCACAGCAGCCAGAATAGAGGAGACTTGCCCCTCAAAGTAGAGACCCCTCCCACCTGGGTGTCTTGGAGAGCTGGTACACCCCCTCAGACAGGGTAGACAGAAGTCACCCTTCCAGGTGGAAGACCCCTCCCACCTGGGTGTCAGGGGAAGTTCCTTAATCTCTGCAGCCAGTGTAGAAAGGACTCGCCCCTTTAGGTAAGGACCCTCTCACCTGGATGTCAGGTGGAGCTCATAATAGCTTAGCAGTTAGGTTAGAGGCAACTCTCACCTCCAGGTGAGAAACATCTCCCTCCTATGAATGGGAATAACTCCTATACCACCTTATCCAGGGTACAGGGTAGAGGGGACTCACCCCTCCAGGCAGAAGACCCCTCACACCTGGGTGTCAGGTGGAGCTCATATACCCCAGCAGCCAGGATAGAGGTGACTCACCCCTCCAGGTGAAGACCCCTCTCACCTGGATGTCAGGTGTAGTTCATATAGCCCAGCAGCCTGGTTAGAGGCAACTCACACCTCCAGGTGAGAAACATCTCCCACCTGTGAATGGGAGTAACTCCTATACCACCTTATCCAGGGTACAGGAGACTCACCCTTCCAGCCAGAAGACCCCTCCTACCTGGGTGTCAGGTGGAGCTCACATACCCCAGCAGCCAGGGTAGAGGCAACTGGCACCTCCAGGCGAGAGAAAACTCCCACCTGGGAATGGGGGTAACTCTTATACTGCCTTAGCCAGGGTAGATGGGTAGCGCCCCTCCAGGGGGAAGACAACTCCCATATGGGTGTCTGGTGAGGGGGGGAATCTGAACTCAGCTCCAGGTGAGAAACATCTCCCACTTGGGAATGGGAGTAACTCCTATATACCACCTTAGTCAGTGTAGAGGGAACTCACCCCTCCAGGCAGAAGACCCCTCCTACCTGGCATAGGAGGGGGCTCTTATACCCCTACAGCCAGGGTTGAAGGGACTCACCCCTTCAGGCTGGAGGCCCTCCCACCTAGGTATGGGGGTGGAGCTCTTATAGAGCTGCAGCCAGGGTAATGTGTACTTGCCCCTCTAGGCAACCTCTCCCACCTGGGTGTCTGGGGGAGCTTGCATACCACTGCAGCCCAGGCAGAGTGGTCTCTCTTCTCTAGGAGGGAGACCCCTTTCACCTGGGTGTCCTGGGGAGCTCCAATACCGCTGAAGCCAGGGTTGTAGGAACTCTCACCTCTAGGCGGGAGACCCCTCCCACCTTGGTGTCAGGGGTTGTTCCTATACCCTTGCAACCAGGGTAGTGTGATAGTAGAAACAAATGTGACTCCATTTTGTTTTATGACTTCATACTGTAAAACAACCATGCCAAGTAGAAGGGTCATGACTGGGAAAGATATTCTTTACTTTTTGCTATAGAAATTTTTAAGAACATGGAACTACCTAATGGGACATTGTTTATGTAACTAGGGTAAGGAGGCTCTGTTTCTGTAACTGGGGTGACAGAGGTAACTGTGATTGGTTAGGCTTCCCACTGCTTGACTGCACTCTCCTGCTTCTGTAACCTGGTTGCTTGCATTGGCTAGACCCCCGAACATCCCTTTTGTGGTTTTGAGGATTATAAGGAGCGTCTTTGCAATTGTTTGGGGCAGATCAGGTCAACTACCACCAGTGTGCTTCAATAAAGGCTTGATTCAATTATACGTGAGTGGTCTGAAAGTCAGTTTATGAAACCCCAGGATGAAGCTTTAACTATAACATCTGGGGGCTCACCCAGTACCCATTTCTTCCCTACTGATTTGCCTCCAATGAGGGACCTTTGGATTTCAGCCCTGGAATAGAGGGGAGCTCTGAGAGATGTTCCTCAGCCTCACTCCAAGGACGGCTCCAATCTATCCTAGGATGCTTTGAAAAGCCTCTTGTCAGCCTGTCAGTTCTGGTGAGTTGACTCTTCTGGAGAAAATGTCAGATTGGACGCAGTCACTTACACCTTTCCTGGGACAGGAGGAGACATTGTCACTGTCTCCCTGGAGGTCTCCTGTGTGACCTCATCTGTCTGTATGTGAGGCCCATTGGAGGCCTCCCTGCGAGGCCTCATCTGTCTGGAGGCAGGATGAGACATCTTCTTTGTCCCACTGGAGGCCTTCCTGCAGGGCCTCAGCTGTCTGGGAGCAGGACTAGACATGGTCTCTGCCCCATTAGAGGTCTCCCTGTGTGACCTCAGCAATTGTTGCTTATCCTGTGTCTGTTCTGCTGTTTCTCATTTCTCCAGCATCTTATTGCTATTTGTCATTTTTCCAGTGTCTGTTCACTGGCCGTTTGTCCTGTTTATCTATTCGTGCATAGTTTCAGTGTCTGCATTGCTGTTTGTCATTTGTCCAGTGTCGGTTCGCCAACAATTTGTCTTTTGTTTATCTGTCCATGTGTTGTGCATGGGCCCTTTTCTTGTTCTCATAACCACTCTTTCATCAGGACGCCTTCACTCCACCAACATCATAAGACAAGGAAGCGCTACAGAGATCTCTATCTGTACCCCTTTAACTTGTTTTCTTAACAATTTTCAGGACTTTGTATGTTGGTTTGTTTTTGTTTGTTCCCTTTGTGCTCTGTGTTAATTTCTACCTCAGTTTGTTTCTAATGGAAAAAAAAATGGTTAAAACGGTTTTAACTGTGCTCACTACTGCTTGCATTAAAATGTAAAGTGCTGCCCACAGGACTAGAAGAATTGTCAAAAGTAAAAGCTAAATTTAAAAAGAAAAAGGCATTATAAAGATTGCCTTCATTTAGGAACTGGGCCAGATGGCCAACTGGGTAAATCATGTCAGTTCCTATAGAGGACAGATTAAAACTCAAGTGTTTTATAAAATTATTATTCCTAAATTTTATAACAAAAAGAATAAATTTGTCTAGAAAATTGGCTTTTGTCTCTTAGTATTTTCAAGCATAAATAACTCCCAACTATAAAAAACTGGTCTAAAGATTTTTCAATGTGAGGCTAGAAGATGGTGTCAGCTATCCAAAAAACCAGAAAAAACAGTTTAAAATGGGACTGCAACCTGGGGGACTCTCCCAAGGAGAGCAATAAAGCTACACATTTGGGAAGTTCCTCCAGTGAGAAATTAGCCCACTTTGTTTGTGTATGTTCCCTTAACTATTTTCAGCTTTGATGAACAAGACCACCTCAGAAAAAGGTTAGAAAACTTTTAAAATTCTATATTTGTTAAATTCAAAATTTTGATCCAATATGCTTAGGTTAATATGTTTTTCTGATTATACTCTGCTTTATTCTAAGGCCAATATACAAAGGCTAATTCTCAATCTAATAGGTTTTTAAAAATAATAAGCTACAAGGCTTTTGTTTGTCTCTTTGCTTTGTGTGGGTGCAGAGGTGTACTGTTTGTCTACATAAATTGCTATGTCTATATAGATTTGGTAAAAAAATGACATATAAGCTCATAAATTATAATTAAAAATGGATCCAAATACTTTTGGTTAATATGATTTAAAAGTTTCAATTCAAATTGGGAAAATAGATAAAAGTACGAATGTCTTTAAAGTTACTAATGTCCAGTTTTGTTTCTAGATGGTTAAACAGCTGTTAAAATGTTAATGTCTGTAAAGTGTCTGACATCCATTGCCTCTAGGATTTTTCTTCAACAGGAAAAACAGATTAATAATACTATTCAATACACTTGTCTGATACCTTGTATTTTTAAAAAGATACATAATTTAATTCTAAATGTATATAAAATTATTCATGGATGTGTTTGTTAGAGACATCTAATTTGTACAAAGTTAAAGTGCTAAATGTTAAATATAATATTAAATACTCTTAACTCCTTAAATTTTATAAGGTAAAATACTTAAACAATGTTGGTGTTTTCATAAGTTGGTAAACTAAAAAAGAAATTTGAAATTATTTTGTGTTATTATAAAAACAAGGTTACTATAAATTACAAAGTCCCGACAGGTATAATTCTATTTACAAGGAGTCAAGAGGTTTCAATTGTATTTCAATTAAATTACTGTAAATAACAAATATTCCATCTTATTAAAATGGATTAGTTTATCTAAATTCAGAAATTTATAAGGGTTATTTCAAGGTTCAAACAAAAAAGGATCAATGGATTAAAATTATTTAAAAGTTCTAAATATAAAAATATATTTAATGAAAATGATTTCCAGGTAAAAAGGCTTTATGTGATAAAGTATAATTATAATACATCTAAGTAAACAACAAAAGGGTCTAATTAAGTAATATAAAGATATATTAATAAAAGACAAATATTAAAAGGTTTATATGTGACTAAATTGGTTATATATGTAACAGAAATAGTTAAAACTATTCATGGTTTTTCCCTAAGATCAAATAATAGTGTACTGATATATTTATATGTTAAGATGACAAAAACTTCTAAAATATCAATTACATTGTGTCTATTAAGTTCTATCCCCTAGAACAAGTAATCTTGGAGAAATTAAGGTTTGTACATCTGTGGCTAAACAGCAACTGTTATTTTAAAGTATTTTTCTACATTACAGAGTCTAGATTTTCCTTTAAAAGCTAACCTTGGTTAATATAAAGACATCAATAAAAGTATGGTACATTACTCTTCTTTACAGATTAAATATGTTCATATCTTTCAGGTATACAAGTCTTTAAGGTAAAAGGTTTAAAGGAACATTTTATCAAGCTGGTATTCTCCAAACTAAAATTGTCTGTAATAGTAATTTAAACTTACAAAAATAATAGATTTTATTGGGGATTTATTTATATTATTTGATGTTTGGTAACCAAATCTTATGTTACTTTATACACTAAAATATAAAAATTTAAAGATATCTTAAAAAGTAATGAGAGACTAATCTATTTAAAGATTAATATTATAAAATATTTTGCCACTTATCCACATTGGAAAAAAAATGTTAAGAGCTCTCAGCCTTTCCTTAATTAATGTTTCAGATGTATGTCATATTGTACTACTATCATTCATACAGAGTCATGAAACAATATATGTAAACTTTATAAAATGATATCTAAAAAGAGAGACAAAGATCAGCTTTAAAACTAAAACACTGTACCTAAGATTTGAAAAGAGCCTTGCCTTACTTGAGATAAGGCTCTGCCTCCCACCTTACAGCATGTCAGAATAACTTCAAAGTGTGCCAGATTTCAGATGACTTAAAGTTATATTCAAATATTAATTTTATTTGAAAGATTACTCTTATCTCAAATAGGAAATATAATGTATAACTCAGCCAAGTTTCAAAATTATATACAAGCAGGGCTGGGGTTTTGGCTCAGCAGTAGAGTGCTCACCTCTCATGTGTGAGACCCTGGGTTTGATCGTCAGCACCACATAAAAATAAATGAACAAAATAAAGATATTTTGCCCATGTATAACTGAAATAAATACCTAAAAAAATATACAAGCTAAATATGTTTTTACTGTTGTTAATTTCACTTTGTATTTTCATTATAACTAAAAGAAAAGTGACCACGACAATCAGAGCAACCAAGAGACCTTTATTGTGGCAGTGTCAGATTAAGGGAGAACAAGACAGGAGGACCTGGAAAAAGAGAGTTTTTAGAGCCAAAGTCTAATGGGCTCTCTGGGTTTGCAAGCTGCCTTGTTGGCGTGCAGTGATTGGATCATACAGTAGTTACTAAGGGTGTCATCTTCTGCTTCAGGCAGTTTGGGAAGGGGTCAGATGTGGGTTTATATGATACCAGACAGGTAAAAGTCAAGTGTTCAACTTTAAGTGTGGTTGAATGTTCAGACGTCAGGCAAATAAGGGAAGCTAATATTTGTTCAGCCTGCTCCTCAACTAACAATAACTGATGACTGTTAATGTTATATAGAGGTAATACTTCATAAACACAAAACCTAAATTAATTTGAGATATTAATCCATCATCTGTAGGCAGATAATAATTAAAAGAAATTAAATTAACTGTAAAGAGGCTAAAGTTATGGCTCAGAAGTAGAGTGCTTGCCTTGCATGTGTGAGACGCTAGGTTCAATACTGAGCATTATATAAATTAATAAGTAAAATAAAAATATAGTGTTATGTAAAAAAAACTGTAAAGTTATAAACATTAAAATTAAAACATAGTATTTTTAGTTTAAGACTAATAAAACTAACATGCTGGATGTTTAAGGCCAAAATTAAAAATTAAGCTTAAATTAAGGGGCCAAATAAAACCAATATTTAGCTCTTGCCCTTTGAGTCAGCCTGAACACAGGACAGAGGGAAAAACTTTGCAACTCCAGGCCACATAACCTCCTGATTAGAGAGATTAATGATCCCCCTGGAGAACAGGAAGCCAATGAGTGTACATTCTGCAAAAGAGGAGGGTCATTGAAAAAAGGGAGACATGCCTGATGCTTCCAAGTAAAGCCATATGATCAGCAAGACCTTGACCTATCCTAATGCAGATGACACTAACAGAGCTAAAATGCTGCCCACAAGTTCCTCAAGAATGTCCTCCAAGGAGACTCAGCTGACTCACCAATAGACAGGAACAATATCAGTTTGACCCGCTTGGTCTTAAACATCTAGCAAAAACAGTTAAAAACCAAAGAACAGCCATTCCTGGGCATTTCAAAAGAAACAACAGTTATTTTAATATATCTTAAAATGTATACTTGTGTCAACACCCCTCAGAATAAGTAAGACTGGAGACAACAGAAGAGACATTCTTAGATAAAAATACCTGATAACTACCAATAAATATTGCCAAAGATTTTAGTCAGTTTAAGGCCTACAGATCTTCCTAACTACCTACACAGGTAGAATTAATCAATGTTTGCTAGTATAATTACTTATCCCTAAATAACAAAGATAAAGGGATCTGTACTAAAGAATGAGGTCATGCCAATAAAATACTTTACAAAAATCAGATGACATTAACTAACTTAACTAAATGTTGTGTCTATATTCCTGATAATTCTGACAATGTTAAAGATTTATGTTCCATACAAAGTGCCTTATTAGGCTTTGTTAGGCCTTTTTATGGGGACAATTTTTCAGGTATTGCACCTCCTGGTAAACAATTATTAATTTCTGTCATTTTCATGATATTCATGCACAGGTTTTCAGATACTACAACTGCTGTTTTGTATTAATCTTGTTTCAATACTCATGTTTATTTTTTATTTGTTTCTCTCATAAAAGTGCCCACCCACAAGTAAATTTACAACCTGTTCTTTCTGAACCAGATTTTTACCATGGACTCCTTGACCCTCTGAACTTCTAAAAAGGGACTCCAAACTGATTGCCCACTGCACATCACCTCCTCTCAGCTCAAAGTATCAAGAATGGTCATCACCCTTTTCCCTTACATCAGTAGGAGATCCCTAACATTAGAGAAATAATTATGGTCAATATAGATGTTCGCCAATATGTCCAGCTCAGGAAGATGTACCTGGAAAACTACTCCCAAGATCACCCTGAGTGATCTCCCTGAAAGAGGCACTTGCTTCCACAGCCCAACTTATAAGTGGAACAATTTCCCATTTGCCAAAAATTGTGCTTCCTGGGTCCCATTTCCAACTCCTTGCCTAAATCTCAAAACTGTCAATAACTCTGAACTATGTAACTTACTATTTTGATGGAATAAAAGGAAAAGAATACCTGGACTTATTAAAAGGCCAGGGCCCACTGATTTATCAATGTAGGCTGGCTGCCCCCATTTAGTTCCCCTCCTGCCTGGTATGGGAATAGCTGGATCTACTGCTTTGGGAAAAACAACTCTTATCACAGGCTCTAAAAATTTTAAATCCCTCAGCCATCAAACAGGTATAAATTTGAACTTCAGGCAATTGGTTCCAAAACCTATTCTCATGGTCCCTTTGGTTGACTACCATCATTTCCTTCATAGTTGGGCCCCTAGTACTTTCCCAGATTGAGATTACTGTAGGACCCTGCCTCTTAAAACCCCTCCTAAACCGTATACACAAAAATGTAGGTGTGGTCTGTCTTATGGTCTTGTGAGCCCAGTGTGGTCCCTTAGACACAGAAGGATGAAAAAGAAACTGAGGCCTAATGATGTGCAAGATTGACATCAAACCTACTAACATCAGTGATGAATGTGATAGTAAAAGCAAAGGTGACTCCATTTTGTTTTGTGACTCCATTCTGTAAAACAACCATGCCAAGTAGAAGGGTCATGACTGGGGCAAGATGTTCTTTTCCTTTTGCTATAGAAACCTTTAAGAACATGGAACTAACTAATGGGGCATTGTTTCAGTAAGTAGAGTAAAGGGGCTCTGTTTCTGTAACTGGGGTGATTGGGCTAACTGTGATTGGTTAGGCTTCCCTCCTCTTGACTGCACTCTCCCGCTTTTTAACCTGGCTTGCTTGCATTGGCTAGACCCCCGAACATCCCTTTTGCGATTTTCAGGCTTATAAGAAGCACCCTTACAATTGTTTAGGGCTGATCAGGAGAACAGCTTTGTGTTCTGGTCAGTCACCACTAATGTGTTTCAATAAAGGCTTGATTTGATTATATGTGAGTTTTCTGGAAGTCAGTTTATGAAACCCCAGGATAAAGCTTTAACTATGACTCTAGGAAGGCAGGGCTTCACTAAGATACTACAGTACAGGAAAGCCAAGGGTAGCAGGGAAGTGGACCCAACGAGGGGCCCTCAGACAGTGTCCAGAAAAGAAGTGATCAAGAAGGACCACCAGAGGCTCAAGTGAGAGCCAAGGGCCAGGGATTGGGCAGGAGGTTCAGAACAGTGCACAATATTTGGGAAGGAAAGCAGGGGATCCAGCAGAGGGCAGTCTGGCTCCTGGCCCATGGCCACTTCCAGGTTTCAGGGTTCCTGGTGCAGGACCAAGCACCCAGAGAGAGCAAGGAGCTCAGGCAAGGGGAAGGGAATTGTGTCCCATAAAGCACCCTGGATCAGATCAGAATCTGTGGCCAGGGTCCTGGCAAATGAGGCCAAGATAGGAATGGGGGCAGAAGTAGGGTGATGGGAGGGTACTGCAGGGGGTCAGGGGGTGTGCATAGGGGCAAGACCCAGGACCCAAGCCAGGCACCCAGTCAAGGGTCCCAACCTATCGATGGTGATGGGGGACCCAAGGAGCAGGAGACCTGTGAGTGCCAGAAAAAAATTGCCAGGGGAGGGGAGGAAGTGGCTGCGTGAGGAACAGAAGAAGCCAAGGAGCACCTAGGGGAGCCCAGTGGCATGACAAAGCAAGGGGCCCCCAGGTCAGACCCTTGCTATGCCAAGAGCCATGGGAAATGCAGTCAGGGTCTCATGCAAACTCCTAGGTCCAGGGACTGGAGCACAACAGGTCAGTGTTAGGGAGTGCTGGGTTGCAGTAGGGGCAGCACGGAAGGCCGGAGGCCAAGTCAAGTCAAGTCACTAGGCCCGGATGAGAATTCTGGATTATTCAGGGCACAGATGCGAGCCAATTTCGAACCTCTGCCCCAGATGAGTAGATACTCAGAGAGGGACCTGGACCAAAGGAGGGGGCAAGGAGAGTACTGTGAAGGGATACATAGTGTGCAGAAATGGGAAAACAGGTTGGGCTGCCAGGACCCATTTGAGCATTTTAGGCTAGGGAGAAGAAAGGGGAGCAGAGGGTCCGGGGAGTGCCAGGATACCACAGCATGAGGGGATCAGAGGGGAGGCATAGGAGGAGGCCAGCAAAAGGGGCCTGAAATCAAGGAACAGGGACAGGGTCCTCAAGAAGGGCAATCAGGTGCTCCATCAAGGAGCCAATCCCATGAAAGGGAGCCAAGTGCCAGGACCCGGTCCTGGTTCCTATGAAAACAAACAGGGTTGGGGAGGGGAGAATGGGAAGCAAGGGTAGTGGGTGGTAGTGGGACTGGGAGAGGGTCCTCAAGGAGGGCGGCCAGGGGGCTCAAGCAAGGAGCCTGCTCCAGTAATGGAGAGCCAAGTGCTAGCACCTGGGTCTGGGTGAATGAAAAGAAACATTGATATGGAGGGGAGGGAGGGGAGGAGAGGGAGGGAGGGGAGGAGAGGGAGGGCAGAAATGAGAGTGGCTGACAGATGATCAAGCGAGGAGCCAGGCCAGGGATAAAAGAGCCAAGGGCCAGGAATTTGGCAGGGGACTCAGGACACTGGACACGATTTGGGAGGGAAGGCAGGGGATCCAGTAGGTGGCAGTGAGGCTCTACGTCCAGGGCCACATCCAGTTGTCAGGGTTCCTTGTGCAGGACCAAGCACCCAAGGAGAGCAAGGGGCCCAGGTGAGGGGTAGAGCTCTGTTTTTCATAAGGTTCTCTGGCTCATATTTGAAACCAGGGCCAGGGACTAGGTAAAGGAGGCCAGACAAGGGAAGGGGGCCAGGAGGAGGTGGATGAAAGGGCATGGTGGGGGTCCTGGTGGGTGTATTCTAGGGCGAGATACATGACCCAAGAGAGTACCCCAGGCAAGGAACCCACAAAACCAATTGTGATGAGGGACCCAAGGAGCAGGAGACCTGCAAGTGCCAGAAAAATGCGCGAGAGGAAGGGAGGTAGGTGCTGCATGAGGACCGGGAGACAGAGGGAAGCATATTGGGCATCTAGGGGAGCCTGCTGGAGGGCCCAAGTAAGGTCAGACCCAACACAAAGAGACCCCATGCTATGCCAAGAGTCATGAGGAAGGTGGTCAGGGGCTCAGGCAAGTACCCAGCTCCAGAGACTAGAGCACAAACAGCCAGGGATGGGTTGGGTTCAGGCGAATGCCCAGGCACAGGGAATGGTGTGCAAAGGGTCAGGGTTAGGGAGGGCTGAGTTGTGCTAAGGACAGCATGCAAGGCCAGAGAGCAGGGAAGGAAAGGCAGGAGATTCTTCAGGGCTGGGTTGGAGCAAGTCCCATGTTAACTGCTAGGCCTCAAGATACCAGCGGTGAAGGAGACTCAGGTGACTGGCAGGGGTGTGTTTCCCTTATCAGCATTCAGGTTGCAGAGACAAGCCAATTCCACTCCTTTGTCCCAGGTGAGTAGATCCTCAGAGAGGAACCTGGACCAATGAGGGGCAAAAGAAGATACTGTAAGGGGATACCTGGTGTGAGAAGTTTGAGGAGGGTCAGTGGGCTTCCAGACCCATTTGAGGAGCCTATGCTAGAGCAAAGCAGGGATAGCGGAGGGTCCAGTCAGTACCAGGATACTACAGCATGAGGGGAACAGAGTGGAGGCACAGGAGGGGGCTGGCCAAAGGGGCATGAAACCAAGGGACTGGAACTGGGTCCTTGAGGAGGGTGGCCAGAGGCTCAAGCAAGGAGCCGGGCCCAGTAATGGAGAGCAAAGTGCTAGCACCTGGGCCTAGGTGAATGAAAAGAAACATGGATAGGGAGGGGAGAAATGAGAGCAGATGGCACAGGGGGTGGAGGCCTCAAGGCCCAGTTCCACTGCAGGGTGTCAGTGTTCAGGAGCAGGGCTCAGCAGAGGGAGGCAGAAGTGCCCAGGAAAATGGTAAGGTGCAGGGCTTTATTTTCCCAAAGGTCATATCCTGTAGCCCAGGTGAGCATCCTGGGAAGGAAATCAGGAAAGAGGGCATATCAGAAGAAAAAAGGACAGGAGGGCCAAAGGAAGGCACAGCCTGAAGAACCAAAGAACTGCAGGATGGGTGTGGGTGGGGTGGGAGCCAGGATCCCAGCAAGAAGCCCAGGCAATGTACCTAGAGGGGAGCGGAGGCCAGGGGAGAGCAGCAAAGCGGCCCAAGCAAGGGGTCTTCAGACAATGCCCAGAAATGCAGTGAGCAAGATGGTCCACCAGAGGCGCAAGCAAGGAGCCAGGTCAGGGCACTGATAGCCAAGGGCCACAGCTTGGGCAGGGGCTCAGGACACTGGAGAAGATGTGTGAGGGATGGCAGGGCATCCAGCAGGGAGCAGTCAGGCTCCAGGCCCATGGCTACCTCCAGGTTTCAGGGTTCCAGGTGCAGGACCAAGTACCCAGGGAGAGCAAGGCACCAAGCAAAGGTCAGGGCATTATTTTCCATAAGGCGCCTTGGATGAGATGAGAATCTATGGCCAGGGTCCTGGCAAAGGATGCCAGGAAGAGGAAGGGGGCCAGAAGGAGGATGACAGAAGGAACGCAAGGGGGTCAGGGTGGGTGTGCATAGGTGTGAGACCCAGGACCTAAGCCAGGCACCCAGGCAAGGGACCCACCCAATCAATGGTGATGGGGAACACAAGGAGCAGGAGAAATATGAAGGCAGAAAAAAGCTCCAGGGGAAGGGGATAAAGGGGCTGTGTGAGGACCAGGAAAAGCCAAGTGACACCTAGGGTAGCTGGCTGGCAGGCCTACGCAAGGGGACCCCAGGTCAGCCGCAACAAGAAGAGACTCCATGCTATGCCAAGGGACATGAAGAATTCAGTCAGGGGCTCAGGTGAATGCCCAGGCCCAGGGACTGGTGTGCAAAGAGTCAGGGTTAGGGAGGGCTGGGTTGTGGTAGTGGCAGCATGCAAGGCCAGAGGCCAGGGGAGGGAAGGGAGGAAATTGCTCAGGGCTGGAATAGAGCAAGTCCATGTTAAGTGCCAGGCCTCTTGGTTCAGGCAGTGAAGGGGACTCAGGCAAGTGGCAGGGCTGTGTTTCCCATAAGGAGGATTCAGGGTGCAGGGTTAAGCCAAATCTGCTCATCTGTCCCAGTTGAGTAGATCCTCAGAGAGGCACCTGGACCAAAGGAGGGGACAAATAGGGTACTGTGAGGGAATACGTCGTGTGCGGAAGTAGATGAGGGGTCTGGCTGCCAGGACCCATTTGAGCAGGAGAGGCTAGGGAGAAGCAGGGGGACAGAGTGTCCAGGCAGTGCCAGGATACCACAGCATGAGGGGATCAGAGGGGAGGCACAGGAGGGGGCCAGCAAAAGGGGCCTGAAATCAAGGGAAAGGGAAAGGGTCCTCAAGAAGCGTAGCCAGGGTCTAAAGCAAGGAACCGAGCCCAGTAATGGAGAGCCAAGTGCTATCACCTTGGCCTGGATGAATGAAAAGAAACATGGAGGGGGAGAGTGGATGGGATAATGGCTCAATGCCCAGTTCCATTGCAGGGTGACAGGGGTTGGGAGTTGGGCCCATACTGAGGGAGAGCAAATGGTGCAGACAAGCAGCAGGGCTACATTTTCCCAAAGGAAATCCCTAGGGCCAAGAGGCCAAGTCAAGTCACTAGGCCCAGATGAGAATCCTGGGAAGGGGATCAGGAAAGTAGGCATAGTGCAGCAGAAAGGATGGGAGGGCTGATAAGGGCACAGCCTGAATGATCTCAGGAAGGGTGTGGGTGGGGTTGGGGCCAGGACCCAAGCAAGGAGCCCAGGCAAGGGACATAGAGGAGGGCCCAGGCCAGGGGGAGCAGGGAACACCGGGCCGGAAGGGCAGGGCTGAGCTAGGGTACTGAGGTACAGGATAGCCAAGGGGAGCTGGGAAGCGGCTCCAGCAAGGGGCACTCAGAAAATGCCCAGGTAAGCAGTGAACAAGAAGGGCAACCAGAGAATCAAGTGAGGCCTGGGAATAGAAAACCAAGAACCGGGCTTGGGCAAGGGCTCAGGACACTGGAAAAAATTTGGAAGGGAAGGCAGGGGATCCAGCAGGGGGCAGTCAGGCTCCAAGCCCAGGGCCACCTCTAGGTGTCAGGGTTCCTGGTAAAGAACCAAGCACCCAGGGAGAGCAAGCGACCCAGGTGAGGGGCAGAGATCTGTTTTCCATAAGGTGCCCTGGCTCATATTTTAATCCAGGGCCAGAGACCTGGGAAGGGAGGCCAGACAAGGGAATGGGGCCAGGAGGAAGGGGATGAAAGGGCTTGGTGAGGGGTCCTGGTAGGTGTATGACCCAAGACATGCCCCCAGGCAAGGGACCCACCCAACTGATTGTGATGAGTTGACCCAATGACCAGGAGACCTGCAAGTGCCTGGAAAAAGTGCAATGGGAATGTAGGTAGAGGCTGTGTGAGGACTAGGAGACAGAGGGAAGCGCAAGAGGCATCTAGGTGAGCCCGCTGAGGGTCCCAAGTAAGAGGTCGCCAGGGAAGACCCAATAGGAGGAGACTCCATGTTATGTCAAGCAACATGAGGAACACAGGGGCCTAGGCAAGGGCCTAGGCCTGGAGACTGGAGCAAAAAGGGTCAGGGTTAGGAAGGGCTGGTTTGGGGTAGTGCCAGCATGCAGGCCAGAGGGCAGCAGAAAGAAGTGGGGAGAGCACTCAGGGCTGGGTTGGAGTAAGTCCCATGTTAACTGCCAGACCTCAAGGTACAGGCGGTGAAGGGGACTCAGGTGACTGGCATGGCTCTGTTTCCCTTAGAGAGCATTCAGGGTGCAGATACCAGCTAAATCCGCTCTTCTGCCCCAGCTGAGTAGATCCTCAGAGAGGGACCTGGATCAATGAGGGGCAAAAGAGGGTACTTTCAGGCGATATCTTGCATGTGCAGGTTGCGGGATCGGTGGGCTGCAGGACCCATTTGAGGAGCCTAAGCTAGAGTGAATCAGGGGTAGCCGAGGCTCTAGACAGTGCCATTATACCACAGCCTGAGGGCAACAGAGGGGAGGCACAGGAGGGGGCTGCAAAAGGGGCCTGAAACCAAAGGACAGGGACAGGGTCCTTGAGAAGGTCTGCCAGAGGCTCAAGCAAGGAGCCGGGTCCAGTAATGGAGAGCCATATGCTAGCACCTGGGCCTTGGTGAGTGAAAAGAAACATTTATAGGGAGGGATGGGAGGGGAGAAAAGGGAGTGGCTGGCATAGGGGAGAAGGGCTCAAGGACTGGGTCCACTCCTGGCTGTCAGGTGTCCAAAGCAGGGCCCAGGCTGTGGGAGGCCAAAGGGCCCAGGCAAGGGGCAGGGCTAAATTTTCTCAAAGGGAGCCCCCAGGGTCAAGAGGCCTGGCCAATTCTCCTGGCGAAGGTGAGCATCCTGGAAAGAGGATCAGGAATGTGGGAGTGGCAGAGACAGAAAGGACTGGAGGGCAGAAGGAGGGCACAGCCTGAAGGACCTCAGGATGGGTGTGGGTGGACTGGGCGTCAGGACCACCGCAAAGAGCCCAGGAAGGGACCCAGAGGATGGCCCAAGCCAGGGGAGAGCAGGCAATGCCAGGCCAGTAAGACAGGGCTGTGCTAGCGTACTGAGGTACAGGATAGCCAAGGGTAGCTGGGAAGTGGCCCCAGTGAGGGGCCCTCAGACAATTCTCAGCAAAGCAGTGAGCAAGATGGCCACCAGGAGGCTCAAGCAAGGAGCCAGGCCTGGAAACAGATTGCCAAGGACCAGGCTTGGGCAGGGGCTCAGGACAGTGGAAAAGATTTGGGAGGTAAGGAAGGAGATCCAGCAGTGGATAGTCAGGCTCCAGGCCCAGGGCCACCTCCAGGTGTCAGAGTTCCTTGTGGAGGATCAAGCACTCAGGGAGAGCAAGGGCCCGAGGTGAGGAACAGAGTCTGTTTCACATAAGGTGCTCTGGCTCATATTTGAATCCAGGGGCAGGGATCTGGCAAGGGAGGAGGGGGATTAAAGGGCACAGCAGGAGGTCATGGTGGGTGCACTATAGGGTGCTAGCCATGACTCAAGACCGGCCCATGGCAAGGGACCAACCCAACCTATTGTGATGAGTAACTGCAAGCACCAGGAAAAGGCATAATGGGAAGGGAGTTACTCTCTGCATGAGGACCAGGAGACAGATGGGAGCACAAAGGGCACCTAGGTGATCCTGCTGGGGGGCCTAAGTAAGGTGCCTCCAGGTCAGACCCAACAGGAGGAGACTCAATGCTATGTCAAGAGACATGAGGAACATGGTAAGGGGCCTAGGCGAACACCCAGGTCTGGACACTGGAGCACAAATGGTCAGGATTAGGGTGGGCAGGGGTGGGGTAGGGGCAGCATGCAATGCCAGAGGGCAGGGAAGGAAGGGAGAAGATCGCTCATGGATGGGTTGGAGCAACTCTCATGTTAACTGCCAGGCCTCAAGCAACAGGTGGTGAAGGGGACTCAGGTGACTGGCAGAGCTGTGGTTCCCATAGGGAACATTCAGGGTGCAGAGACCAGCCAAATCCACTCCACTGCCCCAGGTGAGTAGATCCTCAGAGGGAGACCTGTACCAATGAGGGGCCATAGAGTGTACTGTGAAGGGATACCTGGTGAATGGAAGTGTGTGGAGGGATTGGGATCCCACGATATATTCGAGCAGCATAGTACACCCATGGTACAGGGGTCTCGCTGCTCCAGGGGGGTGACCTTCCCACCTGTGTGTGTGTGTGTGTGTGTGTGTGTGTGTGAGCTCCTATACCACTACAGCTAGGGTTTAGAGGAATCACCCTCCAGGCAGGAAACCCCTCCGCCTGGGTGTTCAGGGGCAGCTCCTTTACCATTGCAGCCAGTGTGGAAGGGACTTGCCCCTCCAGTCAACAGACCACTCTAACCTGGGTGTAAAGGGAGTTCCTATACAGCAATATCCAGGGTAGAATGGACTCACCACTCTAGGCGGGATCCCCTCTTATCTGGGTGTCAGCGGGGGAAGCTCATATACCTCAGCAGCCAGGGTAGCAGGGACTCTCCCCTATAGGGGAGATATTCCTCCCACCTGGGTATTGGGGGAGCTCCTATACTTCCACAGTGAGGGTAAAGGGGACTCACCCCTCCAGTTGGGAGACCCTTCCCACCTGGGTGTCGAGGGGAACATGTATACCACCTTAGCCAGATTAGAAGGGACTCACCCCTCAAGGCTGGGGACCTCTCACATATTGGTGTCTGAGAGACCATTTATTTAGGCTGGCAGCAAGGATAGCGGGGACTCACCCCTCCAGGTGTGAGATCCCTCTGACCTGGGTGTTGGGGGAGCTCAATTACCCCTGCAGCCAAGTATAGGAGACTAACCACTCCAGGTGGGAGACCCCTTCCACCTGGGTTTCAGGGGAGCTCCTATACCGCTACAGCCAGGGTAGAGCGGACTCCCTGCACCAGGTGAAAGACCCCTTTCACCTGGGTGTCGGGGGAGCTAGATTACTACTGCAGCCATGGTAGAGGAGACTCGCCCCTCCAGTCGGGAGACCACTCCCACCAGGGTGTCAGGGGGAAGTTCTTATACCTCTGCAGCCATGGTAGAGGGGACTTGCTCTTCCAGCCGAGAGATCCCTCACACATTGGTGTCAGGGCGAGCTTGTATTCCGCCTTAGCCAGAGTATAGGGGACTCACCTCTCCAGGCGGGAGACCCCTCCCACCTGGGTATGTTTGTGGTGGGGCTCCTATACAACTGCAGCTGGGTAGCAAGGACTGGCTCCTCCAGGCAGGAGAACACTTTCACTTGGGTGTCAGGGGGAGATAGTATCCCGCCACAGCCAGGATAGAAGGGATTCGCCCCTGCACGAGTTAGACCCCTCCCACCTGGTTGTCCTGGGAACTCTTATAAGGCACCAGCAAAAGTAGAGGGGACTCACCCCTTCAAGTGGGAGACCCATCCCATCTTGGTGTCAGGGGAGCTTGTATTTCTCTGAAGCCAGGGTAGAGTGGACTTGCACTTCCAGTTGGGAGACCCCTCCAACCTATGTGTTGGAGGAGCTTGTATACCACCAGGATGGAGATGACTCGCCCCTCCAGGCATGAGACCCTCCCATCTGGGTATTGAAGGGGTAACTCGTATACCACTGCAGCCAGGATAGCGGGAACTTGCCCCACTAGGCAGGAGACCCCTCACACCTGGTTGTCAGGGAAGCTCATATGCCACCTCAGGCAGGGTAGATGGAACTCACTATTCCAGGAGGGGCACCACTCACCTGGGTGTACAGGGGAGCTCATATATTGTTGCAGCCAGGGTAGAGGGGAATGGACCCTCCAAGCAAGCGACCCCTACCACCTGGGTGATGGGGGGAGCTCATATACTACCACAGCCAGGGTGCAGGGGTTCAGCTATTTAGGTGGGAGACCCCTCCAACCTGGGTGTTCCTGGAGCTCTTATACAGCACTATCCAGGGTAGAGGGGACTCGCAACTCCAGTGGGAGACCCCTCTCACCTGAGGGGGGGGGATTGCATACCACCTTAGGCCAAAGGCCCCAGGAAAGAGGCAATGCTAACTTTTCCCAAAGGAAGACTGCAGGGCTAACCATCCCAGTTCCATCCCCTGGCTCAGGTCAGCATCTTGGAGAAGGGTACTGGAAAAGAAGCCCAGCAGGGACAAGGACAACAGGAGGGCCAAAGGAGGGCACAGCATGAAGTGCTGGAAGAAGGAGGTTTTTGGGGTGCAGGCCAGGACTGAAGAAAGGAGCCCAGACTAGGGACCTAAAGGAGGGCCCAGATTAGGGGAGAGCAGGGAAGGGCAGGGCTGGGCAGGCAGGGGCTGCACTAGGGTTGTGAGATTCGGGGAAGACAAGGGGAGCAGGGAAGTGGCCCCAGTGAGGCCCATAGTTAAAGCTCAGAGAATCACAGAGCAGGAAAGACCCCCAGAGGCTGAAGAGAGGAGCCAGTCCAGGGACTGGAGAGTTAAGGGCCAGCACTATGGCAGGGGGCTCAGGACAGTAAACAGGGGTGTGGAGGGAAGGCAGCGGATCCAGCAGGGAGGGAGGCAGGCTCAAGTCCCAGCGCTACTGCCAGTTGTCAGGGTTCCAGGTGCTATCCCAAGGGCCTAGGGAGATCATGTAGCCCAATCAAGGGTCAGGGTTCTGTTTCACATAAGGCTACCTGCTCAGATGAGGACCAAAGTCCAGGGACCTTCCAAAGGGCCTGTCAAAGAAAGGGGCCAGGAGAAGTGTGAATGTGAGGGCACAGTGGGGGGTCACAGTGGGTGCAGAGAAGGGCAAGAGCCAGCACCCCATCAAGGAGCCCAGGTAAGGAACCAACCCAAACAAAAGTTATTAGAGACCCAATGAGCAGGAGGCCCCTGCTCCAGGAAAAAATGGTAGGGTAAGGAGAGTTAGGATCTGCACTATTATGAGGAGACAGAGTGCTGCACAAATGGCACAGAGGGAAGCGAGCTTGGGGGCCAAATCAAGGGGTGCCCAGGTCCGACATGACAGGAAGAGAGAGCACAGAAAGCAACACAAACTGAGTAATGCAGTAATGAGCTCAGGAAGGCAGCCAGGCCAGGGGACTGTAGGGCAAAGGGTCAGGGTGAGAAAGGGCTGGGTTGGCTTAAGGGCAGCTTGCAAGGCGAGAGGGCAGGAGAGGGAATGCAGATAATGGCCCAGGGCAACATCATCACTAGGCCCAAGCCTACTACCAGTTGTCAAGTTTGGCAGCAATGGAGGCCCAGACTAGAGGCAGGGCTGTGTTGCCCATAGGGATCCTTCAGGGCCCAGAGGCCAGCCAATTCAATTCCTCTGCCCCAGATGAGTAGATCCTCAGAGAGAGACCAGGATCAAAGGAGGAGGTGTTGGTGGGGAGCTAGAAACCATTGGAGGAGACCAGGCTAGGGAGATAAAGGAGAAGGGAAGGGTCCTGGCAATGACAAAATACCACAGTACATGGGGAACAGAGGGGAGACAAAGGAGGGGGGGCCCAGCAAGGGGCCTGAAATCAGGGGACAGGGACAGGGTCCTGGCGAAGGACTACTGGAACTCCAGAAAGGAGCCAGGCCCAAGAATGGTGAGCCAAGTACCAGGGCCCAGTCCTGAGTCCCATGAAAACAGATAGGGCTGTGGAGGGGAGAAAGGGAAGCAAGGCTAGTGGGTGGTGCAGGGAAAGGAGGGCTCAAAGACCAGGTTCACTGCTGGGTGTCAGGATGGAGGAGCAGGGCTTACGCTGAGAGAGACAAAAGGGCCCAGGCAATGGGCACAGCTATATTTTCCCAACTGGAGCCCAAAGGGTCAAATGCCCAGTTCCAGTCCCCTGGACATGGTGAGCATCATGGGAAAGTGATCGTGAAAAGGGGCTCAGCAGTGACAGGGAGAAAAGAAGGGACAAAGGACAGTATAGCATGAAAGGCCAGAGGAAGGGTGTTGATGGGGTGCAGGCCAGGATTCCAAAAAGGAGCCCACGTTTGGGACCAAAGGAAGGCCCAGGCCAGAAAGGGACAGTGAAGGGCAGGGCTGGGCAGATGGGCGACATTAGGGCTCTGTGGTTCAGAGAAGCCAAGGGGAGCAGGGTATTGGCCCCAGGGAGGCCCACAGTCCAAGCCCAGGAAAGCATGGAGCAAGAAAGGCCACCAGATCTCAAGTGAGGAGGCAGGCCAGGGAATGGATAGCCAAGGGCCAGGTCTTGGGCAGGGGACTCAGGACAGTGGACAAGTCCTTGGAGGGATTGCTGGTTTTCCGGCAGGGTGCAGACAGGTTCCTGGCCCAGGGTGACTGTCAGGTGTCAGGGTTCCGGGTCCAGGACCAAAGGCCCAGAGAGAGCAAGGTACCTAGTGGAGGGGCAGTACTCAGTTTCCCATAAGGTGCTCTGGCCCAGATGAGAATGCAGGGACAGAGACCTGGCAAATGAGGCCTGGCAAGTGAAGGGGGCAGGAGGAGGGCAAGGGGAGTCCCTGGCTGTGGGTCTTGGTGGGTGCATGGAGGGGCAAGATCCAGGACCCCAGCCAGGTGCCCAGGCAAAGTATCCACCTGACTGACCATGGATGAAGCACCCAAGGTACAGGAGATCTACAAGTGTCTGGGGAAAGCACGAGGGGAAGGGTTGGATGGGCTTTGCAAGGACCAGGAGACAGAGAAAAGCACAATGGGCACATAGGTGAGCAAGATGGTGCTCCCAAGCAAGGGGCCCCCATGTCAGACCCAACAGAAAGAGACTCCATGTTATGCCAAGTGACATGAGGAACACAGTTTGTGGCTCACATGAGCGCCCTGGTCCGGGGACTGAAGTGCAAAGGGTTAGGGTTAGAGAGGGCTGGGTTTGGGTAGAGGCAGCATGCAAGGTGAGAAGGCAGGGGACAAAAGAGAGGGGATCTCTCAGGGCCAGATTTGAGCAAGTCACATATTAATTGCCAAGACTCAAGTTTCAGGAAGAAAAGGGGACTCAGGCAAGAGGCAAGGCTGTGTTTCCCTTAGGGAACCTTAAGGGCACAGAGGCAGGCCAATTTGGCTCCTCTGCCTAGATTAGTAGATCCTCAGAGAGGGACCTGGAACAAAAGATGGTCAAAAGAGGACACTGTGAGGGGATTCCTGGAATATAGAGATTGTGGGTGTGGTGGGTCGGCAGCCAGGACCCATTCCAGTCTCCCAGACTAGGGAGAAGAAGTGAAAGTGAAGGGTCCCAGCAGTGCCAGGATACCATAGCACCAGTCGAATATAGGAGAGACATAGGGTAGGGTGTAAAAAGAGGCCTGAAAACAAGGGAAGGGAAAAGATTCTGGATCAGGGCAGCCAGGTCCTTAAGCAAGAAACTGGGCCCAGTAATGGAGAGCCAAGTGTTAGCACCTGGGATTGGATGAATGAAAAGGGACATGGATAGGGAGGTGAGAGTGAGGAGAAATAGAAGTGGGTGACACAGGGGGAGGAGGGCTTAAGGCCCAGGTCCACTGCAGGGTGTCAGGGTTCAGAAGCAGGGCACAGGCTAAGGGAGGCCAATGGGCACAGGAAAGGGGCAGGGCTAAGTTTATTCAACTTATTGGCCAACAGGGCCAATAAGCCAGGTGAAGTCGCCTGGCCCAGGTGAGCATCCTGGGAAGGGTATTAGGAAAATGGGCCTAGCAGAGACAGAAACCACTGGAGGGCTGAAGGAATGCTCAACCTGAAGGGCCACACGTCATGTGTGAGTGAAGTGGGGGCCAGAATCCCAGCAAGGAGCCCAGGCAAGGGACCTAAAAGAGGACCCAGGCCAGGATAGAGCAGGGATTGCCAGCACGGGAAGGGGGGCTCTACTAGGGTAGTGCAGTACAGGAAAGCCAAGGGGAGCAGGGAATCACCCCAAGAGATGGGCCCACAAACAATTCCCAAAAAAGAAGTGAGCAATAAATGCCACCAGAGGAGCCAGGTAAACTAACTGAGAGACAAGGGCCAGGGATTGGGCAGGGGGCTCAGGACAGTGGACAATATTTGGGAGGGAAGGCAGGGGATTCAGCAGGGGGCTGTCAGGCTCCAGGCCCAGGGTCACCTCCATGTTTCAGGGTGTTTTTGTGCAGGACCAAACACCCAGGGAGAGCAAGGGTACCAGGCGAGGAGCAGGGCATTGTTTCCCATAAGGTGCCTAGACTCAGATGAAAATCTAGGGTCAGGGTCCTTGCAAATGAGGCCAGGAATGGGAAGGGGGCCAGAATGAGGGCAATGGGAAGGCACAGCTGGGGGTCGGGGTGGGTGCATAGAGGGTGAGAGCCGGGACCCATGCCAGGCACCCAGGCAAGGGACTCACCAGATCAATGTTGATGAGGGAACCAAGGACAGGAGATCCGTGAGCACCAGAAAATAGCACAAGAGGAAGGGGATAAAGGGCCTCCAGGAGAACCGTAGGAAGCCAAGGGGCACCAAGAATCCTGCTGGTTGCCCACATAAGGGGCCCTCTCTTCAGCCCCAATATGAAGAGACTCCATGCTATGTCAAGGGCCATGAGAAATGTAGTCAGGGGCTCAGGCAAATGTCCAGGCCCAGGGACTGGAGAGCAAAGGGTCAGGGTTAGGGAGGTCTGGGTTGCAATAGGGGCAGCATCCAAGGAGAGAAACCAGGGGAGGGAATGGAGGGGATCTCTCAAGGATGGTTTGGAGCAAGGACCATGTAAACTGCCAGGCCTCAATGTTCAGGCAGTGAAGGTGACTCAGGCAAGTGGCACGTCTGTGTTTCCCTTAGGGAGCATTCAGCTTGCAGAGGCCACCAACTCCACTCCTATGCCCAAGGTGAGTAGATCCTCAGAGAGAGACCTGGACCAAAGGAGGGGCCAAAGAGGGCACTATAATAGGATACCTAGTTGATGGAGTTGGGAGTGGGAATTAGACTGTCAGGACTCATTCGAAGGCTGGAGGGCCAAAGGATGGCACAATCTAAAGGGGCACAGGTCAGGTGTGAGTGGGGTTGGGGGCCAGGATCCCAGCAAGGAGCCCAGCCAAGGGACCAAGATGAAGCCCCAGGCTCAGAGCGAGCAGGGAATACAGGCCCATGACGGCAGGCCTGCACTAGGGAATTGTAATACACGGAAACCAAGGGGAGAAAGAAAGTGGCCCCAGCTAGGAGCCCTCAGACAATGCCCAGAAAAACAGTGAGCAATAATGGCCACTAGAGGCTCAAGCAAGAAGCCAGGCCAGGGAATAGAGAGCTAAGGGCCAAGACTGGGGTAGGGAGTTCAGGACAGTGGACAGGGCTGGAGAGGGAATGCTGGGATCCAGTCAGTGGGAGTCAGGTTCGAGTGCCCGCACCCCTGCCAGATGTTATGGTTCTGTGTGCAGGACCAAGGGCCCAGGGAGAGCAAGGGGCCCATGTGAGTGGTAGGGCTCTGTTTCCCACAAGATGCCCTGGTGCAGATGAGACTCAGGGGCCAGAGACCAGGCCAAGGAGCCTGGCAAGAGACAAGTCCAGGAAGACAGCAACCACAAGGCATGGCACAGGGTCTTAGTCATGTGTGAAGAGGGGCAAGAGACAGGACCCAAGAAAGGATTCCAGGAAAGGGAACAATCCACCCTAAAGGATTAGGAACCCAAGAAGGAAGAGGCCCATTCTCCAGGGGAAAGCACTAGGGGAAGGAGAAGAAGGGGTGGTGCTAAGATGAGGAGACAGAGGGCAGCACAAAGGGCAAGGAGGGGAGCTCAGTACAGGAACCAAGTAAGGGGCACCCAAGACTGTCTGGACAACAATAGACATCATGGGAAGCCACACCACAAAAGGAAAGCAATCAGGGGCTCAGTTGAGCTGCATGGTCCTGGAATTGGGGTGTTAAATGTCATGGTTAGGAGGTCTGGGTTGCGGTGGGGGAAGCATGCAAGGCCAGAGGGCAGGGGATTGAAGGGAGGGGATCAGGCAGGGTAAAATATTTACTAGGCCTTCAGTGGGCAGAGCCCAGCCAATTCCACTCCTCTGCCCTAGATATGTAGATCCTCAGAGAGGGAGCTGGATCAAAGGAGTGCCAAAGGAGGGCACTGTGAGGGGATACCTTGTGTCTGCAATTGGGGGGAGGTCGTTGGGTGCCAGGATCCATTTTTGGAGCCCAGCCTATGGAGAAGACGTGGGAGGGGAGAGTCCTGGAAATGCTGGAATAGCACAGTACTGTTGTAGGGTCAAATTAGGCAAGGCACTGAACATAGCAGGAAACAGTTTTCTTTGGCTGCAACCAGGCTCAGAGGGCACAGCTTTTGCTGTAATCAACCAATCAATGTCCTGGACCCCTATTTCAGGTAGTTTCAGAATTTTATACCCAGCATGTAAGGGGAAAGGCTCAGAAGTTCACAATCTGCAGAAGTTCACATAAAAGCAGCTTTTTATTTCACTGTTTTGAGCAAGTTAACTCTTCGAAGACAACACCTGAGTAGGGATAGCTTCTTTTTCCCATTTTTCCTCTCTCTGCCAGTTGTTACCATGGAGCCCAGTTGGAAACATATCTTAAAAATGTAGAGATCTCTGTGAAGCCCAGTTCAAGGCTAGCAGTTTTGTTTGAACATTTACACAAACTGCAATACTGGATACGTTTGTGAAAAAATTGTTAGAGGTTCCCAGAACCTGGAGTGCTGGTATCTTCTCAGCCAGTGGCCAATTAAAACAGGGCAACAGGAAAATAGGACGTTTATCTACATTGAATTCTTCTGCAGAGATTCTTTTCTTGAAGATCAGCCATGGTGAAGATTTCTTTAGAATTCCTGGTAAGACTTTTTTTGTGGAGAAATAGGGTGCCACTTCAATTCCTACCTTTAATGATTCTCCCCATAATTTAATCCGTTGAATTTAAGAGCATCATTAGCATTATCTTGGCTTAAATCCTTATAGAATGTCAAAACATTAGTTGTTGTCATCCTTTCAACAGCAGTTTCTTTAGTGTACCCAATAGTTTTAATGCACAGAGGAGCCAAACATGGGAGCGATGAACAGGTTAACTGCTTAATACCCACCAGTTAAGCTGTTAAATCTACCCAGAGTTGAAAACCATCTTCCAAAAGCATGTTTGTACCCAAACTTTAGTGCCCTTCTAGGTATGAACTAGGACATGTGCTAGTTCTCTTGTGTTGTTGGCTATATTTTTAACTGTTTGTCTCTTGTTGTCCATTTGGATGCAACAATCTGAGCTTTTGAACTCTCCACATATTTGTCTTTCCTCAGCCAGTAGATAATCTAATGCCAAGCAGTTTTGATAGTTAGCCACTCGTGTCAGGTCTCTTTTGTAGCTAGGAGATCTAAGGTTGTGGCAGTCTGGTTACTAATAATTTCTAGTACAGCTTGTAAGTGAATAATTCTGTTTAACATGAAAATAGGAGTTCTATAACTCCAACTGCCATTTTGTGCCCAGGAAGCAGGACCATAATTGGCAATGATCCTCTGGGGTGGCCATTTGTCTTCACCCCAAGATTTTTGACCTTCTAAATCAAGTTACTTCCCAATGGACCTCTTTTTTCTTTCCAAACATTCATACAACCATTGAATTCCTCTGGCAGGACAGGTCCTAAATATATGTTTTACCACCTCTTGATTATAGTGGATTGTCTTGACATATGGTTCACATGATCTCATTTCCATGGTTGAAATAGGAGTAGAACAAAACCTCTTAAGATTATCAAAGGAAACCAAACTAAATAATAGACTAATGTTTTGGTTAGTATAAGTTAAAAAACATAAATTAACAAAACAAAAATAATAACATCAAACAAATACTAAAAATTTATATAAGCAAGGTAAAAGAAATATAAATGAATTTTTTTTACCCACTGTCCAGTCAGTGGGAGTTACTGTTACCAAACCAGTAGTAAGAACCAGAGAATTATGTACATATCTAGAAGCAAGGAGTCACAATGCATTATAGTAAAAGAACTATCTTAGGGGGTGAAAGCATTCATTAGTCCTGGTGGGAAGTTTATCTTTCATGGTGCATTAATCAGCAAGTCCCTCTTGTGTGGATGAAGCAGGGAAGTAGTCTCCACAAGCTTTGGCTGTGCCTACACTAGTCAGCTTCAGGAGTGACTGGAGCAGGGCTATTTTCCTTCTGACCCTCATGCTTCTCTGGTGCTCCTTTTTTTTTCTAGACAGTCAGCTTCAAGGGTGTAGCAGCATCTGGAGTGCACATCCCGTCCGCAACTGCAGGCTTCAGTCTGGTGTAGTCAATCAAGGGACCTATTTCTGCAAACTTGATTGTAGTTGGGGTGGATAAAATAACAGGGAAAGGGCCCTTCCAAAGAAGTTTAAGTGTTTGAATATTCCATTCTTTGACCCAGAATCAATCTCCAGGCTTAAAAGAGTGTGCACCTGTGGTCAAACTTATTAGCAATCTTTCTCTAACCCATTGATTGAGAACGTGTAAAGTTTTCCCTAAGCCCTGAAGCTGTCATATAAGGGTGAATTCTCCTATCTCTCTTAAGTCTCCCAATGGTCCCCTAATAATAGAGGGGCCTCGGGTACATTATCTTATAAGGAGAGAATCCAGTCCTCCTAGTGGGAGTGGATCTAATCCTCAATAGTGTAGTAGGGAGAAGTTCATCACAATGTAAGTGAGTCTTCTGACACAGCTTACCCAACTGAGACTTAAAGTTCTGTTCATCTTTTGAACTTTACCAGAACTCAGCAGCCTATAGGCAGTATGTAACTTCCATCTGATGTTTAAACTCTTGGTCAGTAATCATATCACCTCTGCCCCAAAGCTGGCCCATTGTCTCAACCAATAGTGATTGGGATAAAAAATCTGGAATCATTTCCGGGAGAAGCATCCTGGTTTTCTCCCTAGTCTTTTCAGGGTGGGTGGGAAAGGCTTCCACCCAGTCAGAATAGCAACACACAAAAACCAAAAGTTAGGTATAGCCCTGTGAGCATGGTAGTTCAGTGAAATCTACTTCCAAATCTTCAAAAGGTGCTCCTCCTATAGTTGGGATTCCGGGTGGGAGCCCTGGCCACTGACAAGGATCATTGTGAGCACAAACCTCACATTTTTTTCCCGGAATATCCAAGTGAAGTTTGTGAGCCAGGGGACATAGAAATGTTTACTCAGAACTGTTGCAAGTGCTCTATGTCCAATTTGTTCTCCTGTGGAACTGTTTGATAAAGGCTGGGGCTAGAATCTCCAGGATGGCTAGACTGGCCATCACACTATCTCCATCCTCCTCCTGGGAGAATTTTTTTTTTCAATCTTAAACCATTTACATTCACGTTGGGAGTATGTTGGCTCCCATTCTGTTAAATAGTCGGCCAGGCAGAAGGGCAGCCTTTAAACCTGGGACTGGATTTTATTCTCATCTCTTGCAGACAGCCAACCTGGCCTCTCTGTCAGCTCTTCAGTTTCCCTGAGATAACACAGTGTTTCCCTTTTGACGACCTTGGCAATATACAATCAAAACTTTCCTGGGAGCCCACAGTGCATCCAAAAGTTTAAGAATTTCTTGCCCATACATCGTGCCTTTTTTCTCCTGCCTTAATGAGGCCCTTTTCCTTACATAAGGCCCTATGAACAAGAAGAGTATCAAACACATATTTTGAGTCTATGTAAATATCCACACAGACTCCTGCTGTCAACTGAGGTGCTTGAGTCAAAGTAATAAGTTTTGCTTTTTGTGCTGAAGTTCCCTAAGGCAGAGGTTCTGCCTTGACAGTGGAGTCCAAAGTGACAACTCTATATTCAGAAAAACATACCCCATCTTATATAAAACTGCTTCCAGTTTCCATCTGTGAAGTACTCCACATCAGGTCCCTGCGGGTAGGTCATCCAGGTGTGGTCTGCTTGAGAATATTTCATCCATGACTTCAATACAGTTGTGATTAGATTTTCCAGGTCCAATGGATAGCAAGGTTGCTTGGTTCAGAGTCTGAATGACTTCCACATGGATACATGGGTTTTCACATATCATGCAATTTTATTGTCCATTAGTCAACCAATATTATCCTTTGTACTCTACCAATGTCAACACTGAATGAGGAACCATGTCCCATAGCCAGTTTATCAGCTTCCAACAACAGAAGATCTATGGCTGCAAGGGCCTGTTATCAAGGTGGCCAGTCTTGTGCTACAGAACCCAGCTCTTTGGACAGATATCCATGTCGAGGCTCCTATAGCCATTCCACACTGTTCCTGGTTGTACAGAAAGTAAAGCTTTGTGAGATCAGGGAGCCCTAGTAGAGATGCACTGGGATTGCTGGTTTAATGTCCTCAAAGGTCGTTTGCTTAGGTGGCCTCCATATTAGAGGATCTCATTCTCCTCATTTTGTGGCTTCACAGAGAGGTTTGCTATAACTGAAAGTTGGGGATCCATGTATGGCTGAATCTAGTAGTCCGCAAGAATTCTCTGGTCTGATGGCAGGTAGTAAGAAATGGAATTGAGCAGATTTCTTTTTTTTTTCTTTTTAGGACCAGTGGCTATTGTCTGTTCTGTTGCTGAGTCAGATGGTAACCAAAGTATTTGACCTTTTTCTTGATAGATATGGGCTTTAAAGTCAGAGTCCAGTACTGTACCAAGGATGGTGTTCTCAAGCCCCTGGGGGAACTGTCATTTAGGGAAGGGGAGTGTACATAGATCCTCTGGCACTTTAAGAAGCAGATTTTTTGTTGTTGTTGTTATCTCGTGGTGTAGGATCATGGCTGCTGGGATTCTGCAACTCTCAATTCTAATATAAATCTTAACAGAGATTGATGACCTGGGATATCATTTGTATAAAAGGCACCTATGTCAATCTCACCATGGGCAATCTGACAAGTTTGGAGGGCAGGTTCCTTGCAGGTCCTGGTGTGGCAGCCACATTGTGCTCACCTAGGTGTTGCTCTTTGTCTTAGTGGCTTTCTCCTCTTGACAGGCAGAGCCTACTCTAACTGTATAGTAGCTTCCCCACTTGTGTTTTTGTTCACTATGCCTTGGTGCATGGAGTTCTGTGTCCCTTCCTGTTTGTGGCTCACAGGGTGTGGCTTGGAGCCAGGTTGGTGGAATGTCTCTTTGGGGTGTGAACTATATGGCCCACTATCAGGTATTAACATGAATATATCTCTGGTTCATTTTGGGGCTTGCAGCAGCTGAGCCCTCCTGATGCACTGGGTCCTGTGCATCAGATGCAATTGTGTATGTCTCTGGGACCCCTGCCATAATCGTCAACAATCCACTTCTGAGCAAATGGGAAGAAACTGAAAGGATGGGTTGGGGCCAAAGGCTTGAGAAAAACATCCATTCCTTCACTGTTAAAGGCTTAGCATTTGAGCATGGCAGTGGGTACTTGACTGTCAGGACCACGGGAGCATTCCCCTTTTGTCTGGCCATGCTTTTTTTTTTTTTTAATATACATTTGGACTATTGACTTTGTTCTAGTGAAACCCCCCTTTGAGTGACTTCTGGGTCTGTGGTGAGGACAGCTCCATTGAGGAAAACTGTGGTAGCCATCTTCATCAGCTTTCTGGCGCACTTCTCAGTAATGCCAGTTTGTAATTTTTGGCAAATGTCACTCTGAGCCTGTTCCACAAAAGCTGCATTGGTCACCTGTTGATTGAGCCTCTGCATCTCTTCTCTGACAAACTTGCATTGTGTCAAATATGCTTGTATGGTGCCCCTCCTCTCCTGGGCACCTCTTGGCAGGGAGATTGGCAGAAGCAACAGTGGCCCAGATACTCAGCTCTGAGTCAGTTGGGGACAACTCTTTTGATCATTACTGCCAGTTCCATAAGGTAGAGGGGCCTTATGCAGATGTGGGGTCCAGAGAAATGTTCAGGGCTATCAAAGTGGAAGAGGGGAGATGCTGGAGCAGTAGGAGACTTTTCTTGGTTCTGTTTGTCTGCAGATGCGCTATGACTTAGGCTATGGCTTAGGGCTGGCTCCGATTCCTTCTTCCTCTTGGGCATAGTTTCTTTCATTTTTTATCTCTTAGACTTCCTGTGAGAGCTTATTTACATCTCTTTATTTTTATCCTTCTTGTTTATTGGAGCCCTATTCTAGGTCTGGATAATGGACTTCATCAGATCAGTCATGGTCCAGTGTTTCTCCATGTAGGGAGAATTATGGTTTTTCCAGTTTATGAGTGCAATGGTGGTGAAAGACAGGCACACAAATCTGCCTTGCCTCCTCAGGTGTTTCACTCTAGTCAATATGGACATGCCCTTTAATCCCTTGCAGGGGCATCTGGTGTGCTCTCATCTGGTTTGTGGCTCTGGTCTTGGGACAAATCTCCCACCTTAATTTTGGGAGGTGAAAGAGTCTTTGTTTCTGGGAATCCTTTGGCTCTGAGGACACCAAAGAGGAATGAATAGCCAGTATTGGGGGCCATCATTTGTTGCTTCTGAGGATGATGGGGCTGAGGGGACAGTTTGCTGTCCAAGTGGTCTTGGCAAAGTTGGGTAGAGTGGCACATATGGTGGTTGATCATCTTCTGGCTCATGAAGATATCCATTTCCCTTCCTTTTTTTCCTCTGACAGGTATTCTGGTTAGCTGCTTTCCACTGTGTCTTAGAGACCACTAGGCTCCTGGCTAACATCAGAGTGATGTGTCCATCTAGACAGGCTCTCAACCAAGGGGACTGTTTCTGTACTATGTCTTGACAGCAATCAATGTAAGACAAATGGTTCAGGGACTCCAACAATAATCAAAGGACCTCAGCAATTACTCTCTCTCATCTGAAAATCCTTCTGGTTCCCAGCCCACATCTTGGGTGGGCCATTCTAATTCAGAGAGTATGCCATCTTTGTGTCTTGAGTTTTAACCCACAGTTGCCAGAAAATCCTTCCTAAAAGTTTCTAACAAACATTTAAGACCACACAGTTTTCGTTGTGTGTCTCCCATGTTCCAGCCTGCATCATCATTGCACATTTAGGGCAAGAATCACTTTTTCCATGTCAAGCTGTTCCCCTGGCAGGGACTTAGGGCCCTCCTAGCCTTGTGGGTCCGCATCAACATTGACCCGGAACCTTCACCTTGATGTTGGTTGGTGAAATTCCACCATGGACTGTACGAGGTGCCATGGAACCTTGGATCAGGACTCCACACTCGCTTTGGCCTTGGGGTTGGGTAGGAAACCTTACCTTTGTCTGTCTCATTTGCATATTTTTCCCACAGACATGGTCAGAAATAAATTTCAATATTGCCCAAATTCCAACAACTCCAAACCAAACAAAAAGGGCATCACAGTTACCCCTCTGCTCAATGACACAGAACACAGTCTATTCAGGTGATTCTCTGGGTCTGTTTCAGCTCCAAACACTTTGGAGAATACTCGGGACCCAACAGAGGTTGATCAAGCCTCTCTTCCACTGCTTAGGCCTCAAAGGGGAAGTCAGATGTGCTTCAAAAACAAATGGACCCAGGTCCTAATTGTTCAGTTGGGCAGTGCTCCAAAACTCTAAATCTGGTTCCTGCTGCCTGTGAGTCCCTTTGTGCTCTGGAGTGGGAGCCTGGAGGTGCTTGGTGAGTCGATCCTCCTTCAGGCCAAGAGTGGCCTGGGTGAGCCAAGGGGAATGCTGTGCCCCACTGTTACAGGGAAGTGTGTCCCCAGAGACAAGAGAGGCACAATAGCCTTCCCTAACTCCTCTGTCCCATCTGGGTCCCCAAAAATATTGTAGGGACAAATGAGGCAAGGCACAGAACATACATAGAAGAAAATAGTTTTATTTGGCTGCAGCCAGGCTCAAAGGGCACAGCTTTTCTGTAATCAATGAATCCCACGAAACCCAAGTTTAGGTTGTTTCAGAATTTTATACCCAACATGTAACAAGAGGGGTTCAGAAGTCCACAGTCTGAAAAAGTTCACATAAAAACAGCTTTTTTCTTTTACTGTTTTGGGCAAGTTAACTCTTCAAGGACAATCCCTGAGATGGGGAGAGATACTTTTCCCCATTTCCTTCTACCTGCCAGTTGTTACCATGGAGCCCACTTGGTAACATATCATAAAATTGTAAACATCTCTGTGAAGCCCAGCTCAAAGCCAGCAACCTTGTTTGCACATATCTCCAAACTATTTTAATGGATATGTTTATGAAAAACTAGTCAGTGGTGCCCAGCACCTAGAGTGCTGGTAATTTCTCATGCAGTGTCGAAGTAAAACAGGACAACAGGAAAATAGGAAGTTAAATAATATTGAAGTCTTTTGCATAGACTCTTTTACTGACAGTCCTAAAAACAGCCATGGTGAAGAATTCTGGAGAAGCCCAGTTAAGACTTTTCTGTTGAGGAAGTAGTGAAACTTCAATACAAGGAGAACAGAGGGGAGGAACAGGAGGGGGCTCAATAAAGGGGCTTAAAATCAAGGGAAAGGGACAAGGTCCTGGAGAAATGTGACCTCAAACAAGCAGGCTGAGAAATGGAGATCCAAGTGTGTTGGCCAAGGCAGGGGTCTCATGCAAACAGACAGGGCCAGAGAGAGGTGGGAGGGGTAGCACAGGGAGAGGAGAGCCTGGGCTGAGAGAGGCCAAAGGGTCCAGAAAAAAGGGAAGGGCTACATTTTCCCTAAGTGAGCCCACAGGGCTAAAGGCCACATCTTGTCCCCTAGCCCTGGTGAGCATCCTGCTAAAGGGATCAGGGAAAGGGTCTGCACAAGGGCCACATCCACTGCCAGGTGTCAGTGTTCAGGCAGCCATAGTGACAGTGACAACAGGATGTCCCAAGTACAGAGCCCAGGTTAGGGATCTAGAGGAAGGCTCAGGCCAGGGGA
Organism: Marmota monax; assembly: GCF_021218885.2. NCBI lineage: Eukaryota > Metazoa > Chordata > Mammalia > Rodentia > Sciuridae > Marmota > Marmota monax. The sequence continues at coordinate 756,835 of NW_026695198.1, read as the reverse complement.
GAGTAGAGAAGGGAGGGGCCAGTAAGGTGGGACTGCACTAGGGTACTGCATTACAGGGAATCAAAGGGGAGCAGGGAAGAAGCCCTAGAGAAGGGCCCGCACACCAAGCCCAAGGAAACACTGAGCAACAATGGCCGCCAGAGGCTCAAATGAGGAACCAGGCCAGGTAATGAAGAGTCAAGGACCGGGGCAGGGGTCTCAGGTAAGTGGAAAAGGGTGGGGAGATAAGGCAGGGGATCCACCAGCGTGGAGGCAGGCTTCAAGCCCAGGGCCATTGCCAGGTTTCAGGGTTCTGGGGGCAGGACCAAGGGCCCAAGGAGAGCAAAGGGCCAGGTCAAGTGCAGAGCTCTGTTTCCTATAAGGCACACTAGCCAGGGACTGGGAAACATTGGCTGACAAGGGAAGGGGGGCAGGAGGAAGGCGAGGAGAGGGCGCCACTCGAGGTCACAGTGGGTGTGGAGAGGGGCGAGAGCTAGGAACCAAGCAAGGAGTCCAGGAAAGGGACCGACCTGACTCAAGAGGATGAGAGATCCAAGAAGCATGGGACCGCACAAGGGGAAAGCAGCGAAGCAGAGGAAGGGGTGAAGCGAGGACGAGGAGATAGCTGGAGGGGGGTTTGGTGCAAGGAGCACCAAGGGGAGTGAGGTAGGTGGCACAAGAAATGGGGCCCTGCATCTGACCTCACATGAAAAGATGCCACAGAAAGCCATGAGACACTACCCCACACAACGAATGAACACATCAGAAGCCCAGGAGAGTAATCAGGCCTGAATAATGGATTGAAAATTTTCAGGGTTCTGGAGGACTGTGTTAGGGTAGGGGCAGCATGCAAGGGGAGATGACAGGGGAGGGAAGGAAGCGGATGGAGCAGAGCAAGGTCTGCACAAGGGCCACATCCACTGCCAGGTGTCAGTGTTCAGGCAGCCAAAGGCAACTAGGTGAGAGGCTTGGCTCTGTTTCCCATAGGAACCTTCATGGTACAGAGGCCAGCCAATGCAACTCCTCTTGCCCAGGTAATTAGATCCTCAGAGAGGCACCTGGATCAAACAGGGCTAGGGAGGATAGGGGGAGGAGATAGGGGAGCTGGTAGTGCACAGGGAGGAAGGCTCAATGCCCAGATCTATGGATAGGTGTCAGGGTTGGGAAGCAGGACCCAGGCTGAAGGAGGCCAAGGGCTCAGGCAAGCAGCAGGGTTACTTTTCCCTTAGGGAGCCAGGAGGGCCAATAGGCCAGGTCCACTCCCCTGGCATGGGTGTGAATCCTGGGAAAGCATTCAGGAAACGGGGCTTGGCAGAGACAGGAATGGAAGGAGGGCCAAAGAAGGGCACAGCGGGAAGGGCCGGAGGATGGGTGCTGGTGGGGTAGGGCCTGGACCCCAGCAAGGAGCCTAGGTTAGGAACTAGAAGAGAGCCCATGACAGGAAAGAACAGAGAAGGGCAGGGCTGGGCAGGTGGGCGGCACTAGTGGACTGCAGTAAGGAACACCAAGGAGAGCACGGAAGTAGCCCAAGCAAGGGGCCCACAATCAACACCCAATCATGCTCTGGGCCACAAGGGCCATCAGAAGCTCAAGCAAGTACCCAGGACAGGGAATGGAGAGCAAAGGACCTGGGCTGGGGCAGGGTGCTCAGGACACTGGACAACAGTTTGGTGGGATGGCAGGGGATCCAACAGGGGCAGGTAGGTACAGGTCCAGGGCCACTGCCAGGTGTTAGGGTCCTTGGTGCAGGATCAAGCTCTGAAAGAGCATGGGGCCCAGACAAGGGGCAGGGCTCTGTTTCCCATAAGGTGCCCTGGACCAGATTAGAATCCTGGTCCAGGGACCTGGCAAAGGATGCCTGGCAAGGAAGGGGGACATGAGGTAGGCAACAAGAAGGCATGGTTGGGGTCCCTGGTGGGTGCTCAGAGCGGCGAGACCCAGGACCCAAGCCAGCAGCCCAGGAAAGGGACCCACCCGACCCATCATAAATGAGAGACCAAAAGAGACATAAACACCAGGGAAATTCATGAGGGGAAGGCAATAAAGGGGTTGCATGAGGACCAGAAGTCAGAGAAAAGTGCAAGGGGCACCTAGGGAAGACCACTGGCGGGCACAAGCAAGAGGCCCCTAGGTCAGACCCAATACAAAGAGACTCCATCCTACTCTAATGGACCTGAGAAAAGCATACAGGGACTCAGGCAAGCAGCTAGGCCCTGGGACTGGAGCACAATGGACCAAGGGTAGGGAAGGCTGGGTTGGTGTAGGGGCAGCATGCAAGGGGAGAAAGCACTGGAAAGAAGAGAGGACATCTCTCAGGGCTGAGTTGGAGTAAGTCACATGTTAACTGGCAGGTATCAAGTTTCGGGCAGCAAAGGGGACACAGGTGATTGGCAGGGCTGTGTTTTCCATTGGGAGCATTCAGGGTGTAGAGACCAGCCAATTCTGCTCCTCTGCCCCAAGTGAGTAGATCCTCAGAGAGGGAACTAGACCAAAGGATGGGCAAAAGTGGGCACTGTGAGGTGATACCTGTGGTGCAGAGTTTGGGGTGGGATCATTGCGCAGCCAGGCCCCATTTGAAGAGCCCAGGATATAAAGAAGTGGAGGGAGCAGAGGGTCTGGGCAGTGCCAGGATACCTCAGCTAAGGGGAATAGAGTGGAGTCACAGGAGTGGGCTGGTAAAAGCGGCCTGAAACCAAGGGACATGGAGAGGGTCCTCGAGAAGAATGGCAAGGAGCTCAAGCAAGGAGCTGGGCCCAGTAATGGAGTGCCAAGCGGTAGCATCTGGGCCTGGGTGAATGAAAACGGACATGGTTGTTTGTGGGAGCTCTTATACCTCTGCAGCCTGTGCAGAGCAGACTGTCTCCTCCAGGCGAGAGAACCCTTCCGCCTTAGTGTCCAGGCTAGCTTGTATTCTGCCTCAGCCAATGTAGAGGGGAGTTGCTCCTTCAGGCCAGAGACCCCTCCCACCTGGGTTTGTAGTGGGTACTCCTACATAGCTGCAGCCAGGGTAACAGGAACTCACTCCAGGCAGGATACCCCTTTCACCTGGATGTCTGAAGGAATTCATATACCTCCACATGCAGGGTGGAGTGGACTCACCCCTCCAGGCAGGAGAGCCCTACCTCCTGGGTGTCTGGGGGATCTTGTATACCTCTGTAACCAGGTTAGTGGAGACTGGCTCCTCCAGGTGAAGACTCCTACCACCTGTGTGTGGACAGGAGCTCATATGCCACTGCAGTCAGGGTATAGGGGACTCGCACCACCAGGCTGGAGACCCCTCCCATTTGGGCATGTGGTGGTGTTCCTATAACACTGTAGTCAGTGTTGCAGGGACTTGCCCCTCCAGGCAAGTGGACCCTCCCACCTATGTGTTATGGGAGCTCCTGTACTGCCACAGCCATGGTTGCAGGGACTCACCCCTCCAGGCGAGGGATGCCTTCCACCTGGGTTTCCGTGGGAGCTCCTACACCACTGCTGCCAGGGTAGAAGGGACTCGCACCTCTAGGCAGGAGACCACTCCCACCTGGGTGTCTCAGGGAGCTCCTATACAGCAGCAGCCAGGGGAGAGCCTATTCGCCCATCTAGGTTAGAGACCCCTCCCATGTTGGTTACAGGGCGAACTTGAATTCTGCCTTAGCCCGGGTAGAGGGGACTCGCCCCTCCAGGCGTGAGACTCCTTTCACCAGGTTGTAAGGGGGAGTTGTTATCCAGCCACAACTATTGTAGATGGGATTTGCCCCTCAAGGTAAGGGACCCCTCCCTCCGTGGGTGTGTGGGGGAACTGCTGTATCTCCAAAGCCAGGCTGGAGGGGAATCGCTCCTCCAGTCGGGAGATACCTAAAACCTGGGTGTCAGTGGAAGCTCCTTTACCATCACAGGCAGGGTCCAGGAGACACTACCTTCCAGGCAGGAGACTCCTCCCAACTGGGTGTCAGGAGAGTTCCTGTACTGCAGCAGCCACAGTACGGAGGACTTGCCTCTCCAGATGATAAATCCCTTCCACCTGGGTGTCTCAGGAAGCTTGTATACCACCTTAGACAGGGTAGAGGCGACATGCCCCTCCAGATGGGAGACCCCTCCCACCTGGGTGTGTGGGGAGCTCATATACCACTGCATCCAGTTTTGAGGGTACTTGCAGCACCAGGCAAAAGACCTCACACCAGGGTATCATGGGGAGGTTTTTTAGTGCCATAGCCAGGATAGAGGGGACTCGCCTCACTAGGCAGGAGTCCCCTCCTATCTGGGTGTCTAGGGGATCTTATATACCACCACAGCCACAGTAGAGGAGTATTGCCTCTCTAGGTGAAGACCACTCCCACTAAGGTGTCAAGGGGAGGTCATATACCATCGCAGACAGGGTAGCAGGGACTCGCCCCTCCAGGTGAGATACCCCTATATAGCAGGGGATCTCCTATATTGCTGCAGCCAGGTTAGAGGGGACTTGTCTTTCCTGTCAGGAGACCCCTCTCACCTGGGTGTCTGGGGGAGCTCCTATACTTCTGCAGTTAGGGTAGAGGCGCCTGGCCCTTCCAGTCCAGAGATGCCTCCCACGTGCCTGTACTGGGATCTCTTATATGGCACCAGCCAAAATAGAAGGGACTCGCCCCTCCAGGTGGAGACCCCTCCAACGTGGCTGCTGGGGTGAGCTTGTATACCACCAAAGCCAGGGTAGAGAGGACTTGCCTCTCCAAGCAGGACACCCCTCCCACTTGGGTGTCTGGGGAATCTTGTATACCTTCACAGCTAGGGTAGAGGGGATTCGCTGCACTAGGAGGAAGACCCTTTCTACCTGGGTGTCAGGGGGAGCTCTTACACTGCCACAGTCAGGGTAGAGGGGATTCGCCCCTGCAGGCAGGAGACCCCTTCCACCTGGGCATCCAGGCCAACTCCTATAACTCCTTAAAAGGGTAGAGTAAACTCGCCACTCCAGGCAGGAGACCCATCCAGCCTGGGTATCAGGGGGAGCTAGTATACTTCCCCAGCCAGGGTAGAGGGGACTTGCCCCTCCAGGCGGGAGACCCCGCTCACTGCATGTGGGTGGAGGAGCTCATATACAACTGTAGCCAGGGTAGTGGGGACCTGCCCCTCCACCGAGGAGACCCCTCCATGTCACCCAGAGCTTGTATAACACCTTAGCCATGGTAGAGGGGACTCACCCCTCCAGGCAAAAGACTCCTCCCACCTGGATTTCAGGGAAGTTATATACCACAGCAACCAGGGTAGAGTGTTCTTGCTCCTCCAGGCGGAAGACCCCTCCTACCTTGGTGTCAGGGGAAGCTCATATACTGTAGCAGCCAGGTAGAGTGGACATGCTCCTCCAGGCAAGAGACCCCTCCCATCTTGGTGCCAGGGCAAGCTTGTATTCCACCTTAGCCAGGGTAGCAGGGACTTACCCCTCCAGGCAGGAGACACCTTTCACCTGGTTGTCAGGGGGAGCTCATATCCTGCCGCAACCATTGTAGAGGGGACTTTCCCCTCAAGGCAAGAAACCCCTCCCCACTGGGTGTGTGTTTGGGGAGCTCCTATATATCCAGAGCCAGGGTGGAGGGGACTCGCCCTTCTAGGCAGGTGACCCCTCCCACCTGGGTATCAGAGGGAGCTCATATACTGTGGCAGATAGGGTAGAGGGGACTTGCCCCTCCAGTCAGATGACCCCTCCCACCTGGGTGTCAGCAGAGCTCATAGGCTGCCACAGGCAGGGTAGATGGAACTCGTCCCTGCTGCGGGAGACTTCTCTCACCTGGCTGTCTGTGGGAGCTCATACACCACCATAGCCAGGGTAGAGTGGACTCTTCCCTCAAGGAGGGTGACCCCTTCCACCTGGATGTCCTGGTGAACTCCTATACAGATGTAGGAAGGGGATAAGGCACTCTCTCCTCCAGGCGGGAGACTCCTATCACCTCATTGTCAGGGGAGCTCCTATACCACAGCAGCCAGGATAGAGGGGACTCGCCCCTTTATGCAGGAGACCCCTCCCACCTGGGTTTCTGGGAGAACTGTACACCCCTGCAGCCAGGTTAGAGATGGCTCGCCCCTCTGGGCATAAGACCCCTTCCAGCTGGGTGTCAGGTGGAGCTGGTATACTGCTACAGGCAGGATAGAGTGGAATCGCCCCTCCAGGCAGAAGTCCCCTCCCACCTTGGTGTCAGGTCGAGCACATATACCCCAGCAGCCAGGATAGAGGCAACTCAAACCTCCAGGCGAGAGACACCTCCCACATGGAAATGGAGGTAACTATTATTTCGCCTTAGCCAGGGTAGAGGGGACTCGCCCCTCCAGGCTGAAGACCCTTCCCACAGGGAGTCTGGTGAGGGAGGGTTCATATACAGCTGCACTTGGGGTAGCAGTGACTCTTCCATCCATTTGGGAGACCCCTCCCTCCTGAGGGTAGGAGGGGGCTCTTATACCCCTGCAACCAGGATTTAGCGGACTCGCCCATACAGGCAGGAGACCCTCCCACCTCTGTATGGAGGGGGGGCAGCTCCTATATCTCCACAGATAGGGTAAAGCCAACTGGCCCCTCCAGGAGGAAGACCCCTCCTACCCGGGCATGGGGGTTGGAGCTCCTGTACCTCTGCATCCAAGGTATTGGTTACTCACCCCTCAAGACAGGAAACCCCTTCCACCTGGTTATAAGGGGAGTTCTTATACCACAACAGCCATGATAGAGTGTACTTTCCACTTCAGAAAAGAGACCCCTCTCACCTGAGTGTCATGGGGAGTTCATATTCAGCAGCAGCCAGGGAAGAGTGGACTACCACTCCAGGCTGGTGACCCCTCCTACCTGGGTGTCAGGGGAGCTCCTATAACACCACAGGTGATGTAGAGGGAATTCTACCCTCCAGAAGGGAGACCCTTACACCTGCGTGTCCTGGGGAACTCCTATACCCCTGCAGCAAGATAGAGAGGACTCTAGCCTCCTGGCAGGAGACTCCCAATGGGGTGTCAGGGGAGTTCCTATGCTGAAGAGCCAGGTTAGAAGGAAATCCCACGTCTAGGCGGGAGACCCCTCCCATCTGCATGTCAGGGGGAGTTCCTCTACCACTGCAGCAAGGGTAGAGCAGACTTGCCCTTACAAGTGGAAACCACTTCCACCTGGGTGTCTGGGTGTGCTCCTATACCTCTGCAGTCAGGGTAGCGGAACTCGCCCCTACAATCTGGAGACCCTTCAACCTGGGTACCCAGGGGAGCTTGATTACTGCAGCAGCCAGGGTAGAGGGGACTCCCCCCTACAGGTGGGAGACCCCTCCCACCTGGATGGGTGGGGTGGGAGGGAGCTCCTAAAATTCCACAGCAGGGTAGAGGGAACACACCCTCCCACCTGGGTGTACTGGGACATCTTATATGGCAAGAGCTAAAGTAGAGGGCACTCGCCCATACAAGTGGGATGCCCCTCCCACCTGGGTATCAGATGGAGCTCATATACCCCAGCAGCTAGTTTAGAGGTGACATGAACATTAGGCGAGAGACACCTCCCACCTGGGAATGGGCGAAACTCCTATACCACCTTAGCCTGGGTAGAGGGGACATGCCCCTCCAGGCGGAACACCCCTCCCACCTGGGTGTCAGGTGGAGCTCATATATCAATGCAGCTGAACATGAGTATTGGGCGAGGTGGGCTTCATGTACAGCTGCACCTGGGGTAGCAACAACTTGCCTCTCTGGACAAGAGACCCCTCCCTCCTGAGGATAAGAGGGGGCTCTTATACCCTCGCAGCCAGGGTTGAGGGGACTTGCCCTTTAAGGCGGGAGACCCTCCTACCTGAGTATTGGGGGACAACTTGTATACCACTGCAGCAAGGGTAGTGGGGACTTGCCCCCCCCCAGGCTGAGATCCTCCCACCTGGGTATAAGGGAGAGATCATTTACCACCACAGACAGGGTAGAGGGGACTCGCCCAATCAGACGGGAGACCCCTCCCATATGGTTATGGGGTTGGGAATCTCATACAACACAGCAGCCAGAATAGAGGGGACTCGCCCCTCCAGGTAAGAGACCCCTCCCACCTGGGTTTCTCAGGTAGCTGGTACACCTGCTCAGCCAGTGTAGAGGGGACTCATTGCTCCAGGTGGAGGACTCTTCCCTCCTGGGTTTTGGGTGAGCTCCTATATTGCTGTAGTCAGGGAGAGGTGACTCGCCCTACAGGGGAGAGACTCATCCCACCTGTGTGTCTGGAGGAATTCACATACTGCAGCAGACAAAGTATTCAGGACCCGCCCTTCCAGTCAAGATACCCCTCTCACCCAGGTGTCTGGGAGAGGCTTATATACTGCTAAAGTCAGGGAAGAGGGTACTCACCACTCTGGGCAGGAAGCCCCTCCCACCTGGGTGTCAGGGGGAGCTCCTATACTGCTTCTGCCAGGGTAGAGTGGACTCACTCCTCCAGTGGAAAGACCCCTCCCACGTGGGTGTCTTTTGGAGCTTATGTACAGCTTGAGCCATTGTAGAGGGGACAAGACCCTCCAAGTAAGGGACACCTACTACCTGGGTGTCAAGGGAGCTCATATACCAACACAGCCAGGGTAGCAGGGACTCACCCCTCCAGGTGAGAGACCCCTCACTTGGAGGATATCAGGGGTGTTATGGTCTGTAAACAAGTCAGGATGGCGCCTGGCATTTTGCCAGAGGGAATGGTTTGTGAAGTAATGCCAGCGAACCATTAAGTGTGGAGATTCTTTATTGGTTGACTGCTGTATCTAGTTTATGTTAATTAAAATGAGCTGTGTGGAATGTATATATACCCCTCCTGTCCTACAATAAATGGCTCCCATTCCTGCTGTATCAATCTACACAAGTTGCTCGTCACCCCTCTGTTATTTTGCTGCAGCTGGACTGAGGCAGATGGTGACCTGTACAGGGAGCCCCAGGACACTCGGGGGTAAGTGCCGAAAAAAAGCTGCCCGTCCCTAGATAGGACTAGAGCAAATCTGCTCGTCCCTAGGCAGATAGGGCGAGAGGAAAAATGGCCATTTCAAGAAAATGGAGAAGATTGATACAGTATATTTGTGTCTTGTTTTGTCTTGGTGTATTGTATTGTCTTTGTGATAAAAATATGGAAGGGATGAGAAGTAAATTACTAAGGGAAGAAGGCACCACAATGGAACCAAGAGCAATTAGGGCATGTGTTGATAAAAGCCCAGGAACTCTAGTCAGAAAGAAAAAGAAAGTTAAGAAGAAGAAGGATTATCAGGAAAAAAGTTACAGCAAAAGTCTATTACGTAATACATTTTGTTACCGGAGGGTGCGTGAATCAGCGTGATGGTTGCAATAAACGGCTCCCACTCCTGCTGTATCAATCTACACAAGTTTCTCGTCACACCCAGGTTATTTTGCTGCAGCTGGACTGCGGCACAGAGGATCTCCTATATTGCTGCAGCCAGGTTAGAAGGGAGTTGCCTTTCCAGTCAGGAGACCCCTCCCACCTGGGTATCTGGGGGAGCTCCCATACCTCTGCAGTCAGGGTAGAGGGGCCTCACATTTCCAGTCAAGAGAAGCCTCCCACGTGGGTGTCCTGGGACCTCTTATATGGCACCAGCCAAAGTAGAAAGGACCCGCCACTCCAGGTGAGAGACCCCCAACGTGGGTGCTGGGGTGAGCTTGTATAACACCAAAGCCAGGATATAGGGGACTTGCCCCTACAGGCGAGAAACCCCTCCCACCTGGATGACAGGGGGAGCATGTATACCACCAAAACCAGGGTAGAGGGGACTTGCCCTTCCATGTGGGAGACTCCTCCTGGTGGAGCTCCTATACCACTTCAGTCAATATAAAGGGGACTTGCTTATCCAGACACGAGACCCCTCCCCACCTGGGTGTCAGGGGAAGCTTGAATTTGGCCAAACCAGGGTACAGGGGACTCGCCCCTCCAGCCAAGATACCCTTCCCACCTGGGTATCCAGTGGCAGCTTGTACACCACTGCAGCCAAAGTAGCTCAGACTCGCCCCTCCAGGCAGGAGACCCTTCCCACCTGGGTGTCAGAGAGAGCACTTATACTGACAAAGCCATGATCAATAGGACTCTCCCATCCAGGAGGGAGACCCATTCCACCTTGGTGTCCTGGGGAGCTCCTATACTGCTGAAGCCAGGGTACTGCGGACTATCACTTCCAGGCAGAAGACCCTCCCCACCTGAGTGTCAGGAGGAGTTCTTATAACATCAAAGCCAGGGTAGAGGGAACTAGCTCCTCCAGGCAAGATACCCTCCCACCTGGGTAAGGGGGGGGGGCTCCTATACAGCTGCAGACAAGGTAGAAGAAACTAGTCCCTCCAGTTGAGACATCCACCTGGGTGCCGGGGGGAGATTGTATACCACCCCAGCCAGGATAGAGAGGACTCACCAGTCTAGGTGGGAGACCCAACCCACCTGGGTGTCAGAGGGGGCTTGTATACCATGACAGCCATAGTAGCAGGGACTCTCCTCTCCAGAGGAGAGACCCTTCCCCTCCTGGGTATCTGGGGGAACTCATGCACCACTGCATTCAGGGTATAGGGGACTCAATATGGAAGGCAGGAGACCAATCCCACCTGCATATCAGAGGAAACTTGTATACTGCTGCAGCAAGGGTAGAGCATACTCACCCCTCCAGGTGGAAGACCCCTTTCACATGTGTGTCATGTGGAGCTCATATACCACCGAAGCCAAGTAAGAGGGAACTTGCCCCTCCAGGCAGGGGACCCCTCCCACCTGGGAGTCATTGCAGCTCATATACCCCAACAGCCACAATAGTGGCAACTCAAATCTCCAAGTTAGAGACACCTCCCAAATGCATGTGTGTGTGTGGTGATTCTACACTGTTGCAGCCAAGGTAGCAGGGACTCATCCCTCTAGGGGAGAGACACCTCCCACCAGGGTGACTGGGGAGCTCCTATACTGTGACAGCCAGGGTAGAGGGGTTTACCCCTGCAGGTGAAAGACCCCTGCCACCTGTGTGTCCAGGGAGCCCATATAGGGCAACAGCCAAAGTAGAGGGGACTGGTCCTTCCAGGTGGGAGACTACTCCCACCTGCGTGTCATGGTAAGCTCCAATACTGTGGCAGCTAGGGTAGAGGGGACTTGCCCCTCCTGTCAAGAGAACCATCTAACCTGGGTGTGGGGGAAGCTCCTATACTGCACAGCCAGGGTAGAGGGGACTCTCCCATGCAGGTGAAAGACCCTTCTCACCTGTGCTTTGGGGTAGGGCCAGCTTGCATACAATATATAGGGCCAGGGTAGAGGGGACTTGCCCCTCTATGCGGGAAACCCCTCCCACCTGGGTGTCTTTGGTAGCTTCTATACCACTGCAGCCAGGGTAGAGAGGACTTGTTGCTCCAGGCCGGAGACCACTCTCATCTGGGTATTAGGGGAGGTTTCCACAGCCAGAGGAGAGGGGACTCACCCCTCCAGGTGGAAGCCCCCTTCCACCTGAGTGTCAGGGCAAGCTTGAATACTGCCACAACCAGGGTAAAGGGTATTCGCCACTGCAGTCAAGAGACCCATATAATCTGGGTGTAGTGGGGAGGTCCTATACTGCCTCAGCCAGAATAGAGGGGAGTCTCCCCTCCATGAGGGAGACCCCTCTCACTTGGTTGTCTCGTGTACCTCATTCACAGCCACAGCCAGAGTAGAGGGGACTCACTATTAAAGGCGGGAGACCCATCCCATCTGGATGTCAGGGGAAGATTTTATACTGATAGAGCCAGGGTAGAGCGCACTTGCCCCTCCAGGTGGAAGACCCTGGGTGTCGGGTGGAGCTCTATACCTCTGCAGTGATGACAGAGAGGACTTGCCCCTCCAGGGGGTGAACCCTCCCTCCTGGGTGTCATGGGAGCTCATATACCCTAGCAGCCATGGTAGAGGTGACTCGCACCACCTGGGGGAAGACCCATCACACCTGGGAATCCATGGAAATTTGTATACCACCACAGCCTGGATACAGGGGACTAACCCCTCAAGGGGGGAGACCACACCCACCTGGGTGTTGGGGGGTGGGACACATATACCGCCACAGCTAGGGTAGCAGGGACTCACTACTCCAGGGGAGACACCCCTCTTACCTGGGTGTTGGGGGAGCTTCAATACCTCTGCAGCCAGGGTAGAGGGGACTCACCCCTACAGGCGGGAGACCACTTTCACCAGGGTTTCGGGGGGAACTCCTTTACTACCACAGCTAGTGTAGAGGAGTTCGCACCTGCAGGCGGGTGACCCCTCCCACTGGGTGTCCAGGGAGCTCTTACAGGAAACCAGCCAAAGTAGAGGGGACATGCCCCTACAGGCGGGAGACCCCTCCCACCTGTGTGTAACGGGTAAGTTGTATATTGCCTTAGCCAGGGTACAGGGGAATTGCCCCTCCTTGCGGAAGAACCTTCCAACACGGGTGTCTGGGGGAGCTTGTATACCACCGAAGCCAGGGTACAGGGGACTTGTTGCTTCAGGAGGGAGACCCTTACCACCTGGGGAGGAGAGAATACCGCTGCAGCCAGGGACACCCCCTCCCATTAGGGTGTCCAGGAAGCTTTAAATGCCACCACCCAATGTAGAGAAGACTCGGCCGTCAAGGCAGGAGACCCCCCACCTAGGTGTCAGGGGGAGTTCACATACTGCCACAGCCAGAGTAAGGGGACTTGGCCCTGCAGGCAGAGACCCCTCCCACCTGGGTGCCGCAGTCCGGCTGCAGCAAAATAACCAGGGGGTGACGAATAACTTGTGTACATTGATACAGCAGGAGTGGGAGCCGTTTATTGTAGGACAGGAGCAGTATTTATACATTCCACACAGCTTACTAATTAGCATAAACTACATACATCAGTCAACCAATCAGGAATCTCCACACTTAATGGCTTGCTTTTGTTACTTCTCAAACCACTCCCTCTGGCATTTTGCCAGGCACCATCCAGACTTGTTTATGAACTCTAACATTCCCCTGGCAAAATGCCAGGTGTTATTTTGACTTGTTTACAGACTCTAACATTTCCCCCTTTGTTTAATTTAAATAACAATCATAGTGGTTTTTACACAAACACTATAAATAATCTGCTACAAGCAGAAGGGGAGAATACAAAACGCCACAATACCAAGCCAATTGATGGCTCCATGCAAGAAGCCCTTGGAAAAATTATACCAGCAATGACACTGTTAGCAAAGATACCGAGTTACAATTTGTTATAGATTACAGTTTGTTGTCTCAGTCCAGGTAAAGCAGTGTCTCAATAGATTAACTCACAGTCCCGGTATATCACAGTCCAGGTAAGTTCTGCAGGCAGCTAGCTTAAATCACAGTCCAGGTAAGTTCTGCAGGCAGCTAGCTTAATCCGAAGTCTCCTCCGTTTCTCAGCAACACTGGAAATTCTTCCGCCTTGTTCTTTACCGGCACTGGGACGAAGGCAGGAACTCCGGATGGCTAAAGAAAATCCTGTAGCATTCTACTAAGAAAACAACCTTCTGAACAATTTAGTACATTATCTCAAGGTTTTCTACATTTGAAATAAGCCTTAATAGTGCTTATTATTCATTAGCCTCCAGGTGTGGGAGAACCACTGTAGCTTAGTTATTGGCATTGAAAATGACGAAACATCAGGGACACCAGTAGCCTCTTCTGCTGGCTGTAGTGCCTGGGCAGCCCCAGATGGCCCTGGGGAGTGTCCCGGACTCAAACTGCTACTGGGCACAGGGAGCAAGAGCCTGCGAGACTGTGCCTCCAGGTCAAGTCTAGATTTGGGCTCGCGGCAGTGCAAGAGCCAGCTCCCTGGCCAGGCGGCAGGGAAGGGCCAGTCGCCACCGCCTCTTGGAAAATCCTTGCTGCACTGTGACCAGCTTGCACACTTGGCAGCCGCCTCTCTGCTTCACGCACCCTCCGGTAACGAAAAGTATTTAGTAATAGCCTTTTGCTGCAACTTTTTTTCTGATAATCCTTCTTCTTCTGAATTTTCTTTTTCTTTCTGACTAGAGTTCCTGGGCTCTTATCAACACATGCCCTAACTATTCTTGGTTCCACTGGGGTGTCTTCTTCCCTTAGAAATTTACTTCTCACCCCTTCCATATTTTCATCACAAAGACAATACAATACACTGAGACAAAACAAGACACAAACATACCGTATCAATCTTCTCCATTTTCTCAAAATGGCCATTTTTCCTCTCTCCCTATCTGCCTAGGGACGAGCAGATTTGCTCCCGTCCTATCTATGGACTGGCAGCTTTTTTTCGTCACTTACCCCCGAGTGTCCCGGGGCTCTCCGTATGTGCCACCATTTGTAGCAGTCCGGCTGCAGCAGAATAATCAGGGGGGTGACGAATAACTTGTGTATATTGATACAGCAGGAGTGGGAGCAGTTTATTGTAGGACAGGAGCAGTATTTATACATTCCACACAGCTTATCTAATTAGCATAAACTAGATACATCAGTCAACCTATCAGGAATCTCCACACTTAATGGCTTGCTTTTGTTATTTCTCAAACCACTCCCTCTGGCATTTTGCCAGGCACCATCCAGACTTGTTTATGAACTCTAACATTCCCCTGGCAAAATGCCAGGTGTTATTTTGACTTGTTTACAGACTCTAACACCTGGGTGTCCAGGGAGCTCTGAAAAGGCACCAGCCAAAGTAGATGGGCTCGCCCTTCCAGGTGGAAGACCCCTCCAACCGGGGTTTCCAGGGGAGCTTGTATACTGTCTTAGCCAGGGTAGAAGGGACTTGCCTATCCATGCTGGAGACCCCTCTTACCTAGGTGTTTGGGGGAGCTTTTATACCGCTGCAGCCAATGTAGAGGGGACTCCTAACACAGGCCAGTGCCTCTCCCTTTTGGTTGTTGGTAGAGCTCATATACCACTTCAGCCAGAGGAGAGGGGACTTGCCCCTCCAGTCGGCAGACCCCTCCCACCGGGGTGTTGGGGAAAGCTTGAATACCTCTGCAATCAGGGTAGAGGGGACTCTCCCCTTCATTCAAGAGACCCCTCTAACGTGAGTGCCAGGGGTGCTCCTATACTGCCTCAGCCAGAATAGAGGGGATTTGCTCTCCCATGAAGGAGACCCTACCACCTGGGTGTCTGGGGAAGTTTGTAGACTATTGCACCCAGGGGAGAGGGGACTCACCACCCCATGTGGGAGACCCCTCCCACATGGTTGTTTGGGGGAGCTTGTATACTGCTGCAGCTAGTGTAGATTGGACTCATCCATCCAGGCAGAATACCCCTCCCACGTGGGTGTCAGGTGGAGCTTGTATGCCACCACAAAAAAAGGGAGAGTGGACTTGCCCCTCCAGGAGGGTGACCCCACCCACCTGGGTGTCATGGGATCTGGTATACCCCAGCAGCCATGGCAACTCGTTATTCCAGGCAGGAGACGCCTCCAACATTGGTGTGAGGGGCCTCATATACTGCTGCAGCCATGGTAGCATAGACTTGCCCCACCAGTCGGGAGACCCCTCCCACCTGGTTGAGAGGGGGAGCTTGAATACTGCTGCAGCCACGGTAGAGGAAACTCGCCCTTATAGGCAGTAGGTCCCTCCTACCAGGGTGTCTGGGGGAGCTTATGTACTGCCACAGCCAGGGTAGATGTGTTCGCCTCTGCAGGCAGAAGACTCCTCACACCTGGGTGTCCAGAGAGCCCTTATAGGGCACCAGCCAAAGTAGAGGGGACTCATCCTTCCAGGCGGGAGACACCTCCCACCTAGGTGTCAGGAAGCTCCAATACTGCTGCAGCTAAGGTAGAGGGGACTTGCCCCTCCAGTCAAGAGACCTCTCTAACCTGGGTGTGGGAGAGCACCTATACAACCGCAGCCAGGGTAGTGGAAATTCGCCCATCCAGGCAGGACACCTTCCCATCTAGGTGTCCTGGGGAGCTTATATACAACCTTAATCAGGGTACAGGGGAATCGTCCCTCCAGGCGGCAGATGCCTCCCACTTGGATGTCAGGGGGAGCTCTAATACCACCAAAATTAGTGCAGAGAATACTTTCCTCACCACGTGAGAGACCCCTCCCACCAGGTGTCAGGGGAGCTCATATAGCACAGCAGCCAGAGGGGAATCACCTCTCCATTCAGAAGACCCCTCCCACATGAACGTCCAAGGGGGCTCCTACATCCCCAACACTAGGGTCGTGGGGACTCGTCCCTCTAGGCGGAGACCCCTAGCTACTGGGTGTGTTGGGGTGGCTATTGTACCTCTGGAGCCAGGCTAGTGGGAACTTGCCTTTCCATGCAGGAGACCGCTCCCACCTGGGTGTAATGGGAGCATGTATACCACCTTAGTCAGGTTAGAAGGGACTCGCCCCTCTAGGCTGGGGACTCTTCCCATATTGGTGTCTGGGGGAGCATGTATGCCGCTGCAGCAAGGGTAGAGAGGACTCGCCACTCCAGGCAGGAGACCCCTCTCACCTGGGTGTTGGGGGAGCTCAATTACCACCACAACCAGGGCACAAAAAACTCGTGCCTCCAGGCGGGAGACCCCTCCCACCAGGGTGTCAGGGGGAGCTCTTATACTTCTGCAGCCAGAATAAAGGGGACTTGATCCTCCAGGCGAGAGACCCCTTTCAAGTTTGTGTCAGGGCGAGCTTGTATTCCGCCTTAGCCAGGGTATAGGGAACTCACCCCTCCAGGCGGAAGACTCCACCCTCCTGGGTATGTGTGCGGAGGGCTCATATACAACTGCAGCAGGGTAACAGGGACTCTTCCCTCCAGGCAGGAGAACACTTTCACCTGGGTGTCGGGGGAAGCTTGTATCCTGGCAGAGCCAGGATAGATGAGACTCGCCCCTTCAGGCGGGAGACCCCTCTCATCTGGTTATGGGCTGCACCTCGTACACTGCCACAGCCAGGGTAGAAAAGAGTCACCCATGCTCGTGGGAGACTCCTTCCACTTGGTTGTCCTGGGAACTCTTATAAGGCACCAGCCAAAGTAGAGGGGACTCGCCCCTCCAAGTAGGAGACCCCTCCCACCGGCGTGTTGGGGGAGGCTCGAATAACTCCACAGTCAAGGTACAGGGACTCGCCCCTACAGGAGGGAGACCCCTCCCACCTGGGTTGGGGGGGGAGCTCCTATACTGCCACAGCCAAGGTAGAGGGGCTCACCTCTTTAGGCTGGAGACCCCTCCAACCTGGGTGTTCCTGGAGCTCTTAAAGAGTATCAGCCAGTGTGGAGGGGACTCGGGAATCCAGTGGGAGACCCCTCTCACCTGGGTGTGTGTGGGGGGATTTCATACAGCCTTAGCCAGGATAGAGGTGACATGCCCCTCCAGGCGAAAGTCCCTACCTATCTGGGTGTCTGGGACAGCATGTATACAGCAGCAGCCAGGGTAGAAGGAACTCTCCCCTACAGCTGGTGCACCATTCCCACTGGAGTATCAGGGGAGCTCCTTTACCGCCACAGGCAGGGTAGAGTGGATTCACCCCTCCAAGCAGGAGACCTCTCCCACCTAGGTGTAGGTTTGGGGGGCTCGTATCCTGCCCAAACCAGCATAGAAGGGACTCACCCCTCTATGAGGTAGACCCCTTCAACTTGGGTGTCTGTGGGTAGCTTGTACACCCCCAAACCCAGCGTAGAGGGGACTTGCTCTATAGGAAGGACACCCCTCCCAACTGGGTGTCGTGGGGAGCTCATATACCACTGCAGGCAGGTTAGAGTGGACTTGCCCCTCCAGGCAGGAGACACCTCCCACCTGAGTGGTAGGGGAGCTCTTATAGCTTGGCAACCATTTTAAAGGTGCTCACCCCTCCAGGCAAGAGACTCCTCCCATCTAGGTTAGGGGTCTCATATACCACAGCAGCCAAGGTAGAGTGGACTTGCCCCTCCAGGCGGGAGAACCTTCCCACCTGGGTGAAGCAAGGAGCTTGTATACCACCTTAGCCAGGGTAAAGCTGACTTGCCCCTACAGATGGGAGATCTCTCCCACCTGGGTGTCAGGGAAAGCTCCTATACCACAGCAGCCAGGGTACCAGTGACTCACCCGACCAGGCAGAGACCCCTCCAACCTGGGTGTTGGAGGTAGCTCATATACTGCCCCAGCCAGTGGAGAGGGGACTCGCACCTCAAGGCAAGAGACCCCTCTTATCTGGGTGTCCTGGGGAGCTCCAGTACTGCTGCAGCCAGGGATCACATGCATCCAGGCTGGAGACCACTCCCAACTGGCTATCAGGGGATACTAGCCTCCTGGAGGGACACTCTCCCATTTGGGTGTCATGGTAGTCCCTATATCACCACAGTCAGGGTATAGGGGACCCACCCCTCTAGGCGGGAGAGAAATCTCACCAGTTTTTCAGGGGGAGTTCTTATACCACTGCAGCTAGTGTAGAGGGGACTTGCCCCCCCCCCCAATCCAGAGACCCTCCCACCTGGGATTCCTGGGGAGCTCCTTTACTGCCACAGCAATTTTAGAGGGAACTCATGCATCCATGCTGGAGACCCCTCCCACCTGGCTGTCAGGGAAAGCTAGTATACCACTTCATCCAGGGAAAAGGGGACCCGGCCCTTCAGTAGGGAGACCCCTCCCACCTGCATGTCACAAGGAGCTTGTAGACCACCTTAGCCAGGGTAGAGATGAATTCGCACTTCCAGGCGAGAGATCCCTCCCTCTTGGGTGTCCAGGAGCTTAAATACTGCATTAGCCAGTGTAGAGGGTACTAGCTCCTCCAGGCAGGAGACCCTTCCCATCTTGGTATGGGGGGGGGAAGCTCATATACAGCTGCAGCCAGGAGAGAGGGGACTCGCCCCAGTAGGTTGGAGACCCCTAAATCCTGATTATCAGGGGATCTCATATACCACAGAGGCAGGAAAAATGGGACTTGCCACTCCAGGCAGAAGAACCCTCACACCTGTGTGTGTCTGTGGGCGGGGAACTCTTATACAACTACAGCCAGGGGAGTGGGGACTGGCTTCTCCAAAAAGGAAACCCCTCCCACTTGGGTGTCGTGGGGAGCTTGTATACCACCAGGGTAGAGATGACCCGCCACTCCAGGAGGGAGACCCCACCCACCAGGGTGTCAGGGGGGAGCTCCTATACCATTGAAGCCAAGGTATAGGGTATATGCCACTCCAGGAGGGAGATGCATCCTACCTGGGTGTTAAATCATGCTTTTATACAGCTGCAGCCAGGGTACAGGGACTTTCTCCTTCAAGCTGGAGATGCCTCCCACCTGGATGTTGGAGGGGGCTAGTATACTCCTGCAGCAAGGGTAGAGGGTACTCGCACCTCTAAGCTGGAGAACCCACCCACCAGGGTGTCAGGGTGAGGGAGCTCTTATACCATTGTCACCAAGGAATTGGGGACACGTCCCTCCAGACAGAAAACCCCTCCCACCTGGGTGTCACAGGGAGCTTGTATAGCATCTTAGCCAGAAAAGAGAAAACTCACCCCTCCATATAGACTCTAGGGTTTCAGGGAGAGCCCTTATACCACAGCAGCCAGGGTAGAGGGGAATCTCTGGAAAATCCCTCCCACCTAGGTGTCTGGTGGGGGGTTCATATACAGCCCTAGCCAGGGTAGAGGGGAGTAGCCCCTCCAGGAAGATGACCACTCCCACATGGGTGTTTCAGGGAGCTTGTAGACCAAGTTAGCCAGAGTAGAGGGGACTGGAGGTGCGAATCCCCTCTACCCTGGCTGTGGTGGTACATGAGCTCCCCCTGAAACCCAGGTGATAGGGGCGAGTCACCTCTACCCTGGCTGTGGCTGTTTTGATTTCTCTCCAACACCCAGGTCGAAGGGGTCTCCCGCATAGAGGAGGAAGTCCCTCTACCCTGGCTGCTGGGCTTTAGGAGCTATCCTGAAACCCAGGTAGGATTGGTCTTCCATTTGGAAGGTTGAGTCCCCTCTCTTCTGTCTGCGGTGGTATATGGGGAGAAAGGGGAGTAAGGGGAACAGGTGGTGGGGGGAGAGGAGGAATTATGGCCCAGATTCACTGCAGGGTGCCAGGATTGAGGAGCAGCCCTCAGGCAAGGGGCACTGCTACCTTTTTCCAAAGGAAGACCACAGGGCCAAACATCCCAGTTCCATCCACTGGCTCTGGTGAGAATCCTGGGAAAGTGATCTGGAAAAGGAGCCCAGCAGGGACAAGGGAAACAGGAGGGCCAAAGGAGGGCACAGTGTGAAGGGCTGGAAGAAGGGTGTTTTGGAGGTGTGGGTCAAGACTGTAGAAAGAAGCCAGGCTAGGGACCTAGAGGAGGACCCAGGCTAAGGGAGAGCAGGATAGGGTGCTGCCAGGCAGGCAGGGGCTGCACTAGGGTTCTGAGAGGCAGGGAAGCCAAAGGGAGTGGGGAAGCATCCCCAGCAAGGCACACAGTTCAAGCCCAGGGAAGATGGAGCAAGGACCCCCAGAAGCTCAAGAGAGGAGCCAGTCCAGTGAATGGAGAGCCAAGGGCCAGCGTTGGAGCAGGTGGCACAGGACAGTGGACAGTGTTCGGGAGGGAAGGCAGGGGATCCAGCAAGGAGGAGGGAGGCTTGAGGCTCAGCACCACTGCCAGGTGTCAGGGTTTGTGGTGCTGCCCCGAGGGCCTAGGGAGAGCAAGTAGCCCAGTCAAGGGTCAGTGTTCTGTTTCCCAAAGGGCGCCCTGGCATAGATGAGGATGAAGGGCCAAGAACCAGGCCAAAGGGCCAGGCAAGGGACAGGGGCCAGGAGGAGTGTGATGTGAGGGCACAATGGGGTTCTTGGTGAGTGCAGAGAGGGGCAAGAGCCTGGACCCAATCAAGGAGCCCAGGTAAGGGACCGACCCCAAGAAAAGGTATTAGGGACCCAATGAGAAGGAGGCCCTGCTCCAAGAAAAAGCGCTAGGGGAAAGAGAGGTAGGATCGGCACTAGGATGAGGAGACAGGGTGCTACACAAACTGCACCGAGGGGAGCGAACTTTGGGGCCAAATCAAGGGGTGCGCAGGTCCAACCCGACAGGAAGAGACACCATAGAAAGCAACACATCTTAAGTAATGCAGTAAGAAGCTCAGGCTGGCAGCGAGGCCAGGGGACTGTAGGGTGAAGGGTCATGGTGAGGTACACCTGGGTTGGCTCAGGGGCAGCTTGCAAGGCTAGAAGGCAGGATAGGGAAGGCAGGGGATTTCCCAGGGCAAGGTCATCACTAGACCCATGTCCACTGTCAATTGTCAATTTTGGACAGCAAAGAGAGCCCAGGCGATGGTCAGGGCTGTGTTGCCCATAGGGATCCTTCAGGGCCAAGAGGCCAGCCAATTCCACTCCTCTGCCCCAGGTGAGTAGATCCTCAGAGAGAGACCAGAACATAAGGGTGGAAGTGTGAGGGATACCTTTTATATGGTATTAGAGGGGTGTCGATGGGGAGCCAATAAACAATGGAGGAGACCAAGTTAGGGAGAAGAATGAGGAGAGTAGGGTCCTGGCAATGACAAAATACCACAGTACAAGGAGAACATAAGGTAGGAACAGGAGCGGTGCCAATCAAGGGGTTTAAAATCAAGGAACAGGGACAGGGTCCTGGAGAAAGGTGACAGGGGGCTCCAGCAAGGAGCCAGGACCAAAAATGTGAAGCCAAGTTCCAGGACCCCATCTAGGGTCCTCTGAAAACAGATAGGGCTGGGGAGAGGAGAAAGGGGAACAAGGGTAGTGGGTGGCACATGTAGAGGAGAGCTCAAGGCCCAGGTTCACTGCTGGGTATCTGGATCGAGGAGCAGGGCGTGTGCAGAGAGAGTCCAATGTCCCAGGCAATGGGATCAGCTATGTTTTTCCAAAGGGAGCCCACAAGGCCAAACACCCAGGTTTAGTCCCCTGGACCTGGTGAGCATCCTGGGATAGGGACCTTCAAACAGGGCCCAGCAGGGACAAGGACAATAGGAGGGATGAAGGAGGATACAGCATGAAAGGCCAGAGGAAGGGTGTTGATGGGGTGCAGGCCAGTACTCCAGAAAGGATCCCAGGCTAGGGACCAAAGGAGGGCCTAGGCCAATAAAGGGCCAGGACGGGTGGGGCTGGGAAGGCGGGTGATAGTAGATTCTGAGGTTCAGGGAAGTCAAAGGGTGTAAGGTACTGGCCCCAGCAAGGCCCGCAGTACAATCCCAGGGAAGCATGGAGCAAGAAGGGCCCCAGAATCTCAAGCGAGGAGGCAAGCCAGGGAATGGAGAGCCAAAGGCCAGGACTTGGGCACGGGCCTGAGGACAGTGGACAAGACTTTGGAGGGATGGCAGGGCATGCAGCAGGGGGCAATCAGGCTCCTGGCTCAGGGCCACTGCCAGGTGTCAGGGTTTGGGGTGCACGAACAAAGGCCCAGAGAGAGCAATGGGCCCAGGCAAGGGGCAGGACTCAATTTCCAGTAAGGTGCCTTGACCCAGATGAGAATCCAGGGGTAGAGGCCTGGCAAAGAAGGACTGGAAAGTGAAGGCTGCCAGAAGGAGGGCAAATGGAGGGCATGGTGGTGGATCATTTTGGGTTCATGGGGGGGCAAGATTCAGGACCCAAGCCAGGTCCCAGGCAAAGGACCCATGTCACCGACCATGGATGAGTGACCCAAGGATCAGGAAACCTGTAAGCACCAGGGAAAGCCCAAGGGGAAGGGGAGGAAGGGCTGCACAAGGATGAGGAGACAGAGAAAAGTTCAAAGGTAACCTAAGGGAACACACTGGCAGTCCAAAGCAAGGGGTCCCCAGGTCAGTCAAAACAGGAAGAGACTCCATGCTATGCCAATGCAAGGCCAGAAGTCAGGGGAGGGAAAGGAGTGGATCTCTAAGGGCTGGGTTGAAGCAAATCACATGTTAACAGCCAGGCCTCAAGTTTCATGAAGTGAAGGGGACACAGGCATGATGCAGGGCTGTATTTCCCTTGAGGAGCTTTAAGGGTGCAAAGGCCAGCCAATTTGGCTCCTCTGCCCAGGTGAGTAGATCCTCAGAAAGGGACCTGTACCAAAGAAGGGTCAAAAGAGGCCACTGTGAGGCGATACCTGGCGTATGGGTGTTGTGGAGGTTATGGGATGGCAGCCTGGACACATTCAAGGAGCCCAGGCTAGGGAGACGCAGGGAAATTGAACGATCCCAACAGTGGCAGGATACCACAGCACCAGTGGAACACAGGGGAGGCAGAGGATGAGGTCTATAAAAAGAGGCCTGAAAAAAAGGGAAGGGAAAACGATGTCAAGAAAAGGCAGCCAGGGGGTCAAGCAAGGAGCTGTGCCCAGTTATGGAAAGCCAGGTTCTAGCACTTGGGGCAGGGTGAATTAAAATGGATATGGATGGGAAGGGTAGGGAGGGGAGAAATCTGAGAAGGTGGCACAGGGGGAGGAAGGCTGAAGACTCAGATTAACTGCATGGTGTCAGAATTGGGTAGCAGGGCACGGGATGAGGGAGGCCAAAGGGTTCATACAAGGGGCAGGGCTACATTTTCCCAAAGGGAACCCACAGGGCCTCAAGGCCAGTTCAAGTACCTGGCCTGGTGAGCATCCAGGAAAGTGGGCCTGGGAGAGACAGAAACGAGAAGAGGACCAAAGGAGGGCACAGACTCAACGACTGCAGGATGGGTCTGGGTGGGATGGGGGCCAGGACCCAGCAAACAGCTAAGACAAGTGACCAAGAGGAGGGACCAGGCCAGGGCAGAGCAGGGAAGGGTGGGGGCAAGTAAGGCATGGCTGTGCTAGGGTACTGCAGTACAGGGATGACAAGGGGAGGAGAGAGGTGGTCCCATTGAGGGGCCCTCAGACAAAGCCCAGAAAAGAAAGGAACAATAAGGACCACCAGAGACTAAAGCAAGGAGCCAGGCAAGGGAATGGAGTCTCAAGGGCCAGGGGTTTAGGACAGTGAACAAGAGTTGGGAGGGAAGGCAAGGGATCTTGCAAGGGGCAATCAGGCTCCAAGCCCAGGGCCACTACCAGGTTTCAGTGTTCCTGGAGCAAGACAAAACACCCAGACAGAGTAAGTAGCCCAAGTGTTAGGAAGGGCTCTGTTTTTCATAAGGTGCTCTGGCCCAGTTTAGAATCCATGGAGAGAGAAGTGGCACAGGAGGCCTGGCAATGGAAGGTGGCCAGAAGAAGGGATATGGGAGGGCACGGCTGGGGGTCATGGTGGGAGGAGAGCCAGGACCTTAGCCAGGTGCTCAGACACGGTACTCACCTGACCAACCTAGACAAGGGACCCAAGGAGCAGGAAACTCACAAGCACAATGGGAATTCATGAGGGGATGGGAGGATGAGCTGCACGAGGACCATGAGACAGAGGGAAGCTCAAGAGGCACCTAGGGGAGCCCTCTGGTGGGCCAAAGCAAGGGGCCCCCAGTTCAGACGCTCATGAAAAAATTTCATGCTATGCAAAGGGACAAGACGTAAGCATCACGAGATCAAGGGAGCACAAAGACAGGGACAGAATTGCCAATGGTCTGGGTTAGTGAAGGCTGGATTGGGTTAGGGGCAGCATGCAAGGCCAGAGGGCAGGGGAGGGAAGGGAGGGGAATCACTCAGCGCTGGGTTGGATCAAGTCCCATGATAAATGGAGGCCTCAAGGTTCAGGCAGTTAAGGGAACTCAGGTGATTGGCAGTGCTCTGTTTCCCATAGGGAGCATTCAGGTCGCAGAGGCGAGCCAGTTCCCCTCCTTTGCCCCAGGTTAGTAGACCCTCAGAGAGGGACCTGTACAAAAGGAGTGGCCAAAGAGGGTACTGTGAGGGAATACCTGGTGTATGGAAGTGTGGGATGTTTTCGGGCTGCCAGGACCCATTCGAGAAGCATAGGCTAGGGAGAAGCAGGGGGAGCAGAGGGTCCAGACAGTGTCAGATGTCATAGCATGAGGGTATCAGAAGGGAGGCACAGAAGGGGGCTGGCAAAGGGGGCCTGAAACCAAGGGAAAGGGAAACGATCATCAATAAGTTTAGCCAGTGTTCTAAGCAAGGAGCTGGGCCCAGTAATAGAGAGACAAGGGCTGCCACCTGGGCTGGGGTGAATGAAAACAAACATGAATGAGGAGCAACGGGGGGGGAGAAAGTGGAGTGGATGGCATAGTGGCAGAAGGATTCAAAGCCCTGTCCACTGCAGGGTGTCAGGGGTCAGGCGCAGGGCCCGGACGGAGGGAGGCCAAAGGGCCAAGCAAGGGGCAGGGCTACGTTTGCACAAAGGGAGCCCCCAGGGCCAGGAAGGCAGGGCTGCACTAGGGTACTGAGGTACACAAAAGCCAAGGGGAGCAGGGAAGCGGCCCCAGCACGGGGCCCTCAGATATTGCCCAGAAAAGCAGTGAGCATGAAGGGTCATCAGATGGTCAAGCGAGGAGCCAGGCTAGGGAATGTAGAGCCAAGAGCCAGGGCTTGGGAAGGGGTTCAGGACAGTGGACAATATTTGGGAAGGAAGGCAGGGGAACAGCAGGTGGCAGTCAGGCTCCAGGCCCAGGGCCACCTCCAAGATTCAGGGTTCCTTGTGCCAGACCAAGCACCCAGGGAGAGCAAGGGGCCCAGGCGACGGGCAGGGCATTGTTTCCATTAAGGCACCCTGGATCAGGTGAATATCTACATCCATGGTCCTGGCAAAGGAGGCCAGGAAAAGGAAGGGGGCCAGAAGGAAGGCAATGGGAGGGCACACAAAGGGGTCAGGATGGGTGCGCATAGGGGCGAGACCCAGGACCCAAGCCAGACACCCAGGCAAGGGACCCACCTTATCAATGGTGATGGGGGACCCAAGGAGAAGAAGACCTGTGGGAGCCTGAAAAAAGCACCAGGGGAAGGGGAGGGAGGAGCTTTGTGAAGATCAGGAGATGCCAAGAGGCATCTAGGGGAGCACACTGGTGGGCCCAAGCATGGGGCCCCCAGGTCAGACCCAACACGAAGTGAATCTTTGCTATGCCAAGGACCATGATGTATGCGGTCAGGGGCTCAGGTGAACGCCCAGGACCAGGGACTGTAGTGCAAATGGTCAGAGTTTAGGAGGGCTGGGTCGCGGTAGGGGCAGCATGCAAGGCCAGAGGCCAGGGGAAGGATGAAAGCGGATCACTCAGGGCTGGGTTGGAGCCAGTCCATGTTAAATTTCCGGCCTCAAGGTTCAGGCAGTGAAGGGGACTCAGGCAATTGCAGGGCTGTGTTTCCCATAGGGAGCATTCAGGGTGCAGAGGTGAGCCAGTTCTCCTCCTCTGCCCCAGGTGAGTAGATCCTCAGAGAGGGACCTGGACCAAATGATGGGCCAAAGAGGGTACTGTGAGGGGATATCTGGTGTGCAGAAGTTTGGGGGGTGGGTGTCCAGGACCCATTTGAGCAGCATAGGCTAGGGAGAAGCAGGGGCAGCTGAAGGTCCAGGCAGTGCCAGGATAACACAGTATGAGGGAATCATATGGGAGTTATAGGAGGGGGCCGCCAAAGGGAGCCTGAAACCAAGGGACAAGGACAGGGTCCTCGAGAATGGCAGCCAGGGACTCAAGCAAGGAGCCAGGCCTAGTAATGGAGGTCCAAGTGCTAGCACCTGGGCCTGGGTGAATGATAAAGGATATGCTTGTCTGTGGGAGATCTTATACTTCTGCAGCCTTAGTAGATTGGAATATCTTCTCTAGGTGAGAGACCCCTCCCAACTTGGTGTCCAGGCTAGCCTGTATTCTGCCTCAGCCCATGTTGAGGGGACTCACCTTATGGTATGAGATCCCTTCCACCTGTGTGCCCAGTGAGGGGAGGTGCTTGTGTACAGCTGCAGCCAGGGTAGCAGGGACTCACCACTCAAGGTGGGATAAACCTCACACCTGGGTTTGTACAGGGTGCTGCTATTGAGCTGCAGTAATAGTAACAGGGACTCGCACTTCCAGGCAGGAGACTCCTTTCACCTGGGTGTCTGGAGGAACTCATATACATCTGAAAGCAGGATAAAGGGGATTCACCACTCCAGGCAGGAGATACCTCCCAACTGGGTGTTGGGGGAGCCAGTTCATCACCCCAACCAGGGTAGAGGTGACTTGAGCCTTCAGGCAGGAGAACCCTCCTACCTGAGTGTTGCAGGGATCTTGTATACTGCTGCAGCTAGGTTAGAGGCAACTCACCTCTCCAGGCAACCTAGGTGTCAAGGGGTGCTCCTATATCACCACAGCCTGGGTAGAGGGCACTAATCCCACCAGGCTGGAGACGCCTCCCACCTAGGTGTCTGGGGGGTTTTACCACTGAGTCAGGTTAGCAGGGACTGGCCCCCCCAGGCAAGAGACCCCTCCCACCTGGGTAGCAGGGGAGCTCCTATACCACTGCAGAATGTTAGAGGGGACTGGAACCTCCAGTCAGGAAACCCCTGCCACCTGGGTGATTGGGGAAGCTCCAATACCTCTCAGCCATGGTAGAGGGGACTCAATTCTCCAGTTGGGAGACAGCTCCCAGGTGGGTGTCCTGGGAACTCTTATATGGCACCAGCCATAGTAGAGGGAAATTGCCCCTCCAGGTGGGAGACCCCTCCCACCTAGGTTTTGGGGTCTTGTATAGCTGTATACCATCAAAGCCAGGGTAGAGGGGACTTGCTCCTCCAGTGGGGAGACTCCATCCAACTGGGTGTCGGGGAAATCTTTTATACCTGCACAGCTAGGGTAGAGGGGACACACCCCAGGTGGGAGACATCTTCCACCTGGGTGTCCAGTGGAGCTCCTATACCGCCTTAGGAAGGGTAGAGGAAACTTGCCACTCCAGAAGAGAGTCCCCACCCACCTGGGTGTCAGGTGGAGCTATTATACTGCACCAGCCAGGGTAGAGGGGACTGATGCCTCCAGGTGGGAAACCCCGCCCACCTGGGTGTGGGCGGAGGAGCTCATATACCACTGTAGCCAGGGTAGTGGGGACTCACCCCTCCAGGGATGAGACTCCTCCCACCTGGGTGTAGCTGGGAGCTTGTATAACACCTTAGCCAGGGTAGAAAGGACTCACCCCTCCAGGCGGGAGACTCCTCACACCTGGGTGTCAGGGGAGCTCATATACTGCAGCAGCCAGGGTAGAGGGGACTCACCCCTTTATATTGGAGACCCCTTCCATGTGGGTATGGTGGGAGGGCTCATATACAGCCATATACAGGGTAGGGGAAACTCACCCCTCCATGTGAGAGACCTCTCCCACTTGGATATCAGGGGGAGCTCCTAGACAGTGGCAGCCAGGGGAGTTCTGACTTTGCCCATTCAGGAGGAAGACCCCTCCCACCTGGGTGTCAGGGGAAACTCATATACTGCTCCAGCCAGGGTAGAGTGGACATGCTCCTCTAGGCGAAAGACCCTTCCCATCTTGGTGCCAGGGCGAGCTTATATTCTACCTTATTCAGGGGAAAGGGGCATCGCCCATGTAGGCGAAAGACTTCTCCCACCTGGGTGTCCTGGGAACTCTTATATGGCACAAGCTAAAGTGGAGTGGACTCTCGCCCTTCCAGGTGGGACATCCTTTTTACCTGGGTGTGGGTGGTGAACTTGTATACCACCACAGCCAGAATACAGGGGACTCGCCTGTCAAGGCGAGAGACCCCTCCTACTGTGTGTCAGGGTAGCTTGTATACTGCCACAGCCAGGGTAGAGTGCATGCCCCCCTTCAGGTGGGAAACCCCTCCCACATGGGTGTCAAGGGGAGCTCTTATACTGCCTCAGACCGGGTAGAGGGGACTCGCCCTTCCAGTAGTGAGACTCCTTCCACCTGTGTGTCTGGAGGAGCTCCTATATACCCACGGGCAGGGTAGAGGGGACTCTACCCTCTAGGCTGGAGACTCCTCACACCTGATTGTCAGGGAACTCCTATACCACAGCAAACAGGGTTGTAGTGACTTACCCCTCCAGGTGGGAGACCTCTGCCACCTGGGTGTGGAGGCTGAAGGTTTTATATCCATGCCTCCAGAGTAGAGGGGACTTGCTCCTCCAGGAAGGAGACCCCTCCCACCTGGGTGTCAGGGGGAAATCTTATACCACCACAGCCATGGTAAAGGGTACTTTCCCATTCAGGTGAGAGACCCCTCCCACCTGGGTGGCTTGGGAGCTCTTATACCACCGCAGGCAGGGTAGAGGGAACTCTACCCTCCAGATGGGAGACCCCTTCCATCTGGGTGTCCTGGAAAGCTCCTATAATGCTGTAGCCTGCATAGAGGGGACTCGCAGCTCCAAGACAGAGACCTATTCCACCTGGGTGTCAGGAGGAGTTCTCATACCACTGCAGCCAGGATAGAGGGAAGTCACCCCTTCGGGTGGGAGACTTCTGGTACCTGGGTGTGGGAGGTGAAAATTTTATACCCCTGCAGCCAGAGTAGTGGGAACTTGCTCTTCCAGGCAGGAGATCCTTCCTATCTTTGTGTCAGGGGGAGATCTTATACCACTGAATCCATGGTACAGGGTAGTTTCCCCTTCAGGTGGGAGACCCTTCCCACCTGGGTGGCTGGGGAGCTCCTATACTGCCACAGCAAGGGTAGAGGGAACATGCCCCTGCAGGCAGAAGACCCCTCCCACCAAGGTGTACTAGGAGCTCTTATATGGAAAGAGCTAAATTAGAGGGGACTCACCTATCCAGACACCACCTTGGTGTCAGGGGAGCTTGTATACCGCCAAAGCCAGAGTAGAGGGGACTTGCCTGTCCATGAGGAAGACCACTCCAACCTGTGTGCAGGGGGGTGCTTGTACACCATCTTAGCCAAGGTAGAGAAGAATTGCCCCTCCAGGTGGCAGACCCCTCCCACTTTGGTGTCTGGGAGAGCTTGTATACCACCACAGCCTGGGTAGAGGGGACTCATTGCTCCAAGAGGGAGACCCCTCCAACCTGGGTGTCAGGGGGAGCTCCAATACTCCTGAAGCCAGTGTAGAGGGGACTCGCCTCTCCAGTCGAGAGACCCCTAACCTGGGCTTGGGGAGGATCTCCTATAATGCCAGAGCCTGGGTAGAGGGGACATGCACCTCCAGGCGGAAGACCCCACCCACCTGATTATTAGGGGGAACTCATATACCGTTGCACCTTGGGTAGCAGTGACTCACCCCTCCAGGCGGGAGGTTGAGGGGACTAAGGCCTTTAGGTGGATGTGGGGGGAGTGCCTATACCGCTGCAGCCAGAGTAATGGGGACTCACCCCTCCAGGCAGGAGACTCCACCCACCAGGATGTCCTGGGGAATTTTTAGATCACCTTTGACATGGTAAAGGAGGCTTGCCTTTCCAGGCGGGAGACCCTCCAACCTGGCTGTCATCTGAAGTTCATATACCAACCCAGACATGGTAGAAAGTACTTGACCCTCCTTGCAGGAGACCCCTCCCATCAGGGTGCCAGTGGGAGCTCATATATGCCACAGCCAAGATAGAGGGGACTCTCCCCTCCATGCAAGAGACACCTCCCTCCTGGGTGTCTGGGGCAGCTTGTATACCTCCATAACCAGGGTAGAGGGTACTCACTGCTCCAGTCGGGAGACCCTTCCCATCTGTGTGTCAGGGGGATATCATATACAGCCACAGCAAGGATAGAGGGGACTTGCTCATCCAGAAGGTAGACCCCTTCCACCTGAGTGTGTGTGGGGGAGATCCTATACTGCCAAAGCCAGGGTAGAAGGACTTGCCCCTCCAGGCATGAGACATCTCCCACCTAGGTTTAAGGGGAGCTATTATACCATTGAGGCCAGGGTAGAGGAGACTCGCCGCTCCAGGAGGGAGACCCCTTCTACCTGGGTGTCTGGGGAGCTCCTATACTGCTGAAGCCAGGGTAGAGGGGACTCGCTCCTCTAGGCGGGAGAACCCTCCCACCTGTGTGTCAGGGGGAGTTTCTATACCGCAGCAGCCAGGGTAGAGCAGACTTACCCTTCCAGTCGGGAGAAACCTCCCACCTGGTGTCTGGTTGAGCTCCTATAAATCTGCAGCCAGGGAAGAGGAAACTCGCACATCCAATCATGGGGCCCCTCTCAACTGGGTGTCTGGGGGAGCTTGATTACTTCAGCAGCCACAGTAGAGGGGATTTGCCCCTACAAGCGGGAGACACCTTTCACCTGGGTGTCTGGGGAGCTCCTATACTGGCACAGCAAGGATAGAAGGAACACGCACCTGCAGGCGGAAGAAACCTCCCACCTGGATGTACTGAGAGCTCTTATATAGCAAGAGCTAAAGTAGAGGGGACTCGCCCTTCCAGGCAGGATAACCCTCCCACATGGGTGTCCAGAGAGATTTTATACTGCGAAAGCCACAGCCAGGGTAGAGAGGACTCATTGCTCCAGGCAGGAGACCCCTCCCATCTGGGTATCAGGGTGAGATACTTTACATCAGCAGCCATGGTTCAGGGTACTTGCCCCTCCAGGGGAGAGACACATCCAACCTGGGTGTCAGGGAAAGCTAGTATAACACTGCAACCAGGATAGAGGGGACTCTCCCTTCAGGCCGGAGACCCCTACCATCTTGGTATGGTGGGGGAGCTTCTATACTACAGAGGCCAGAATAGAGGGGACTCGACCCTCAAAGCAGGAGACCCCTCCCACCAGGGTGTCTGGGAGAGCTGGTATACCAACTTATCATTGCAGAGGGGAGTCACCCCTCTAAGTGGGAGACCCCTCCTACCTGGGACTCAGGGCGAGCTGGTGTACCCCAGCAGCCAGGTTAGAGGCGACTTGCACCTCCAGGCAAGAGACCTCCCACATGGGAATGGGGGTAACTCCTATACTGCCTTAGACAGGGTAGAGGGGACTCGCCCCTCTAGGCCTGGGTGCCAGGTGGACCTCATATACCGCAGCAGCCAGGGTAGAAACTACTGGCACCTCCAGGCAAGAGACACCTCCCACCTGGGAATGGGGGGTAAATCCTATAACGCCTTAGCCAGAGTAGAGGGTACTTGCCTCTCCAGGGGGGTAACCCCTCCCACCGGCGTGTCTGCACCAGGGGGCGTGTATATAGAGCTGCAGCTGGAGTCGCAGCGACTCTCCCCTCCAGGCTGAAAACCCCTCCCATCTTGGGGTAGGAGGGGTTCTTATACCCCCACCACCAGAGTTGAGGCGACCCGCCCCTTCAGGCAGAAGACCCTCCCACCTGTGTGTGGCGAGGAGGAGCTCCTATACTGCTGAAGCCAGGGTAGTATGGACTCGCCCCTCCAGGCTGGAGACCCCTCCCACCTCGGGTCACTCTTTTATACCACCTTAGCCAGGGTAGAGGAGACTTCTCCAACCTGGTTGTTGGAGGGAGCTCATATACCACCACAGGCAAAGTAGAATGTACTTGCCTCTCCTGGCGGGAGAAACCTCCCACAATGGTGTCTGTGGGAGCTCATATACCACCACATCCAGGAAAGAGAGGACTCCACCCTCCATGTGGGAGACCCCTCCCGCCTGGGTGTCTGTGGGAACTTGTGTACCTCCGCAGCCAGGGTAGAGGGGACTCGCCTCTTCAATAGGGAGAGCTCTCCCACCTGGGTGTCCATGGGAGCTTGACTACTGCATCATACAGGGTAGAGGGGACTCGCCCCTACAGGCAGGAGACCCCTCAAACCTGGGTGTTGGGGGTGCTCCTATACTGCCACAGCCAGGGAAGAGGAAACATGCCCCTGCAGGAGGAAGACCCCTCCCACCTGAGTTCACTGGGAAAAGCTAAAGTAGGTGGGGGGGACTCACCCTTCCCAGCTGAGTACCCCTCCTACCTGAGTGTCAGGAGAGCTTGTATATGACCAAAGCCAGGGAAGAGGGGCCTCCCTCTCCAGCGGGGAGACCTCTTCCACCTGTGTGTCTGGGGAGTTCCTATACTGCTGAAGCCAGGGTAGAGGGGACTTGCACCTCTAGGTAGTAGAACTCATCCCAACAGGATGTCAGTGGGAGTTCCTACACTGCAGCAGCCAAGGTAGAGCAGACGTGCCCTTCCAATCGGGAGACCCCTCCCACCTGCGTGTCTGAGTGAGCTCCTATCCTTCCGCAGCAAGGGTAGAGAGAACTCGCCCCTCCAGTCAGGAGACCCTTCCCACCTGGGTGTCCAGGGAGGCTTGATTATTACAGCAGCCAGGGTAGAGGGGACTAGCCCCTATAGGCAGGAGACCCCTCCCACCTGAGGGTTGAGGGGAGCTCCTATACTGCCACAACCAGGGAAGACTGGACTCACCCCACCAGGTGGGAGACCCCTCCCACCTGAGT
This sequence comes from Marmota monax, assembly GCF_021218885.2. Lineage (NCBI taxonomy): Eukaryota > Metazoa > Chordata > Mammalia > Rodentia > Sciuridae > Marmota > Marmota monax. Next base: position 723,912 of record NW_026695198.1, on the reverse strand, counting down.
GTCCGTGGAGCTCCTATACCACTGCACCCAGGGTACAGTGGACTTTCCCTTCCAGTCGGGAGACCCCTCCCACCTGGGGATCTGGGTGAGCTCCTATACATCTGCAGCCACGGTAGTGGAGACTTGCCCCTCCAATACGGAGACTCCTCCCTCCTTGGTGTCCGGGGAAACTTGATTACTACAACAGCCAGGGTAGAGCAGACTCGCCCTACAGGCGGGAGAACCCTCAAACCTGGGTGTACTGGGAGCTCTTTTATGGCAAGAGATAAAGTAGAGGGGACTCGCCCTTCCAGGAGAAATACCCCTCCCACCTGGGTGTTTGGGAGAGCTTGTATACAGCCACAGCCAGGGTAGAGGGGGACTCATTGCATCAGGAAGGAGACGATCCCGTCTGGGTATCTAGGGGAGCTCCTATAGCCCCCCAGCCAGTGTAGAGGAGACTCACCTCTCCATTTGGGCAACCCCATATCCTAGGTGTTGGGGGAGTTCCTATATAGCCAGAGGCAAGGGAGTGAGGACTCGACCCTTAAGGCAGAAAATCTCTTCCACCTGATTGTCAGTGGAATTCAGATACTGTGATAGCAGGGTACAGGGGACTGGCTATTGGATTAGGTAGACCCCTCCTACCTGGGTGTAGGTGGGACCTCCTATATCACTGCAGCCAGAGGAGAGGGGACTTGCCTCTCCAGGTTGGAGACCCTCCCACCTGGGTGTCATGGGTAGCTCCATGCTGCCACAGCCAGGGTAGAGCTAACACAATTCTGCAGGTGGAAGACCCCTCCCACTTGGATGTACTGGGACCTCTTATATGGCAAGAGCTAAAACAGAGGTGACTCACACTTCCAGGCGGGTTACCCCTCCCACTTGGGTGTCAGGGGAGCTTGTATACCATGAAAGCCATGGTAGAGGGGACTTGCCTCTCCATGCGGAAGACCACTCCCACATGTGTGTAGGGGGGTGCTTGTATAAGGCTTTAGCCTGGGTAGAGAAGACTTGCCCCTCCAGGTGGGAAACCCTCCCACCTGGGTGTCTGGTAGAGCTCCTATACAGCCACAGCTAGGGGAGAGTGGTCTCTCTCCTCAGGCATGAGACCCCTTCCACCTGGGTGTCTGGGGGAGCACCTATAGAGCCACAGGCAAGGTAGAGGGGACTCCATTCTCCCGGCTGGAGACTCCTTACACCTGCTTGTCTGGGGAACTCCTTCCTATACCCCTGCAGCCAGGGTAGAGGGAAGTCGCCCATCCAGGTGGGAGATCCCTCCAACCTGGGTGTGGGTGGTGGAGCTCCTATACCCCTGCAGCCAGGGTAGTGGGGACTCACCCCTCCTGGCAGGAGACCACTCCCACCTGGGTGTCTGAGGGAGTTCTTATATCACCTCAGCCATGATAGAGGGTACCTTCCTCTTTAGGTGGGAGATCCTTCTTACCTGGGTGTCTGGGGAGCTCAAATACCGTCTCATCCAGGGTACAGGGGACTTGCAGCTCCACTCAGGAGACCCAACCTGTGTATCAGGGGGATCTCATATACTGGCACAGCCATTGTAGATGGGGACTTGCCCCTCCAGGCGGGAGTCCCCTCCCATCCGGATGTTTGAGGGGAGAGCTCATATACTGCTGCAGCCAGGGTAGTGGATATTCACCCCTCAAGGCAGGAGACCCATCCCAAATAGGTGTCACATGGAAGTTTTATAGCACCTTAGCTAAGGTAGAAGAGACTCACCTGTCCAGGCAGAAGACCCCTCCAACCTGGCAGTCAGCAGAAGCTCATATTCCACCCCAGCCAGGGTAGAATGTACTTGCCCCTCCTGGTGGGAGATCCCTCCCAACCAGGTGTCAGTTGGTCTCATATACTGCCACAGCCAGGATAGAGAGGATTCACTCTACATGCGGAGACCCTCCCACCTGGATGCCTGGGGGAGCTTGTATACCTTTGCAGCTACAGTAGAGGAGACTCACAGCACCACTCAGTAGAACCCTCCCCCTGGGCATGTGGAGGAGAGATACTATACTGCCACAGCCAGGGTAGAGGGGACTCACCCCTCCATGTAGGATACCCCTCCCATTTGGATTTCAAGGGGAGCTCTTATACTGCTGCAGCCATGGTAAAGGGGACTTGCCTCTCCAGTCGGGAGACCCCATAACATGGTTGTTGGGGGGAGCTCCTAACTGCCAGAGCCAGGAGAGAGGGGACTCGACCATACAGGCAGAAGATCCCTTCGACCAGGTTGTCAGGGGAGTTCATATACTGCCACAGGCAGGGTAGAGGGGACTCCAACTCGAGGTGGGAGACACCTGCCTTCTGGGTGTGGAGAGAACTCTGTTACTACTGCAGCCAGGTTGAGGATATGAACCTCTCCAGGCCAGAGACCCTCCCTCCTGGGTGTCAGCCAGGGTAGAGGGGACTCACGCCTCCAGTGAAGAGACCCAGCCAACCTGGATGTCAAGGAAATCTAGTAAAGCACAACAGCCAGAATAGAGGGACTCACCCCTCAAAGCAGGAGATTCTTCCCACCTGGGTGTCTGGGAGAGCTGGTAAACGCCCTTGGCCAGGGTAGAGGGAAGTCACCCCTCTAAGTGGGACACCACTCCCACCTGGTTATCAGGGAAGCTCCAGAATAGAGTGGACTTGCCCCTCCAGGTGGAAGATCTCCTCTATCTGGCTGCTGTGGTGTATGAGCACCTGTGGTTGTCAGGTGGAAATCATATACCCCAGCAGCCAGGGTAGAGTCAAATTGCACCTCCAGGTGATCGACACCTTCCACCTAGGAATGGGGGTAACTCCTATACCGCCTTAGCCAGGGTAGAGGAAACTCGTCCCTCGAGGGGGAAGACCCCTCCCTCATGGGTCTCTGGCGAGGGGCAGTCGTATTCAGCTGCAGCTGGGGTAGCAGCAACTTCTCTTTCCAGGCAGGAGACCCCTCCCTCCTGGGGGTGGGAGAGAGCTCTTATACCCAGAAGCCAGGTATGATGAAACTCATCTTTTCAGGTGGGAGACCCTTCCACATGGGTGTGTAGAGGCAGCTCCTATAGCGCTGCAGCCAGGCTAGTGGGGAAGCACATCTGTAGGCAAGAGACCCCTCCAACCTGGGTGTTGTGGGGGAGCTTGTATACCACCTTAGCCAGGGTAGAGGAGACTAGCCTATTCAGGCGGGAGACCCCTACAACCTGCTTGACAGCAGGAGCTCATATACCACCACAGCCAGGGTAGAAAGTACTTGCCCCTCCTGGCAGGAGACCCCTCCCACCAGGGTGTCAGTGGGAGCTCATATACCTCCACAGCCAGGATAGAAGGGACCTATCTCTCCATGTGGGAGACCCCTCCCACCTGGGTTTCTGAGGGAGCTTGTGTACCTCCACAGCCTGTGTAGCAGGGACTCGCTGCTACAATTGGGAGACCCTTCCCACCTGTGTATCAGGGATATCTCGTATACAGCCACAGCCAGGGTAGAGTGGACTGGACCTTCCATGCAGGAGACCCCTCCCACCCGGGTGTGTGTGTGGGGAGATCCTATACTTCCACAGTCAGGGTAGAGGAGACTCGACCCTCCAGGAGAGAGATCCCTTCCACCTGGGTGTCCTGGGGGAGCTGCTATACTGCTAAAGCCAGGGTAGAGGGGACTTGCACCTCTAGGCGGAGACCCATCTCACTTGCATGTCAGGGGAAGTTCCTATACAGCTTCAGCCAGGGTACAGCGGATTTGTCATTCCATTCAGGAGACGCCTCTCACCTGGGTGTCTGGGTGAGCTCCTATCCCTCCAAGGCAATGGTAGAGGGGACTCGCCCCTCCGATTGGGATACCCCTTCAACCTTGGTGTCAAAGGAGACTTGATTAATGCAGCAGCCAGGGTAGAGGGGACTCGCCTCTACAGGCAGGAGACCCCTCCCACCTGGGTGTTGTGGGGAGCTTCTATACTGCCACAGCCAGGGTAGAAGGAACACGCACCTGCAGGCAGAAGAACCCCCCCACACCTGGGTGTACTGGCACCTCTTATATGGCAAGAGCTAAAGAAGAGGTGACTCGCCCTTTGAGGAAGGATACCCCTCCCACCTTGGTGTCAGGGGACTTTGTATACCGCCAAATTCAGGGTAGAAGGGACTCGCCCTTCCATGAAGAAGACCACTCCCACCCGTGAGTAGGGGGACCCTTGTATACCGCCTTAGCCAGGGTAGAGAAGATTTGGCCCAACAGGCAGGAGACCCTTCCCACTTTGGTGTCTGGGGGAGCTTGTGTACAGCCACTGACAGTGTAGAGGGTACTCATTGCTCTAGGCGGGAGACCCTTCCACCTGGGTGTCAGTGGGAGGTCGTATACCCCGCAGCCAGTGTAAAAGGTACTCGCCTTCCAGTCGGGAGATCCCATAACCTGGGTGTCAGGGGTGAGCTCCTATACAGCCAGAGCCAGGGTGAGACGGTACTTGACCCTCCAGGTGGAAGATCTCTTCCACTTGGTTGTCAGGGGAGTTTATATACAGCCACAGGCAGGGTAGAGGGGATTCGCCACTCGAGGGATGAGTCCCTTCCCACCTGGGTGTAGGGGGAAGCTCCTATATCACTGCAGCCAGGGTAAAGAGGACTCGCCTCTCAAGTCCGGAGACCCTCCCACCTGGGTATCAGGGGAGATCCTTTACTGCAGCAGCCAGGTTAGAGGGGACTCGCCTCTTCAGGCAGGAGACACCTCCTATCTTGGTATGGGAGAGAGCTTATATTCCATGGCAGCCAGGGTAGTGGGAAGTCAACCTTCTAGGCGGGAGACCCCTCAACCTGGGTGTCAGGGGGAGCTACTTAACCACTCTAGCCAGGGTAGAGGAGACTCACCCCTTCAGGTGGAAGACCCCGCCCACCTGGGTGTCATGGGAGTTCATAGACCCCAACAGCCAGGGTAGAAGCTACTCCTACCTACAGGCAAGAGACACCTCCCACCTGGGAATGGGAGTAACTTTTATACCACCTTAACCAGGGTAGAGGGGACATGCGCCTTTAATCATGAGATCCCTCCCATTTTGGTATGTAGGGGGGAGCTTGTATAACACAGCAGCCAGAATAGAGGGGACTGGCCCTTCCAAGCAGGAGTCCCCTCCAACCTGGTGTCTTGGAGAGCTGGTAAACCCCTGCAGAGAAGGTAGAGGGAAGTCACTCTTCTGGGTGGGATACCATACCCCTCCCACCTGGGTGTCAGGGGAAGCTCCTTAACCACTGCAGCCAGGGTAGATTGGACTCACCCATCCATTCAGAAGACCTCACCCACCTGGGTGTCAGGTGAAGCTCATATACTCTAGCAGCCAGGGTAGAGGCAACTCGCATCTCCAGACAAGAATCCCCTCCCGCCTGTGAATGGGAGTAACTTCTATAATGCCTTAGCCAGGGTAGAGTGTACTCACACTTCCAGGAGGAAGACCTCATAACCTGGTTGTCGGCAGAAGGTCCTATACCACCAGAGCCAGGGGAGAGGGGACTTGACACTCCAGGTGGAAGATCCCTTCCACCTGGTAGTCAGGGGAATTCATATATTGCCACAGACATGTAGAGGGGACTCTCCACTTTAGTCAGACTACCCCTCCCACATGGGTGTAGGGGAAATCCTATACCACTGCAGCCAGGATAGAGGGGACTCACCTCTCTTGGCCAGAGACTCTACCATCTGGGTGTTTAGGGGAGGTACTTTACCCCCACAGCCAGGGTAGAGGGGACTCATCCCTTAAGGCGGGAGACCCCTCCCATCTGGGTATGGGGGAAGGAGCTCCTGTACCATAGCAGCCAGAATAGAGGGACTCACCCCTTCAAGCAGGAGACTCCTCCCATCTTGGTGTCTGGGAGAGCTTTTACACCCCCTCAGCCAGGGTAGAGAGGAGTCATCCTTCTAGGGGGGACACCCCTCCCACTCGGGTGTCAGGGGAAGTTCCTATACTGTTGTAGCCAGGGTAGAGCGGACTTACCCTTTCAGTGTGTAGACCCCTGCCACGTGGGTGTCTGGATGAGCTCCTATTCCTCCGCAGAAAGGGTAGAGTGACTCACCTCTCCAATCAGGAAACCCCTCCCACTTGGGTGTAGTGGAGATTTGATTACTGCAGCAGCCAGGGTACAGGGGACTCACCCCTCCAGGCGGGAGACCCCTCCCACCTGGGTTTAAGGGGGAGCTCTTATTCTGCTGCATCCAGGGTAGAGGGGACTCGAACCTCCAGGAGGGAGACTCCATCCATCTGGGTCTCCTGGGAAGCTCCTATACTGCAGAAGCCAGGGTAAAGGAAACTCACCCCTCCCGGCGGACGACCCCTGCCACCTGGGTGTCTGGGAGAGCTTGTATACTGGCACATCCAGGGTTGGGGTGACTCATTGCTCCAGGCGGGAGACCCCTCCCACCTGGGTGTCAGGGGAAACTCGAATACCCTCACAGCAAGTGTAGAGGGGACTTGCCTCTCCAGTAGGGAGACTCCATAACCTGGTTGTTGGGGGAGATCCTATACACTCAGAGGCAGGGGAGAGGGTATTTGACCCTCCAGGTGGAAGATCCCTTCCACTTGGTTGTTAGGGGAGTAACATACTGTCACAGGCAGGGTAGAGGGGACTCCCATTGGAGGCGGGAGACCCCTCCCACCTGGGTGTAGAGGGTACTTCCTATACCACTGCAGCTAGGGTACAGGGGACTCACATTTCCAGGCCAGAGATCCTCCCACCTGGGTGTCAGGGGGAAATCCTTTACTGCCACTGGCAGGGTAGATGGGATTCACCCCTTCAGGCGTCAGATCCATCCAACTTGGATGTCAGGGAAAGCTAGTACCACTACCACTGCAGCCAGGGTAGAGGGGACTCACCCCTTCAGGTGGAAGACTTCTCCCTTCTTGGTATGGAGGGAGAGCTTGTACACCACAGCAGCCAGAATAGAGGGGACTCGCCCCTCCAAGCGTGAGACCCCTCCCACCTGGGTGTCTGGGAGAACCGGTACACCCCCTCAGGCAGAGTAGAAGGAATTCACTCATCTAGGCAGGAGATGGCTCCCACCTGTGTGTCAGGGGAAGCTCCTTAACTGCTGCAGCCAGGGTAGAGTGGACTCGCCCCTCAAGGCAAAAGACCCCTCCCACCTGGTTGTCAGGTGAAGCTCATATACCCCAGCAGCCAGGGTAGAGGCAAGTCACATGTCTAGGCGGGAGACCCCTTTCACCAAGGTGTCAGGGGGAGCTCATATACTGCCATGATAGAGGGGACTCGCCCCTCCATGTGGGAGACCCCTCCAACTGGGCGAACTTGTATACCTCCGCAGCCAGTGTAGAGGGGCCCCACTGCTCCAGTCAGGATACCCTTCAACCTGTGTGTCAGGGGGATCTTGATTACCACCACAGCCACTGTAGAGGGGACTTGCCCTTCCAGGAGGGATACCCCTCCCACTTTGGTATGTGAGGGGAGATCCTATACCGTCACAGTCAGGGTAGAGGGGACTCGCCCATTAAATCGGGAGACTCCTCTCACCTGGGTTTCAGGGACAGCTCGTATTATGCCTCAGCCAGGGTAGAGTGGACTCTCCTGTCCAGAAGTGAGACCCCTTCCATGTGGGTGTCCTAGGGAGCTCCTATACCCCCGAAACCAGGGTAGAGGGGACTCGCCCCTTCAGGCTGTAGACCCCTCCCACCTGGGTGTCAGGGGGTGTTCCTACACTGCTGAAGCCAGGGTAGAGGGGACTTGCCATTCCAATCAGGAGACCCCTCCCACCTGGGTGTCTTGGTGAGCTCCTATACCGCTGCAGCAAGGATAGAGGGGACTTGCCTCTTCCATCCAGAGACCCTTCCTACCTGGGTGTATGGGGGAGCTTGATTACTGCAGCAGCCAGTGTAGAGGGGACTCGCCCATACTGGTGGGAGATCCCTCCCACCTGAGTGTCAAAGGGAGCTCCTATAGTTCCACAGCCAGGGTAGAGGGAACACGCCCCTGCAGGTGGAAGAATACTCCCACCTGGGTGTCCTGCGACCTCTTATATGGCAAGAGCTAAAGTAGAGGGGACTCACCCTTCTAGGCGGGATGCCCCTCCCATCTGGGTGTTGGGGGAGCTTTTATAAGGCCAAAGCCAGGGTAGAGGGGACTCACCTTTTCATGCAGAAGACCACTCCCATCTGTGTGTAGAGGGGCCTTATATACCGCCTTAGTCAGGATAGAGATGACTTGCCCCTACAGGCGGGAGAACCCTCCCACCTGAGTGTCTTGGAGAGCTTGTATACCATCACAGCCAGGGTAGGGTGACTCATTACTCCAGGCTGGAGACCCCTTCCACTGGGGTGTCAGGGGGAGCTCCTATACCACCCCAAGCCACTTTAGAGGGGACTCGCCCCTCCAATCCGGAGACCCCATAACCTGGGTGTTGGGGGGAGCTTTTATACAGCTAAATCCAGGGGAGAGGGTACTCGACCCCTCAAGCCGAAGATACCTTCCACCTTGTTGTCAGGGGAGTACATATACTGTCACTGGTAGGGTAGAGGGGACTCACACTGGAGGCAAGAGACCCCTCTCACCTGGGTGTAGGGGGGACCTCCTATACCACTGCAGCTAGGGTAGAGGAAACTCGCCTCTCCAGGCTGGAGACCCGTCCACCTGGGTGTCAGGGGGAGATCATTTACCGCCATAGCTATCTTAGAGGGGACTCACCCCTCCAGGTGAGAGACTAAACCAAACTGTGTGTCAGGGAAAGCTAGTAAACCACTGAAGCCACAGTAGAGAGGACTCACCCCTTCCAGTTGGAGACTCCTCCCATCTGAGTATGGGGGGAGGAGCCCCTATACTACAGTGGCCAGAATACAGAGGACTCACCCTTTCAAGCAGGACACCCCTCCCACCTGGGTGTGTAGGCGAGCTGGTACACCCCCTTAGTCAGCGAAGAGGGAATTCACCACTCTGGGCGGGAGACCCCTCCCAACTTGTGTCAGGGGAAACTCCTTAACTGCTGCAGCCACAGTAGAGTTCACTGCCCCCCTCCAAGCGGAAGACCCCTCCCACCTGGGTATCAGATGGAGCTCATATACCTCAGCAGCCAAGGTAGAGGCTTCTGGCACCTGAGGCAAGAAACACTTCCCAACTGGGAATGGGAGTAACTCATACTGCCTTTGCCTGGATAGAGTGGATTGCCCAACCAAGTGGAATACCTCCCCAGCCTGGGTGCCAGGTGGAGGTCATATACCCCAGCAGCCAGAGTAGAGGCAACTCCCACATCCAGGCGAGAAACACCTACCACCTGGGAATGGGAGTAACTCCTATACCACCTTATCCAGGGTAGAGGGGACTCGCATATTTAGGCGGGAGACCCCTTCCACCAGGGGGTCAGGGGGAGCTCCTATACCACCACAGTCAGCGAAGAGAAGACTCGCCCCTTCTGGCGGAGACCCCTCCCACCTGGGTTTCCAGGGAGCTTTTATACAGCCACAGCCAGGGTAGAGGGAACTCCACCCTCCAGATGGGAGCCCCCTTCCACCTGGGTGTCCTGGGAAGCTCCTATACCGCTGCAGCAGGTTAGAGGGGATTCTAGCCTTCTGGCGGGAGACTCCTCCCAATTGGGTGTCAGGACAGCTTCTATACCGCAGAAGCCAGGGTAGATGGTACTCGCACCTCTAGGACCCCTTTCACCTGGGTGTCAGGGGGAGTTCCTATACAGCTGAAGCAAGGGTAGATTGGACTTTCCCTTCAGTCCTGAGACCCCTCCTACCTGAAAGTCTGGGTGAGCTCCTATACCTCCGCAGCAGGGTAGAGGGGACTCGCTCCTCCAATCGGGCCACCCCTCCCACCTTGGTGTCATGGGGAGCTCCTTGCTGCCATAGCCAGGGTAGAGCAAACATGCCCCTGCAGGCGGAAGACCCCTCCCACCTGAATATACTGGAACCTCTTATATGGCAAGAGCTAAAATAGAGGCGACTGGCACTTCTAGGCGGGATACATCTCCAACCTGGGTGTCAGAGGAGCTTGTATACAGCCAAAGTCAGGGTAGAGGAGACTTGCCTGCCCAAGTGGAGGACCACTCCCACCTGTGTGTAGGGGGGCGCTTGTATCTCACCTTAGCCGGGTAGAGAAGAGTTGCCCCTCCAGACGGGAGACCCTCCCACCTTAGTGTCTGGGATAGCTTGTATACCGTCATAGCCAGGGGAGAGTGGACTCACTTCTCCAGGTGTGAGACCCCTTCCACCTGGTTGCTGGGGGAGCACCTATACAGCCACACACAGGGTAGAGGGGACTCCATTCTCCAGGATGGAGACTCCTCACACGTGCTTGTCAGAGGAACTCCTCTACTGCAGCAGCCAGGTTGGAGGGAACTCACCCCTCCAGGTGGGAGACCCCTTCCACCTGGGTGTCGGGGGTGGGTGGAGATCATATATCCCTTCAGCCAGAGTAGTGGGGACTCGCCCCTTCAGGCAGGAGACCCCTCCTACCTGGGTGTCTGGGGAATTCGAATACCATCTCAGCCAGGTAGAGGGGTCTTGCAGTCCACTCAGGAGACTTTCCCACCTGTGTGTCAGGGGGAACTCCTATACTGGCACAGCCAGGGTAGAGGGGACATGCCCCTCCAGGCAAGAGACCCCTCCCACCTGGGTGTTTAGGTGGGGGAGCTAGTATACTGCTGCAACCAGGGTAGTGTAGACTCATCCCTTCAGTCAGGAGTCCTCCCAACTGGGTGTCGCATGGAACTTGTTTACCACCTTAGCCAGGGTAGATGACACTCATCCATCCAGGCGGAAGACCCCTCCAATCTGGTAGTTGGCGGGAGCTCATATACCACCCCAGCCAGGATAGAAAGTACTTACCCCTCCTGTCCAGAGACCCTCCCACCAGAGTGTCAGGGGGAGCTCATAAATCGCCACAGCCAGGAGAGAGGGGACTCTCCCCTACATGCGGGAGACCCCTCCCACCTGGATGTCTGGGGGGCGCTTGTATACTTTTGCAGCCACTGTAGAGGAGACTCACAGCTCCACTTGGGAGACCCTTGCCAACTGTGTGTCAGGGTGATCTTATATACCGCCCAGCCAGGGTAGAGGGGACTCGCAGGAGATTCCTCCCACCTGGGTGTGGGGGGTATAGCTAATATATTCCTGCAGCCAGGGTATTGAGTACTCACCCCTCCAGGCAGGAGACCCTTCCTACATGGGTGTCAGGGGGACCTCTTATACCGCTGAAGCCAAGGTAGAGGGTACTTTCTCCTTCAGGCAGGAAACCTATCCCAACTGGGTGTCGGGGGGAGATCTTATACCGCCGCAGCCAGCGAAGAGGGGAGTTGCCCCTCCAGGCAGGAGACCCCTCCCACCTAGGCTTCAGGGGGAGCTCTTACACTGCTGCAGCCAGGGAAGAGGGGACTCGCCACTCCAGGAGAGAGACCCCTTCCACCTGGGTGACCTGGGGTGCTCCTATACCTCTAAAGGCAGGGTAGGGGGACTTGCATGACTAGGAGGGAGACCCCTTCCACTAGGGTGTAGGAGGAGTCATATACCGCCACAGCCAGGATACAGGGGACTTGCCCCTCCATGCAGGAGACCCTTCCCACCTCGGTGTCTGCGGGAGCTTGTATACTTCCCCAGCCAGGGTGGAGGGGATTCACTGCTCCAGTAGGGAGACACTTCCCACCTGTGTGGCAAGGGAACTCCTAGGGCGCAGCAGCCAGGGTAGAGAGGACTCGCCTCTCTGGGTGGGAGACCTCTCAGTCCTGGGTGTGTGGGGGGGTAGAGCTAGTATATGCCTGCAGCCAGGGTAATGGGACTCTCCCCTCCAGGCAGGAGACCCCTCCCACCTGGGTATCAGGGGAAGCTCTTATACCACTGTAGCCAGTGAAGAGGAGACTCCAGTCGAGATACCCCATAACCTGGGTTTTGGCGGGACCTCCTATATTGCCAGAACCAGAGGAGAGGGGACTCAACCATCCAGTCGGAAGATCCCTTCAACTTGGTTTTCAGGAGAGTTCATATACTACCATAGGCAGGGTAGAGGGGACTCAACACTCAAGGTGGGAGAACCCTCCAGCCTGGGTATAGGGGGGAGCTTTTATATCACTGCAGCCAGGGTAGAGGGGCCTCGCCTCTCCAGGTGGAAGACCCCTCACACATGGGTATTTGGGGGAACTTGTATTCTTCCTTAGCCAGGGTAGAAGGGGCTTGCCCCTGTAGGCAGGAGACCTCTCTCACCTGGGTGTCCTGGGAGCACTTATGTGGCACCAGCCAAAGTAGAATCTACTCTCGTTCTTCCAGGCAAGAGACCCGTCCCAGCTGGGTGTGGAGGTGAATTTGTACACCGCCAAAGTAAGGATAGAGGGGACTCGTCCGACCATGCGAGAGACTCCTCCTATCTGTGTGTTGGGGTAGCTTGTATATCATCACAGCCACGGTAATATGGACTCTCCCCTCCAGGCAGGAGTCCCTTCACACGTAGGTGTCATCGGTAACTCTTATACTGTTGCAACCAGGATAGAGGGGACTCACCCCTCCAAGTGTGACACCCCTTCAACAGGGTGTTGGAGCAACTCCTATAACGCCAAACGTGGCATAGAGGGAACTCTACCCTCCAGACAGGAGAAACCTTCCACCGGAATGTCCTGGGGAGCATGTATACCACTGTAGCAGGTTACAGGGGATTCTAGCCTCCTGGTGGGAAAATCCTCCTAATTGCATGTCAGGGGAGCTCCTATTCCACAGCAGCCAGGGTAGAAGGGACTCATACCTCTAGATGGGAGACTCCTTTTACCTGGGTGTCAGGGAGAGTCCCTATACTGCTGCAGCCAGGGTAGATAGGACTTGCCCTTCCAGTCAGAGACCCCTCCCACCTTGGTGTTTTGATGAGATCCTATACCTCAGAAGCCAGGGTAGAGGGGACTTGCCCCTCCAATCAGGAGACCCATCCCACCTGGGTTTACTGGAAAGAGCTAAAATAGAGGGGACATGCCCTTCCAGGGGGGATATCCCTCCTACCTGGGTTTCAGGGGAGCTTGTATACCGCCAAAGCCAGGGTAGAGGGGGACTCACCTGTCCAAGCAGAAGACCACTCCCACTTTTGTGTAGGGGGACACTTGTGTATCGCCTTAGCCTCGATAGTGAAGACTTTCCCCTCCAGGTGGGAGACCCTCCCACCTGACTGTCTGGGATACCTTGTATACTGCCCCAGCCAGGGGAGAGGGGACTCGCCCCTCAAGGCATGAGGCCCCTTCCACCTGGGTTGTCCACTGAAGCACCTATACAGCCACAGATAGGGTTGAGGGGACTCTATTCTCCAGACTGGAGATTCCCCACACCTAGTTGTCAGGGGAACTCCTATACTACAGGTTAGAGGGGACTCGTCTCCAGGCGGGAGACCCCTCCCATCTGGGTGTTGGGGGTGGAGTTCCTATACCCTGCAGCCAGGGTATTGGGAATCATCCCTCCAGGCAGGAGAACCCCTCACACCTGTGTGCCTGGGGGAGCTCCTATATCACTGCAGCCATGGTAGAGGATATTTTCCCCTTCAGGCTGAAGACCCCTCCCACCTAGGTATTGGTGGAGCTTGAATACCAACTCAGCCAGTGTAGAGGGGACTTGCAGCTCCACTCAGGAGACCCTTCCCAAAAGTGTGTCAGAGGGATCTCGTATACTGCCACAGCCAGGGTAGAGGGGAGTTTCCCTTCCAGGCTGACACCCCTCCCATCTAGCTGTGTGTTGGGGGACATACTATACCGCCACAGCCAGGGTAAAGGGGGCTTGCTCCTCCAAGAGGGAGACCCCTCCCACCTGGGCGTCTGGGAGAGATCCTATACCTCCACAGCCATGGGAGAGGAAACTAACTGCTCTAGTTGGGAGGGCCTTCCCACCTGTATGTCAAGGGAACTTCTATACCACAGCAGGAAGGGTAGAGGGCACTCGCCCCTCCAGGTGGGAGACCTCTCCCACCTGGGCTTCAAGGGGAGCTCTTATACTGCTGAAGCGAGAGTAGAGGGGACTCGCCCCTCTAAGAGTAAGATCCCTTCCACTTGGGTGTTCTGGGGTTCTCCTATACCGCTGAAGACAGGGTAGAGGGAACTAGCACCTCTAGGCATGAGAGGCCTCCCACCTGGGTGTCAGGGAGAGTTCTTATACTTATATGGCTGCAGCCAGTGTAGAGGACTTGCCCTTCCAGTTGGTAGATCCCTCCCAAATGGGTGTCTGGGTGAGCTCCTATACCTCTGCAGCAAGGATAGTGAGGACTCCCCCCTCCAATCTGGAGACTTTTCCCACCTGGGTATCTGGGGGAGTTTGATTACTGCAGCAGCCAGTGTAGAGGAAACTCGCCCCTACATGCGGGAGACCCCTCCACCTGGGTGTCCGGGGGAACTCCTATTTTGCCACAGCCAGGATAGAGAGAACATGCCCATGCAGGAAGAAGACCCCTCCACTTGGATGTACTGGGACCTCTTATATGGCAAGAGCTAAAGTAAAGGGGACCTGCCCTTCCAGGCAGAATACTTCTCCCATATGGGTAAGGGGGGGATCTTGAACACAAAAGCAGCCAGAATAGAGGGGGCTTGCCCCTGCAAGCAGGAGACTCCTCCAAACTGGGTGTCTGGGTGAGCTGCTGCACCCCTCAGCCCAGGTAGAGGGGAGACCCCTCCCAACTGGGTATTAGGGGAAGCTCCTTAACTGCTGCAGCCAGGTTAGAGGGGCTTCGCCCCTCCAGGCAGTAGATTTGTCCCACCTGGAGGTCAGGTGGAGCTCATATACCTCAGCAGCCAGGGTAGAGGTGACTCACACCTCCAGGTGAGAGACACCTCCCATCTTGGAATGGGGTAACTCCTCTACGGCCTTAGCCTGGGTAGAGGAAACTCACCCCTCCAGGTGGGAGACCCCTCCCACCTGGGTGTCTGGCGAGGGGGGTTGTTATGCAGCTGCAGCTAGGGTAGAAGTGATTTGCCCCTCCAGGCAGGAGTCCTCTTCTTCCTTGGGATAGGAAAGTCACTTTCCTTTCACCCCTGACCCCTCCCACCAGGGAGTGAAAGGAAAGTGACCACAACACTTGGAGTGAACACTGGTTTATTGCAGCAGTGCCAAAGAGGAGAAAAAGACATAGAACAAGAAAGAGAGAGAGTGAGAAAAGAAGGAGAGAACAAGGGAGTGCGAAATCAAGAGAGGGAGACAGAGAGAGCAAGAGAGGGGGTCCAGGCAGGAGGGAGTTTTTATAGCCAAATTCTAATGGGGTCTCTGGGTTTGCAAGCTGCCTGTTGGTGAACAATGAATGTATCACACTGTAGTTGCTAAGGGTGTCATCTTCTTCCTTTAGGCAGATGGGGCAGGGGTCAGATGTGGGTTTCTGTTGCACCAGACAGGTGGGGGTAAAATGATCAGCTTTGAGGGGGTTTCAGTATTCAGACTTGATGCAAACAGTTAATAAAGGACCTGAAAGGGGCTTTTGAGTGTGTGGGTTATCCTGCAGCTAACTTAGTTCAGCCTGTTCTACACCTAACAAGGGGGAGCACATATACAACCACAGCCAGGATAGAGGAGACTCACCCCTCCATGCGGGCAGCTTGATTATTGCAGCAGCCAAGGTAGAGGGGACATGCCCCTCAAGGCGGGAAACCCCTCCTACCTGGGTGTGTGTGGTGGGGAGCTCCTATACTGCCACAGCAAGGGTAGAGAAAACATGCCCCCTGCAGGTGGAAGACCCCTCCTACTGTGTGTACTAGGAACTCTTATATGTCAAGAGCTAGTGTAGAGGGAACTTGCCCTTCCAGGTGAGATAACCCTCCCACCTGGTGTCGGGGAGCTTGTATACTGCCAAAGCCAGGGTGAAGGGGACTCACCATTTCATGTGGAAGACCACTCCCACCTGTGTGTAAGGGGCGCTTTTATACCACCTTAGCCAGAGTACAGAAGACTTGCCCCTCCAGGCAGGAGAACTCTCCCGCCTGGGTGTCTGGAAGAGCTTACATACTGCCACAGCCATGGTAGAGGTGAATCATTGCTCCAGGCGGAAGGTCCCTTCCACCTGGTTGTCAGGGGAGTTCATATACTGCCACAGGCAGGGTAGAGGGGACAAGCCACTCGAGGTGGGAGACCCCTCCCACCTGGTGGTCAGGGAGAGCTCCTAAACCACTACAGGCAGGGTCAAGGGGATTTGCCTCTCCAGGCTGGACATCTTTCCACCTGGGTGTCAGGGGAAGATCCTTTACCACAGCAGCCAGGGTTGAGGGGACTGGCCCTTTCACTTGGGATACCCGCCCACCTGCTTGTGGGAGGGGAGCTCATATACCGCTGCAGCCAGGGTAGTGGGGACTCCTCCCTCCAGGCAGGAGACCCCTCTCTTCTGGGTATGGGAGGGAAGCTCATATAACGCAGCAGCCAGGGCAAAGGGGACTCACCCCTCAATGCGGATACCCCTCCCATCTGGATGCTGGTGTGTGCGGGGTAAAGTGCTATACCACTACAGCGAGGGTAGAGAGGACTCGCCCCTCCAGGTAGAAGACCCCTCCCACTTGGGTGTCATGGGGAGCTCCTATACCACAGTAGTCAGGGTATAGGGGACTTGCCCCTTCAGGCAGGAGACCCCTCCCAACTGGGTTTGGGGGGGCTCCTATACAGCTGCAGACAGAGTAGTAGGGACTCAAAACCCCATTATCACCTGGGTGTCTGGGAAGTGCCTATCCTGTGGCAGCCATGTTAGAGGAGACTCACCCCTCCAGGCAAGAGTCCCCTCCTACCAGATGGTCTGGGGGAGATCCTGTACTGCCCCAGGCAGGAGAGATGGGACTCGCCCCTCCAGGCAGGAGGGTCCTCCCACCTGGGTGTCTGTAGGGAGCTTCTATACTGCCTTAGCCAGAGTGGAGGATACTCTCTCCTCCAGGTGGGAGAACCCTCCCATCTAGCTGTAGCCCTCTATTCATGGCTGTATATTGCTGCAGCCTGGATAGAGGGGACTCACCCCACTAGGCGTGAGACCCCTCAATATTGGTTATCAGGGAGCTTATATACCGCTGCAGACAGGGTAGAGGGGACTCACCACACAGGGTGGGAGACCCCTTTCAACTTGGTGTAGTGGGGAGCTCCTGTACCACCACAGCCAGGGTAAAGGGTACTCGCCACTCCAAGCTGGAGACCCCTACCACCTGGGTATCAGGGGGAGCTCGTATACCGCCCCAGCCAGGAGAATGTGGACTCGCCCCTTCTTGAGGAGACCCCTCCCACCTGGGATCCTGGGGGGAGTTCTTACAGCACTGAAGCCAGGGTAGAGTAAACTTGCCTCTCCAGACGGGAGATCTCTCCCACCTGGGTGTCAGGGTAAGCTCCTATACCGCAGCAGCCAGGGTACCAGGGATTTCTCCTCCAGGCGAGAGACCCATCCCACCTGATTGTCGGATGGAGCTCATATATAGCTCTAGCCAGGGGAGAGGGGACTCGCCCCTCAAGGTGGGAGACTCCTCCCACCTGGGGGTGGTGGGGGCTCCTATACAGCTGCAGGTAGGATAGCAAGGACTTGTACCCCATGGTGGAGGACCACTTTCACTTGGGTGTCAGGGGAGCTTCTATCCCGCTGCAGCCATGGTAAATGGGACTGGTCCCTCCAGACAAGAGACCCATCACACTGATTGTTGGGGGGAAGTTCATATACCTCCGTAGCCGAGACTCACCCCTCTAGGCCAGAGACCCTCCCACCTGGGTGTATGGGGGAGCTCCTGTACCGCTGCAGCCAAGGTAGAAGGGACTCGCCCCTCCAAGCCAGAGACCCTCCTACCTGGGTGTCGGGGGAGTTGATTTGCTGCCACAGCCAGCGTAGAGGGAACTCATGACTCCAGGAGAGAGACCCCTTCCACCTGGGTGTCAGGGAAAGCTAGTATACCATTTCAGCCAGTATACCACTTGTATATACCACTTCAGCTAAGTATACCACTTCGGCCAGGGAAAAGGGGACTCGCCCCTTCAGCGGGGAGACCTCTCCCACCTGGGTGACATAGGGAGCTTGTATACCACCTTAGCAAGATTAGAGATGACTTGCACTTCCAGGCAGCTGACCCCTTCCTCCTGGGTGCCTGGAAGCTTCTATACTGCATTAGCCAGGTTGGAGGGTACGCTCTCCTCCAGGCAGGAGACCCGTCCCATCTTGCTATGAGAGGGTAACTCCTATCCACTGCAGCTAGGAGAGAGGCAATTTGCCCCACTAGGCAGGAGACCCCTAAACACTGGTTGTTAGGGGATCTCATATACAGGCAGAATCAGGGATTAGGGGACTTGCCAGTCCAGGTGAGAGACCTCTCCCACTTGTGTGTGTGTGTGTGTGTGGGGGGGTAGCTCTTACAACAGTACAGCCAGGATAGAGGGGACTCAACTATAGAAAGAAAACCCCTCCCACCTGAGGGTCCTCCGGGAGCTTGTATACCATCTTAACCAAGGTAGAGAGGACTCGGACACTCCAGGTGAGGGACCCCTCCCACCAGGGTGTCAGCGGGGACCTCCTATACCATTGAAGCCAGGATATAGGATATATGCTACTCAAGTTGGTAGATCCATCCCACCTGGCAGTTAAAGGGAGCTCTTATACAGCTGCAACCAGGGCACAGGTGACTGGCCCCTCCAGGCTGGAGATGCCTCCCACCTGGGTATTGGAGGGATAAAGTTTACCTCCGATTCCAGGGTAGAGGAAACTTGCCCCTCCAGGTTGGAGACCCTTCCCACCTGGGTGGCAGGATGGGAGAGCCCTTATACCTCTGCAGCCAGGGTAGTGGTTACTCACCCCCAAGACAGGATTCACCTCCCACCAGGTGTAGCGGGGAGCTTGTATACCACCTTAGCCAGGGTATACCACCTATCCAAGCAGGAAACCCTCCCATAAGGGTTTCATGGGGAGCTTTTATACTACAACAGCCAGGGTACAGGGGAATCGCCCATCCAGGCAGAAGACCTCTCCCACCTAGGTGTCTGGTGGGGACCTCATATACCACCATAGCATGCTAGAGTGGACTCGCCCCTCTAGGCCAGAGATGCCTTTCACCTGGGTGTCAAGGGGTGCTCCTATACTGCTGCATCCAGGGTACAGAGGACTTGCCCATCCTGGCAGATACCCCTCCCACATGGGTGTTGCAGGGATCTTTTCCCAAGTTAGCCCGGGTAGAGGGAACTGAGGTGCAAGTAACCTCTACCCTGGCTGTGGATGTTTGGAGCTCTCCTCAATACCCAGGTGTGAGGTGTCTCCCACGTAGAGTGGTGAGTTCCCTGTACCATGGCTAAATTGGTACCAAAGCTTCCCCCGACACCCAGGTGGAAGGGGTCTCCCACATACAAGAGGGAGTCCCCTCTACCCTGGTTGCAGGGCTTTAAGGGCTTCCCTGACACCCAGGTGGGAGGGTCTCCTATCTAGAAGGGTGAGACCCTCTCTCCTGGCTGCAGCAGTTTATGGAGAGAAAGGAGAGTAAGAGGAATGGGTGTCACAGGGAGAGGAGGGCCCAAGACCTAGATTCACTGCAGGGTGAGCAGGTCACAGGCTGAAAGAGGGCAAAGGTTCCAGGCAAAGAGCACTGCTACCTTTTCCCAAAGGAAACCCTCAGGGCCAAATATCCCAGTTCCAGACCCTGGCTCTGGTGTGAATCCTGGGAAGTGATCTGGAAAAGGAACCTGGCAGGGACAAGGAAAGCAGCAGGGCCAAAGGAGGGCACAGAGTGAAGTACTGGAAGAAGGGTGTTTGTGGAATGTGGGCCAGGACCACAAAAGGAGCCCAGGCTAGGGAACTAGAGGAGGGCCCAGGCTAGGGGAGAGTAGGGAAGGGTGGGGCCAGGCAGGCAGGGGTGGCACTAGGGTTGTGAGATGCAGGGAAGCCAATGGGAGCAGGAAAGGGGTGCCAGCGAGGCCCACAGTTCACGCTCAGGGAAGAAAGGAGCAAGAAGAACCCCCAGAGGCTCAAGAGGAGCCAGTCCAGGGAATGGAGAGCCAAGGGCCAGTGCTGGAACAGGGGACTCAGGACAGTGGACAGGGCTGTGGAGGGAAGGCAGGGGATCCAGCAGGGAGGAGGCAGGCTTGAGGCGTAGCGCCACTGCCAGGTGTCAGGGTTCCTGGTGCTGCCCCAAGGACCTAGGGAGAGCAAGTAGCCCAGGTGAGGGTCAAGGTTCTGTTCCCATAAGGCTCCCTGCCCAGATGAGGTCTAGGGCAAGGGACCAGGCCAAAGGGCCTGGCAAGGGACAGGGGTAATAAAGAGTGCAATGTGAGGGCACAGTGGGGGGTCGCAGTGAGTGCAGAGAGGGGCCAGATCCAGGACCCAATCATGGAGCCCAGGTAAGGGACAAATGGTATTAGAGACCCAATGATGAGGAGGCCCCTTATCCAGGAAAAACGCTAGGAGAAGGAGAGGTAGGATCGGCACTAGGATGAGGAGACAAAGGGCTGCACAATGGGCACAGAGGTGAGCGAGCTAGGGGGCCAAATCAAGGGGCACCCAGGTCAGACGTGACAGCAAGAGACACCACAGAAAGCAAAGGAACCGGAGCAATGCAGTAAGGAGCTCAGGCTGGCAGCCAGGCCAGGGGACTGTAGGGCAAAGGGTCAGGGTGAGGAAGTGCTGGGTTGGCTTAGGGGCAGCTTGCAAGGCTAGAGAGCAGTAACGGGAAGGGAGGGGATGGCCCAGGTCATGGTCATCACTAGGCCCAAGTCCACTGCCAGTGGTCAAGTTTGGAAAGCAAAGGGAGCCCAGAATAGATGCAGGGTTTTGTTGCCCATAGGGATCCTCTCAGCATCGAGGAGCAGGGCCTGGGCAGAGAGAGTCCAAAGTCCCAGAAAAGGGGTACAGCTATTTTTTCCAAAAGGAAGCCCACAGTGTAAAACACCCCGTTCAGTCTTCTGGACCCGGTGAGCATCCTGGGAAAGGGATAATGAAAAGGGGCCCAACAAGGACAGGGACAACAAGATGAACGAAGTAGTGTACAGTGTGAAAGGCCAGAAGAGGGTTTTGAAAGGATGTGGGCCAGGATTCTGAAAGGAGCCCACACTAGGGACCAACAAGAAGGTCCAGGCCAGGAAAGGGCAGTGAAGGGCGTGGCTGGGCAGTTGGGCAGCTGTAGGATTCTGAGGTTCAGGGAAGCCAAGGGGAACAGCATACTGGCCCCAGCAAGGCCCACAATCCAAGCCCGGGGAAGCATGGATCAAGAAGGACCTCAGAGGCTCAAGTGAGGAGGCAGGCCAGGGAATGGAGCAAGGGCCAGGGCTTGGGCAGGGGCCTCAGGACAGTGGACAAGACTTTGGACAGATGGCAGGGGATCTGGCAGGGGGAAGGCAGGCTCCTGTCCCAGGGAAACTGTCAGGTGTGAGGGTTCTGGGTGCAGGACCAAAGGCCCAGAGAGATCAAGGGGCCCAGACAAGGGGAAGGATGCAGGTTCCCATAAGGCATCCTGCCCAGATGAGAATCCAGAGTCAGGGACCTGACAAAGGAGGCCTGGAAAGTGAAGGTGGCCAGGAGGAGGTCAATGGGAAGACATGGCATAGGGGGAGCAAGATCCATCACCCAAGCCAGGTGCCCAGGCAAAGGACCCACCTGAATGACCATAGATGAAGGACACAAGGAGCAGGAGACTTGCAAGCACCAGGGGAAAGCATGAGGAGAAGGGGAAGAAAAACTTTGCAAGGACCAGGAGACAGAGGAAAGCACAATGTGCACCTATGTGAGCAAACTGGCAGTCCCAAGCAATGGACTCCCAAGTCAGACCCAACAGGAAGAGCCTCCATGCTATGCCAAGTGAAATGAGGAACACTGTCAGGCCCAGAGACTGAAGTGCAAAGATTTAGGGTTATGGAGGGCTGGGCTGGGGTAGGGGCAGCATGCAATGTGATAGGTCAGAGGAGGAAAGGGAGGGGGTATCTCAGGGCTGGGTTAGAGCAGGTTAACTGCCAGGCCTCAAGGATCAGGCAGCAAAGGGTACTCAGGCAAGAGGCAGGGCTGTGTTTCCTATAGGGAACCTTAAGGGCAGAGAAGCCAGCCAATTTGTCTCCTCTGCCCAGGTGAGTAGATCCTCAGAGAGGGACCTGGTCCAAAGGAGGGTCAAAAGAGTGCACTGTGAGGGGATATCTGGCATATGGAGGTTGTGGGGGGGGGGCAATTGGTTGGCAGCCAGGACCCATTTTAGGAGCCCAGGCTAGGGAGAAGAAGGGAAAGCAAAAGGTCCTGGCAGTGCCAGGACACCATAGCAGCAGTGTAACAGAGGAGAGGGACAGGATAGGTCCTGTAAAATGAGGGCTAGAAACAAGGGAAGGAAAAGGGTCCTTGAGAAGGGCAGCCAGGGACTCAATCAAGGAACTGGGCACAGTAATGGAGAGCCATGTGCTATCACCTGGGGTTGGATGAATGAAAAGGGGCATGGATGGAGAGGGGAAAGAGGGGAGAATGAGGAGCTGGTAGCACAGGGGTAGAAAGGCTGAAGGCCCAGATCCACTGCAGTGTGGAGCAGGGCCCGGGCTAAGGGAGGGAAAAGTGAACAGGCAAAGGGAAGGGCTATGTTTTCCCAAAGGAAGCCTGCAGAGAAAGACATCTGATCAAGTCCCTTGGCTCTTGTGAGAATCCTGAGAAGGGCATCAGTAAAGCGGGCTTGGCAGAGACAGAAACTACAGGAGGGCCAAAGGAGGACACAGCCTGTAGGGCCACAGGCCAGGTGTGAGTGGGGTGTGGGGCAGGACCCCAGCAAGGAGCCTCATTAAGGGACAGAGTGGAGGGCCCAAGCCAGGGGAGAGGAGAAAGGCCAGGGCCAGGAATGCCGGGCTGAACTAACTTACTGCAGTACAGGGATACCAAGGGGAGCAGGAAAGTGGCCCCAATGAGGGGCCCTCAAAGCCCAGAAAATCACGGAGTAAGAACAGACACCAGAGGCTCAAGTGAGGAACCAGGCCAGGGAACTTACAGCAAAGGGCCAGGACTTGGACAGGGGTTTCAGGACACTGGACAAGATTGAGAAGGGAAGTCAGGGGATCTAGCAAGGTTCTGTGAGCATTCGAAAAAAATGGGTAAAGAGCCCCTATGTCCAAGCTTTCTTCTTGCTCCGATCCAATTCTGCTCTCTGCACCTCTTGCAAACCTCAAGAAATTTTTCTAGCTTGAAAACCAACCTCCAACACCACCGATCCCCAGTCTTGCACCCCCTGCTTCTCCCTACCCTGTGCTGCTGGAATGGGTTGTGCAGCCGACCCCCCTGACATCCGCATACCAGGTATCCACTTACAGTACCCTCTTTGGCCCCCCTCCTATGTTTCATTTCCCTCTCTGAGGATCTGCTCACATGGGGCACAGGAGCATAATTGGCTCCTCGCAGTTTACATGGACCTGCTCCAACCCAGCCCTGAGCAATCCCCTCCCTTGCCTCCAAACTTCCATGCTGCACCTACAGCAACCCAGCCATCCCTAATCCTGACCCTTTGTGCTCTAGTCCCTGGTCGTTCGCCTGAGCCCCTGACCACTTTCCTCATGGCCCTTGGCATAGGAAGGAGTCACTTCATGTTATGTCTGACCTAGGGGCCCCTTGCTTGGGGCTGCCAGTGGGCTCCCACAGGTAGCCCTTGGATTCTCCTGGTCCTCACGCAGCCCTTCCTTCACTTCTCCTTGCGCTTTTTCTGGTGATCACAGGTCTCCTGCCCCCATCACCATTGATGGGGTGGGTCCTTTGCCTGGGAGCCTGGCTTGGGTCCTGAGTCTTGCCCCTATGCGCACCCACCCCAACCCCCTTACATGCCCTCCTGTCGTCCTCCTTCTGGCCCCCTTACTTTTCTTGGCCTCCTTTGCCAGGACCCTGCCATAGCAGGGATCCTTATGGGAAACAATGCCCTGGCCTTCGCCTGGGGCCCTTGCTTTCCCTGGGTTCTTGGTCCGGCACCAGGAACCCTGAAACCTGGAGGTGGCCCTGGGCCTGGAGACTGTCCCCTGGTAGATCCCCTGAATTTTTGTTCCCCAATGTAATCCACTTTCCTGAGCCCCCTGCCCAAGACCTGGACCTTGGCTCTCTGTTCCCTGTCCTGGATTCTTGCTTGAGCCTCTGGTGGCCCTTCTTGCTAACTGCTTTTCTGGGCATTGACTGAGGGCCCCTCGCTAGTGTCGCTTCCCTGATCCCCTTGGCATTCCCGTACTGCAGCACCCTAATGCAGCCCTGCCTTCCTGGCCCAGAGTTCCCTGCTCTCCCCTGGCATGGGCCCTCTTCTATGTCCCTTGCCTGGGCTCCTTGCGCTGGTCCTGGTCCCCACCCCACCCACACCTGTTCTGTGGCCCTTCAGGCTGTGCCCTGCTTCAGACCTCCTGTCCTTTCTGTCTTGCCACGTGCGCTTTCCTGATCTCCTAACCAGGATACTCATCTGGGCCATGCGACTTAATTTGGCCTCTTGGCCCTGAGGGATATCTTTGGAAAACATAGCCCTGCCCTTTGTCTGGGCGCTTTGTCCTCCCTCAGTGAGGGCCCTGCTCCTGACCCCTGACAACCTGCAGTGGATATGGACCTTGAACTGTTGTCCCCCTTTGCAACCAACTCCACTTTCTCCCCTCAAGCTGCTCCCCCTCCATGTTTCTTTTCATTCACCCAGGCCCAGGTGCTAGAATTTTGCTCTCCATTACTGGGCCTGGCTCTTTGCTTGAAACCCTGAGCCATTCTCCCCCTTCTTGGGGACCCTTTCCCTGTCCCTTGGTTTAAGGGCCCTGTTGCCTGCCACCTCCTGTGCCTCCCCACTGAAGCCCTCATGTTTTGGTATGCTGGCACTGCCCAGACCCTCCACTCTCACTGCTTCTCCCTACCCTGTGGTGCTGGAATGGATCCTGAAGCCCAGCTCCACTTCCGCACACCAGATATCCCCTCACAGTACCCTCTTTGGCCCCTCATCCTTTAGTCCAGGTCCCTCTCTGAGGATCTACTTACCTGGGGCAGAGGAGCAGAATTGGCTCACCTATGCACCCTGAATGTTCCCTATGGGAAACAGCCCTGCCACTCGCCTGAGTCCCCATCACTGCCGGAAACTTAAGGCCTGGTAATTAACAAGGACTTGTTCCAACCCAGCCCTGAGGGATCCCCTCCCTTCCCTCAAACCTTCCATGCTGCCCCTACCGCAACCCAGCCCTCCCTAAACCTGACACTTTTTGCTCTGGTCCCTTGGCCTTGTCATTTCCCTAGGCCAGGACCATGTTTATCATGGCCCTTGGCATCGCAAGGAGTCTCTCTGTGTTGGGTCTGACCAGGGGTTCCCTGGCTTGGGCCCCACATGAACTCCCCTAGGTGCCCCTTGGCTTATCATGATCCTCACACATTCTCTTCTTCCCTTTCCCCTTGCACCTTTTTCTGGCACTTGCAGATCTTATGCTCCTTGGGTCCCCCATCACCATTGATCAGGTGGGAGCCTGACTTGGGTCCTGGGTCTCGCCCCTATGCGCACCTAACCCAGACCCCATTGTGTGCCCTCCCATCCCCCTCCACATGGCCCCTTCCTTTTCCTGGCCTCCTTTGCCAGGACCCTGGCCATAGCTTCTCATCTGATACAGGGCGCCTTATTGGAACAATGCCCTAGCACTGGCCTGGGCCCATTGCTCTCCCTGGGTGCTTGATCCAGCACCAGGAGCCCTGAAATATGGAGGTTGCCTTGGGTCTGGAGCCTGACTGCCCCCTGCTGGATTCCCTACCTTCCTTCCCAAATGTAATCCACTGTCCTGAGCCCCCAGCCCAAGCCCTGGACCTTGGCTCTAAGTTCCTTGTCCTGGCATCTCATTTGTGCCTCTGGTGGCCCTTTTGATCACTGCATTTCTGCGAATTTTCTGAGGGCTTCTCACTGGGGCCTCTTCCCTACTCCCCTTGGCATTCTTGGATTGCAACACGCTAGTGAAGCTCTGCCTTCCCAGCCCAGCATTCCCTGTTCTCCCCTGGCCTGGGCCCTCTTCTGGGTTCCTTGCCTGGGCTGCTTGCTCTGGTTCTGGCCCCCATCCCACCCACATCCATCCTGTGGCTCTCCAGGCTCTGCCCTGCTTCGGTCCTCCTGTCCTTTCTGTCTCAGCAATGCCCACTTTCCTGATTCCCTTCCCAGGAGGCTCACCTTGGCCAGGCAACTTGATTTGGCCTCTTGGCCCTGGGGACTCCCTTTGGAAAACATAGCCCTGCACCTGCCTGGGTCTTTTGGCTTTCCTCAGATGCTGTCCTGCTCCCGACCGCTGACACCCTGCAGTGGATCTGGGCCTTGAACCGTTCTCCCCCTCTGCCATTCTCTCCATATTCTCCCCTCCTGCTGCTCCCCCTCCATGTTACTTTTCATTCACCCAGGCCCTAGTGGTAGCACTTGGCTGTTCATTACTGGACCTGGCTACTTGCTTGAGACCCTGAGTTGCTCTTCCCCAACTTGAGGACATTTTCCATATCCCCAGTTTCAGGCACCTGTTGCCTGCTCCCTCCTGTGCTTCCCTTCTGATCCCCTCATACTTGGTATGTTAGCACTGCCTGGACCCTCCACTCCCCATGCTTGCCCCTACCTGCCGCAGTCCAGCTGGGCACAAATCACGAGCCACTGAAGCAGGAACAAACTTTATTTTTAAACTGCAGGAAAACACTTCACACTGCTCCCGGGGAATCCTCCTGAATGCCACGAGGCTTGTCCAGGAACCCCCAGCCGGAAATATCTCTCCCGGAAATCCCTCCTCCTGCACTTCCCCAACCAATGGGAACTCTCGGGGAATCACAGGAAATCCCCACGAGAACTCCAAAATAGTGCAAGAACTCAAAAGTTGCGGCAGAGGCGGATAGTAATGCCTCTCCTGTCAATCAATACTGTTGGCAAAATGCCAGGGGCCAAACAGACTCGGCCGTGGCTCTCAGCATCTCCCCCTTTTTGTTTAATTAAACAACAAGCAATGTGGCTTAGGGACCGTGCCTGTTAGGCAGTCCAATTCAACATATGGTCCTTACCCGTCATCGGATGAACTGACCTCTAGGCGTCAGCCTCCTGTCTTAGGTTGGTACCACTGCAATTGGATCATACCCATCACTGACTACCGGTCCAGCATACAGCCATACTGTGGATAGGCCTTTGCACCAGTGGGGGGGGTGAGGTTCTTTGCCTCACCTCTGTTGGCCCCCAAATTTTAGACCACCACTAGTAGAAGGGAGGAGGATGCAAAATTCCATGACACTAAGCCAATTGAGGGCTCCTTTGAAAAATTGTACCACCTGTGACACCGTCAGCAAAAATACTCCAGCACTACCACAATTCACTGTACCAACAGATAGTTCACAATGCATACAAGTGATACATAGTCCAGGCAAGGTCTGCAAGCAATTCAAAGCAGAGGAATCTGTCAATATGTCCATTTCCTCCCAAAGTAAATCGACTCCTTAATTGAGCATTACTTGTTGAGTTATTATTCATTGATGCATCAGTTTTTACAGTTTGTTGTGATAACTATCGAAGAAGCTGTAGTTTGGTTTTATCTTTGTCTTCAACGGCACTGGGATGAAGATAGGAATTCTGGCAATGATGCTAAGAAAAAAATTATGTAACATTCCAACAGGCACTAAGAAAACAATTTTTTGAACAATTTATATTATCCTGAACAAAATTATTAAATATAATGAGAAGGAAAGGTGAAAGTAACCAGACAGATCTGTTAACCTCCTTATTTGTTCACATATTAAAACAATTTTCAACAGCTGTTTACCCAATCTAAATTAAACCATTAAAATCATGTGAATAAAAAAATTCGGATCCATTTATTCATGAGCGCTCCTCATATATGATATATGGACATGCACACATACAGATATACAACACAAAACAGAAGTGTGCACACATAACATACAACACATAAGACAATAGTAAAGGCATTGTAGCTTTACCTAGGTGAAATCTCCATTGCAATGCTTAAAAACTCCACAGTCAAAAAATAAAACTGATCAGAAAAACATTAACCTAGGTCTGTATGAGCTCAAAAATAAAATAGAACTTTATGATGTGGGAAAAGGCAAATAATAAAATAAATATTGAAAAAAGCATCCTGGTTAATCACTGTCACAGACGTAAGAATAGCCAAACTGGAGTTCTGGATATCAGCTGTTATGGATTTGATTCAAATCATCTACCTTTTGGCATGTAGAAATTGTTTTAGTTAATCTCTCTGGAATCCAAATCGGCTGCTGTTCTCCCTGTGGAAAAACACAAACAGAACCCGGACTCCAGACAATCACTGGGTCAGGACTTTTCCATTGTCCTGTTAGAATATCCTTCCAAAGTACCTTAGGCTTATGTACATTTTTTGGACACATATGCCTTTCCTCAGCACTAAGCCCTGAGGAATCCAAATTTAAAAAGTTTAGAGTAAAAAGGGTTATTTTAAGTTTATCTTTGGGTGACATATACCCGTTTCCAATTCCCTCTTTTTGCTTTAGTAAGTACATTTTAATAGTTTGATGAGCTCTTTCAACTATGCCTTGTCCCTGTGGATTGTATGGAATTCCTGTTATATGAGTAATGCCAAATGATGAGCAAAATTGTTTAAAATACATAGAAGTATAACCAGGACCATTATCTGTTTTTAACTGTTTTGGAACACCCACAGTGGCAAAATTTTGTAAGCAATGAGCTATAACATCTTTAGTTTTTTCTCTGGCATGAAGGGAGCCCATCAAAAATCCAGAAGAAGTATCAACTGTAACATGCAAATATTTTAATTTTCCAAATTGTGGCAAGTGTGTGACGTCCTTCTGCCAAATATGGTTAGGTATCAGTCCTCTAGGATTGACTCCAAGATTAACTTGTGGTAAAAAGGTCACACAATTTTGACATTGTTTTATTATTTGTCTAGCTTGTTCCTTAGTTATTTTAAAACACTTTTGTAAAGTATTAGCATTGACATGGAACCTTTTATGAAAATGTGTAACTTCTTCTAGTGTAGAGAAAATATGTATGTCATGTGTAGTTTTATCTGCTAAATCGTTGCCCAAACTAAGGGCTCCAGGCAATCCTGTATGTGCTCTGATATGTCCTATAAAGAATGGATCTTTTCTGTCCCAGATTAGACTTTGTATAGCAGAAAACAAAGAGAAAACAGTAGAGGAAGGGGAAATCCTGCCAGCATCTTCATGGGATACTATAGCATTAACTACATACTGACTATCAGAGAATAAATTAAATACAGAATCTTTAAACATCACAAAGGCTTGTAAAACTGCATTAAGCTCTACCTTTTGAGCTGATTTTTTGGGTACTAAAAATGTAAAAGTTTGATCAGGGGTAACTACTACTGCTGTACCATTATTTGACCCATCAGTGAATACATTTGGAGCATTCATGATAGGTGTTTTTCTTGTCATTTTTGGAAAAAACTACAGGATGCGAAGACCAAAAAGACAACAAAGGATTAGATGGTAAGTGATTATCAAATGAAACATTAGATTTACACATGATTATTGCCAAAGTATTTAACTCATTAGCTAACTCATCAATTTGAGCCATAGTATATGGAGTAATAATTTTATTGGGAGAAATTCCAAACACTCCCTTTGATGCTTTTATTCCTTTGAGTATTAATTGTCCTACACCCTCAGGATACCTAGTAAGAATAGTGTTAAGAGAATAAGATAAATGTATCCACAATAATGACCTTCTTGCCAAAATACTCCTGTAGGAATATTTTTTGTTGGTATTACAATAAATAATAAAGGCAAAGTTATATCAATTCTATCCAAATGCATATTTTCCATATATGTTTCAATAATTTTTAATGCCTTTCTTGCTTCAGGCGTTAACATGCGGGGTGAATTTGGATCTGATGGACCTTTTAGGATATCAAATAAAGGTCCCAACTCTCCTGTTGGTATGCCTAGATAAGGCCTTATCCAATTTATGTCTCCTAATAACTTTTGAAAGTCGTTAAGTGATTTGAGTTGATCTACTCGTATTTGAATTTTTGGTGGACGGAACATGGTTGAGGATAATAGAACTCCTAAATAATTAATTGGAAAATTTAATTGTACTTTATCTATTGCTATCTCTAGATTATAATTTTTGAATAAATTTGTAAGTGTGGCCTAACATTCTAGCAATGTGTTTTTATCTTTGTGTGCTAACAATACATCATCCATATAGTGAAATATTTGTAGTTTAGGATTTTGATTTCTAAGTGGCTGGATTGCTTTGTTAACATAAATTTGACACATAGTTGGGCTGTTAGCCATCCCTTGAGGGAGTACTTTCCATTCATATCTCTGATAAGGACCTTAATGATTCAGTGCAGGGATAGTAAATGCAAAATGTGGACTATCCTCAGGATGAATTGGAATTGAAAAAAAAAAAAACAATCTTTAATATCTATAGCTAAAACATACCAGGTTTTTGGCAAAGCAGACAATTGAGGAATCCCCGATTGAGCAGGTCCCATAATAACCATCTCATTATTAATGGCTCTTAAATCTTGCAATAATCTCCATTTACCAGACTTCTTTTTAATGACAAAAATGGGAGTATTGTACGGAGATACGGAAGGTTGTATATGTCCCTCCGCTAATTGTTGTTTGACCAGGTCATGGGCTGCTTGTATCTTTTCTTTAGTCAGGGGCCACTGAGGAACCCATACTGGTCTATCTGATTTCCAAGTAATTTTTATTGCCTCAGTGACCCCTTCTGAAAACCCAGTCCATGTCTATTTATTCCCTGATCTATTTGAATTGGTGCTGCTATGCCTTGTTCTTCTAATCTTTTTTCTTTCCTGAAACCTTGTCTAGCCCTAATAGTGGGCGCATTTGGATTGATGTTATTTGTTAATGTCAAACCTAATTGATCTAGGACATCTCGTCCCCATAAATTTATAGGAAGATGATCCAATACATATGGCTGTATAGTTCCTTCACATCCTTCAGGATCCTTCCAATCTAATACCATTGCACTTCTATGGGGATTAGTTGCCACTCCTAGGCCTCGAAGTGTTTGAGTGGCTTGTTGTAATGGCCAATGTTTTGGCCATTCTTGACGAGATATGATGCTAAGGTCTGCACCTGTATCCAGTAGCCCATTAAATTCATGTCCTTGAATATTTAGTTTTAGCATGGGGCGAGAATCTAAATTTAAAGACAGCATAGCCCAATCTACACCTGTGGAGCCTAATCCCCTGGAACCTCTTTCTATAGTACTACTGGAAAATGTATCATGTAGGCTGGGTATTATTAATAACTGTGCTATTCTATCTCCTGGTGAAATTACTGATATACCCTTTGGAGAACTAGCTATAATTTTTATTTCACCTTCATAATCGGGATCAATTACCCCAGGACTTATCATAAGTCCTTTTAGCATAGAAGAACTGCGTCCTAACAATAAGCCTACTGTTCCTTGGGGAAGAGGTCCTTTTAATCCTGTGGGAATGATTTGAACTCCCATCTCTGGAGTCAGTACTGCTCTGGTGGAGGCACAGATGTCCAACCCTGCACTCCCTCTGGTTCGTCTGATGAGAGATCTGATGGATAATGTGTCCTGGGCACTACCCTGATGGTGTTTCTGGGTTCCTCCATGGTGTTTCTGGGTTCCTCCAGTGCCCCATACATTTGTGGTCATGGGCCCCGGAGCATTGGGCCCACCTGTCCGTTTTTTGGCAATGGAGTCCGATGCCTTTCTCCATGATATCGTGGGTAAACACTTGGTCCTTGTCTGTTTTTTTGATAATGGAATACCCTCTATGGTGGTTTGAGAATGGCATTCATTAGCCCAATGTTTCCCTCTATGGCATCGTGGGCAAATACCCAGTATTCTATTCGTTTGATATCTAGCTTTGTTAAACCCTCCTCCTATGGGGCAACTCCTTTTAAAATGTCCTGTTTGATCACAATTATAGCATGTTTTTGGCCTGGCATCTAAAGCCTGTTGTACTGCTGCTAAGACTTGCCCTTGTTCATTAATGTCTCTACATAATTTAATATATGTGTTTAAATCTTCATGTCTCCATGGTCTAATGACCTCTCTGCAACAACGATTTGCTTGGTCATAAGCCAGTTGTTTTATAAATGGCATTGCCTGTTCTGTATCCCCAAAAATTCTGGAAGCTGCTTGAATAAGCCTATCTACAAATTCAGCATAAGGTTCATTAGTTCCTTGTATTACCTTAGATAATTGACCTCGTAAATCTCCATGCCCCTGTAAAGTTTTCCATGCCCTAACCGCATCTACAGCAATTTGTGCATATAGACCAGGATCATATTCAATTTGTTGCCGTTGACCCTCATAAGGTCCTTTTCCTAACAACATATATAGATTTCTTTGAGGGTAACCGGCTGCTGCATTTCATCTAGCTGTCTCCCTGCAAAATTCCTCATTGACAACCTTCCATAACAAATATTGTCCTCCATTTAGCACAGATTTACACATACTAGCCCAATCTGCTGGCATCATGTCCAAGTTGGTAATGGATTCAACCATGCTTACAGTGAACTGTGCTTGAGGACGATAGGTTGTTACAGCCTCCTTTAACTGCTTCACTGTTTTGAAATCTAAAGCACGGTGAATTCACTGCCCTCCTGCCTGCTCAAGTACAGGGCATGCTAATCTTTGAGGTCCTGTCTCAGGATCCCATCTATCAACTATGGGGTTTGAGGGCCACTCAGCTATCTCCATAGGGGGAGCTGTTGGTTGAATTATGCCCTCTGGTGATAGAACGGTGTTAGTAGCAGCCTCCTGTTGTAGCTTTTTCCCTAATAGCTGTTTCTCCTCTAAGCTTTCTTCCTTTAAATTTTCTTCCTCTGTCTGACTAGCTTGAGAGACCTTCTCTTTTGCTTGATCTAAAATGTCTTTCTCCATGGTCTGAACCTCTAACACTTTACTTAACACTCTTTCAGTTTGTTTTTTACTATTTTCTAATCTGTTATAAAGATTACACAACCCAATAAGATAACACAAAACAAAACCGAAACAGAATGAAACAAAAACGGAACAAAAAATCGTATCAATTTTCCTATTTTCTTGACATGTGCATTAGTGGTCTATTTCTATCTCTTCCTCAGAGGTGAACAACTTCAAAACTTGAGCCAACCATTTTTCCCAATCTGCCTGAGAAAATTCTAGGGATAGGCAGCTTGAAACAAACACAAAACAAATCAAAACAAGAACACATTGTTTTTTAAAATGGTCACCCATTCTCGCCTTCCCTTAGGGGCAAGCAATTTCACTTACCCCGAAGCTTCAGACGTTCCCCGTACAGGCCGCCAAATGCTGCAGTCTGGCTGGGCACAAATCACGAGCCACTGAAGCAGGAACAAACTTTATTTTTAAACTGCAGGAAAACACTTCACACAGCTCCCGGGGAATCCTCCCGAATGCCACGAGGCTTGTCCAGGAACCCCCAGCCGGAAATATCTCTCCCGGAAATCCCTCCTCCTGCACTTCCCCAAACAATGGGAACTCTCGGGGAATCCCTGGAAATCCCCACGAGAACTCCAAAATAGTGCGAGAACTCAAAAGTTGCTGCACAGGCGGATAGTAATGCCTCGCCTGTCAATCAATACTGTTGGCAAAATGCCAGGGGCCATACATACTCGGCCGTGGTTCTCAGCACCTACCCTGTGCTGCTGGAATGGGTCCTGCAGCCTACCCCCACTTCCGCACACCAGGTATCCCATTACAGTAACCACTTTGGCGCTCCTTCCTTTGGTCCAGGTTTCTCTCTGAGGATCTACTCACCTGGAACAGAGGAGCAGAATTGGCTCGCCTCTTTGCCCTGAATGCTCCCTATGGGAAACACAGCCATACTACTAGCCTGAGTCCCCCTCACTGGCTGAACCTTGAGGCCTGGAAGTATACATGGACTATCTCCAACTCAACACTGAGCGATCCCCTCCTTTCTCTTCCCTGCAGCCTTCCATGCTTCCCCTACCACAACCCAGCCCTCCCTAACCCTGACCCTTTGTACTGCGGTCTCTGGGCCTAGGCATTCACCTGAGACCATGACCACATTCCTCAGGTCCCTTAGCATAGCAATGAGTCTCTTCTTGTTGGGTCTGACCTGGGGGCCCCTTGCTTGGGCCTGCCAGTGGGCTCCCCATGTGCCCCTTGGCTTCTCATGGACCTCACGCAGCTCCTTCCTCCCCATCCCCTTGTGCCTTTTTCTGGTGCTCGTAGGTCCCCTGCTCCTTTTGTCCCCCATCACCATTGATCAGGTGGGTCCCTTGCCTGGGTGCCTTGCTTGGGTCCTGGGTCTTGTCCCTATGCACACCCACCCAGACCCCCTTGCTTGCCCTTCCATCACCCTCCTTTTGGCCCTCTTCCTTTTCCAGGCCTCCTTTGCCATGGACCTGTCTGTAGGTTCTCATCTGATCCAGAGATCCTTATGGGATACAATGCCCTGGCCCTAGCCTGGTCCCTTGCTCTCCCTGGGTGCTTGGTCCAGCAACAGAAACCCTGAAACCTGGAGGTGTCCCTGGGCCTGGAGTCTGAATGCCCACTGCTACATGCCCTGTCTTCCTTCCAAAATGTAATCCACTGTCCTGAGCCTCCTGCAAAGCCATGGCCCTTAGCTCTTCATTTCCTGGCCTGGCTTCTCACTTGAGTCTCTGCTGGCCCTTCTTGCTAACTGCTTTTCTGGGCATTGTCTGAGGGCCCCTTGCTGGGGCCACTTCCCTGCTCCCCTTGGCATTCCTGGACTGCAGTATGCTAGTGGAGCCCTGCCTTTCTGGCCTGGTGTTCTTGCTCTTTCCTGGCCTGGGCTCTCTTCTAGATCCCTTGCCTGAGCTCCTTACTGAGGTCCTGGCCTCCACCCCACCCACACCCTTCCTGTGATCCTTCAGGCTGTGCCCTCCTTTGGCTCTCCTGTCCTTTCTATCTCTGCAATGTGTGCTTTTCTGATCCCCTTCCCAGGATGCTTACCTGGGCCAGAGGATATGACCTTTGGGAAAACATAGCCCTGTCGCTTGCCTGGGAGCTTCGCTTCCCTCTGTCTGGGCCCTGATCCTGTACCCTGACACCCTGCCTTGGACCTGGGCCTTTACCCCTCCTCCCCCTGTGCCAGCTCCCCTTTCTTTCCTCCCTGTCCATGATTCTTTTCATTCACCCAGGCCTAAGTGCTAGCACTTCACTCTCCATTACTGGGCCCTGCTCATTGCTTGAGCCCTTGGCTGCGAGAGGATTTGACCTTTGGAAAATGTACCTCTCCTTCCTGCCTGCGCACTTTTTCCTCCCTCAACCCAGGCCCTACTCCTGAAGCCTGACACCCTGAACTGGACCTGGGCCTTGAGTTCTCTTCCCCCTGTGCCAGCTCCTTCCCTTTCTCCCCTCCTGCCCCTCTCTATCCATTTTTCTTTTCATTCACACTGGCCCAGGTGCTAGCACTTGGCTCTACATTACTAGGCTCACCTTCTTGCTTGAGCCCCTGGCTGCCCTTCTCTAGGACCTTGTCCCTATCTCTTGGTTTTAGGCCCCTTTTGCCAGCCCCCTCCTCTTCCTCCCCTCTGTTCCCCTTATGCTGTGGAATCTTGCCACTGCACTGACCCCCAGCTACCCCTATTCACTCTAGCCTAGACTCCTCAAATGGGTCCTCCATCCCACCAACCTTCCCCCAACCTCCACATGACAGGTATCCCCTCACAGTACTCTCTTGCCCCTCATTGGTCCAGGTCCCTCTTTGAGGATTTACTCACCTGGGGCAGAGGAGCAGAATTGGCTGTTTTCTGCACCCTGTATGCTCTTTATTGGAAACACAGCCTGGCCAGTCACCTGAGTCCCCTTCACCACCTGTACCATGAGGCCTGGTAGTTAACATGGAACTTGCTTCAATCCAGCCCTGAGTGATCTCCTCCCTTCCCTTCTCTTCCCTGCCCTCTGGCCTTGCATGCTGCCCCTACCTCATCCCAGCCTTCTCTAACCCTGATCATTTTTGCTCCAGTCTCCAGGCCTGGGCACTCGCCTGAGCCCCTAACCGTGTTCCTCATGTCCCTTGGCATAGCATGGTGTCTCTTTGTGTTGCGACTTACTGGGGAGCCCCTTACTTGGGCACCTCAGCAGGTTACCCTAGGTGCCTCTTGACCTTCCCATTGTCTCTGGGTCCTCACACAGCCCCTACCTTCCTTACCCTTGTGCTTTTTCCTGGCATTTGCAAGTGGATTTCTCCTTGGGTCCCTCATCACAATCAGTTGTCTGGGTCCCTTGTCTGGGGGATTGTCTTCCGTCATGGCTCTTGCCCTACAGTGAACCCACCACGATCCCCGCAGTGCCCTTTCATCCCCCTATTTCTGGTCCTCTTCCCTTGTCTCACCTCTTTTGCCAGGTCCCTTGCCCTGGATTCAAATATGAGCCAGAGAGCCTTATGGGAAACAGAGCTCTGCACTTTGCCTGGTCCCCTTGTTCTCCCTGGGTGCTTGATCTGGCACCAGGAACCCTGAAACCTGGAGGTGGCCCTGGACTAGAGCCTGACTTCCTTCCTGCTGGATCCCTGCCTTCCCTTCCAAATCTTTCCAGTGTCCTGAGCCCCCTGTCCAAGCCCTGGCCATTTAGCCTCTCATTTCCTTCGCCTGGCTGCTCGCTTGAGACTCTGGTGGCCCTTCTTGCTCACTGCTTTACTGGGCATTGTGTGAAGGCCCAATCGTTGGGATACTTCTCTGCTCCCCTTGGATTTTCTGTACCTCAGTACCCTAGTGTAGCCCCACCTTCCCGGCCCAGTGTTCCCTGCTCTCCCCTGGTTTAGGCCCTCCTCTAAGTCCCTTACCTGGGCTCCTTGCTGGGGTCCTTGCCCCCACCCCACCCACACCTTTCCTGAAGCCCTTCATGCTGGGCCCTCCTTTGGCCCTCCTCTCATTTCTGTCTCTGCAATGCCCACTGTCCTCATTCCCTTTCCAGGATGCTCACCTGGGCCAGGTGACTTGACTTGGACTCTTGGTCCTGGGGGCTCCCTTTCAGAAAATGTAGCCCTGCCCCTTGATTGATCCTTTTGGCCTCCCTCAGCCCAGGCCCTGCTCCTGATCCCTGACACTGTGCAGTGGACCAGGGTCTTGAACCCTTTTCCTCCTGTGTCACCCATTCCACTTTCTCCACTGCCATTACTCCCTCTCTTTGTTTCTTTTCATTCACCCAGGCCCAGGTACTAGCACTTGGATCTCCATTACTGGGTCTGGCTCCTTGCATGAGACACTCGTTGCACTTCTTGAGGACTCTTTCCCTGTCCCTTGGTTTCAGGCAACTGTTTCAAGGCCCCTCCTGTGCCTCCCCTCTGATACCCTCATTTTGTGATATGCTGGCACTACCTGGACCCTTTGCAGCCGCTGCTTCTCCCTAGCCTATGCTGCTGGAATGGGTCCTGGCAGCCCAACCCACCCCACACTACCGTACACAAGGTATCCTCTCACAGTACCCTCTTTGGCCCCTCCTTTGGTCCAGGTTCGTCTCTGAGGATCTACTCATTTGGGTCAGAATGATTCCTATGGGAAACACAGCCCTGCCAATCACATAATTCCCCTTCACTGCCTGAAACCTGTGGCCTGGCAGTTAACATGGGACTTGCTCCAACACAGCCCTGAATGATCCCCACCCTTCTCTCCCCTGCCCTCTGGCCTTGCATGCCACCCCTACCCCAACCCAGCCTTCCCTAACCCAGGCCCTTGGAGCTCCTGTCCCTGTCTTGTGCGCTTCTTTGAGCCCCTGACACTTTCCTCATGTCCCTTTGCATAGTGGGGAGTCTCTTCTTGTTGGGTCTGAATTGGGAGCCCCTTGCTTGGGCCTGTCAGAGGGCTCCCCTAGGTGCCCCTTGAGGTTCCCTCTGTCTCATGGCCCTTGTACAGCTCATCCTTCCCATCCCCTCATGAATTCCCCTGGTGCTCATGAATCTTCTGCTCCTTGGGTCCCTTGTCCTAGGTTGGCCAGGTGGGTTCCATGTCTCAGCACCTGGCTACTGTCTTGGCTCTCCTCCCACCACACACCTACCACAATCCCTGGATGTGCCCTCCCATAGCCATCCTTCTAGCGCCCTTCCATAGCCAGGCCTCCTTTGCTAGGTCCCTCTCCATGGATTCACATCTGGGCCAGGGCGCCTTATGAAAAATGAGCTTTGCCCCTCGCCTGGGCCACTTACTCTCTCTGGGTGCGTGGGACTCCACCAGGAACCCTGACACCTTTTAGTGGCACTGGGCCTGGAGCCTGACTGCCCCCTTCTGGATTCCCTACATTCTCTCCCAAGCCTTGTCCACTGTCCTATGCACCCTGCCCAAGCCCTGGCCCTTGACACTCCATTTCCTTGCCTGGCTCCATGCTTGAGCCTCTGGTGGCCCTTCTTTTCCTTTCTTTTTTGGGCTTTGTCTGAGGGCCCCTCACTGGAGCCGCATCTCTCCTCCCCTTGGCTTCCCTGTACAGCAGTACCCTAGTGCAGCCATGGCTTATTAGCCCTGCCTTTCCATGCTCTCCCCTGGCCTGCGCCCTCCCCTAGGTTTCTTGTCTTATCTCTTTCCTGGGGTACTGGCCCCCATCCCACCCAGACCCGTCCTGTGGCTCTTGAGTATGTCCCCTCCTTTGGCCCTCTTCTCATTTCTATCTCTACCAGCCCCACTTTCCTGGTTCCCTTTCCAGGATGTTCATCAGGCCAGGTACTTGACCTGTCCTCGTGGCCCTGTGGGTTCCCTTTGGGAGAATGTAGCCCTGCCCCTTGTCTGGGCCCTTTGGCTTTCCTCAGCCCGTGCCCTGTTACCCAATCCTGACACCCTGCAGTGGATCTGGGCCTTAAGCCTTCATCCCATTTTGCCTCCTGCTCATATTTCTCCCCTCCCTCCCCTCCTCATCCATATCCATTTTCATTCAACCTGCCCCAGGTGCTAGAACTTGGCTGTCCAAAACTAGGCACAGCTCCTCCTTGAGCCCTTGGCAGCACTTCTTGAGGATTCTTTCCCTTCCCTTGGTTTCAGGCCTTTTTTTATAGACCCCATCCTGTGCTGCCCCTCTGTTTCACTGGTGCTATGGTATCCTGGCATGGCTAGGACCCATCACGTTCCCTGCTTCTCCCTAGCCTGGGCTACTCGTATGGGTCCAGGCTGCCAACTGACCACCCCACAACCTCCATATGCCAGGTATCCCCCTCATAGTGCCCTCTTTTGATCCTCTTTTGGTCCAGGTTGCTCTCTGAGGATCTACTCACCTGGAAAGTTGAGCCATATTAGTTGGCCTCTGCACCCTTAAGGTTCTCTATGGGAAATAGAGTCCTGCCTCTTGCCTGAGTCCCCTTTGCTGCCTGAACCTTGAGGCCTGGCAGTTAACTTGTGACATGCTTCAACCCATCCCTGAGAGATCCACTCCCTTCCCTGCCCTGCCCTTTGGCCTTGCATGCTGCCCCTACCCCAACCAAGCCCTCTCTAACCCTGACTTTTTGTGCTTTATTCCCTGGGCCTGGTGCTCACATGAGCCCCTGAAAGTGTTCCTCATGTCATTTAGCATAGCATAGAGTCTCTACCTGTTGTGTCTGACCTGGGGACCCCTTGATCGGGGACCTTGCCAGTTCTCCCATAGGTTCCTGTTGGGCTTTACTCTGCTCATTCTTGCACAGCCCTTCCTCTCCTTCCCCTTGTGTTTTCCCCTGGCACTTACAAGTCACCTGCTCCTTGGGTCACTCATCCATGTTTGGTCAGGTAGGTCCTTTTCCTGGGCACCTGGCTTGGGTCCTTGATCATGCCTACCCCCATGCTCCCAACGAGACCCCTCCAACGTGCCCTCCTATTGCCATCCTCCTGGCTGCCTTCACTTGCCAGTCCTCCTTTGCCAGGTACCTGTCCCTGTATTCTCATCTGAGCCAGGGCGCCTTATGGGAATCTGAGTCCTGCCCCTTGCCTGGGACCCTGGCTCTCTCTGGGCCTTTGATCCTGTACCCAGAACCCTGACATCTGGCAGTCAACTTGCACCAGGAGCCTGCCTGTCCCCTGCTGGATCCCTGCCATCCCTCCAAAGATTTGTCCACTTTCCTGAGCCCCCTGCCCAAACCCTGGCTGTTGGGGATGCAAATCAAGTCAAGATGGCACCTGGCAGTTTGCCAGGAGGAGTGGTTTGAAAAGCAACGCAGCGAGCCATTAAGATGATGAGGATTCCTTATTGACTGATTGCTGTATCTATATGATGTTAATTGAGTCAAGCTGTGTGTAATTAGTTAGGTATATAAACTTCTGCTGGCCTGCAGCAAGGCAGTTCTGCTAACTTAGGAACCCACTACTTTGAGTTCTTGCTAAGTTCCTGCTAAGTTCACTTGCAAAAATGTAGTTTACGTTTCAACCTTCAAGTTGCTTGTCACCTCCCGGTTATTTGCCCAGCCGGACTGTGGCATATGGTGGCCCATATGGGGAATATTCAGGATGCTTGGGAGCAAGTGACAAGGTAAAATGATGGGTGACCATTTCAGGAAGCAGTGTGTTCTTTTTTGGTTTGTTTGTTTCATTTCATTTTTGAGCTGCCTGTCCCTGAAAATAAATAGGAAGGGAGAAAAGGTGCTCAAAGGCAAGTGTGTGGCCATGCCCCGGGGGATGCGTGCCTTGGCAGCAAGCATCGGGACGGGACACCGTGGTGTCGCCTGCTGTTGCTTGTGCCCCACTGGGGTGGGTCTCACGTCACAAGAGAACAGATAAGGCGAGAGGACAGATGGACATTTCAAGAGAACAGAAAAATTGATACAATGAATTCTGTTGCATTTTTGTTTCAATGTGTCTCGGTTTTGTTTTGCATTATCTCAGTGAGCAGTATCTTCATCACGGAATTATGGGATTAAAAATTAGTAAGAACCAAACTGAAAGGGCGTTAAGTAAATTGCTAAAGGAAGGAGGCATCTCAGTAAAATCAAGAACAGTTAGGGCATACATTAAGACGATACAAAAATGTAGCCCATGGTTCATTAAAGAGGTGTTGTTGGATATATCACAATGGAACCATCATAGTTAAGATTTAAAAAGGATAGAAAGGAAAGCCCAGGAACTCTGACATTTGGCACATTGCCATTATGGACATTGATATGATCTTGTTTGCATTTTATATCAAGGAAAACATGGAGTCTCTAGATTTAGTCAGACAGGGGAAGAAAGTTCAGAGGAGAAAGGGCTATCAGGGGAAGAGTTACAATGAGAGTTTGCTACTAACCACTTTCTATCACAAGAGGGCACAAGTATTCAACCAACAACACCACCTATGTATACGAAGACAGCATGTGCTGGGTGGCC
Organism: Marmota monax; assembly: GCF_021218885.2. Classification (NCBI taxonomy): domain Eukaryota; kingdom Metazoa; phylum Chordata; class Mammalia; order Rodentia; family Sciuridae; genus Marmota; species Marmota monax. The sequence goes on along the minus strand of NW_026695198.1, from coordinate 682,842 downwards.
CTCAAAACCCACAGTTGATAGATGGGATCCTGAGAGAGGACCTTGAAGATTTGCATGCCCTGTATTTGTAGGGGCAGGAGGGCAGTGAATTCACCATGCTTTAGATTTCAAAACTGTGAAGCAGCTGAAAGAGGCTGTAACAACCTATGGTCCTGAAGCCCCTTTCACTGTTAGTATGATTGAGTCCATTACCAATTTGAATATGACTCCAGAAGATTGGGCTAGCATGTGCAAAGCTGTGCAAAATGGAGGATAATATTTGCTATGGAAAGTTTCCAATCAAGAATTTTGTATAGAGAAGGCTAAGTGAAATGCAGCAGACAGTTATCCTCAGAGAAATCTAGATATGTTGCTTGGAGAGGGACCTTATGAGGGTCAGCAGCAAAAAATTGGATATGATCCTGCCATATACTCACAAATTGCTTCAGCTGCGGTTAAGGCATGGAAAACTTTACAAGGACATGAAGATTTACAAGGTCAATTATCTAAGGTAATACAAGGAAATAATGAACCTTACACTGAATTTGTAGATATGCTTATACAAACAGCTACAAGAGTCTTTGGGGATGTAGAACAGGTGATGCCATTAGTGAAACAATTAGCCTAAGAACTAGCCAGTAGACAGTGTAGGGAGGTCATTATACCGTGGAAACAGGGATTTAAACACATATATTAAATTATGTGGAGACATTAATGAACAGGGGCGGGTCTTGGCAGAGGACGGAATGGAAACTACTCCCTTAAGGGATGGCTAACAGCCTAACTATGTGTCAAATTTATGTTAACAAAGCAACCCAGCCACTTAGAAATTAAATTCCTAAACTACAAATATTTCACTATATGGAAGATGTATTGTTAGCACACAAAGATAAAAACACATTGCTAGAATTTTATGCCACACTTACAAACTTATTAAAAAATTATAATCTAGAGATACCAATAGATAAAGTACAATCGAATTTTCCAATGAATTATTTAGAAGTTTTATTATCCTCAACCATGGTCTGTCCACCAAAAATTCAAATACGAGTAGATCAACTCAAATCACTTAACGACTTTCAAAGTTGTTAGGAGACATAAATTGGATAATGCCTTATCTAGGCATCCCAACAGAAAAGTTAGGACCTTTATTTGAAATCCTAAAAGGTCCATCAGATCCAAATTCACCCCACATATTAACGCCTGAAGCAACAAAGACATTAAAAATCATTGAAACATATAAGGAAAATATGCATTTGGATAGAATTGATATAAGTTTGCCTTTATTATTTATTGTACTACAAACAAAAAATATTCCTACTGGAGTACTTTGGCAAGAGGCTCCATTACTATGAGCACATTTATGTTATTCTCCTAACACTATTCTTACAAGGTATCCTGAGGCTGTAGGTCAATAAATACTCAAAGGAATAAAAGCAGAAAAGGGAGTGTTTGGAATTTCTCCTAATAAAATTATCACTCCATATACTATGGATCAAATTAACGAGTTAGCTAATGAGTTAAATACTTGGGCAATAATTATGTGCAAATCTATTTGTTCATTTGATAATCCAATCCTTTGTTGTCTTTTTGATCCTCGCATCCTGTAGTTTTTCCAAAAATGACAAGAAAAACACCTATCATGAATGCTCCAAATATATTTACTGATGGGTAAAATAATCATGCAGAAGCAGGAATTACCCCTGATGAAGCTTTTACATTATTAGTACCCAAACAATCAGCTCAAAAGGTAGAGCTTAATGAAGTATTACAAGCTTTTGTGATGTTTATATATTCCGTATTTAATTTATTTTCTCATAATTTATATATAGTTAATTCTATAAATTCCCTTGAAGATGCTGGTAGAATTTCCCCCTTCCTCTACTGTTTTCTCTTTGCTTTCTGCTATACAAATTTTAAACTGGGAGAGAAAAGATACATTCTTTATAGGACATATCATTGCACATACAGGATTGCCTGGAGCCCTTAGTTTGGGCAATGATTTAGCAGATTAAACCACACATGGCATACATATTTTTTATATACTAGAAGAAGCTACAAATTTTCACAAATCCTTCCATGTCAATGCTAATACCTTGCAAAAGCATTTTAGAATAACTAAGGAACAAGCTAGACATATAATAAAACAATGTCAAAATTATGTGACCTTTTTACCAAAAGTTAAACTTGGAATTAATCCTAGAGGACTAATAGCTAATCATATCTGACATATGGACGTCACACATTTGCTAAAATTTGGAAAATTAAAATATTTGCATGTTACAGTTGATACTTCTTCTGGATATTTAATGGGCTCCCTTCATACCGGAGAAAAAACTAAAGATATTATATCTTATTGTTTACAAAATTTTGCCACTGTGGGCATTCTAAAACAGTTAAAAACAGACAATGGCCCTGGCTATACTTCTACTTCTTTCAAGCATTTTTTCTCATCATTTGGCATTACTCACATAACAGGAATCCCATATAATCCACAGGGACAAGGCATAGTTGAAAGAGCTCATCAAACTATTAAAATGTACTTATTAAAACAAAAAGAGGGAATTGGGAAGGGATATAAATCCCCCAAAGATAAACTTAACGTAACCCTTTTTACGTTAGCTTTTAAAATTTGGATTCATCAGGACTTAGTGCTGTGGAAAGGCACATGTGTCCAAAAAATGTATATAAGCCAAAGGTATTTTGGAAGGATATTCTAACTGGACAATATAAAGGTCCTGACCCAGTGATTTTCTGGAGTTGGGGGACTGTTTATGTATTTCCACAGGAAGAACAGCAGCTGATTTGGATTCCAGAGAGACTAACTAAAATGATTTCTACAGACCAAAAAGAAGATGATTTGGCTGAAATCCATAACAGCTGTTATCCATAACTCCAGTTTAGCTATCTTTACATCAGCAATAATGGTTCTCCTACACCTTGAGGCTAATGAATAATGAGCACCATTAAGGCCTATTTCAAATCTCAAAAACCTTGAGGCTTACTTGTGGGAATACCTTCAAACCCATATGCAATTTACAGGAAGAAGGATGGATGTCAAAAGAAGAGTCAAAACCAGGTGGTAGCCAGGATGCTTTTTTCTATTTAATTTTTAGAGCTCATACAGACCTAGGTTAATGTTTTTCTGATCAGTTTTATTTTGTAATTAACTGTGGAGTTTTTAAACATTGCAATGGAGATTTCACCTGTGTAAAAGCTACAAGGCCTTTACTATTGTGTTATGTGTGCACACTTGTGTTATGTGTTGTATGTCTGTATGTGCATACGTCCATATATCAGGAGGCCTCATTAAAAAATGGATTCAAATATCTTTTATCCACGTGATTTAAACAGTTTAATTTAAATTTGGAGTTGTTTTAATATGTGAATGAAAAAGGAGGTTAACAGATCTGTGTGTTTACTTTCACCTTTCCTTTTCATTATATCTAATAATTCTGTTCATAATAATGTACTAAATTTTTCAGAAAATTGTTTCCTTAGTGCCTGCTGGAATGCTGCACAATTTTATTTAGCCATTATTGCCAGAATTCCTACTTTAGACAAAAATAGAGAAATTTCCAGTATTACTGAAAAATCAAATGAGACTTCGGAAATACAGCTACCATTATCACAGATGTTGCTGTTTCTGCTGCTGCTACTATAGCTTCTGCAATAGCTGTCACACAAACTGTACAAACTGTTGCATCAATATTTGCTTCAAGAAGAAATAGACATATTAATGGATCCCTTTGCTTTAAGCTGCTTGTGGAACTTACCTGGACTGTGTATCACTTATATGCATTATGAACTGATACAAAAAATTGTAATAGTACCAGGGTATCTTTGCTGACGGTGTCATCTGTGGTACAGTTTTTCCAGGGGTTTCTCACTTGGAGCAGTCAATGGCTTTGTATCCTGGCATTTTGAATCCTCCTCTTTCTACTTGTGGCAGGTTGTTTATGGTGTTTGTGTAAAAACCACTATGGTCGTTATCCACAAATATGGCTAAGTGTGTTGGGCCAGTAGTCAAAGATGGGTAAGATCCAATTACAATGATACCAACCTAAGACAGGAGGCTGACGATTTGAGGTCAGACCATCCAATGACGGGTAAGGATCATATGTAGTATTGGACAATCTAAAACAGGTCCCTAAGCCACATACTTGTTGTTTAATAAAACAAAAGAGAGGAGATGTTGGGGATGCAAATCAAGTCAAGATGGTGCCTTGCAGATTGCCAGGAGTAGTGGTATGAAAAGCAACACCAGTGAGCCATTAAGATGATGAGGATTCCTTATTGACTGACTGCTGTATCTAGATGATGTTAATTGAGTCAAACTGTTTCTAATTAGTTAGGTATATAAACCTCTGCTGTCTCACAGAGAGGCAGTTCCACTACCATAGGAACTCACTACTTTGAGTTCTCACTCAGTTCCTGCTGAGTTCACTTGCAATAAAGTAGTTCCCGTTTCAACCTTCAAGTTGCTTGTCACCTCCCAGTTATTTGCCCAGCCAGACTGTGGCACCTGGCCCTTGGATCTCCATTCCCTGGCCTGCCTCCTCGCTTGAGCCTCTGGGGGCCCTTCTAGCTCCGTGCTTCCCTGGGCTTGGACTGCAGGCCTTGCTGGGGCCAGTATCCTATTCCCCTTGGCTTCCCTGAACCTCAGAATCCTACTGTCACCCACATGCCCAGCCTCGCCCTTTCCTGCCCTTTCCTGGCCTGGGCTCTCCTGTTGGTCCTTAGCCTGGGATCCTTTATGGAGTCCTGGCCCGCACCCCATGAACATTCTTCCTGTGGCATTTCATACTGTACCCTCCTTCATCCCTCCTGTTGTCCCTGTCCCTGCTGAGTCCTCTTTCATAATCCGATTCCCAGGATGCTCACCAGGTCCAGGGGACTGGAACTGGGTGTTTGGCCCTGTTGGCTCCCTTTGGGAAAACGTAGCTGTGCCCCTTGCTTGGGACTTTGGACTCTGCCCAGGCACTGCTCCTCAATCTTGAGACTCAGCAGTGAACCTGGACCTTGAGCCCTCCTCTCCCTGTGTCATCCACTACCCTTACTCTCTTTTTTCCCCTCCCCAGTGATGTTTGTTTTCATAGGACGCAGGACTGGGTCCCGGCACTTGAATCCCCATTCTTGGGCCTGGATCCTTGCTGGAGGACCTGGTTGCCTTCTTGAGGACCCTGCACTTGTTTCTTGATTTCAGGCCCCTTGCTTGATCCTCTCCTGTTCCTCCTCTCTGTTCCCCTTGTACTGTGGTATTTTGTTATTGCCAGGACTCTGCAATGGCATTCAAGATCCCATTGTCAACCAGGTGGTAGGTGTTTCCCGATTAGAGGGCAAGTCCCCTCTCCCCTGGATGCAGCATTATATGAGCTCCACCAAAAACCAAGTGGGGGTTGGGGATCTGGCCTGGTGTTAGGAGTCCCCTCTACACTGGCTGCAGCGGTATACAACTTCCCCAGACACCTAGGTAAGGGGAGTCTCCCACATGGATGGGCAACTCCCTTCTACACTGGCTAAGGCGGTATACAAGCTCCCCTGGAAACCCAGGTTGGAGGGGTCTGGAAGGGCGAACCCCTCTACTTTCGCTGGTGCCCTATTGAATTTCTCTGGACACCCATGTCAGAGGGGTCCCCACCTGCAGGGGTTAAACTCTCTGCCCTGATTGTGGTGGTATATGAGCTCACAGGCGACACCCTGGTGGGAGGGGTCTCCCAACTGGAGGAGCGAATTTCCTTTACCCTGGCTATGGAGGTATAGGAGCTCCCCAGGCACCCAGGTTGGAGGTGAATCTCCCCTGGAGGTGCGATTACCTGCTACCCTGGCTGCTGAGATATATGAGCATCCCTCCACCGACACCCAGGTGGGAGGGGTCTCCCGCCAATAGTGGTGAGTCCATTCTACCCTGGAAGTTGCAGTATAGGAGCTCCCCTGACATGAGGTTAGAGTGGTTTCTTGACTGGAGGGGCAAGTCCTCCCCACACTGGCTGCAGCAGTAAAGGAGCTCCCCTTGAATACCCAGAGGGAGTGGTTTCCCGCCTGGAAGGGTAATTCCCCTCAACACTAGCTGGAGTGTTATAGGAGTTCCCCCCACCTCCACTACATCCAGGTGGGAGGGGTCTCCTGCTTGGAGCAGCTATTCCCCTCTACCATGGATAAGGAGGTATACAAGCTCACCCAGACATCCAGGTGGGAGGGGTCTATTGCCTGGTCCAGCTCTTCTCCTCTCCCCCAGATATGATGGTATATGAGCTCCATCTGACACCTGGTGCCATATAAGAGTGCCCAGGACACCCAGGTGGGAGGGATCTCCCTCCTGCAGGGGCAAGTCTCCTAACCTTGGCTGTGGCAGTATGTGAGCTCTCCCTGACACCCAGTTGGGAGGGGACTCCTGCCTTGAGGGGTGAGTCTCCTCTATTTTGGGTGGTGGCATATAAAACCTCCTGGACACCCTGGTAGGAGGGGTCTCCATGGCTGTGGCAGTATGCAAGCTCATCATCCTGGACAACCAGGTGGGAGTGGTCTCCCGCCTGGAGCAAAAAGTTCCCTGTATCCTGGCTTCCGCAGTATACAAGCTCCCCCAGACACCCAGGTGGTAAGTGTCTACCTCATGGAGGGGAAATTCCTCTCTACCCTGGCTAAGGCGATATACAAATTCCCCCTGACACACAGGTGGGAGGGGTCTCCCACCTGCAGTGGAGCCTCCCCTCTACTTAGGATGGTGCCCTATAAGAGCTCCCTGGATATCCAAGTGAGAGAGTTCTGCTGCCTGCAGGGGCGAACTCCTCTACTCTAACTGTGGCAGTATAGGATTTCCCCCTGAAACCCTGGTGAAAGGGGTCTCCCACCTGTTGAGGTGAGCCCCCTCTATCCTGGCTGCAGCAGTATTCGAGCTCCCTCCACAACCAGGTGGGAAGGGTCTCTGACTGGAGGGGCGAGTTCCCTCTATCCTGGCTGCCGAGTTATACAAGCTCCCCAAACACCCAGGTAAGAGGGGTGTCCCTTCTAGAGTGGCAAGTCCCTGCTACCCTAGCTGCAGCTGAATAGGAGCTTCCCCCCCCCAATACCCAGGTTAGAGTGAATTCCGCCTTGAGGGGTAATCCCCTCTCTCCTGGCTTTGACAATATAATAACTCCCCCTGACACTAAGGAGGGAGGGGTCTCCCACCTGGAAAGGCGAGTCCCCAGTACCCTGGCTTCAACGATATAGGAGTTCCCCATGACACCCAGGTGGAAGGGGTTTCCTGTCTGGATGGGAGAGTCCCCTCTACCATGGATTTTTCAGTACAAGAGCTCCCCCTGAACCCAGGTTGGAAGGCTCTCCTGACTGGAAGGGCAAGTCTGCTATTCTTTGGCTGCAGTGGTGTACATGCTCCCACTGTACACCCAGGAGGTAGGGGTTTCCCGCCTGAAGGGGCAAGCCCCCTCTACCCTGGCTATGGTGGTATATGAGCTCTCCAGGTCACCCAGGTGGGAGGGGTATCCTGCCTAGAGGGGAAAGATTCCTCTCCCCTGGCTGTGATGGTATATGAGCTCCATCTGACACCCGAGTGGGAGGAGAATCTTGACTGGAGTGGCGATTCCCCTGTACCCTGGTTTGGCGAATTCATGCTTCCCCTGATACACAGGTGGGAGAAAACCCTCTCTGGTGGCTGCAGTGGTATAGGAGATCAACCGGACACCCACCTGGGAGGAGTCTTCCACATGGAGGGGCAAGTCCTCACTATCCAGAATGTAGTGATATACAAGCTTCCACTCACACCTAGGTGGGAGGGTTTTCCCGCATGGAGGGGGGAGTCCTCTCTACATTGACTTGTGCTTATAAGTGCTCCCTGGTCAACCAAGTGGAAAGTGTCTCCTGCCTGCAGTGGCGAACGCTTCTACACTGGCTCTGGTAGTATAGAAGGGTTCTCCCACCTGTAGGGGTGATTCCCCTCTACTCTGGCTGCAAAGGTAAAAGAGCAGCCCAGAACCCAGGTGGGAGGGGTCTTTCCCCTGGAGGGGCAAATTCCTGCTACCCAGGCTGGAGCGAAATAGGAACCCCCACCGCAGGATACCAGGTGGTGGGAGTCTCCTGCCTGGAAGGTCGAGTCCCCTCTACCCTAGCTGCAGTGGTACACCAGTTTCCTCCGATTTCCAGGTGGGAGGGGTCAGCCACCAGGATGGGTGACTCGCCTATACCATGGCTGCTGGGGTTTATAAGCTCCCTTGACATGCAGGTGGGATGTGTCCCTTGCCTGGAGGGTCTTGTTTCCTCTACCATGGCTCAAGCTGTATATAAGCTTCAAAAGACACCCACATGGGAGGGATCTTCCCACTGGAGGAGCGAGTCCACTCTACCCTGGCAAAAGCAGTATAGGAGTACCCCTGTCACCCAGTTTTGAGGGATCTCCTGCCTAGAGTGGTGAGTCCCCTCTAACCAGGCTTTGGTGGTGTATACGTTCCCCCAGACACCCAGGTGGGAGGGGTATCCAGCATAGAGGGGAAAGTACCCTCTATTTTGGCTCAGGTGGTATAGGAGCTCCTCCTGACACCCAGGTTAGAGGGGTCTCTTGACTGGAAGGGCGAGTCCCCTATTCTGTGTCTGCTCAGTATTCGAGTTCCTCTGGACACACAGGTGGGAGTGGCCTCCCCTCTAGAGGGGCGAGTCACCTCTCCCTGGCTGCAGCAATATAGGAGCTCCCCCAAAACCAAGTGGGAAGGGTCCTGCGCCTGGAGATATGAGTCCCCTCTACACTGGCTGAGGGGGTGTACCAGTTACCCGTGAAACCCATGTGGGAAGGGTCTCCTGCCTGGAAGGGCAAGTCCCCTCAATTCTGGCTGCTGTCATTTAGGAGATTCCCCCCCCAATACCCAGATGGGAGGGGTCACCTGAAGGGGTGAGTCCCCTCTACCCAGGCTAAGGTGATATAGGAGTTACCCCATTATCAGGTGGAAGGTGTGTGTCATCTGGAGGTGCGAGTCACCTCTAAACCTGGCTATTGGGGTATATGAGCTCCACCTGACATGCAGGTGGGAGGGGTGTTCCACTTGGAGGGGCAAGTCCCCTCTACCCTGGCTAAGGAGTTATAGGAGTTTCCCCCATTTCAAATGGAAGGTGTTTCTCACTTGCTGTGCAAGTTATCTCTACCCTGGCTGCTGGGGTATATGAGCTCCACTTGACACCCAGGTGAGAGGGGTCTTTTGCCCAGAGGGACAAGTTACCTCTAACCTGGCTGTGGCAGTATACAGTTCCCCCAGACACCCAGGTGGGAGGGGTCTCCCGGGTAAAAGGGGCGACTCCCCTCTATCCTGGCTGCTGTGGTATAGGAGCTTCCCTGACACTGTTTTGGGAGGAGTCTCCTGCCTGGCCGGGGGAGAGTCCCTTATATCTTTCCTGCAATGGTATAGGAGCTCACCAGGACATCCAGGTAGAAGGGGTCTCCCGCCTGGAGGGGAGAGTAATCTGTAACCTGGCTGTCATGGTGTATGAGCTCCCAGAGACATCAAAGTGTGACGGGTTTCCCGCCTAGAGGGATGACTTCCATGTATCCTGACTATGGCAGCAGATGAGCTCCCCTGACACCCATGTGGGAGGTGTCTCCTGCCTAGAGGGGCGAGTCCCCACTACCCTGGCTGCAGTGGTATACTAGCTTCCCTCCCAAAACTAAATGGGAGGGGTCTCCTGCCTGAAGGGTCGAGTACCCTCTACCCTGGCTGCAGTGGTATACTAGCTTTCCCTGACACACATGTGGGAGGGTTCTTCTGCCTGGAGAGCCGAGTCCCCTCTACCCTGTCTGTGGCAATATACAACATCCCCATGATACCCTGGTGGGAGGTGTTCTCACTTTGTGCAGCAAGTACCCTCTACACTGGCTGCAGTTTTATATGAGCTCTCCTTGATACTCAAGTAGGAAGGGTCTCCCGTCTGGAGGGTAAGTCACCTCTACCCTGGCTAAGGTGGTATACAAGCTCCCTGAGACACCCCAGTGGAAGGGGTTTCCTGCCTGGAGGGGCGAGTCACCTCAACCGTGGCTGATGCAGTATAGGAGCTTGCTGACACCCAGGTGAGAGGAGTCCCCTGCCTGACACTGCCTGTGGAGGTATAGGAGATCCCACTGACACCCATTTGGGAGGGGTCTCCTACCTCAAGTGGCAAGTCTCCTCCACCCTGGCTCTGGAGATATAGGAGCTCACCCCACACCCAGGGTGGAGGGGTCTCTTGTATTCAGGTGCAAGTCCCCTATAGAATTGTTGTGGTGGGATAAGTGCTTCCTCTGACAACTAGATGAAAGGGGTCTCCTGCCTGGAGAGACGAGTCTCTGCTACCCTTGATGCAGCTGTATACCTGTCCTGCTGCAACACCCTGGTGGGAGTTTTTTCTCACCTGGAAGGGCAAATCCCTGCTACCCTGGCTTCAGTGTTATATGAGCTCCCCTTGCACCCAGGTGAGAGGGGTCTTCACCTGGAGAGGCGATTCCCCTGTAACCTGTGTGTGGCGGTCTACAAGATCCCCCAGACACTGAGGTGGGAGGGGTCTCCTGCCTGGTGAGGCGAGTCTCCTTTACCCTGGTGGTCGCAGTATACAATCTCCCACTGACACCCTAGTGGGAGTTTTTTCTCGCCTGTGCAGCAAGTACCCTCTACACTGGCTGCAGTGGTATATGAGCTCCCCACACACCCATGTGGGAGGGATCTCCAGTATGGAGGGGAAAATCGCCTCTTCCCTGGCTAAGGTGGTTTATAAGTTCCCTGAGACACCCAAGTAGAAGGGGTGTCCCCCCTGGAGTGGCAAGTCCTCTATCATGGCTGCTACAGTACAGGAGCTCTCCTGACAACCAGTTGGGAGGAGTCTCCCCACTGAAGTGTAGAGTTTCCTGGACCCTGCCTGTGGTGATACAGGAGCTCCCACTGACACCCAGGTTTTAGGTGTCTCCTGACTGGAGGGGTGAGTCCCCTCCACACTGGCTTTGAAGATATAGGAGCTTGCCCTCACACGCAGGAGTGAGGGGTCTCTTGCCTTGAGGGGTGAGTCACATGTATAATAGTTACAGCTGGACAAGAGCTCCCCCTGACAACCAGATGAAAGGGGTCTTCTGCCTGGAGAGACGAGTCTCTGCTACCTGGCTGTAGCTGTATACCTGTCCTGCTCCAACACCCAGGTGAGAGGGGTCTCACACTTGGAGGGGCAACTCCCCACTACCATGGCTAAGGAGGAATTCAAGCTTGCCCTGGCATCAAGATGGGAGGGGTCTCTCACTTCCAGTTGGAAGGCGTACTCTCCCCTGGCTGCTGCTATATAGGAGCTCCCTGAGACACCCAGGAAGGAAGAGTCTCCTGCCTAGAGGTGTGAGTACCTTCTACCATGGCTGCAGTGGTGTAAGAGCTCCCCTGACACCCAGGAGCGAGGGTTTCTGTGGCAAAGAGAGGTGATTCCCCTCTACCCTGCCTATGGCGGTATATGAGCTGCCCCCCAGCATAACCACGTGGGAGGGGTCTCCCATATGGAGGGGTGAGTCCCTCTACTATGGCTGCTAAAGTAAATGAGCTCCCCCTGACACCCTAGTGGGAGGGGTCTCCCGCCTAGAGGGACAAGAACCCTCTACCCTGGCTAAGGTGTTATACAAGCTTCCAGTGACACCCAGTTGGGAGAGATCTCCTTCCTGGGGGGGGGGACATGAATCCCTACTACACTGGATACAGTGGTATGTGAGCTCCCCCACCCACAGCCAGGTGGTTAGGGTCTCCTGCCTGGAGGGGTGAGTCCCTTCTACCCTGGCTGTGGCAGTATACTAGATCCCCCTGACACCCAGGTGGGAGGGGTCTCCCTCCTGGAGTGGCGAGTTTACGCTACCCATGTTGTGGCAGTATAGGAGCTCCCCTGGACACTCAGGTGAAAGGGGTCTTTACCCTGCAGGGGCGCATCCCCTCTACCCTGGCTATGGCGGTATAAGATCACTCCCTGACACAGAGTCGGAAGGCGTACTCTGCCTGGAGGGTCAAATCCGCTCTACCCTGGCTGTGGAATTATAAGTGCTCCTCATGACATCCAGGTAGGAAGAGCAGAAAATCACCTTTACCCTAGCTGTGGAGGTATACAAGCTTCCTCAGACACCCAGGTGGGAGGGGTCCCACGCCTGGAGTGGTGAGTACCCTCTACCCTGGCTTTGGTGGTATACAAGCTCAAGCTAGCAGCCAGATGGGAGGGTTCTCACCAGGAAGGGCAAGTCCCTTCCAGTTTAGCTGGTGCCAAATAAGAACTCCCAGGACACCCAAGTGGGAGGTGTCTCCCGATTAGAGTGGTGAGTTCCCTCTATCCTGGCTGTGATGGTATATGAGCTCCCTTCAACACCCAGTTGGGAGGGGTCTTCACCTGGAGACGTGAGTCCTCTGTAACCTGGCTGCAGGAGAATACAAGATTCCCCAGACACCTAGGTGGGAGGGGTCTCAATCTTGGTGGCATGAGTACCCTCTACATGGGTTGGAGAGGTGTACTAGCTTCTCTGACACCCAGTTGGGAGGCGTCTCCTGCCTGGAGGGGCGAGTCCCCTTGTTGATAGCCACAGCCAAGTCTGAATGGCCCCTGGCATTTTGCCAGAAGTAATGGTTGTGAGGCGAGCCATTAAGATGATGCTGGATTGAAACAGGCTGTGTATTCAACTGTATATAGACCCCTGCTGTCTGCCTCAGGCGCCCACTACTTTGGAGCTCTCATAGGGATTCCTGGGGAGTTCGCATTGGTTGGTGAGGTTCCGGTTGAGGGAGTTCCGGTTAGTGTGTGGTGTGCCTAGGAGGGCCACGTGGATGGCATTCTCAGGAGTTTGGAATATAAAGTTTGTTCCTGCTAGAGTGGCTCATGATTTGTGCCCAGCCAGACTGTGTCATTTGGTGGCCTATGCAGGGGACACCTGAAGCTTGGGGGTAAGTAAAATTGCTCGCCCCCAAGGAAGAGCGAGATAATGGGTGACTATTTCAAAAAACAATGTGTTCTTGTTTTGATTTGTTTTGTTTTTGTTTCAACCTGCTTGTCCCTAGAACTTTCTCAAGCAAACTGGGGAAAATGGTTGGCTTAAGGTTTGAAGTTGTTTGCCCCTGAGATAGAGATAGAAGTAGACCACGAATATACATTTCAAGAAAATAGGAAAATTGATAAAATGCATTTTTTCCCGTTTTGGTTTTATTCTGTTTCGGTTTTGTTTTGTATTATCTTTATAGTAGAAATATGGGATCAGAAATTAGTAAAAAAAAACAAACCAAAAGAGTGCTAAGTAAATTGTTAGAGGTTCACACTATGGTAGAAAACATGTTAGATGAAGCAAAAGAGAAGGTCTCTCAAGCTAGTCAGACAAAGGAATAAAATTTAAAGGAAGAAGGGCCATCAGGAGGGAAAAAGTTACAACAGGAGGCTGCTACTAACACCTTTCTATCATCAGAGTGTATAAGTGTACAACCAACAGCTCAACCTATGTAGACAACATATGCTGGGGGGCCCCCAACACCATGAGTTGATATATGGGATCCTGAGAAAGGACCTCAAAGATTAGCATGCCCTGTACTTGAGCAGGCAGGAGGGCAGCAAATTCACCATGCTCTAGATTTCAAAACAGTGAAGCAGCTAAAAGAGGCTGTAACAACCTATGGCCCTCAAGCACCCTTCGCTGTAAACATGGTCGAATCCATTACCAACTTGGATATGACACCAGCAGATTGGACTAGCATGTGAAAAGCTGTGCTAAATGGAGGGCAATATTTGTTATGGAAGGTTGCCAATGAGGAAAGTTGCACATAGACAGCTAGGTAAAATGCAGCAGCTGGTTATCCTCAGAGTAATCTAGATATGTTGTTAGGAAAAGGACATTATGAGGGTCAGCTGCAACAAATTGCATATGATCCTGCCATATACTCACAAATTGTTGCAGATGTGGTTAGGGCATGGACGACTTTACAAGGAAATGGAGATTTACAAGGTCAAATATCTAAGGTAATACAAGGAGTTAATGAACCTTATGCTGAATTTGTAGATAGGCTTATTCAAACAGCTATGCAGAGTTTTTGGGGATACAGAGCAAACAATACCATTAATTAAACAGCTAGCCTATGAGCAAGCAAACTCAGGGTAGTGCCCAGGACACATTATACATTAGATCCCTTATCAGACAAACCAGAGGGAGCACAGGGTTGGACATCTGTGCCTCCATCAGAGCAGTACTAACTCCAGAGATGGGAGTTCAAATCATTCACTCGGGGTAAAAGGACTTCTTCCCCAAGGAACAGTAGGCTTATTATTAGGATGCAGTTCTTCTACCCTAAAAAGATCTATGATAAGTCCTGGGGTAATTGATCCCGATTATGAAGGTGAAATAAAAATTATAGGTAATTCTCCAAGAGGTATATCAGTAATTTCACCAGGAGATAGAATAGCACAGTTATTAATAATACCCAGCCTGCATGATAAATTTTCCAGTAGTACTATAGAAAGAGGTTCCAGGGGATTAGGCTCCACAGGTGTTCATTGGGCTATGCTGTCATTAAATTTAGATTCTCGTCCAATGCTAAAACTAAATATTCAAGGACATGAATTTAATGAGCTACTGGACACAGGTACAGACCTTAGCATCATCTCTCATCAAGAATGGCCGAAACATTGGCCATTACAACAAGCCACTCAAACACTTCGAGGCCTAGGAGTGGCAACTAATCCCCATAGGAGTGCAATGGTATTTGATTGGAAGGATCCTAAAGGATGTGAAGGAACTATACAGCCATATGTATTGGATCATCTTCTTGTAAATTTATGGGGACAAGATGTCCTATATCAATTAGGTTTGACATTAACAAATAACATCAATTCAAGTGTGCCCACTACTATGGCTAGACAAGGTTTTAGGAAAGGAAAAAGTTTAGGAGAACAAGAACAAGGTATAGTAGCACCAACACAAAAAGATCAAGGAACAGACAGACATGGATTGGGTTTTCAAGAGGGGTCACTGAGACAATAAAAATTACTTGGAAATCAGAAAGACCAGTATGGGTTCCTCAGTGGCCCCTGACTAAAGAAAAGATACAAGCAGCCCATGACCTGGTCAAACAACAATTAGCGGAGGGACATATACAACCTTCCGTATCTCCCCATAAAACTCCCATTTTTGTCATTAAAAAGAATTCTGGTAGATGGAGATTATTGCAAGATTTAAGAGCCATTAATAATGAGATGGATATTGTGGGGTCTTCTCAATCGGGGAATCCTCAATTGTCTGATTTGCCAAAAACCTGGTATGCTTTAGCTATAGATATGAAAGATTGTTTTTTTCAATTCCAATTCATCCTGAGGATGGTCCACGTTTTGCATTTACTGTCTCTGCGTTGAATCATGAAGATCATGATCAGAGATATGAATGGAAAGTACCCCCTCAAGGGATGGCTAACAGCCCAACTATGTGTCAAATTTATGTTAACAAAGCAATCCAGCCACTTAGAAATCAAATTCCTGAACTACAAATATTTCACTATATGGAAGATGTATTGTTAGCACACAAAGATAAAAACACATTGCTAGAATGTTATGCCACACTTACAAACTTATTAAAAATTATAATCTAGAGATACCAATATATAAAGTACAATTGAATTTTCCAATGGATTATTTAGGAGTTCTATTATCCTCAACCATGGTCTGTCCACCAAAAATTCAAATATGAGTACATCAACTTAAATCACTTAACGACTTTCAAAGTTGTTAGGAGACATAAATTGGATAAGGTCTTATCTAGGCATACCAAGAGAAGAGTTAGGACCTTTATTTGATATCCAAAAGGTCCATCAGATCCAAATTCACCCCACATATTAACACCTGAAGCAACAAAGACATTAAAAATCATTGAAACATATAAGGAAAATATGCATTTGGATAGAATTGATATGTTTGCCTTTATTATTTATTGTACAACAAACAAAAATATTCCTACTGGAGTACTTTGGCAAGAAGGTCCATTAATATGGGCACATTTATGTTATTCTCTTAACACTATTCTTACAAGGTATCCTGAGGCTGTAGGACAATTAATACTTAAAGGAATAAAAGCAGCAAAGGGAGTGCTTGGAATTTCTTCCAATAAAATTATTACTCCATATACAATTGATCAAATTGATGAGTTAGCTAATGAGTTAAATACTTGGGCAATTATCATGTGTAAATCTAATGTTTCATTTCATAACCACTTACCATCTAACCCTTTGTTGTCTTTTTGGTCTTCACATGCTGTAGTTTTTCCAAAAATGACAAGAAAAACACTCATCATGAATGCTCCAAATATATTCTCTGATGGGTCAAATAATGGTACAGCAGCAGTAGTTACCCCTGATCAAAATTTTACATTTTTAGTACCCAAACAATCAGCTCAAATGTTAGAGCTTAATGCAATATTACAAGCTTTTGTGATGTTTAAAGATTCTGTATTTAATTTATTTTCTGATAGTCAGTATATAGTTAATGCTATAGTATCCCTTGAAGATGCTGGTAGAATTTCTTCTTCCTCTACTGTTTTCTCTTTGTTTTCCAGTATACAAAGTCTAATCTAATTCTGTATAGGACATATCATGGCACATACAGGATTCCCTGGATCCCTTAGTTCTGGCAATGATTTAGCTGATAAAAGTACACAAGACATACATATTTTTCTACACTAGAAGAAGCTACAAATTTTCATAAAAGGTTCCACGTCAAAGATAATACTTTACAAAAGCATTTTAAAATAACTATGGAACAAGCTAGACAAATAATAAAACAATTTCAAAATTGTGTGACCTTTCTACCACAAGTTAATCTTGGAGTCAATCCTACAGGACTGATACCTAACCATATTTGGCAGATGGATGTCACACACTTGCCACAATTTGGAAAATTAAAATATTTGCATATTAGAGTTCATACTTCTTCCAGATTTTTGATGGGCTCCCTTCATGCCGGAGAAAAAACTAAAGATATTATAGCTCATTGCTTACAAAATTTTGCCAATGTTGGCATTCCAAAACAGTTAAAAGCACATAATAGCCCAGGTTATACTTCTACGTATTTTAAACAATTTTTCTCATCATTTGGCATTACTCATATAACAGGAATCCCATACAATCCACAGTGACAAGGCATAGTTGAAAGAGCTCATCAAACTATTAAAATGTACTTATTAAAGCAAAAAGAGGGAATTGGGAAGGGGTATATATCCCCCAAGGATAAACTTAAAATAACCCTTTTTACTCTAAACTTTTAAAATTTGGATTCATCAGGGCTTAGTGCTGTGGAAACGCATATGTGTCCAAAAAATGTACATAAGCCTAAGGTACTTTGGAAGGATATTCTAATAGGACAATGGAAAGGTCCTGACCCAGTGATTGTCTAGAGTCGAGGGTCTGTTTTTGTGTTTTCCAGGGAGAACAGCAGCCGATTTGGATTCTAGAGAGACTAACTAAAGTGATTTCTACAGACCAAAAAGAAGATGATTTGGCTCAAATCCATAAGAGTTGATATCCTTACATCTGCGACAGTGGTTCTCCCATACCTGGAGGCTAATGAATAATGAACATCTTTAAAGCCTATTTCAAATGTAAAAAACCTTGGGACTTGCTTGTGGAAATACCTTCAGACCCATATGCAAGTTACAGGAAGAAGGATGAGATATCAAAAAAAGAGTCAAACCCAGGTGGTAACCCAGGATGCTTTTTCAATATATATTTTATTATTGCCCTTTCCCACATCATAAAGTTCTATTTTATTTTTTGAACTCATTCAGACCTAGGTTAATGTTTTTCTGATCAGTTCTATTTTTTGACTGTGGAGTTTTTAAACATTGCAATGGAGATTTCACCTGTGAAAATTACAAGACATTTACTATTATACTTTGTGTTGTATGTATTCTATTATGTGTGCACACTTCTGTTTTGTGTTGTATGTCTGTATGTGCATATGTTCATATATCATATATGAGGAGCGCTCATGAAAAAAATGGATTTAAATATATATTTTTTATTCACGTGATTTAAATGGTTCAATTAAAATTAGGTAAATAGCTCTTGAGGATAGTTTTTAAAGGTGGTTAAAAGATCTGTTTGTTTACTTTCACCTTTCCTTTTCATTATATATAGTAATTCTGTTCAGGATAATGTAAATTGTTCAGAACATTGTTTTCTTAGTGCCTGCTGGAATGTTACAATTTTTTTTTTTTTTAGCCATCATTGCCAGAATTCCTATCTTCATCCCAGTGCTGGTGAAGACACATATAAATTCAAATTAAAGCTTCTTCAACAGCTATCACAGAAAACTCTATAAACTGATGAATTAATGAATAATAACTCAACAAGTGATGCTCAATCAAGGAATCAATTTAATTTGGGAGGAAATGGACATATTGATGGATTTCTCTGCTTTGAACTGCTTGCAGAACTTGCCTGGATTATGTATCACTTGTATGCATTGTGAACTATCTGTTGTTGCAACGAATTGTGGTAGTGTTGGGGCATCGTTGGTGATGTTGTTATCGGTGGTACAATTTTTCCAAAAAGCACCATCATTTGGCTTGGTGTTGTGGCATTTTGCATACTCCTCTCTTTTGCTAGCAAAGTCCAAATTTGGGGGCCAACAGAGGTGAGGCAAGGAACTTCACCCCCCCACTGGTATTTGGGGGCAAACAACCTCACCACCCCCACTGGTGCAAAGGCCTATCCACAAGTATGGCTGAATGCTGGACCGGTAGTCAATGACGGGTAAGATCCAATTGCAATGGTACCAACCTAAGACAGGAGGCTGACGCCTTGAGGTCAGCTCAACTGATGACGGGTAAGAACCATATGTAGTATTGGACAACCTAAGACAGGCATGGTCCCTAAGCCACATGCTTGTTGTTTAATTAAACAGAAGTGGGGAGATGTTGAGAGCCACAGCTGAGTTGGAATGGCCCCTGGCATTTTGCCAGAAGTAATGGTTGAGAGGCGAGCCATTGAGATGATGCTGGATTGAAACAGGCTGTGTATTCTATTGTATATAGACCCATGCTGTCCATCTCGGGTGCCCACTACTTTGGAGCTCTCGCGGGGATTCCTGGGGAGTTTGTGTTGGTTGGTGAGGTTCCAGTGGAGGGAGTTGCGGTTGGTGTGTGGTGTGCCTAGGAGGGCCACATGGGAGGCGTTCGTGGGAGTTTGGAAAATAAAGTTTGTTCCTGCTTGAGTGGCTCATGATTTGTGCCCAGCCAGACTGCAGCATCCCCTCTTCCCTGCCTGCAGAGGTATAGGAGTTTCCCCAGACACCCAGGAGGGAGGCGTCTCCCACCTGGCGGGGCAAGTCCCCTCCATTCTGCATGTGGAGGTATATGAATTCCCTCAGACATCCAGGTGAAAGGGGTCTCCCATCTGGAGGGGCGAGTCCCAGTTACCCTGGCTGCAGCTGTATAGTAGCCCCCTCTACAAACCAAGGTAGGAGGGGTCTCTTTACTAGAGGGGCAAGTCCCCTATACATGGGCTGAGGCAGAACACAAGCTAACCTGGACACCAAGGTGGGAAGAGTCTCTCACCTGGAGAAGCCAATATTCTCTACCCAGGCTGCAGAGATATAAGAGTTCCCACAAAGAATCATTTTTCTTTTCATTCACCCAGGCCCAGGGGCTAGTGCTTGGCTCTCCATTTCTGGGTCCAGATCCTTGCTTGAGCCCCTGGCCACCCTTCTCAAGGACCCTGTACATGTCCCTTGCCCCTTTTACTGGCCCCCTCCTATGACTACCCTCTGTTCCCCTTATGCTGAAATATCCTGGCACTACACAGACCCTCTGCTCCCCCAGCTTCTTTCTAACCTGGTCTCCTCAAATGGGTCCCACTGACCCCACCCCAAACTCTGCACCACAGGTATCACCTCACATGCCCACTTTTGCCCCTCCTTTTTTCCAGGTCCCTCTCTCAGGATCTACTCACCTGGAGTAGAGGAGTGGAATTGGCTGGCCTCTGCACCCTGAAAGCTCCCAGTGGGAAAGAGCCCTACTACTTGCCTGTATCCCCTTCACTGCCTGAACTTTGATGCCTGGCAGTAAACATTTAACTTGCTCTAACCCATTCCTGAGAAATCCCCTCCCTTCTCTCCAGTGCTCTATCACCTTGCATGCTGCCTGAACCCCAACCCAGCCTTCCCTATCCTTGGTCTGATTTGCTCCAGTCCCAGGGCCTGGCTACTTGCCTGACCTCCTGACCCCTTTTCTCATGTTCTTCAGCATAGCATGGAATCTCTTTATGTTTGGTCTGACCTAGGGGGCTTTTGCTTATGCCCACCAGCAGTCTCCTGTAGGTGCCTTTTGTGCTTTTCTCTGTCTTCTGGTCCTTATGCCACCCCTTCCTCGCCTTCCTCTCATGAATTCCTCTGGAACTTGTGGATCTCCTTCTCTTTCAGTCTCTCATCCAAGAACAGTCAGGTGTGTCCCTTTCCTAGTCTGTTGGCTTGGGTCCTGGGTCTCACCCCTTTGAGCACCCACCAAGACCCCCAACCATGTCCTGCCGTCGCCCTCCTCCTGTCCCCCTTCCCTTGCCAGGTCTCCTCTGGCAGGTCCCTGGCACTGGATTCTAATCTGGGCCATGGAGACTTATGGGAAACAGAGAGCTCTGCCTATCACCTGTGCTCGTACTGTTTCCAGGTGCTTGGTCCTCCACCCAGAACCCTAACACCTGGCATTGGCCCTGGGCCTGTACATGCCTGCCCCTTTTGGATCCTCTGCCTTCCCACCCAAGTCTTGTCCACTCTCCTGAGCCCCCTGCCCCAGCCCCAGCCTTTGGTTCTCCATTCCCTGTCCTGGCTTCCTGCTTGAGCCGCTGATGGCCCTTGTTGTCCAGAGCATGACTGGACATAGACTGTGGGCCCCTTGCTTTTGCTGCTTCCCTGCTCCCCCTGGTGTTCCTACACTGCATTCCACTAGTGCGGCCTGCCTGCCCAGGCCTGCTCTTCCCTGTTCTCCCCTGGCGTAGGCCCACCTCTAGGTCCCTAACCTGGGCTCCTTGTTGGAGTCCAGGCCCTACCCCACCAACAGCCAACCTCCAGCCCTTCTTTGGCCCTCCTTTAGTTCCTGTCCTGCCAAGCCTCCTTTCCTGATTCCTGTCCTAGGATTCACACCAACACCAGGGGACTGGACCTGGCCTATTGGCCCTCCTGGCTCCCTAAGAATAAGTAGCCCTGCCCCTTGCATGGGCCCTTTGGCCTCCTTCAGCCTGGGTCCTGCTCCCCAACCCTGACACCTATCTGTGGACCTGGGCCTTGAGCCTTTTTCCCTATACGCCACCAGCTCCCTTATCTCTTCTCCCTATAATTTCCAGCCATGCTCTGGTCTAGGTGCCTCCCTGAGGATCTAATTACCTAGGACAGAAGAGTGGAATTTTCTTGCCTCTGTGCCCTGAAGGTTCCAATGGGAAACAGACCACAGTCCCTCACCTGGGCCACTTTGGCTGCCTGAAACTTGACACCTGGCAGTGGACATGGGACTTGTGTGGACTTTGTTCTCTTTGATCCCCACCATTCCCTTCCCTGTCCTCTCCCCTTGCATGCAACCCCTACCCCAACCCAGCCCTCCAGAACCCTGACTGTTTGTGTTCCAGTCTTCAGGCCTGGCTCCTCGCCTTGGACCCTAACTGCATTCGTTTGTCTTATGGGGTAGTGTCACATGGCTTTACGTGGCATCTCTTCGTGTGGGGTTGGATGCAGGGGGCCCTTTCTTGTGCCACCTACCTCATTCCCCTCAGTGTCCCTTGTGCCACCCACCCACCAACAGTCTCCTCATCCTAGCATCGCCCCTTTCTCCCCTTCCCTGATTTCCTCTTGTGTGGTCCCCTGCTTCTTGGGTCTCTTATCATCTTGGGTAAGGTTGGTCTCTTGCCTGGACTCCTTGCTTGGTTACTAGCTCTCACCCCTCTCTACATCCACTGTGACCTCACATCGAGCACTCCCCTCAACTTCCTCCTGGCCCCCTTCCCTTGCCATCCACCTTTGCCCAGTGCCTGTACCTAGATTCTCGTGTGTAACAGTGTGCCTTATTGGAAAGAGAGCACTTCCCATGGCTTGGGCCCTTTGCTCTCTATGGGCCCTTGGTCCTGTCCCCAGAACCTTGAAACCTGGCAGTGGCTCTGGGTTTACAGCCTGCCTCCACCTTGCTGGATCCCCTGCCTTCTCTCCCGACCCTTGTCCACTTACTGGAGGCCCCTGCCCCAGGCCTTGGCTCTTCATTCCCTGGCCTGGCTCCTCACTTGAGCATCTGGTGGCCCTTCTTGCTCAGTGTTTCCCTGGGATTGGTGTGTGGACCCCTCTCTAGGGCTGCTTCCCTGCTCCCCTTGGATTCCCTGTACTGAAGTACCCTAGTGCAGCCCCACCTTACTAGCACTGCCCTTCCCTACTCTCCCCTGAACTGGGCCCCACCTCTAGGTCCCTGACCTTGGATCCTTGCTTGTATTCTGGTCCACATTCCACCACATCTGTCCTCTGGCCCTTCAGGCTGTGCCCTCCTTTGGCCCTCCTGTTGTCAAAGGCGTTGCCAGGCCACTTTTCCTGATCCCTTCCCAGGATACTCACCCAGGCCAGGAGACTAGAGCTGGCCTCTTGGCGCCATTGGCTCCATTTTGTTAAATGTAGTCTTTTCCCTCATAGGCTATTTGGCCTGCCTCAGCCCGAGCCCTGCTCCCAGACACTGACACCCTGCAGTGGGCCTTGGCCTTGAACCTCCCTCCATTGCACCACCAGCTCTCTCCCTTGCCTCCCTCTCCTCACCAGTCCTGTCCGTTTCATATGCCCTGGTCCTGGCCCTTGCATTTGGCTCTCTGTTCCTAGGCCGGGCTCCTTGCTAGAGACTCTGGCCACCCTGTTTGAGAACCTTGCTCATGTACCTTGTTTTCATGCCACTTACTCAGGGCCTACATATGCCTCCCCTCTGTTTTCCTTCTGCTCTTGTATCTTGGCACTTCCTGGACCCTTCTCTCCACTGCTTCTGCCTAGACTGGGCTCCTTGATGGTCCTTGCTCCCCACCAACTCCCACCATGTCTGGATGAAAGGCATTTCCTCACAGTCCCCTCCTTTGGCCCTCCTTTGCTTCTTATCCCTGTCTGAGGATCTACTCACCCAGGGAAGACTACTGGCCTCTACATCCTGAAATCTCCTTATGGAAACACAGCTCTGTCTCTTGCCTGATTTCCCTCACTGCCGGAAACCAGAAACCTGCAGGGGAAGTGTGCTTTGCACCAGACATGCCCTGCACCATTCCCTCCCTTCTCTCAACTGCCCTCTGGCCTTCAATGCTGCTACAAACCCAACCAAGCCTCCCTGACTCTGAACCTTCATCTGAGCCCTGAGTCCCATGGCATCATGTGACTTCCTAGTGTCATTCAATTTTGGGCCCCCTAGTGTGCTTCTCTTTGTTTGTTCTGTGCTTCCAACTGACTCTACCTTCTCTTGTTGACCCTTTCTTCCCATTTCCTTGTGTTTTAACTGGGAACACTCAGGAGCCTCCTGCTCTTTGGATTCCTCATTTTTGGTCAGTCAGATGAGACCCTTGCCTGGGCTCCTTCTTTAGGTCCTGGCTATGGACCTACTCCACACCCACTGCAAACTTGTGCCATGCCCTCCCATTTCCCTCTTCCTGGACACCCTCCCTTGCCACGCCCCCTTTGCCTGTTCAGTGGCCCTAGATTCTCATCTGAGCCAGAGGACCTTATGTGAACAGAGCCCTGCCTCTCACCTGGGCCCCTTGCTCTCCTTTGGCCCTTGGTCCTGAACACAGAACTTGGACACCTGGCAATGGCCCTGGGCCTCAAGCCTACCTCTCGACTCTTGGATACCCTGCATTCACTTCCTGGCCCTGTATACTGTCCTGAGTCCTCTGCCACTGTGTTGGCCCTCCTCTCTGAATTCCCTGGCTGGCTCCTCCCTGGAGCCTCCTGTGCCCCTTCTTACTCCCAGCGTCCCTGGGCTTTGACTTTGGGCCCCATGCTTGGGCCAATTTTCTGCTTATCTTAGCTTCCCTTCCTTGCAGAACCCTAGTGCTGCCTGCCTGCCTGCCTGGTCTTGCCCTTCCCTTCTCTGCCCTGGCATGGGACCACATCTAGGTCCCTAGTGGGGTCACCTTTCTTGGGTCCTGGCCACCAACCCAACAACACACAACATCTAGCCTATACTGCTGTGACCTTCGTTGGACCTCCTGTTTTCCAGGTCCCTGCCACTGCCCTTTTCCTGATCCCTTTACTAGGATGCATACCAGGACTGGTTTTTGACTGGCCTTTTGGCCCTTCGAGCTCCCTTTGTGAAAATGTAGCCCTGCCAGTTTCCTGGGCCCTTTGGCCTCAATCAGCCCGGGGCCTACTCCCCAACCTTGACACCAAGCAGTGGGCCTGGTCTTTAATCCATCTTCTCCCTGCGCCACCCACTCTCATTTCCATTCTCCCTCCCTTCCTCAGCCTTGTCTGTTTTCATGAGACACCAGCCTAGGTGATGACACTTGGCTCTCCATTTCTTGGCCTCATCTCTTGCTTGAATACCTGGCTGCCCTTCTCGAGATTCCTGTCCCTGTCCCGTGATTTCAGGCCCAATATTCTGGCCCACTCATGGGCCTCCCCTCTTTTCCCTTTGTACTGTGATGATCCACTGTTTCGCCCAATCCTGGGATCCTCGAAGAGGTCCCGGCTCCCCACAAACCCCACCTCCAATTCCCAACGCAAGGTATCCACTCACAGTGTCCTCCTTTGGCCCTCTTTATCCAGGTCTCTCTGTGAGGTTCTCCTCACCTGGGGCAGAGGAATGGAATTGGCTGGCCTCTTGGCCCTGAAGGCTCTCTATGAGAAATGCAGCCCTGCCTGTCGCCTGGGCTCCCTTCAGCTTCCAGACCTTGACACCTGGCAGTGGACTTGGGTCATCTGCTGACATTGCACTGTGTAATAATCTCCCTTTCCTCCCATATCATTAGCCTTGCATGATGCCCCTACCCCAACCCAGTCCTCCCTAACCCTGATGTTTCACGCTCCAGTTTCCAGAACTCACTGTTTTTCTGATCCCCAGACTGCACTCCTCTTGTTGCATGGCATTGCAAGGTGTCACTTTGCATTGGGGATTACCTGGGGTCCCTTGTTTTGTTCCCTTAGTCACTCCACTGGGTGCCCTTTGCTCTGCCCTTTGTTTCCACATCCTAGCACCAACCCTTCCTCTATTTCCACTTGTGATTTCCCCTGGAGTGCTGGTCTTCTGCTTCTTTGGTTTCTAATGCGCTGTTGGTGGGATCGGTCTCTTGCTTGGGATCCTGGCTTAAGTCTTGGCTCTTGCCCCTCTTCGTACCAACCGTGACCATCCACCCTCCCCTCCCATCCTCCTCCTCATTGCCTCCATCCCTTGCCAGGCCCCTGTCTGGGCAGGACACCTCATGGGAAAGAGAGCCCAATACCTAGACTGGGCCTCTTGCACTCCCTGGGCCCTTGGTTCGAGTCTTAGAAAACTGAGTTCTGGTAATGGCCCTGGGCCTGGAGCCTGCTTTCTCACTGCCATATTTCCTGCCTGCCCTCCTCTACCATGTCCACTGTCCTGATCCCCTGGCCTCAGTCCTGGCCCTTTCTCTTGATTCCCTGGCCTGTCTCCTCACTTGAGCCTCTGTTGGCTCTTCTTGCTCTGTGCTTGCCCAACTTTTGGGCTGCTTCCCTGCTCCCCTTGGCTTCCCTCCAGGACAGAACACTAGTGCTGCCTTCCTGCATAGGCATCACCCATTCCTGCTCTTTCGGATGAGGCCCTCCTCTAGGATCCTAGCCTGGTATCCTGCTCGGTCCTGGCTCCCCTCCCTCATCAACAGACATCCTCCAGGAACTTCCTGCTTGCCCTCCTTGGGAACTCCCCAGATTAAGCTGGGAGATTTTCCCAAGACCAGAGCCACAACCCAGATGAGAGCACTCCAGATGCCCATGAAAGGGACTAAAGAACCTGCCCATATTGACCAGAGAAACACCTGAAAGATATAAGGAAGTTTTTTTGTGCCATCCTTTCACCACCATTGAGCTCATAAGCTGGAAAAATCAGTATTCCACCTACAAGGAGGAAACCTGGACCATGACTGATCTGATGCAGCACATTATCCAGACCTAGGATGGGGCCCCAACAAAGAAGAAGGACTAAAAATAAAGAGATATCAAGAACCCCTCATAGAAAGCCTAAGAGAAAAAAAAATAAAAAAGAAACTGTGCCCAAGAGTTAGTAGGAATTGGAGCCAGCCGTAAGCCATAGTTTAAGCCAGAGGGTATCTGCAGACAAGTAGAGCTGATCAAATACTCCTGCTGCTCCAGTATCTCCCCTCTTGCACCTTTGATAGCTTTGAACATTTCTCAGGATCCCACATCTTTCTGAGGGCCCTCTGCCTTATGAAACTGGCAATAATGGTCAAAAGAGTTGTGCCCAACTGACTCAGAACTAAGTGTCCAGGCCACTGCTGCTGCTGCCCCACTCCCTAACTAGAGGTGCCTGGGAGAGTTGGGGCACCATACAAGCATAGCTGTCACAAGACAAGTTTGTCAGGTAAGAGATGCAGAGACATAAGCAACAGGTGTCCAATGCAGCCTTT
Source organism: Marmota monax (assembly GCF_021218885.2). Taxonomy (NCBI): domain Eukaryota; kingdom Metazoa; phylum Chordata; class Mammalia; order Rodentia; family Sciuridae; genus Marmota; species Marmota monax. The sequence continues at coordinate 656,287 of NW_026695198.1, read as the reverse complement.
GTGGAATAGGCTCAGAGTGACATTTACCAAAAGTTACAAACTTCCTTTACTGAGAAGTGTGCCAGAGAGCTGATGAAGATGGCCACCTCAGTTTCCTCAGTGGAGACCCAGAGGCTCAAAGACAGGCAGACCAAAAAGATAAAGAGGAGGATGGATCTCCTTACAGCTGCCCTCACCACACACTGAGAAGTCACTCAAAGGGGGAGTCTCACTAAAACAAAGCAAATGGTCCAAATGTTTATAAGGAAAAAAATAGTGTAGTTAGACAAAAAGGGAAGGCTCCAGTGGCCCTGGTGTGCAATCACCTACTGCCATGGTCAAATGCTAAGTCTTGAACAGAGAAGTAATGAATGCTTTCCCCCAGCCTTTGGCCCCAACCCCTCCTTTCAGTTTCCTTCCACTTTTTTGGAAGTTGAATTTTTTACAAATATGGCAGGGGTCCGATAGACACACTCAACTGTATATGATGCACAGAACCCAGTGCTTCAGGAGTACTCAGCTTCTGCAAGCCCCAAAATGAACCAGAAATATATTCATGTAAATACCCGATAGGGGGCCAAAGGGTGTACACTCCACAAGGACATGTCACACTGGCTCCAAGCTACACATTGTGAGCTACCAACAGGAAGGGACACAGAGCCCCATGCACCAAGGCATAGCAAACAAAAACACAAGTGGGGCTGCTACTATACACAATTAGAGCAGGCTCCAACCTGTCAGAGGAGAAAGCCATGCAAACAATAAGCAACACCTAGGTGAGCACAATGTGGCTGTCACACCACCACCTACAGGAACTTGGCCTCCAACCATGGCAGACGGCCCATGCTGAGATTGACATAGATGCCTTTTATATAAATGATGTCCAAGGTCATCAATCTCTGCTAAGAGTTACATTAGATTGAGAGTTGGAGAATCCCAACAGCCAAGATCTTATACCAGGAGATAAAAAAAAATAAAATAAAAAATCCTGCATCTTAAAGTGCCAGAGGATTTATGTACACTCCCCTTCCCTAAATGACAGATCTTCCCAGGGGCTTTGGATACCATCCTTGGGACAGTACTGGACTATGACTTTAAAGTCCATATCTATCAAGAAAAAGGTAAAATACTTTGGTTACCATCTGACTCAGCAACAGAACAGACAATAGCCACTGGGCCTCAAAAGAAACAGGAAATCTGCTCAATTCCATTCCTTTCAACTTGCCATCAGACTAAAGAATTTTGGGGGGCTACCAGATTCAACCATATACGGATCCCCAAATTTCAGTTATAGGAAATCCTCTGTGAAACCAAAAATCGGGGAGAATGGGATCCTTTAATATGGGGGCCACCTAAGCAAAAGACCTTTGAGGACATTAAACAAGAACGTGTAGTGCATCTGGACTAGTGCTCCCTGACATCACAAAGCTTTACTTTCTGTACATCCAGGAATAGTCTGGAATGGCTGTAAGAGTCTTGATATGGACATCTGTCCAAAGAGCTGGGCTCTGTAGCCCAAGACTGGCCACCATGTTTATGGGCCCTTGCAGCCACAGATATTCTGGTGTTGGAAGCTGATAAATTGGCTATGAGACAAATATTGGTTTTCAGGGTCCATCATTCTGGGTTGACATTGTGGAGTACAAAGAACAATATTGATTTACTAATGGTCAATACCAGGGCATGTTATGTGAAAACCCATGTATCCATGTGGAAGTCATCCAGACTCTGAACCCAGCCACCTTGCTTCCCATTGGACCTGGACAACCTGATCACAACTGTATTGAAGTCATGAATGAAATGTTCTCCAGCAGACCACACCTGGCAGATTAACCTTCAAGTATCCCACCCTGATGTAGAGTACTTCACAGATGGAAGCAGTTTTATAAAAGATGGGGTACGTTTTGCTGGATATGCAGTGGTCATTCTGGACTCCACTGTTGAGGAAGAACCTCTGCCTCAGGGAACTTCACCACAAAAAGCAAAATTTATTGCTTTGAATCAGGGACCTCAATTGACAGCAGTATTCTGTGTGGATATTTACATAGACTCAAAATATGTGTTCGCTACCCTTCATATTCATAGGGCCTTATGTAAGGAACAGGGGATCATTAACTCAGGAGAAAAAAGGCCTGATGTATGAGCAAGTAATTCATAAATTTTGTATGCACTGTGGGCTCCCAGGAAAATTGTGATTATATATTGCCAAGATCATCAAAAGGGAAACACTGTGGTTTCTAAGGTAACTGGAGAGTGGACAGATAGGCCAGGAAACTCTGCAAGAAATGAGAAGAAAATCCAGTCTCAGGTTTAAAGGCTGCCCTTCTGCATGGCTGACAATTTAACAGAATGGGAGAAAAAAGACTCCCAACATGAACATAAATGGTTTAAGATTGAAAAAGAAAATTATTTCCCAGGAGGATGATGGAGATATTGTAATGGCATGCATAGCCAAGCTGGAGAATCTAGCCCCAGCCTTTATCAAACAGTTCCACAGGAGAACACATTGGACATACAGCACTTGAGATATTTCTGAGTCATCATTTCTATGTCCTCTGGCTCAAAAAGTTCATCTGGATATTCTGAAAATAATGTGAGGTGTGCTTACAACAATCCTTCTCAGGGGCCAGAGCTCCTACCAGGAATCCAAAGTATAGGAGAAGCACCTTTTGAAGACTTGGAAGTAGTAGTACTGAACTACCATGGTAGTACTGAACTACCATGCCACAGGGCTATAAGTAACTTTTGGTTTTTGTGTGTTCCTACTTTGACTGGGTGGAAGACTTTCCCACCTGCCCTGAAAAGGCAAGGGAGATAACCAGGATGCTTCTCTGGGAAATGATTCTAGATATTTTATCCCAATAACTATTGGCTCAGACAATGGGCCAGCTTTTGAGCAGAGGTGATATGATTACTGACCAAGAGTTTAAACATCAGATGGAAGTTACATACTGCATATATGCTGTAGAATTCTGGTAAAGTTCAAAGGATGAACAGGACTTTAAGTCTCAATTGGGTAAGCTGTGTCAGGAGACTCACTTACATTGTGATGAACTTCTCACTGTGACACTGTTGAGGATTAGATCCACTCCCACTAGGAGGACTGGATTCTCTCCTTATAAGATAATGTACGTGAGACCCCCTTTTATTAGGAGACTATTGAAAGACTTAAGAGAGATAGGAGAATTCACCCTGAGACACCCTGAGAAGAAACCTTCAGGTTTTAGGGAAAATTGTGCATGTTATCAACCAATGGGTTAGAGAAAGTTTCCCGCTTAGTTTGACCACAGTTGCACACTCCTTCAAGCCTGGAGATTGATTCTGGTTCAAAGAATGGAATATTCAAACACTTAAACTTCTTTGAAAGAGCCCTTTCCTTATTATTTTATCCACCCCAACTGAAGTCAAGTTTGCAGAAATAGGTCCCTTGATTGACTACAACAGACTCAAGCTTGCAGCTCCGGACTGGGAGTGAACTCCATATGCTGCTACTCCCTTGAAGGTAACTGTCTAGAAAAACAGGAGCACCATAGAAGTTTGAGGGTTAGAAGGACAACAGCCCTGCTCCAGTCACTCTGGAATCTGACTGGTGTATGACAGTAGAAGTTTGAGGTGTCTATGGCCCTGCTTCAGCCACACGGGGGGACTGGATGATAAATGCACTGTGAAAGATAAACTTCCCACGAGGAGTAATGAATGCTTTCAACCTCTAAGATAATCCTTATAGTATAATGCATTGGCACCCCCTTGCTTCTAGATATATACATAATTATCTGGGTTTTGCTACTGGTTTGATAACAGTAACTCCTACTGACTGGACACTGGGTAAAAAATCATTTATACTTTTTTTATCTTGCTTATACAAATGTTCTAGGATTTGTTTGGTGTTGTTAGTTTTGCTTTGTTAATTTATGCTTTTTAATCTATGCTAACCAAAATGTTAGTCTATCATTCCGTTTGGTTTCCTTTGATAACCTTAAGAGTTTATCTTCTACTCTTATTCCAACCATGGAGATCATGTGAACCATATGTCAAGACAATACACTATAATCAAGAGGTTGTATAACATATATTTAGGACCTGTCCTGCCAGAGAAATGAAATGGATGGATGACTGTTTGGAAAGACAAAAGAGGTCCATTTGAAATTAACTTGATTTAGGAGGTCACCGATCTCAGAGTGAAGATATATGGCCACCCCAAAGGATCATTGCCAATTATGGTCCCGCTACCTGGGTACAAAATGGCAGTTGGAGTTATAGAACTCCTATTTACCTGTTAAACAGAATTATTCACTTAAAAGTTGTACTAGAAATTATTATTAATCAGACTGCCCCTGTCTTTGACCTCCTAGCTACAAAACAGACCCAATGTGAATGGCTAACTAACAAAATCTCTTGGCATTAGATTATCTAATGGCTGAGGAAAGAGAAATACGTGGAGAGTTCAACAGCTCAGATTGTTGCATCCAAATGGATGACAATAGACAAACAGTTAAGAATATAGCCAACAACACAAGAGAAGTAGCACATATGCTTTTGCATACCTAGAATGGCACTCAACTTTGGGTCCCAAACACACTTTTGGGAGATGGTTGTCAACCCTTGGTAGATTTGAAAGCTTAACTGCTATAGTGGGCATTCTGCTGTTAACCTGTTTATTGCTCCAATTTTCAGCTCCACTGTGCATTAAAACTAATGGGTCCACTATGGAAGCTGTTTTTTAAAAGATGACAACAACAAAGGTTTTGACATTACATAAGGCCATAAGCCAATATAATGATAATGATGCAATTAAATTTAAAGGAATAATTTATGGGGTGTATCATTAAAGTGGGGAATTTAAGTGACACCTCCTTTCTCCTCAGAAAATTCTTATCTGGGATTCTAAAGAAATCTTCACCAGGAATGATTTTTGGACTGTTAGCTAATGAGTCTCTGCAAAACATTTCAATGTACATAAACTTCCAATTTTCCTGTTGCCCTGTTTTACTTGGTCACTGGCCTAGAAGATACCAGCACTCCAGGTGCTCGGCACCCCCTTACTAGTTTTTCACAAACTTATCCTGTATAGTATTTTGAAGAAATGTGCAAACAAGACCTCTGTCCTTGAGCTGAGCTTTACAGAGATGTCCACATTTTTGTGATATGTTACCAACTGGGCTCCATAGTAACAATTGGCAGGGAGAGGAAAAATGGGGAAAAGAAACTCTCCCTACTCAGGTGTTTCCTTGAAGAGTTAACTTGCTCAAAACTGTAAAAGAAAAAGCTGCTTTTATGTGAACTTCTGCAGACTGTGAACTTCTGAGACCCTCCCCTTTCATGCTGGGTATAAAATTCTGAAACTGCCTGAAATAGGGGTTCAGGAGATTGATTGATTACAGCAAAAGCTGTGCCCTCTTAGCCTGGCTGCAGCCAAAGAAAACTGTCTCCTGCTATGTTCAGTGCCTTACCTCATTTGACCCTACAACAGTACTGTGCTATTCCAGCATTTCCCAGACTCTCCCCCCCACTTCTTCTCACTAGGTTGGGTTCCAAAAATGGGTCCTGGCACCCAACGACCTCCCCCCAATTGCAGACACAAGGTATCCCCTCACAGTGCCCTCCTTTGGCACTCCTTTGTTCCAGGTCCCTCTCAGGATCTAATTTATCTGGGGCAGAGGAGTGGGATTGACTGGCTTCTGGCCACTGAAGGCCAAGTGCTGACCTTGCCCTGCCCAATCCCATCCCTTCAATACCCTGCCCTCTAGCCTTGCATGCTACCCCTACCCCAACCCAGCCCTCTTAACCCTGATATTTTGAGCTCCAATTCCAGCACCAGGCCACTTAATTGAGCCCCTGATCATTTTCCTTGTGTTGTGTTGCTTCCCGTGGGGTGTCTTTTTGTCGGGAAAGACCTGGGGGCCCTTTACTTGGATCCCCTATGAGCTCCCCTCCTTAACCTTTGCACTGCCCTCTGTCTGCTCATCTTAGCACTGCCCCTGCGTCTCTTTCCCTAGCACTTTTCCCTGGTATGCGGGCTTCCTGTTCCTTGGGTTCCTATCCTCATTTGGGCATGTTTATCCCTAACCTGGAAACCTTGCTTGTGTCCTGGCTTTTGCCCATCTCCATACACACCATGACCATTTGCGATGTTTGTGGTCGCTGTCCTCCTGGACTAGTCCCTTGCCAGGCCACCTTGCTTGGTCCCTGGCCCTTGATTCTCACCTGCACCAGGGCATCTCTTGGAAACAGTGCATTGCCCTTAATTTGGGCCCCTTGCTCTCCCTGAGCCCTTGGTCCTGCACCCATAACAATGATACCTGGCAGAGGCACTGGCACTTGAAACTGGCTCCCACCAACTGGATCCCAGCCTTCCCTCCCAAGCCCTGTCCACTGTCCTAAACTCCTTACCCCAATCTTGGCCCTTAGCTCTCCATTCCCAGGCCTGGCTCGTTGCTTGATCCTCTGGTGGCCATTCTTGCTCAGTGTTTCTCTGGGCATTGTCTGAGAGCCCCTTGCTGGGGCCGCTTTCCTTCTCCCCTTGGCTTCCCTGTACTACAGTACCATAGAGCAGGCCTGACTTCCCGTCCCATCATTCCCTGCTCTCCCTGAGCCTGGGCCTTCATCTAGGTCCCTTGCCTGGAATCCTTGGTGGGGTCCTGGCCCCCACCTCACTCACACCCCACTTGCAACTCTTCAGCTTGTGCCCTCCTTCAGCCCTCTGGTCTTCAAATGGGTACTGGCAGCCTAACTTCCCCCACATCTGTAAACCATGTACACTCTCACAGTACCATCTTTGATCCCTCCATTGGTCCAGGTGGCTCTCTGAGGATCTACTCACCTGGGTCAGAGGAGTGAGGTTGGATGACCTCTCTCCCCTGAATGCTCCCTATGGGAAACACAGCCCTGCCATTCGCCTGAGTCCCCCTCACTGCCTGAACATCAAAGCCTGGCAGTTAACATGGGACTTTCTCCAACCTAACCCTGAGCAATCCCCTCCCTTCCCTCCCCTGCTTTCTCTCCTTGCATGCTGCCCCTACTGCAACCCAGCCCTCCCTAACCCTGACTCTTTGCACTCCATTTCCTAGGCCTGGGCGTTCACCTGAGCCCCTGACTGCATTCCTCATGGCCCTTGACATAGCATGGAGTCTCTTCATATTGGGTCTGACCTGGGGGCCCCTTGCTTGGGCCCACCAGCGGGCTCACCTAGGTGCCACTTAGCTTCTTCTAGTACTTCTGGAGGCCCTTTATCCCCTTTCCCTTGTGCTATTTTGTGGCACAAGTGAGTCTCTTGTCCTTGGATTTCTCATCAACATTGATTGGGTGGGTTCCTTGCCTGTGTACCTGGCTTTGGTCCTGACTCTCACCCCTCCATGCACCCACCATGAACCCCAGCTGTGCCTTCCCATCACCCTCAATCTGGCCCCCTTCCCCTTCCTGGCCTTCTTTGCCAGGACCCTGGCCCTGGATTTTTATCTGAGTCTGGGCACCTTATGGGAAACAATGCCGTGCCCCTCACCTGGGCCCCTTGCTCTCCCTGGATTCTTGGTCCTGCATCACAAAACCTGAAACATAGAGGTGGCCCTGGGCCTGGAGGCTGACTGCCACCACTGGAATGCCTACCTTCCCTCTCAAATCTAGTCCACTGTCCTGAGGCCCCTGCCCAAGCCATGGCCCATGGCTCTCAGTTTCCTAGCCTAGCTCCTCGCTTGAGCCTCTGGTGGCCCGTCTTGCTTACTGCTTTTCTGGGAATTGTCTGTTGGCCCATCCCTGGGGCTGCCACTCTGCTCCCCTTGGCTTTCTTGTACTGCAGTACCCTAGTGCATCACCCTCATCTCCCGTGCCAGCATTCCTTGCTCTCCCCTGACCTAGGTGCTCCTCTAGGTACATTGCCTGTGCTCCTTGCTGGGATCCTGGGCCCCACCCAATCACATCTGTCCTGCGGCCCTTCAGGTTGAGCCCTCATTCGGCCCTCCGGTGGTTTCTGTCTCTGCCAGGCCCACTTTCATTATCCCCTTCCCAGGATGCTCACCTGGGCCAGGCGACTTGACCTGGCATGTTGGCCCTGCAGGCTCCCTTTGCAAAAACATACCCCTGCCCCTTTCCTGTGCCCATTGGCCTCCCTCAGGCAAGACTCTCCTTCTGAACCATGACACCCTGCAGTGGACCTGTGCCTTGAGCCCTCTTCCCCCTGTTCCAACTGCTCCTCTTTCTCCCCTCTCTCACCTCCCTATCCATGTCCTTTTTCATTCATCCAACCCCTGGTGCTAACACTTGGCTCTCCATTACTGGGCCCAGTTCTTTGCTTGAGGCCCTGGATGCCCATCTTGAGGACCCTTTCCATTCCTCTGTTTTCAGGCCTCTTTTTACAGGCCGTATCCTGTCGCTCTCCTCTGTTCCACTGGTGCTAGAGTATTCTGGCACCACCAGGACACTTTAATTTCACATCTTCCCTAGCCTGGATCCTAGACTGGGTAGAGTCTTCAAACCGACCACAACCTCCATACTCCAGGTATTCCCTCACAGTGCCCTCTTTTGATCCTTCTTTTGTCCAGGTCCCTCTCTGAGGATCTACTCACCTGGGAAGAGGAGCCAAATTGACTGGCCTCTGTGTCCTTAAGTTTCCCTAAGGGAAACATAGCCTTGCCTCTTGCCTGAGTCCCCTTTACTTCCTGAAACTTGAGGCCTGGCAATTAACATGTGACTTGATCAAACCCAGCCCTGAGAGAACCCTCCCTTTACTCCCCTGCCATCTCACCTTGCATATTGCCCCCACCCCAACCCAGGTCTCCCTAACCCTGACCCTTTGTGCTTCAGTCCCTGGGACTGGGTGCTAACATGAGCTCCTGACAGTGTTCCTCATGTCACTTGGTGTAGCATGGAGTCTGACCTGGGGGCCCCTTGCTTGGGAGAGCCATCTTGCTCCCCTATTTGCCCATTGCACATTTCTCTGTTTCCTGGTCCTTGCGAAGCCCATCCTCTCCTTCCCCTCATGCATTACCCAGGTGTTTGAAGGTCTCCTGCTCCTTGGGTCCTTCATCCATTGTCGGTCAGGTGGGTCCTTTGACTGGACAGCTGGTTTGTGTCCTGGATCTTGCCCCCACATGCACCCATTGTGCACTCCCCTCACCCTCTCCCTGGCCCCCTTCACTTTCCAGGTCTCCTTTGCCAGGCCCCTGTATTTGTATTCTCATCTGGGCCATGGTGCCTTATGGGAAACAGAGTCATGCCCCTCACCTAGGTCCCTTGCACCCTCGGGGCCTTTGGTATTGCACCAAGAATGCTAAAACCTGGCAGTCGCCCTGGGCCAGGAATCTGCCTGCCCCCTGCAAGAAAACCTGAATTCCCTCCAAAGTTTTGTCCACTGTCCTGAACCCCCTGCCCAAGCCCTTGCCCTTGGCTCTCCATTCCCTTGCCTGCCTCCTCGCTTGAGCTTCTGGGGGCCATTTTTGTTCTGTGCTTCCCTGGGCTTGGACTGTGGACCTCACTGGGGCCAATACCCTGCTTTCCTTGGCTCCCCTGAACCACAGAGCCCTACTGTCTACCCATCTGCCTGTCCCTGACCTTCACTGCCCTTTCCTGGCCTCAGCCCTACTGTTGGTCCCTAGTGTGGGCTCTTTTTTAGAGTCCTGGCCCACACCCCATCAACACCCTTTCTTTGGCCTTTCATGCTATACCCTCCTTCATCCCTCTATTCTCCATGCCCCTGATGGGCCCCTCTTCAAGATCCCTTTACCATGATGCTCACCATGTTCAGGGGACTGGAACTGGGCATTTCACCCTGTGGGCTCCCTTTGGGAAAATATAGCTGTGACCATTGCCTGGGCCCTTTGGACTCTCTCAGCTCGAGCCCTGCTCCTCCATCCTGACAACCAGAAGTGAACCTGGGCTTTGAGCCCTCCTCTCACAGTGCCACCCAATACCCTTGCTCCCCTTTCTCCCCTCCCTAGCCCTGTCTGTTTTCATGGGAACCACGACCAGGTCCTGGTACTTGGCTCCCCATTCTTTGGCCTTGCTCCTTGCTGGAGCCTGGCTCGGCCTTCTCCAGGACCCTGTCCCTTTCTTTTGATTTCAGGCTCCTTGCTGGGCCCCCTCTCCTGCCTCCCCTTTGTTCCCTTTATAATGTATTATTTTGTCATTGTCAAGACCCTCCCTTTCTCCTGCTTCTCCCTAGCCTTGTCTCCTCCAATGGTTACTGGCTCCCCACCAACACTCCTCAATCCTGTATCAAAGGTATCCCTCACATTGCCCTCCTTTGGTCCTGGTCTCTCTCTGAGGATCTGCTCACCTGGGGCAGAGGAGTGGAATTAGCTAATCTCTGGGCCCTGAAGGATACTTATGGGCCTCTTGTCTGGGCCCCAATTGCAACCAAACTTGACAACTGGTATTACACTTCGGCCTAGTGATGATGTTGCCCTGGGCGATCACCTGCATTCTCTCTCCTGCCCTCTATCCTTGCAACTGCCCCTAAGCCAAACCAGCCCTTCTTCACCCTGATCCTTCGCCCTACAGTCCCCTGGCCTGGCTGCCAGCTTGAGTTCCTTATCCATTACTCGGGTTGTGTTCCTTTCTCTGGTGTCTTCTCCTGTCAGGTGTGACCCTGGCACCCCTTGATATGGCTCCCTAGTTCACTCCAATCTGTGCCCTTTGTGCAGCCCTCTGTTTCCTCTTCTTTGTGCCAATCCTATCTTTCCTTCCTCTACTGTATTTTCCTGGAGAAGGGGCCTGTTGATCATTGGGTCCCTAATACCTTTTGGTGGGGTTGTTCCCTTTCCTGGGCTCCATGGTTGGGTCCTGACTCTTACTCCTCTTTGCATACACCATGAATTCCTACTGTGCCCTTTCATCACACTCCTCCAGGCCCTTGTACCTTGACAGGCCCTTTGGCCTGGTCCCTGGACCTTGATCCTCATGTGGGCCAGGGTGCCTTATGGGAAACAGAACCCTGACCCTCGACTGAGCTACTTGCTCTCCCTAGGCCCTTGGGGCAGTACCAGGAACCCTGACATCTGGCAGTGGTGCTGGGCCTCGAGCTTCCCTCTCCCTTGTTGGATCCCCTGCCTTCTCTCCCCAGCACTGTCCACTCTTCTGAGCGACCTGCCCAAGTGGTGGCCCTTGATTCTCCATTCCCTGGCTTATCTCTTGAGTTTCTGGGAGTCCTTCATGCTCCCTGCTTTCCTGGGCTTGAACTTTGCGCCTTTCTGGGGACACTTCCCTACTCTCCTAGGCTTCCCTGCATCTCACAACACTAGTACAGCCTCTGCTTGTCTGGCCCCACCCTTCCCTGCTCTCCCCTAGCCTGGGCCCTCCTCTAGGTCCCTAGTCTGAGCTGTTTTCTGGGGTTCTGGCCCGTACCCCACAAACACCATTCATCCAGCACCTCACGCTATGCCCTCCTTCAGCCCTCCTGTTGGCCTTGTTCCTTCTGGGCTTCTTTTCCAGATTCCTTTCCCAGGATGCTCACCAGAGCCAGGGGCTGAAACTGGGATGATTGCCCCTGCAGTCTTCCTTTGGAAAAAGGTAGCAATGTTCCTGCCTGGGGGCTTTGCCCCCCTTCAGCCTGGGGCCTGCTCCTCAATCCTGATATTCTTCAGTGAATCCAGGCCTTTAGCCCTCCTCTCTCTGTGCCATCCATTCCCCTTACTCCCCTTTCTCCCCACATACTGCTGCAGTCAGGAGAGAGGGGACTCACCCTTCCAGATGGGAGACCACTTCTGCCTGGGTGTCATGGGTGCTCCTAAAGTCCAGCATCCAGGGTAGAGGGGACTTCCTCTTCCACATGGGAGACCCCCCCCCACCTAGGTGTCAGGTGAAGCTCCTATACTGCTGCAACCAGGATACAGGGCATTCACCACTATAGGAGGGAAACCCTTCACACTGGGTGTTGGGGGGAGCTCAAAACATCCACAGCCAGGGAACAGGTGACTCACACACCCGTCCCCTCTACACTGGCTAACTTGGTATACAAGTCCCTTGAAAAACCTGGGTGGGACCGGTGTCTCGCCTGGTGGTGTAAGTCCCTGCTACCCTGGCTACAGTGGAACAGGAGCTCCCCTGACATCCAGGAGGGAGGCGTCTTTCAACTATAGGGGCGAGTCCCCTATACCCTGGCTAGGGCAGCATACCATACCCCTGCCCCTGTACACCTAGGAGGGAGGGGTCTACTGCCTGGAGGTACAATTCCCCTCTACACTGGCTGCTGTAGTATAAGAGCTCCCCCTGACTCCCTGGTGGGAGGGTTCTCCTACCTTGAGGGGTGAGTCTTCTCTACCCTGGCTAAGGTGGTATACAAGCTCCCCACAACAACCGGGGAAGGGTTTTTCTGTGTGGAGGGGCAAGTCCCCACTACCCTGGCTGCAGTGGTATAAGAGCTCTCGCTTCCTGACACCCAAGTGGGAGCGGTCTTCACCCTGGAGGGTCAAGTTTTCTCTACCCTGGCTGCGGAAGTATACTAGATCCCTCCAACACCCAGGTGGGAGGCATCTCTAGCACAGAGTGGTGATTCCCTTGTACCCTTGCTTCAGCTGTATAAGAGCTCTCTTTAACAGCCAGGTGGGATGGATCTCCCAACTGGAGTGGCATATACCCTATATATGCCTTGATGGTATAGGAGCTCCCCACTGATACCCAGGTGGGAGGGATCTCTTGCCGGGAATGTCCAAGTCCTCTCTACCCTGGTTAAGGTGGTATACAAGCTTGTGTGAGACACCCAGGTGGGAGGGGCTTCCTTTCTGGAGGGGGGAGTTCCCACTACCCTGGATGTAGGGGTATAAGTGTTCCCCCACACACACACACAGGTGGGAGGGGTCTCTGGCCTGGAATGGCGAGTCCTCTCTTCCCTGCCTCTGCTGGAATATGAGATCCCCTGACAACCAGTGTTTACAGGTCTCCTGCCTACTGGGGCGAGTCCTCTGTCTCCTGGCTGCAGCAGTATAGAGTTCCCCGCATAGCAAGATGGGAGGGGTCTCCTGCCTTAAAGATAGAGTACCCTTGACCCTGGCTAATGCTATAGAGAAGCTCCCAGACACCCAGGAGGAAGGGAGTCTCATGCCTGGAGGCATGAGTTCTCTCTACCCTGGCTGTGGCAGTAAAGGAGCTCCCTTGAAATTCAGGTGGGAGGGTCTCTGGCCTGGAGGGGCGAGTCCCCTCTATTATGGCCTTGCAAGATAGGCACTCCCAGGACACCCAGGTGAATGTGGTGTTCTACCTGGGGTTTCGAGTCCTTGCTACCCTGCCTGCAGCTATATAGGAGCACCTCCCCCCAGGACACCCAGGTGTGAGGGTTCTCTCACCTTTAGGGATGAGTCAACTCTACCCTTTCTGGGAGGGTATATGAGCTCCCCCTGACTCTCAGGTAGGAGGGATCTTCTGCCTGAAGTGGCAAGTCCCCTCTACCCTGATTACAGTTGTATAGGAGGTCCCCCTGACACACAGGTGGGAGGGGTCTTCCACCTGGAGGGTCGAGTCCCCTTTACCCTTGCTTCTGCATTATATGAGCTTCCCCCCATACCCAGATGAGAGGGGTATCCTGCCTGGAGAGAGGAGTCACCACTACCCTGGGTGCAGCTATATAAGAGCTCCACACCACCATACCCAGATGGGCTAGTCTTCCACGTGAAGGGGTGAGTCCCCTCTACCATTGATGCACTTGTTTCCTAGTTTTTCCTGACACCCAGGTTTGATAGGTCTCTCTCCTGGAGGGGAGAGTCCCCTCAATCTTACCTGTGGTGGTAAAGGATCTTCCCTTCACACCCAGGTGAGAGGGTCTTTGGCCTGAATAGGCAAATCCCTTTGACCGTTTTTAGTGGTATAGGGACTCTCCTGTACACCCAGGTGTGAGGGGTCTCCTGCCTCTAGTGGTGAGTCCTCTTTTCCCTGCCTGTGGCAGTATATGAACTCCCCTTACAACAAGGTGGAAGGAATCTTCCACCTGCAGGGCCGAGTCCCCTCTCCCCTGGCTCTGGTGGTATAGGTGCTCCCCCTCCCAGGTTATGGGATTTCCTGACTGGAGGAGTGAGTCCCCTCTAAACTGGATGCAGGGGTATATGAGCTCCCCACCCAGGTGGGAATGATATGTTCCTGGCACAATGAGACCCCTCTAGACTGGCTGTGGCAGTATACAAGCTCTCCCAGAAACCAAGGTGGGAAGTTTCTCCCTCCTGGAGGGGCAAATCTTCTCTACCCTGGCTAAGGCAGTATACAAGCACCCCCACCCTACACACAGGTTGGAGTGGTCTTCCACATGGACAGGCGAGTCCCCTCTACCCTGGCTCTGGTAGTATATAAGCTCCCCCATCAGCAGGTGGGAGGTGTGTCCCACCTGGAAGGGTGATTCCCCTCTACTTTAGCTCTTGACATATAAGAGTTCCCAGTACACCAGGGTGGGACAGATCTTCCACCTGCAGGGGCATGTTCCCTCTACCCTAGCTATAGCAGCATAGGAGCTTTCCCATACACACACCCAGGTGGGAAGTGTTTCCCACCTGTAGGGGAATTTCCCCTCTAGCCTGGCTGCTGCAGTAATCAACCTACCCAGGTCACCCAGGAGGGAGGAGTCTCACACAGGGAGAGGCCAGTCCCCTCTATCCTGGCTGTGGCAGTATATGTCATCCATATAATGAATAATATAGGCATCTTTATATATATCTCTTATTGGTTGTATTGCTGATGCCACATATTTTTGACACAGAGTAGGACTATTTTTCATACCTTGAGGCAATACCTTCCATTGAAAATATTATTATGGTCATTTAAATTTAACAGAGGGAAGGCTAAAAGCAAACCTTTTACAATCATCAGAATGTAATGGAATAGTAAAAAACAATCTTGTAAGTCTATCACCATGACATGAGATCCTTTAGGAACAGCTACTGGAGAAGGGAGTCCTGCTTGTAGGGAACCCATATCCTCCATAGTAGCATTTATAGCTCTTAAATCTTTTAATAATCTCCATTTACCTGATTTCTTTTTAATAACAAATGTAAGAGTATTCCATTGACTATTAGAAGGTTCTATAGGTTAAATTAAGTTGTTCCTTAATCAACAAGTCTGCAGCCTGTAATTTTTCTGTTGTTAGGGGTCATTGTTCTACCCATACAGGCTCATCATTTTTCCAAGTCATTTTATCTGCTGTTCCAACAATGGCTCCAATTAAATATCCTGTTGAGCCTCTTCTGCAAGAGCAATACAGAGAGAGACTCGATTTTAAACATTATATCTTGGTAACATAAAGTAAAAGGAAGAGAAGGAATAACATATGGTCAAAAATTTGCTGAATTTTTGTCATCAGCCCATTTAAGTATTTGAGTGTTTTTTACTCCATTAGTAACAGGGCCAAGTCACATAAGTGTTAAGGGAGTCACTCTTGTAGGCCAGGTTGAGGGCCAATCTTTTCCTGCTATACAAGTAACATCTGCTCCTGTATCCAATAAACCTTCAATTGTTTTCCCCTGAATCTCTAGTTTTTTATAGGATGAGAATTTTGAATTTTTTGAACCCAAAATGCCATATCACTGGAAACAAATCCTCTTGTTTGTCTTTGTTCATTGGAAATAGCTCAGTTTCCGATACTGGTTTCTGATAGATAAATAAGAGAGTAACAAGATTTGAGCAATTCTTTGCCCTTTATGAATAATCAAGTTCTTTTGAGATGGGAGTTCTTTTAAAATTTTAATTTCTCCAGTATAATCCAGGAATAACTTTGATTCCCTGTAGGGAAGCAGAGCTTCTTCCTAGAATAAGGCCAAAAGTTCCTTTAGGTAAAGGTCCATAAATTTTAGTAGGTATAGCTAGAACAGAAGAATCTGAAGGAATAACTACTGATTCTGAAAATGCCAAATCTAATCCTGCTGAATCTGCTGTGGCTCTTAAAAAGCCCTTATAGTATAGCCTGTGGAAAAGAATTGTTTATGACCTCCATTATTTAAGGGGCCTGAGGCTGGCTCCATTACCAGTTTTCTGGTAATGGATTGGCAGTCATTTGTGGAAATTTTTGAATTATTGGTCCACCTTCCAAAAGTCTTCCATCTCTAAGAAATTTAGAGTGACACTCCTTTTCCCAGTGAAAATCCCTTATTGCAACATGGGCCTAAATTTGGGGGCCTATATATCTGATTAGGAACTGTGTTTCCTTTATTTTGAAAGTTTTTATTAGGACAAATTTTACTAAAATGACCTGTCTGTCCACATGAAAAACAGCTTTGTTTTCATTTATTTTGTCCTCTGTTTTGAAGCCTTTTAAGAAACTGAGCATTTGTTTGTCCCTGTAATGTTGCTGCTATGGCTACACCTTGCAAATATGAGGGTGATATGTCCACACAAACCTTAAAAAATGATAAATTTTCTGTCTTTCTAATAGGTCTTAGGAGTGTCTGACGAGCAGTATTTGCATTTTCAAAAGCTAATAGTTTGATTATAATTTGTGCAGCTTCATTATTCTTTTAATCAAGACAAAAATTCCTCAAAAGTTTCTTCAGACTTCTGTTTTATAGTAATTAAGCCAGAAGTTTTAACTCCTTTATTTTCCAATTTTCTCCAAGCATTAACTGCTAAATCTGGACCAAATCTGGACCAAAGCAGGACGAGGAAAATGTAACTTATGACTTGGCTGATCCAAATCGTTTTTCTCCCATTAACATATCAAAAGAAACTTCACTGTTTACAGATCTATTATATCCAGAGCAAGCGTTCTTTAGCTCTTTCTTCATAGTCTGTTTTCCATAATTGGAATTTCTCTCCAGGGAGACACGATTTTTCAGTAGCAAAGCAATCATATGGAGTCATCCATTTAGTGGCAATAATCTCTAATATCTGTAAGTATAAGAAGTGGGTCCATAATCATGAACAGACTTTTTAATTCTTTTAAAATTTTTAAACGAAGAGGCTCCCATTGAGGCATATAGTGTTCATCATCTGAAGGAACAAAAGTGATAGGGAGAGTAAAACTTAGATATGTAGATCATAAAGCCTCTCTCATAGCTCCTTTAAATCCTACATTCTGTGAGGAAGGAGGTAGGGTATTTAATATTTTGGAACCTATGTTATTTTTGGTAGGAGATTTTGTAAGAGGTCTACATGGGTGTGTATTTATGGGGTCAAAAAATTCTTCATTATGATATTCAATAGCTGCTTCTTCTAAATTATCTTCAATTTCTGAACAAGACTGATCCTCCTCATCATCATCATTTTGTAGGACATCAATTTCGCTTCTAGAGTCACTTCTTAGAAAGTTTCTTAAGTAGGGGCAGTTGAATTAATCTTATTTAACATTGCAGTTTCACTAGCTGTATCTAACATATCTTTTAAAAGATTCCATAATGCTGTAGCATCTATAGGCATATTTTCTGGTCACAATCAAAGTAATGTGCTTTTAAAGCTTCTCCTATTTTTGCCCATGTTTTTAAATCTAAGGTTCTCTCTTCCAGGAACCAAGGGCAACATTCCTGAATAAAATGAAACAAACAAACAAACAAACAAGCAAACAAAAAAAAGAACTCTGTAATTGTGATGTGAAAAACTTAATTCCTTTTTTTCTAAGCATATGTTTAACAATATCAATGAATAATCCCTGTTCCTTAGATTCTGTTTTTCCCATTTTTCTTTTACCTAATTGCCAATTCTTACCTGTTCTATCAACACCAGGCTCACGAAAGCCACAAATAATGGCTTATCCACTCCGAAATCAAGGGGGCAAATGCCAAGGGGGCTTACCTTCAGTTACCTGGTTCAGGCACCAATTGCTAGAGTCCAGCATTAGCGGGGTCCAGGGAGTCCTGAAGAATGAGTGGTGCCAGTGAAAAGATAAGATAGAAGTCGTTTCATTGTAGAAATCTCCAGAGAAAGAGCTGTAATGAAGCTTTCTCTGGGTCATCTTTTATTACAATTTTTCTCATCATTATAGATTCAGAATACATCATTGATTATATAATTTCAAAACTTTGCCAAGACATAACGTTTCCTTAATCACAATTAGGGGTAAAGAAAAATGTAACATCAATTTACATTTTTCCAGGATATGATCTTTATTTATCAATCATCAAAAAAGTGCATCACTAATTTTCATTTTTTAATATTTTCCCAAGATGTACTATTTTCTTATTAACTAATGTCAAACTTCATGACCAGACTCTAAATCTCCTAACCTATCATTAACCTTTAAGTTTTAAAGTACACCTGCAATTTTATTTGTAATCTAAAATTCCCATCTAAAAAGTCCCCTTCAATCTAATACTTAAAATATCCTAAAGATTATAAAGCATTCTTAAAACATATCAGCTAAAAACTTAAGAATTCTAAATCCAAGAATCTAAATAGAATAATACTTCTAACATTATTCTAAACATATGTCTTATAAATCTACTTTAATTAATTCCAAAATTTATCCTCATAAAACTGGTTGAGCTGCTTTCTCAAAGAGTTTCTTTGTTTCTCAGTCAAGGTGCACTAGTTCTTACATCTTTATAATATTTCTCAATAAAAAGTAAGTTCTAAACATCAGTCTACTTTCCACCAATATTAAGTATACTCTTTATAAATCCCTATGTAAAGTAAAAGAGTTTTTATATAAATGAGAAGAATGTATCCTTATATGTATTGACTTTACTAAGTTTATAACATAACTTTTCTTAATCAAGAATGAAACTACATATGGTGGATTTTGTACAATGAGCATAATAATTAGGTTTTCTAAAAGGAAAGGCCAGAAATATGGGCTTGGGTTCTAGTTGATATAATCAATGTGGTGCCTAAAATTCCCATGACCTTTCAGAGACTGATTGTTGTTCATTATCAGTTTTGTCCTCAATATGCTGAGATAGTAGAGCAGCTTTCTATTTTGTCCCTGATATGTTGAGGTGTAGTAGAACAGCCTTCAAGGCATGAACTACCTGTTATGTTCTAGCCATCTGAAATTTAATTTTGTTTGGCACTTAACATATTCATGCCTCCTGTCAGGAACATGAGCATGAAACTGAAAAGTCCCAGTTACATAAAAAAGGGTCTCATGGTTCAGTTTCTCACCAACCAGCGCGGCTTTGCCAGCATTCATCCTCACTGTGACCTTGTCAAGACAGTGGTAGAGTGGCTTTGCCAGCAATTATTTTCACTGTGACTTTGTCAAGACAGTGAGAGGGTGATCACCTTCACCACCCTCACTGCCTGAACTTTGAGGCCTGGCAGTTAACATGGACTTGCTCCAACCCAGCCCTGAGCTATCCCCTCCCTTGCCTCTTGGCTTCCATGCTGCCCCTACTGCAACCCAGGCCACCCTAATCCTGACCCTTTGTGCTCTGGTCCCTGGGCCTGGGAGTTTGCCTGAGCCGTGACCGCATTCCTCATGGCCCTTTTCATAGCAAGGAATCTCTTCGTGTTGTGTCTGACCTGGGAGCCCCTTGCTTGGGCCCACCAGCAGACTCCCCTAGGTGCCCCTTGGCTTCTCCTCGTTCTAACCAAGCCACTTCCTCTCCTTCCCCTTGCACCTTTTTCTGGCACTCCCAGGTCTCCTTCTCCTTGGGTCTCCCATCACCATTGAAAGAGTGGGTCCCTTCCTGGGCACTTGGCTTGGATCCTGGGTCTTGCCCCTATGTTCACCCACCCCAAACCCCTGGTGTGCCCTCCAGTCGCCCTCCTTCTGGCCCCCTTCCTTTTCCTGGCTTCCTTTTCCAGGACCTTAGCCATTCATTCTCTTCTGATCCAGGGCACCTTATGGGAAACAATGCCCTGGCCATCTCCTGGGGCCCTTGCTCTCCATGGGTGCTTGGTTTGGCATCAGAAACCCTAAAAACCTAGAGGTAGCCCTGGGCCTGGAGTCTGAATGCTCCCTGCTTGATCCAATACCTACATTCCCGAATGTAATCCACTGTCCTGAACCCCCTGCCCAAGCCCTGGCCCTTGGCTCTCTATTCCCAGGCCTGCCTCTTCGCTTGAGCCTCTGGTGGCCCTTCTTGCTCACTGCTTTTCTGGGTATTGTGTGAGGGCTTCTCACTGGGGCCACTTCCATGCTTCACTTGGCTTTACTGTACTGCAGTACCTGAGGGCAGCCCTGCTTTCTGGGGCCGGCATTCTCTGCTCTCCTCTGGCCTGGGCCCACTTCTATGTCCCTTGCCTGGGCTCCTGCTGGGGTCCTGTTCCCCAACCCACCCACACCCGTCCTGTGGCACTGAAGGCTATGTACTTCTTCGACTCTCCTGTTCTATCTGTCCCGTTTTCCTGATCCCCTTCCCAGGATGCTCACCTAGGCAGGAGACTTGACTTGGTCTCTTGGCCCTGGGTGCTCCCTTTGGAAAATGTAGCACTACCCCTTGCCTAGGCCCTTTGTCCTCCCTCAGCTGGAGCCCTGACCCCAATCCATGACACCCTGAAGTGGATCTGGGCCTTGAGCTGTTCTCCCCCTGTGCCACTGACTCCACTTTCTCCCCTCCCTCTGCTCCCCCTCCAGGTTTCTTTTCATACACCCAGGCCCAGGTGCTAGCATATGGCTCTCCATTACTGGGCCAGACTCCTTGCTTGAGACCCTGGCTATCCTTCTTGAGGACTCTTTCCCTGTCCCTTTGTTTCAGGGCCCTGTTGCCTTCCCCCTTCTGTGCCTCCCCTCAGATCCCCTCTTGTTGTGGTATGCTGGCACTGCCCAGTCCCTCTGCTCTGCCGGCTTCTTCCTACCCTGAGCTTCTGGAATGGGTCCTGTAGCACATCCCCCCACTTCCACAAACCAGGTATCCCCTCACAGTACCCTCTTCAGCCCCTCCTCTTTTGGTCCAGGTCCCTCTCTCAGGATACACTTACCTGGGGCAGAGGAGCGGAATTGGCTTGCCTCTGCACCCTGAATGTTCCCTATGGGAAAAAAACCCTGCCACTCACCTGAGTCCCCTTCAATACCTGGCAGGTAACATGGATTTCCTCCCAGCCAGCCCTGAGTGATCCCCTCCCTTCCCTCCTCTCCCCTCTGGCCTTGCATGCTACCCCTACCACAACCCAGCCCTCTTTTCCCTGACCATTTGTGCTCCAGTCTCTGGGCCTGGGCGCTTGCCTGAACTGCTGACCACGTTCCTCAGGTCCCTTGGCATAGCATGGAGTCACTTCGTATTGGGGCTGACCTGGGGGCCCCTTACTTGGTCCCGCCAGTTATCTCCCCTAGGTGTCTCTTGGCTTCTCCTGGGCCTCACACAGCCCCTTCCTCTCATTCCCCTTGCACATTTTTCTAGCGCTCACAGGTTTCCTGTTCCTTGTATCCCCCATCATCATTGATCAGGTGGATCACTTGCCTGGGTGCCTAGTTTGGGTACTGGGTTTTGCCCCTATGTGCATTCAAACTGACCTGCTGCCATGCCCTCCGATTGCACTCCATCTGGCCCCCTTCCTTTTCCGGGCCTCCTTTGCCAACATTATGCCCCTGGATTCTCATTTGATCCAGGGACCCTTATGGGAAACAATTCCCTGCACATTTCCTGGGCCCCTTTCTCTCTCTCTGGGTGCTTGGTCCAGCACCAGGAACCCTGAAACCCAGAGGTGACTCTTGACCTGGAGCCTGACTGCCCCGTACTGAATCCTCTGATTTCCTTCCCAAATGTAATCCACTTTCCTGAGCCCCCTGCCCAAGCCCTGGCACTTGGCTCTCAGTTACCTTGCCTGGCTTCTCTCTTGAGCCTCTGGTGGCCCTTCTTGCTCCCTGCTTTTTTGGGTATTAACTGAGGGCCCCATGCTGGAGCCACTTCCCTGCTCCCTTTGGCATTCCTGTACTACAGTACCCTAGTGCAGCCCTGCCTTCCTGGCCTGGCGTTCCCTGGTGTCCCCTGGCCTGTGCCCTGTTCTAGGTCCCTTGCCTGGGCTCCTTTCTGGGGTCCTGGCCCCCACTGCACCAGTGCCCATCCTGCGGCCTTTCAGGTTGTGTCTTACTTCATCCCTCCTGTCCTTTTTTTCTCTGCCAGGCCCGCTTTCCTGATCCCCTTCCCAGGATGCTCACCCAGTCCAGGTGACTTTATTTGGCCTCTTAGTCCTGTGGGCTCCCTTTGGAATGTAGCCCTGTCCCTTGCATGGGCCCTTTGGCCTCCCTAAGCCTGGGCCCTACTCCCGACCCCTAAGAGAATGCAGTGGATCTGGGCCTTGAACTGTTCTCCCCCTGTGCCACCGACTCCACTTTCTCCCCTCCTGCTGATCCCAGGATTTCTCTTTTCATTTACCCAAGCCCAGGTGCTAGTACTTGGCTCTCCATTACTGGGCCTAGTTCCTTGCTTGAGACCTTGAGCCATTCTCCCTCTTCTTGAGGACCTTTTCCTGACCCTTGGTTTCATGCCCCTGTTGCCAGCACCCTCTCGTGCTGCCCCTCTGATTCCCTCATGATGTGGCACTGCCCAGACCCTGTGCTACCCCTTCTTCTCCCTAACCTGTGCTGCTAGACTGGGTTCTACATCCCATCCCCCATCACTTCTGCACACAAGGTATCTTCTCACAGTACCCTCTTTGGCCCCATCTCCTTTGGTCCAGGTCTCTCTCTGAGGATATACTCACCTGGGGCAGAGGAGGGATCTGGGCCTTGAGCAGTTCTCCCCTTGTGCCACCAACTCCATTTTCTCCCCCTCTGCACTCTGAATGCTGCCTATGGGAAACATAGCCCTGCCACTTGCCTGAGTCCCCCTCACTGCCTGAACCTTGATTCCTGGCAATTAACATGGACTTGCTCCAACCCAGCCCTGAGCAATCCCCTCCCTTCCCTCTGCCCTTCCATGCTGCCCCTACCTCAACCCAGCCCTCGCTAACCCTGACCCTTTGTGTTCTGGTCCCTGGGCCTGGACAGTCACCTGAGCCCCTGACTGTGTTCCTCATGGCCCTTGGCATAGCAAGGAGTCTCTTGGTGTTGGGTGTGACCTGCTGGCCCCTTGCTTGCTCCCACCAGTGGGCTCCCCTCAGTGTCTCTTGGTTTCTCCTGGTCCTCACACAGCCCCTTACTCCACTTCCCCTTGTGCCTTTTTTTGGTGCTCCAAGGTTACCTGCTCCTTGGGTCCCTCATCACCATTGATTGGGTGGGTCCATTGCCTGGGTGCATGGCTTGGGTCCTGGGTCTTGCCCCTATGGGCACTCACCCCAACCCCCTTGCATGCCCTCCCATTGCCCTCCACATGGCCCCCTTCCTTTTCCTGGTCTCCTTTGCCAGGACTCTCATCTGATCCAGGGTTCCTTATGGCAAACAATGCCCTGGCCTTCACCTGGACCCCTTGCTTTCCCTGGGTGCTTGGTCCAGCACCAGGAACCCTGAAACCTTGAGGTGGCCCAGGGCCTGGAGCCTGAATGTCCCCTGTTGGGTTCCCTGCCTTCCTTCTTGAATGTATTCCACTGTCCTGAGTCCACTGCCCAAGCTCTGGCCCTTGGTTCTCTGTTCCCTGGCCTGGCTTCTCACTTGAGCTTCTCGTGGCCCTTCTTGCTCACTGCTTTTCTGGGTATTGTCTGAGGGCTCCGTGTTGGGGCAGCGTTCTTCCTCCCGTTGGCTTTTCTGTTCTGCTGTACCCTAATGCAGCCCTTCTTTCCTGGTCTGGCATTCCCTGCTCTACCCTGGCCTGGGCCCTCGTTTAGGTCCCTTGTTTGGGCCGCTTGCTTGGGCCCCTTGCTTGGGTCCTGGCCCATAGCCCACCCACACCTGTCCTGTGGTACTTCAGGCAGTGCCCTGCTTCGGCCCTCCTGTCCTTTCTGTTTCTGCTATGCCGAATTCCTGATCCCCTTCCCAGGTTGCTCAACTGGGCCAGGTGACTTGATTTGGCCTCTTGGCCCTGCCCCTTGCCTGGGCCCATTGGCCTCCCTCAGCTGGGGCCATGCTCCTGACCACTGACACTCTGCAGTGTATCTGGGCCTTGAGACATTCTCCCCTTGTGCCACCAACTCCACTTTCTCCCCTCCCGCTGCTCCTCCTCCATGTTCCTTTTCTTTCACCCAGACCCAGATGCTAGCATTTGGCTCTTCATTACTGGGCCCACCTCCTTGCTTGAGACCCTAGATACCCTTCTTGAGGACTCTTTTCCTGTCCCTTGGTTTCAGGCTCCTGTTAACTGCCTCCTCCTGTGCCTCCCCTCTGATCTCCTCATGCTGTGGTATCCTGGCACATGCTGTGGTATCCTGGTACTTCTGTACCCCCTGCTTCTCTGTCACCTATGTGTCCTGGCAGCCTGAACCCCACAAACACACACACACACACACACACACACACACACTTCCATAGACTAGGTATTCCCTCACAGTACCCTCTTTGGCCCCTCCTTTGGTCCAGGTCCCTCTCTGAGGATCCATTCACCTGGGGAAGATGAGTGGAATTGGCTTGCCTCTGTGCCCTGAATGCTCCCTATCCAAAACACAGCCCTGCCACTCACCTGAATCCCCTTCACTGCCTTAAACTGAGGCCTGGCAGTTAACATGGGACTTGCTACACCCCAGCCCTGATCAATCCCCTCCCTTCTCTTCCCTGCCCTCTGGTGTTTCATACTGCTCCTACCCCAACCCAGCCTTCCCTAACCCAGACCCTTGGTGCTCCTGTCCCTGTCTTGTGCACTCCCTTGAGCCTCTGACGCTTTCTTCATGTACCTTAACATTGAGTGGAGTCTCTTTATGTTGGGTCTGAATTGGGGGCTCCTTGCTTGGGCCCTCCAGAGGGCTCTTCTACGTGCCCCTTGAGCTTTCCTCTGTCTCACGGTCTTCATGCAGCTCATCCTCCACATCCCCTCATGAATTCCCCTGGTACTCGTGAGTCTTCAGCTTCTTGAGCCCCTAGTCCTAGGTTGGTTGGGTCGGTACCTTGTCTCAGCACTTGGCTAAGGTCCTGGCTCTCCTCCCATCACGCACCTACTGCGAACCATGGCTGTGCCCTCCCATAGCCTTCCTTCTGGCCCCCTTTAATTGCCAGCCTCATTTGCAAGGTCGCTCTCCATGGATTCTCATCTGGGCCAGGATGCCTTATGAAAAACATAGCCTGTCCCTTGCCTGGGCCACTTAGTCTTTCTGGGTGCTTGGTCCTGCACCAGGAAACCTGACATCTGCTACTAGCCGTGGGCCTGGATGCTGACTGCCCCCTGCTGGATCCCCTGCCTTCCCTCCCAAGCCTTGTCCACTGTCCTAAGCCCCTGCACAAGATCTGGCCCTTGGAATTCCATTCCCTTGCCTTACTCCTCGCTTGAACCTCTAGTGGCCCTTCTTGTTCCTTTCTTTTCCGGGCTTTGTCTGAGGGCCCCTCACTGGGACCGCTTGTCTCCTCCTCTTGGCTTCCTTGTACTGCAGTACCCTATTGCAGTCATGCCTTACTGGCCGGGCCCTTCCCTACTCTCCCCTGATGTAGGCCCTCCTCTAGGTCCCTTGTCTTAGCTCCTTGCTGGGGTCCTGGCCACCATCCCACGTAGACCGTCCTGTGGCCCTTGAGACTGTGCCCTTTTTTGGCCCTCTTGTAGATTCTGTCTCTCGCAGGCCAACTTTCCTGATCCCCTTTGAGGATGCTCACCAGACTAGGTACTTGACCTGGCCTTGTGGCCCTGTTGGTTCCCTTTGGGAAAATGTAGCCCTGCCCCTTGTCTGGGCCCTGTGTCCTCCCTCAGCCTGTGCCCTGCTACCCAATCCTGACACCCTTCAGTGGATCTGGGCCTTCACCCGTCCTCCCACTGTGCCACCTTCTCAGATTTCTCCCCTCCCTCCCCTCCCTCCCCTCCCCATCCATATCTATTTTCATTCACCCTGCCCCAGGTGTTAGCACTTGGCTCTACATTACTGGGCAATGCTCCTTGCTTGAGCCCCTGGCTGCCATTATCGAGGACACTTTCCCTTCCCTTGGTTTCAGGCCTCTTTTGATAAACCCAATCCTGTGTCTCCCTTCTGTTCCACTGGTGCTATGGTATCCTGGCACTGCCAAGACCTTTCGCTTTGCCTGCTTTTCCATAGCCTGGGCTCCTCGAATGGCTCCAGGGTGCCAGCCAACCACCACCCCCCCCAATCTCCATACACCAGGTATCCCCTCACAGTGTCTTTTTATGATTCTCCTTTGGTCTGGGCCATTCTCTGAAGATCTACTCACATGGGCAGAGGAGACAAATTGGCAGGCCTCTGTGCCCTTAAGGCTCTCTAAGGAAAATACAGACCTGCCTCTTGCTGGAGTCCCCTTTGCTGCCTAAAACTTGAGGCCTGGCATTAACATGCGACTTGCTTCAACCCATCCCTGAGAGATCCCCTCCCTTCCCTCACATGCCCTCTGTCCTTGCATGCTGCCCCTACCACAACCCAGCCCTCCCTAAACCTGACCTTTTGTGCTTCAGTCCCCAGGCCTGGTGCTCACATGAGCCCCTGACGTTGTTCCTCATGTCACTTTGGCATAGCATGGAATCTCTTCCTGTTGGGTCTGACCTGGGGACCCCTTGATTGGGACTGCCAGCATGCCCCCTTAGGTGCCTGTTTTGCTTTTCTCTGTATCCTCATAATTGGGCAGCCCTTCCTCCCCTTCCCCTTGTGCTTTCCCCTGGCACTTGCAGGTCTCCTGCTCCTAGGGTCACTCACCGATGGTCAGTCAGGGGGTCCTTTGCCTGGGCACTTGGTTGGGACCTGGATCTTGGCCCCCCCACGCACCCACCGGGACCCCCTGCCATGCCCTCCCATTGCCCTCCTCCTGGCCCCCTTCACTTGCTAGGCCTCCTTTGCCAGGTCCCTGTCCATGGATTCTCATCTGGGCCACAGCACCTTATGGGAAACAGAACACTGACCCTAGACTGGGCGACTTGCTCTCCCTAGGCCCTTGGGGCAGAAACAGGATCCCTGACACCTGGAAGTGGCACTGGGCCTCGAGCCTGCCTCCCCCATACTGGATCCCCTGTCTTCATCCACAGCCCTGTCCACTATCCTGAGCTCCCTGCCCCAGCTCTGGCCCTTGGCTCCCCATTCCCTGGACTGGCTCCTTTCTTGAGCCTCAGGGGGTCCTTTGTGCTCTGTGCTTCCCTGGGCTTGAACTGTGGGCCTCGCTGGGGGCACTTCCCTGATCTCCCTTGCTTCCCTGCATCTCAGAAAACTAGTGCAGCCCCAATCTGCCTGACCCGCCCTTCCCTGCTCTTTCCTAGCCTGGACCTTCCTCTAGGTCTCTAGCCTGGGCTCCTTTCTGTGATCTTGACCTACACATCACAAACCCCCTTCTTCCAGCCCTTCATGCTGTGCCTTCCTTTGGCCCTCCTGTTGTCCTTGGTCCTGCTGGGCTCCTTTCCTAGATCCCTTTCACAGGATGCTCACCAGAGCCAGGAGATGAAACTGGGATGTTTGGCCCTGTGGTCTGCTATGGGACTGTTAACAGTGTCCCTTGCTTGGGGGCTTTGGCCTCCTTCAGCCTGATCCCAGCTCCTCAATCCTGACACCCTGCAGTGAATCTGGGCCATGAGCCCTCCTCTTTCTGTGCTACTCATTCTCTTTACTCCCCTTTCTCCTTATATACCACCACAGCCAGGGTAGAGGGGATTCATACCTCCAGTCCCCTGTACCCTGACTAACTTGGTATACAAGCTCCCTGCAACAGCCAAGTGGGAGGGGTCTCCTTACTGGAGGTGTGAGTCCCCTCTACCCTGGTAGGGCTGTATATGAGCCCCCACACTGGACACCTAGGTGCGAGGTGTCTTCCATCAGGAGGGGGTGATTCCCCCTCTATTCTGGCTGCTGTGGTATAAGAGCTCTCCCTGACACCTTGGAGGGAGGGTTCTCATGCCTGGAGAGGTGAGTATTCTCTACCCTGGCTAAGGTGGTATACAAGCTTTCTGGGAGACTCAGATGGTAGGGGTTTACTGTCTGCATGGCCGAGTCCCCACTATCTTGGCAGCAGTGGTATAAGAGCTCCCCAACCTGACACCCAGGGGGAAGGAGTCTCTAGCCTGGAGGGATAAGTTCCCTCTATTCTGGCTGTGGGGGCAAAATAGCCCCCTTCAACACCCAGGTGGGAGGCATCTCCAGTTCGGAGAGGCAAGTCCCTGTACCCTGGCTGCAGCTTTATAAGAGCTCCCTTTAACACCAAGGTGGGATGGATCTCCCAACTAGTGTGGCATATACCCTATACCCTGGCTTTGATGGTATAGGAGCTCCCCACTAACACCCTGGTGGGAGGGGTCTCCCACCTGGAGTGGCTAGTCCTCTTTACCCTGGCTAAAATGGTATACAATCTCCCCATGACATCCAGGTATGAGGGGTATCCAGCCTGGAGGGGAGAGTTCCCTCTACCCTGCATGCAGGTGTATACTAGCCCCCTCCAACACCCAGGTGGGAGGTGTCTCCAGCTTGGAGGGGCAAGTTCCTGAACCCTGGCTACAGCTGTATAGGAGCTCCCTTTAATACCCAGGTGGGATGGATCTCCCGCCTGAAGTGGCATACACTGATAACACGAATTTGACTGTATAGGAACTCCCCCCTGACACCCTGGTGGGAGGGGTCACCCGCTTACAGTGGCAGGAACTCTCTACCTGGAAAGGTGGTACACAAGCTGCCCACAACACTGAGGTGAGAGGGGTCTCCAGCCTGGAGGGGTGAGTCCCCACTACCTTGACTGTAGTGGTATGAGAGCTTCCCCCCCACACACACAGGTGGGGGGTTCACCTGTATGGAGTGGCGAGTTCCATTTTCCTTGCCTCTACAGTATATGAGCTCCCCTGACAACCAAGGTTTAGGGTTCTCCAGCCTAGTGGAGTGAGTCCTCTCTCTCCTGCCTGCAGTAGTATACTAGCTCCCCCCCCCCAATAGCAAGATGGGAGGAGTCTCCTGCCTGGAGGATCTAGTACCCTCCACCCTGGCTAATGCAGAATACAAGCTCCTGGACACCCAGGAGGGAGGGATCTCTAGCTGGGAGGTGTGAATTCACCTCTACCCTGGATAAGGTGGTCTACAAGCTCCCTGTGACATGCAGATTGGAGGGGTCTCCCAACTGAATGGGAGAATCCCCTTTTCCCTGGATGAAGTGTTATACTAGCTTTCCCTGACAGCCAGGTGGGAGAGGTCTCCTGCCTGGAGGCATGAATTCCCTCTACACTGGCTGTGGCAGTAAAGGAGCTCTCCCCAACACCCAGGTGGGAGGGTCTCTGGCCTTGAGGGGTGAGTCCCCTCTACTCTGGCTGCAGTGGCATAAAGCTCCCCCTGAAAATCTGGTGAGATGTGTCTCCTGCCTGGAGGGGCTCATACCCTATACCCTGCCTGCAGTGGTATAGGAGCTACGCTGACACCCAATTGGGAGGAGTCTCCCACCAGGGGGCTAGAATCCCCTCTACCCTTCTGCAGCAGTATTGGAGCTCCCCAGGAAACCCAGGCAGGATGGGTCTCCTGCCTTGAGGGGCGAGTCCCCTCTCCCCTGGCTGAGCAGTATATGAGCTTCCTCCAACATCTAGGTGGGAGGGGTCTCTGCCTGGAGGGGTGAGTCCCTGGTACCCTGGCTGCCAGGGTATAGGAGCTTTCCTTGACACCCAGGTAGGAGGGTTCTCCAACCTGGAGCAGCAAGTACACTCTATCTTGGCTTCAACAGTGTAAGAGCTCCCTCCAGACACCCTGGTGGGAGGGGTCTCCCACCTGGAGGGGCGATTCAACTCTACTCTGGCTGCTGTGGTATAGGAGCCCCACCAAACTGAGGTGGGAGGGGTCTCTTGCCTGGAGGGGCCAGCACCTTTACCATGGTTGCAGGTATAGTAGCTCCCCCCGACACTCAGGTGAGAGGAGTCTCCCGCCTGGAGGTGCAAGTCCACTCAAACCTACCTGCAGTGGTGTATGAGCTCCCCCTAACACCCAGTTGGGTGGAGTGTCCAGAGTGGCGAGTCCCCTCTACCCTATATTTGGGAGTGTCTGAGCTACCCCCAGACACCCAAGTTGGAGGAGTCTCCCTCATGGACGGGCGAGTCCCCTCTACCCTGGCTTGGGTGGGATAGGAGCCCCCCACACTACAGACCCTACACCTAAGTGGGAGTGGTTTGCAGCTTGGAGGGATGAATCCACACTACCCTGGCTGTGGCAGTAAAGGAGTTCCCTGACAATCCACTGGGAGGTGTGTCCCTGCTGAAGGGGAGAGTCCCCTCTATCCTGGCTGCTGCTGTGTACATGCTTTTACAGACACCCAGGTGGGAGGAGACTTTCGCCTGGAGGGGCAAGTCATCTCTACCCTGGCTAAGGCAGTATGCAAGTCCCCCCTTACATTCATATGGAGGGGTCTCCAGATGGAGTCCTGAGTCCCCACTACCCTGGCTGGTGCTCTATAAGAGCTCCAGGAACACCCAGGTTTGAGGAATCTCCTGCCTAAAGAGGCGAACCCCTCTACCCTGGCTGTGGCAGTATACTAGCTCCCCCTGACACCTAGTTTTCTCCCTAATGGAGGGGCCAGTCACTGCTATCTGGTTGCAGATTATAATAGCCCACCCACACACACCAAGGTGGGAGAGGTCTCCCGCCTAGAGGGGTGAGTCCCCCATACCCTGGCTAAGGCGAAATACAAGCTGGCCCTGACACCAATGTGGGAGGGGTTTCTCTCCTGGAGGAGCAACACCACTCTACCCTGGCTGCAGAGGTATAAGAGCTCCCCCTAACTCACTGGTGGGAGAGATCTCCCGCAAGGAAGTGCGAGTCTCTTCTACAATGGCTGCGGTGGTAATCAAGCTCCTCCCACAACCAGGTGAGAGGGGTTTTCGCCTGGTGTGGGGAGAAGCTCTACCCTGGCTGCAGTGGTATAGGAGCTCCCCCTGAAACTAAGGTGGAATGCCGCAGTCTGGCTGGGCACAAATCACGAGCCACTCAAGCAGGAACAAACTTTATTTCCGAACTCCCCCAAACGCCACCCACGGGACCCACAGGGTCCTTCTAGGGCCACCACACACCAACGGGAACTCCCTCACCTGGAAACTTTCCTGCAACACCACCGGGCTGCACTGCACCCACTCTCTGCAAGAGAGAGTCCCATCTACTTTGGCTGGTGACCTATAACAGCTCCCTCGATACCCAGGTGGGAGGGGTCTCTTGCCTTTAGGGGCAAACTTCTCTATCCTAGCTGTGGTAATACTGAAGTTCCCCCCCCACCGAAATCCTGGTGAAAGGGGTCTCCCGCCTATAGGGGCGAGTCCCCTCTACCCTGGCTGCAGCAGTATTTGAGGTCTCCCCACAACCAGGTGGGAAGTGTCTCTGATTGGAGGGGCGAGTCCCTTCTACCCTGGCTGCTGAGGTATACAAGCTCCCCCAACACCCAGGTAGGAGGGGTGTCTCCCTTGGACTGGCGAGTCCCTGCTACCCTAGCTGTGGCTGTATACAAGTCCCACCCCTCAGCACCCAGGTGGGAGGGGTCTCCCAGCCTGGAAGGGCAAGTCCCCTCTACCCTGGCTGCAGCAGTATAGGAGCCTCACACACACACACACACACACACACACACACATGCAGATGGAGGGGTCTCCCGCTTGGAAAGGCGAGTTGCCAATATCACGGCTACTGGGGTATATGAACTCCCATGACTCCCAGGTGTGGGGGGGTCCCCCGCCTGGAGGGGCAAGTTCCCTCTACTGTGGCTTTGGTGGTATATGAGCTCCACATGACACCCATGAGAAAGGGGCCATCCATCTGGAGGGGCGAGTATGGTGTACCCTAGCTGCAGCAGTATACTAGCTTCCCCTGTGTTGCAGGTTGGAGCAGTCTTCTGCCTTCCCTGGTGAGTCCCCTATACCCTAGATGTGGTGGTGTATGAGTTCCCCCAGAAACCCAGGAGGGGAAGGGTCTCTACTATGGAGGGGAGAGTCCCTGCTGCCCTGGATGCCATGGTATACAATCCCCTTCTGACACCCAGGTGGGAGGGGTCTCCCACCTAGACTGGTGTGTCCTCTCTTCCCTGGCTGCGGGGTTATAGGAGCTCCCGTCAACACCCAGGTGGGTGTCTCTACTGGAGGGGCGAGTTCCTTCTACATTGGCTGCAGCTGTATTAGGAGCTCCACCCCCATACCCAGGTGAGAGGGCATGCTGCCTGGATGGGTTAGTCCCCTATACCCTGGCTTTGAGGATGTAAGAACTCTCCCTGACACTCAGGTGGGATGGGTCTCCCGCTTGGAAGGGCAAGTCCCCAGTACCCTGGCTTCAGCGGTATAGGAGCTCCCCAGAACAACCAGGTGGAAGGGGTCTCCTGCCTGGATGGGAGAGTCCCCTCTACCAGGGCTTTGTCAGTGTAAGAGCTCCCCCTAACACCCAAGTAGGAAGGCACACCCGCCTGGAAGGGCAAGTTCCCTCTCATTTGGCTACAGTGGTGTACATGCTCCCACTGGACACCCAGGTGGGAGGGGTTTCCCAACTGGAGGGGCAAGTCCCCTCTACCCTGGCTATGGCAGAATATGAGCTCCCTCTGACACTCAAGTGGGAAGGGTATCTTGGCTGGAGGGTTGAGTCCCCTCTACCCTGGTTTTATGGAATTCAAGCTTCCCCTGACACCCAGGTGAGAGTGATCTCCCACCTGAACAGGCAAGTCCCCTCTATGGTGATTGCAGTGGTATAAGAGTTCCACTGGACACCCACATGGGAGGAGTCTCACACAGGGAGAGGCAAGTTCCCTCTACCCTGGGTGTAGTGGTATACAAGCTCCCCCTGACACCCAGGTGGGAGGGGCCTCCCACCTGGAGGGCAGAGTCCCCTCTACATTGGCTGCTGCCCTGTAAGTGCTCCCTGGACACCCAGTTGGGAGATGTCTCCCGCCTGCAGTGGCAAACCCCTGTAACCTAACTCTAGTAGTATAGGAGCTTCCCTCAACACCCTGGTGCAGGGGGTCTCCTCTCTGTAGGGGAAATTCCCCTCTAACCGGGCTGCAAAGGTATATGAGCTCCCCTGAACCCAGGTGGGAGTGGTCACTCCCCTAGAGGGTCGAATCCCTGCTACCCTGGTTGGACCTATGTATGAGACCCCACCCCAGGACACCCAGGTGGAGGGGGGTTCTCCTGCCTGAAGAGCGACTCCCCTCCACCCTGGCTCTGGTGGTATACCAGTTCCTTCTGATTCCCACGAGGGAGGGGTCTGCTGCCTGGATGATTGTGTTGCCTCTACCATGGCTTCTGGAGTATATGAGCTCCATTGACACCCTGGTGGGAGGTGTCTCTGGCCTGCAGGGTTGTGTCCTCTTTACCATGGCTCAAACTGTATATAAGCTCCAAAAGACTCCACGTGGGAGGGGTCTTTCCACTGGAGGAGTGAGTCCACTCTACCCTGGCAGCAGCAGTATAGGAGTTCCCCTGACACCCAGGTGGGAAGGGTCTTCAGCATGGAGGGGCAAGTACCCTCTATTCTGGCTGAAGTGGTATACGACCTCCTCCTGACACCCAGGTTAGAGGAGTCTCTTGAATGGAAGGGCGAGTCCCCTATTCCCTGTCTGCTGCAGTATTAAAGTGACTCTGGACACACAGTTGGGAGGGGTCTTCCCACTGGAGGGGCGAATCACCTCTTTCTGGATGCAGAGATACAGGAGCTCCCCCAACACCCAGGTGGGAAGGGTCCTCTGCCTGGTGCAAAGACGGCCCTCTACACTGGCTGAGGGGCTGTACCAATTACACGTGAAACCCAGGTGGGAGGGGTCTCCTGCCTAGAGGGGCGAGTCCCCTCTATTCTGGCTGCTGTGATATACGAGATTCCCCCCCGCACCCAAATGTGAGGGGTCTACCGCCTGAAGGGGCGAGTCCCCTCTAACTTGGCTAAAGCGGTATATGAGTTACCACCATTATCAGGTGAAATGTGTCGATCGCCTGGAGGTGCGAGTTGCCTCTATCCTGGCTGCTGGGGTATATGAGCTCAACCTGACACACAGGTGGGTGGGGTGTTCTGCATGGTGGGGCAAGTCCCCTTTACCCTGGCTAAGGTGGTATAGGAGTTTCCCCCATTCCCATGTGGGAGGTGTCCCTCGCCTGTTGTGCAAGTCACCTCTAACCTGGCTGCTAGGGTATATGGGTTCCAACTGACACCCAGGTGGGAGGGATATCCCACCTGGATGGGAGAGTTACCTCTACTTTAGCTCTTGCCATATAAAAATTCTCAGTACACCCAGGTGGGAGAGGCTTCTGCCTGGAGGTATGTGTTCAATCCACCCTGGCAGTATAGGAGTTCTGACCACCACCCAGGTGGGAGGGGTATCCTGCCTTTTGGGGCGAGTCCCCTGTACCCTGGCTGCTGCAGTAATTAAAGCTCCCCTGGACACCCAGGTGAGAGGGATCTCCCATTGAATGAGCGAATCTCCTCTATCCTGGCTGCGGAAGTAAAGGAGCTCACCCAGGCACCCAGATGCGAGGGGTCTCCCCTTGGAAGGACAAGTCTGCTCTACCCTTGCTGCAGAGGTAGAGGAACTCCCCCTGACATGCAGATGGGAGGGGTCTGCTGACTAGACGTGGGAGTCCCCTCTACCCTGGATGCTTTGGTATAGGAACTCCCCTGACACCCCTTTGGGAGAGTCTCCTGCTTTGAGGCTAGAGTCCTCTCTACCTTGCTGCAGGGGTATAGGAGTTCCCCAAGATACCCAGGTGGAAGGGGTCTCCCATCTGGAGGGAAGTGTTCCCTCTACACCTGATACCCAGGTTGGAGGGGTCACCAGCCTGAAGGGGGGAGTCCAGTCTTCCCTGGCTGCTGCCATATAGTAGTTCCCCCAACATCCAAGTGAGAGGGGTCTCCGTCTGAAGGGGAAAGTACCCTCTACCATGGCTGCTGTGGTATAAGAGCCCCCACTTATACCCAGGTGGGAGGGGTCTCCTGCCTGGAGGGGCGAGTACCCAATACCCTGGATGCAGGGGTATGTGAGCTCCACTCCCCACACCCAGGTAGGTGGGGTCCTCCCCATGGAGGGGTGAGTTCGCTTTACCATAAAAGCAAAGATATAGGAGCTGCCCCCCCCCACACACACACACCGAGGTGGGAGGGTCTCCCATTTGTAGGGTCGTGTCCCCCCAATCCTGGCTGCAGGAGTATAAGAGCCCTCTCATCCTCAGGAGGGAGGGATCTCTCTGCTGGGGAAGTCTCTGCTACCCCTGCTGCAACTGTATATGAACCCACCTCCACCAGAAATCCCTGTGGGAAGGCTCTTCATCCTTATGGTCGAGTCCCCTCTACCCTGGCCTAAGCGGTATAGGATTTAACCCCATTCTCAGGTGGGAGGTGTCTCTCTCCTGGAGGTTTGAATTTCCCCTACCCTGGCTGCTGGGTTATGTGTGCTCCACCTGAAACACAGGTGGGAGGGAAATTCCACCTGGAAGGGCAATTCCACTCTACCCTGGCTGCAGCGGTATATCAGCTCCACCTGACACCCAGGTGAGAGGGTACTCCCCTCCAGGGACTGACTCCCCTCTACCCTGGCTGAGGGGGTGTACCAGCTCTACCAGGCACCCAGATAGGAGGAGTCTCCTGCTTTGAGCGGCGAGTGCCCTATATTCTGGCTGCTGTTTATATGAGCTCCACCCACCCACCCAAATAGGAGGGTTCTTCCGCCTGAAGTGTGAGTCCCCTCTATGCTGGCTGCAGTGATATACTAGCTTTCCCTGACACCCAGGTTGGATGGGTTTCTCGCCTGGAGGGGCTAGTCCACTCTACCCCGGCTGTAGTGGTATAGGAGCTCCTCTCTACACCTAGGTGGGAGGGTTCTCACGCCTGGAGGGGCAAGTCTTCTCTACCCTGGCTAAGGTGCTATACAAGTGCCACCCTATACACAGGTGGGAGTGGTATTCCGCATGGACAGGCGAGTCCCCTCTGCCCTGGCTAAAGTGGTATACAACCTCCTAGTGAAACTCATTTGGGAGGAGTCTCCTTCCTGGAGGGGCAAGTCCCCAGTAACCTGGCTGCAGGGTTATAGGAGCTCCACCTCCCACACCCATATGGGAGGTGTCTCCCGCCTGGAGTTGCTAGTCCCCTATATCTTGGCTGCAGGTGTATAAGAGCTGCCTCTGACACCCAGGTGGGAGGGGTCTCTTTCCATGAGGGGGAGTCCCCTATACCCTGGCTGCTGCAGTTTAGGAGTTCCCATGACAACCATGTTTGAGGAGTCTCCCGCCTGGTGGGTAGAATTCCCTCTATGCTGCCTGTGATTGTCCAGGAGCTGCTCCCTCAGAAACCCAGGTGGAAAGGTTCTCATGCATGGAGGGGTGACTCCACTCTACCTTGGCTGTGGTGGTTTACTATCTCCCTCCACACACCAATGTGGGAGGGGTCTACCGCCTGGAAGGACAAGTTTCCTCTACCCTGTTTTTTGCTGTATAATAGATCCTGCTGACACACAGGTGGGACGGATCTCCCGACTAGAGCAGTGACTCCATTCGACCTGGCTGCGGAGGTATACAAGCTCTGTCAGACACCCAGGTGGGAGGGGTCTCCCACATGGAGGGGTGAGTCCCCTCTATCCTCTCTCTGGTGGTATGTGATTTTCCCCTGACGCCCTGGTGGGAGGAGTCTTTGGCCAAGAGGTGCAAGTACATTCTACTGTGGCTTTTATGGTATGACCTCCAGCAGGCAGCCAAGTTGGAGGGGTCTCCAGCCTGAATGGGAGAGTAGAGGAGTCTGTGTATAAAGTGGTATACAAGTTCCCTGCAACACCCAGGTGGGAGGGGTCTCCTGCCTCCAGATGAGAGTCCCCACTACCCTGGCTGCAATGGTATTCCAGCTACCCCCCTAGCCAGGTGTGTGGGTCTTCCACCTGAAGGGCGAGTCCCTTCAACCCTGGCTATGGCAGTATATTATCTCCCCCTGATACCCAGGCAGGAAGGGTATCCTGACTGGAGGAACAAGTTTCCCCTACCCTCCCTGGGGTGGTATTAGAGTTCCCCTAGACACCCAGGTGGAAGGGGTCACCTGCCTGGAGAGGCACGCCCCACCTACGCTTGCTGTGGCAGTATAAGAGCTCCCTCTGACACCCAGGTTGGAGGGGTATCCCTCCTGGAGGGTTGAATCCCCTCTACCCTGGCTGTGGCTGTATAAGAACTCCCCCTTACAACCAGGTAGAATTGATCCCCCTCCTAGAGCAGTGAATTCCCTCTACTCCAGCTGTGGAAGTATACAAGCTTCCCCAGATACCCAGGTGGGAGGCATCTTCCTCCTGGAGAGGCAAGTTCCCTCTACCCTGACTGTGGTGATATACAAGCTCACCCCAGCACCCAGATGGGAAGGGCGAGTCCCATCTACTTTGGCTGGTGCCATATAAGAACTCCCAGGACATCCATGTGGGCAACGTTTTACAACTGGAAGGGCGAGGTGCCTCTACCCTGGCTGTGGAGGTATAGGAGCTCCCCAGACACCCAGGTGGGGGATGTCGCTCACCTGGAGGGGCAAGTTCCCTGTAACCTGGCTGTGGCAGTCTACAAGATCCCCCAGACAGTGAGGTGGGAGGGGTCTTCTGCCTGTTGAGGCAAGTTCCCTCTACCCTAGCTGTGGCAGTATACAACCTCCCCTTGACACCCTGGTTGGAGTGTCTCTCACCTGGTGCTTCAAGTACCCTCTACACTGGCTGCAGTGGTATATGAGCTTCCCACAAACCCAGGTGTGTGAGGGGTCTCCTCTCTGGAGGGGCGAGTCCTCGCTACCCTTGCTGCTGCAGTACAGGAGCTCTCCTGACACCCAGTTGGGAGGAGTCTCCAGCCTGGAGGGTAGAGTCCCCTGGACCCTGCCTGTGGTGGTATAGGAGCTCCCACTGACACCCAGGTTTTAGGGGTCTCCCGACTGGAGGGACAAGATCCCCCCACCCTGGCTTTGGAGGTATTGGAGCTTCCCCCCACACCCAGGGGGGAGGGGTCTCTTGCCTTGAGGGGCAAGTCCCATCTACAATGATTGTTGTGGGATAAGAGCTTCCCCTGACAACCAGGTGAAAGGGGTTTCCTGCCTGGAGAAGTGAGTTTCTGCTACTCTGGCTGCAGCTGTATACCTGCCTCGCTCCAACACCTAGGTGGGAGGGGTCTCTCGCCTGGAGGGGCGAGTTGGCTCTCCCCTGGATGCTGCTATATAGGAGCTCCCTGAGACACCCATGTGGGAGGGGTCTTCTTCCAGAGGTCCGAGTCCATTCTACCCTGGCTGCAGTGGTGTAGGAGCTCTCCCAGACACCCAGGGTGCAAGGCTTCTGTAGCAAGGAAGGGCAATTCCCCTCTACCCTGACTATGGTGGTATACGAGCTTCCCCCCACCATACCCAGGTGGGAGGGTTCTGCAATATGGAGGATCAATTCCCCTCTACCCTCACTGCTAAATTATATGAGCACCCCCTGACACCCTGGTGGGAGTGGTCTCCTGCCTGGAGGGGCAAAAACTCTCTACCCTGTCTAAGATGTTGTATAAGCTCCCAGTGATACCCAGTTGGGAGAGGTCTTCCTCCTGGAAAGGCAAGCCCCTCTACATTGGCTGTGGCAGTATACTAGTTCCCCCTGACACCCAGGCAGGTGGTGAGTTTCCCCTACCCTTGTTGTGGCAGTATAGGATCTCCCCTGGACCCCCAGGTGGAAGGGGTCTCTACCCTGGAGGGGCACGTCCCCTCTACTCTGGCTAGGGCAGTATAAGATCGCACCCTGACACCCAGGTGGGAGGCATATCCTGCCTGGAAGGGCAAATCCCCTCTATCCTGGCTATGGCAGTATAAGAGCTACCAATGACAGCAGGGTAGGAAGAGTCTCCCGCCTAGTGCAGCGAATCACCTCTTCCCTAGGTGTAGAGATATACCAGCTTCCTCAGACACGTAGGTGGGAGCGTTCTCCCGCCTGGAGTGGCGAGTGCCATCTACCCTGGCTTTGGTAGTACAAGCTCACCCCAGCAGCCAGGTGGGAGGGTTCTCCCACTTGGAGGGGCGAGTCCCCTCTATTTTAGCTGGTGCCAAGTAAGAGCACGCAGGATACCCAGGTGGGAGGCATTTTCCGACTGGAAGGGTGAGTCCCCTCTACCTGGCTGCGATGGTATATGAGCTCCCTTCAACACCTAGTTGGGAGGGGTCTTCGCCTGGAAAGGCGAGTCCCCTCTAACCTGGATGTGGCAGTATACAAGATCCCCAGACACATAGGTGGGAGGGTTCTCCCGCCTTGTGGTGTGAGTACCC
Organism: Marmota monax; assembly: GCF_021218885.2. NCBI lineage: Eukaryota > Metazoa > Chordata > Mammalia > Rodentia > Sciuridae > Marmota > Marmota monax. The sequence goes on along the minus strand of NW_026695198.1, from coordinate 617,323 downwards.
TCTACCCTGGTTGGAGCAGTGTACTAGCTCCCCTGACACCCAGTTTGGAATCGTTTCCTGCCTGGATGGGCGAGTCCACACTACCCTGCTTGAGGAGGTGTATGAGTTCCCCCAGACACCCAGGAGGGAGGGGTCTCCTGCTTAAAGGGGTGAGTCCCCTCTATCCTTACTGCTTTGGTATAGGATCTCCCCTGACACTGAGGTGGGAGGATTCTCCCGCTTGGAGGGGAGAGTCCCTTATACCCTTCCTGCAGTCATATAGGAGCTCACCAGGACACCCAGGTGAAAGGGATTTCCTGCCTGGAGGGAAGAGTCCCCTCTACCCTGGCTGTGGTGGTGTATGAGCTCTCACAGACACCTAGGTTGGACAGGACCCCCAGCTGGAGGGGCGAGTTCCATGTATCCTGGCTGTGGCAGCATATGAGCTCTCCTGACACTCAGGTGAGAGGGGTCATCCAACTGGAGGGGAAAGTCCCCTATACCCTGTCTTCCATGATATATAAGCTCCCCCTGACACCCATATGGGAGGGGGCACAGGCCTAGAAGGGCGAGTCCCCTGTATCCAGTCTGTAGTGGTATAGGAGATACCCTGACACCCAGGTGGGAGGGATCTCCTGCCTAGAGGGGCGAGTCCCCACTACCCTGGATTTGGTGGTATACTAGCTTTCCCTGACACCTAGGTAGAAGGGTTATTCTGCCTGGAAAGGTGACTCCCCTCTATCCTGGCTGTGGCAGTATACAACCTCCCCCTGACATCCTGGTGGGAGGGGTCTCTCACTTGGTGTGGCAAGTACCCTCTACCCTGGCTACAGTGGTATATGGGCTCCCCCCACACCCAGGTGGGAGGTGTCTCACATTTGGAGGGGCAAGTTGCCTCTACCTTGGCTATAGTGGTATACAAGCTCCCTAAGATACCAGGTGAAAGGGGTTTTCTGCCTGGAGAGGTGAGTACCCTCAACCATGGCTGCTGCAGTATAGAAGCTATGCTGACACCCAGGTGGGAGAAGATTGGAGGGGCAAGTTCCCTCCACCCTGGTTCTGGAGATATAAGAGCTCCCCCCCACCCAGTGGGGAAGGGTCTCTTGCCTTGAGGGGCGAGTCCCCTTTACAATGGTTGTGGTGGGATAATAGCTCCACCTGACAACCAGGTAAAAGGGGTCTCCTGCCTGGATGGGCGAGTGAGTCCCTGATACCCTGGCTAAGGCAGAATACAAGCTGGCCCAGGCACCAACATGGGAGGGGTCTCTTGTCTGGTGGTGCAAGTCCACTCTACCTGGCTGCTGCAGTATATGAGCTTCCCCTGATACTCATATGGGAGAGGTCTTCCTACTGGACGGGTGAGTAGGCTCTCCGCAGGCTGCTGCTGTATAGGAGCTCCCCCAGACATCCAGGTGGGACAGGTCTCTGGCAAGGAGGTGTGAGTGAGTCCCCTCTACCCTGGCTATGGAGGTATAGGAGCTCCCCCCCCAATACCCACATTGGAGCTGTCCCCAATATGGAGGGGCGGGTCCCCTCTACCCTGGTTACTGCAATATATGAGCTCCACCTGACACCCTGGTGGGAGGGGTCTCCCGCCTGGAGGGGCAAGAACACTCTACCCTGGCTGCTGTGGTGTATGACCTCCCCTGACACCTGGGTGGGAGGAGTCCTTATCCTGGAGGGGCGAGTCCCCTCTACCATGGCTACGGTGTTATACAAGCACCCAGTGACACCGAGGTTGAGGGGGTGAGACCCTGGAGGGGCAATCACCACTACCCTGGCTACAATGGTATATGAGTTCCCCCACTCACATCCAGTGGGTGGAGTCTCCTGCCTGGAGGGGAAAGACCCCTCTTCCATGACTGGGGCAGTATAGTAGCCCTCTATGACACTAGGCAGGAAGGGTCTCCCACCTGTACTGGTGAGTTTCCCCCTACCATTCTTGTGGCCATATAGGAGTTCCACTGGACCCCCCGGGTGAAAGGGTTTTACCAACTCAAGGGGTGCATCCCCTCTACCCTGGCTGTGTCAGTATAAGTGCTGCCTCTGACACCCAGGTGGGAGTGGTATCCCCTCTGGAGGGGCGAATCCCCTCTATCCTGGCTGTGGCAGTATAAGAGCTCCTCCTGAAACCCAGGTAGAAAGGGTCCCCCTCCTAGAGCAGCACATCCCCTCTCCCCTAGATGTGGAGGTACACAAGATTCCCCAGACACCCAGGTGGGAGGGGTCTTCCACCTGGAGGGGCAAGTCCCCTCTACCCTGGCTTTGGCAGTATACAAGCTCACCCCAGCACACTCGTGGGAGGTGTCTCCCATCTGGAGGGGCGAGTCCCCTCTAATTTGTCTGGTGCCATATAAGAACTCTCAGGACACCCATGTGGAGGCATCTCCCAACAGGAAGGGCAACGCCTCTCTACCCTGGCTGAGGAGGTATAGGAGCTCCCCTAGACACCCAAATGGGAGGGGTCTCCTGACTGGAATGACATCTCCCCTCTAACATGGCTGCAGGGTTATAGGAGCTCCCCTAACACCCAGGTGGGAGGGTTCTTTGCCTGGAGTGGCAAGTCCCCTCTAAACTGGCTGTGGTGGTATTCAAGATCCCCCAGACACCAGGTGGGAGGGGTCTCCTGCATGTTGGGGCTTGTCCTCTCTACCCTGGCTGTGGCAGTATCCCACCTCCCCCTGACACCCTGGTGGGAGGTGTCTCTCGCCTGGTGCAGCAAGTACCCTCTACACTGGCTGCAGTGGTATATGAGCTCCCTCCACACCCAGGTGGGAGTGGTCTCCCTTCTCGAGGGGAAAGTCGCCTCTACCCTGGCTAAGGTGGTATACAAGCTCCTGATGCACCAAGGTGGAAGGGGTCTTGCACTTGGAGGGGCGAGTCCTCTCTACCCTGGTTGCTGCAGTACAGGAGCTCTCCTGACACCCAGTTGGGAAGAGTCTCCAGACTGGATGGTAGAGTCCCCTGGACTCTGCCTGTGGTGATATAGGAGCTCCTACTGACACCCAGGTTTTAGGTGTATCCCATCTGGAGGTGTGAGTCCCTCCACCCTGGCTCTAAAGATATAGGATATCCTGCCCCACACCAAGGGGGGAGGGGTACCTTGCCTTGAGGGGTGAGTCCCATCTACAATGGTTGCAGTAGGATAAGAGCTCCCCCTGATAACCAGGTGAAAGTGGTCTCCTGCTAGGAGGGGCGAATATCTGCTACACTGGCTGCAGCTGTATACCTGCCTGGCTCCAACACCCAGGCTGGAGGGGTCTCACGCTTGGAGGAGCAAGTCCCCTCTACCCTGGCTAAGGCGGAATTCAAGTTAGCCCTGCACTAAAATGGGAAGGGTCTCTTGCCTGTGGGGGGGGGGGCACTCGGCTCTTCCCTGGCTGTTGCTGTACAGGAGCTCCCTGAGACACCCAGGTGGGAGAGGTTTCCGGACTGGAGGGGCGAGTTCCCTCTAACCTGCCTGCAGCGGTATAGGATCTCCCCTAATACCCAAGTGGGAGAGGTCTCTCGCCTGGGGATGGGAGTCCCTGCATCCCTGGCTGTTGCAGTATAGGAGCTCCCCTAACACCCAGGTGGGACAGGTCTCATGCCTGGAGGAGCTAGTTCCTGGAACCCTGGCTGCTGCGGTATACGAGCCCACCCAGGACACTTAGGTAGGAGTGGTCTCCAGCCTGGTGGTGTGAATCCCCTCTACCCTGGCTGTGGTCGTATATGAGCTCCACTCAACAACCAGCTGGGAGGGGTCTTCGCCTGGAGAGACGACTCCCCTTTAACCTGGCTGCGGAGATACAAAAGATCCCCCAGACACTCAGGTGGGAGGGGTCCACCGCCTGGTGGCGCAAGAACCCTCGACCCTGTTTGGGGCCGTACTAGCTCCTCTGACATCCAGTTCGGATGCGTCTCCTGCCTTGAGGGGCAAGTCCCCTCTACCCTGCCTGTGGAGGTATAGGAGTTCCCCCAGACACTTAGGAGGGAAGTGTCTCCCTCCTGGATGAGCAAGTCCCCTCCACCATGCATGTGGAGGTATGTGAAATCCCTCAGACATCCATGTGAACTCTGACCATTTGCACTCCAGTCTTTGGGCCTGGCTCCTTGCCTGGGCCCCTAAAAGGGTGAGTCCCTGTTACCCTGGCTGCAAATGTATAGGAGCCCTCACTACAAACCAAGGTGGGTGGGGTCTCTTGCCTGGAGGGGCAAGTCCCTTCTACATGGGCTGAGGTAGAATACAAGCTAGCCTGTACACCTAGGTGCAAGAGGTCTCTTGCCTGGAGGAGCCAATCTACTGTACCCAGGCTGCAGAAGTATAAGAGCTCCCACAAACAAACATATCCCTCTTTATTTACGCAGACCCAGGTGCTAGCACTTGGCTCTCCATTACTGGGCCCAGCTCCTTACTTGAGCCCCTGGCCACCATTCTCCAGGACCCTGTCACTGTCCCTTGGTTTCAGGCCCCTTTTACCTGACCCCTCCTGTGACCCCCTCTGTTTCCCTATGTTGACATATCCTGGCACTGCCCAGACCCTCTGCTTCCCTGCTTCTTTCTAGCCTGGGCTCCTCAGATGGGTCCTGGCTGCCCACAGACCCCACCCCAAACTCTGCACCACAAGTATCACCTCACAGTGCTCCCTTTTGCCCCTCCATTGATCCAGGTCCCTCTCAGGATCTACTCACCTGGGGCAGAAGATTTGAATTGGCTGACCTCTGCACCCTGAATGCTCCCAGTGGGAAATACAGCCCTGCCACTCGCCTGTGTCCCCTTCACTGCCTGAACCTTGACGACTGGTAGTAAACATGTGACTTGCTCCAACCCAGCCCTGAGAAATCTCCTCCCTTCTCTCCAGTGCCCTCTCATTTGCATGCTTCTCCTACCCCAACCCAGCCTTCCCTAACCTTGGTCCATTGAGCTATAGTCCCAGGGTCTGGCTGCTTGCCTGAGCCCCTGACCCCTTTCCTTGTGTCCTTTAGCATAGCATGGAGTCTTTTTGTGTTGGGACTGACCTGGGAGCCTCTTGCTTGTGCCCCCTAGTTTGCTCCCCTTGGTGCCCCTTGCACTTTTCTCTGTCTTCTGGTCCTCATGCAACCCTTTCCTCGCATTCCCCTCATGAATTCCACTGGCGCTTGTGGGTTTTATTCTCTTTGGGTCTCTCATCCATGATCGGGCAGGTTTGTCCCTTTCCCACACTGCTGGCCTGGGTCCTGGGTCTCACCACTCTGAGCACCCACCAGGACCACTTGCCATGCCCTCCCGTCACCTTCCTCCTGTCCCTCTTCACTTGCCCGGCCTTCTTTGTCAGGTACCTGGTCCTGGATCCTAATCTGGGCTAGGGCACCTTATAGGAAACAGAGCCCTGCCTCTTGCCTGGGCCCCTTGCTCTTTCTGTCTGCTTGGTTCTGCACCCAGAACCCTGACACATGGCAGTGGCCCTGGGCCTGTACCTGCCTGCCCCTGTTGGATCCCCTGCCTTACCACCCAAGTCTTGTCCAGTGTCCTGAACCTACTGCCACCACCCCAGCCATTGGCTCTCTATTCCATGTCCTGGCTCCTTGCATGAGCCTCTGATGGCCCTTGTTGCCTGGAGTATGCCTGGGCATTGACTGTGGACCCCTTTCTTGGGCTGTTTCCCTGCTCCTCTTGTTGTCACTGCACTACAGACCACTAGTGCCACCCGTCTGCCCAGCCCTGCCCTTCCCTGTTCTCCTCTGGCATGGACCCTCTTCTATGTCCCTCACCTGGGATCCTTGTTGGGGTCCAGGCCCTACCCCACCAACAGTCATCCTCCAGCCCTTCCTGCTGTGCCCTTCTTTGGCCCTCCTTTCATTCCTGTCCCTGTCAAGCCCTCTTTCTTTATCCCTTTTCCAGGAATCCCACCCACACCAAGGGAGTGGATCTGGGCTATTGGCCCTCCTATATCCCAAAGGGAAAAAGTAGCCCTGCCCCTTGCCTGGGCCCTTTGGCCTCCTTCAGCTTGGGTCCTTCTCCCAAACCCTAACACCTATCTGTCAATCTGGTCCTTGAGCCTTCCTCCCTGTGGGACACCAGCTCCCCTCTCTCTTCTCCCTACTCTCCCCAGCCCTAATCTGGTCCAGGTGCCTCCCTGAGGATCTACTTACCTAGGGCAGAGAAGTGGATTGGCTGGCCTCTGTGCCCTGAAGGTTCCTATGAGAAACAGAGCCCAGTACCTCACCAGGGCCCCTTTGGATGCAGGAACCCTGACACCTGGCAATGGGCTTGGGCCTTGTGTGGACCTTGCTCTGCTCTGTCCCCAGGATTTCCTCCCCTGTTATCTCCCATTGCATGTTGCCCCTACCCCAATCCAGCCCTCCAGAACTCTGACCCTTTGCACTCCATTCTTCGGGCCTGGCTCCTCACCTGGGCCCCTGACAGTGTTTGTTCCTCATGTTGGGTAGTGTCACATGGATTCACATGGCATCTCTTCATGTGTGGTTGGACACAGGAGCTCCACTCTTGCACTTGCTACCTCATTCTCCTCAGTGCCCCTTGCACCACCCACATGCCAGCTGTCTCCTTATCCTCACTTCGCCCTTTCCTCCCCATCCCTGCTTTCCCCTTTTGTGGTCCCCTGTTTCTTGGGTCTCTCACCATCTTGGGTCATGTCAGTACTTTGCTCGACTCTTTGCTTGGTTCCTGCTCTCACCCCACTTCACACCCACTGAGACCTCAGGTGGAGCCCTCCTCTCACTTCTTCCTGCCCCCCTTCCCTTGCCAGCCACATTTGCCCAGTCCCTGGCCCTGGATTCTCATCTGTGCCAGTGCACCTTATAAAAAACAGAGCCCTGCCCTTAGCCTGGGCCCTTTTCTCTCCCTGGGCACGTGGTCCTGCCCCCAGAACCCTGAAACCTGACAGTGGCCCTGGACTTAGAGCCTGCCTCTGCCCTTCTGTATCCCCTGCCTTCTCTCCCCACCCTTGTCCACTTACCTGAAATCCCTGCTCCAGCCCTTGCCTTTTCACTCCCTGTCCTGGCTCCTAACTCGGGCCTCTGGTGGCCCTTCTTGCTCAGTGTTTCCCTGGGCTTGGTGTACAGGCCCCTCTCCAGGCCTGCTTCCCTTCTCCAGTTGGACTCCCTGTACTGCAGTATTCTAGTGCAGCCCCACCTTACGGGTCCTGCCCTTCCACACTCTCCCCTGGCCTGGGCCCTCCTCTAGGTCCCTAACTTGCTTCTTTCTGGCCAACATTCTACCCACACCAGTCCTCTGGCCCTTCAGGCTGTGCCCTATTTTGGCCCTCCTTTCGTCCTTGTCACTGCCAGGGCCCTTTCCCTGATCCCTTTCCCAGGATACTCACCAAGGCCAGAAGACTAGACCTGGCCTCTTGGCCCTGAGGGCTCAATTTTGTAAAACATAGCCCTTCCCCTTGCATAGGCCATTTGGCCTTCCTCAGCCCGGGCCAGGCTCCAGGACACTGACACCCTGCAGTTGGCCTGTGCCTTAAACCTCATTCCTTTAAACCACCAGATTCCTCCCTTGCCTCCCTCCCCTCACCAGCCCTGTCTGTTTTCATATGCCGTGGCCCCGGCCCTTGAACTTTGCTCTCTGTTCCTAGGCCTGGCTTCTTGTTTGAGACCCTGGCCACCTTGCTCGAGGATCTTGCTCATGTACCTTGATTTCAGGCCCCTTAATTGGGGCCCTGGTATGCTTCCCCTCTGTTTTCCTTATGATGTGGTATGCTGGCACTTCCTGGACCCTTCCCTCCACTGCTTCTGCCTAGACCGCGGTCCTTGATTGGCTCCTTGCTCCTCACCAACTCTGCACCGATGTCTGGATGAAAGGCATTTCCTTACAGTCTCCTCCTTTGGCCCTCCTTTGCTTCTGGTCCCTCTCTAAGGATCTACTCACCCAGGGCTGACTAGTGGCCTCTACATCCTGAAATCTCCCTATGAAAACACAGCCTTCTCTCTAGCCTGATTTCCCTCGCTGCCAGAAACCTGAAACCTGGCAGGGGAAGTGTGTTTGCACCAAACAGCCCTGCACCATTCCCTCCCTTCCCTCACCTGCCCTCTGGCATTCAATCTGCTACAATCCCAAACCAGCCTCCCTGACCCTGAACCTTCAACTGAGACCCTGACTGTGTACCCAAGTTGCACGGCATTGTGTGGTTTTGCCTGAAATCATTCCATATTGGGCCCCCTAGCATGCTTCTCTTGATTTTCCCTGTGCTTCCAGCTGACACCTCCTTCTCATATCGCCCCTTTATTCCCATCCCTTTGTGTTTTACCTGTATGCACCCAGGAGCCTCCTGCTCTTCGGTTCCCTCATTTTTGGTTAGCTGGATGAGACCCTTGCCTGGGCTCCTTGCTTGGGTCCTGGCTATGGGCCCTCTCCACACCCGCAGTGACCCTGTGCCTTACCTTCCCTTTGCTCTCTTCCTGGGCACCGTCCCTTGTCAGGCCCCCTTTGCCAATTCAATGGCCATAGATTATCATCTGGGCAAGAGCACATTATGGGAACAGAACCCTGCCCCTCGACTGAGCCCCTTGCTCTCCTTTGTCCCTTGGTCCTGAATATGGAACTTGGAAACCTGGCAGTGGCCCTAGGCCTTGAGCATGCCTGTCGCCTCTCTGATCTCATCCCTTCCCTGCCCAGCCCTGTATACTGTCCTGAGTCCCCTGCCACAGTGTTAGCCCTCAACTCTGAATTCCCTGGCCTTGCTCCTCCCTGGAGCCTCCTGTGCAACTTCTTCCTCCCAGCGTCGCTGGGTTTGACTTTATGCCCCTCGCTTGGGCTGATTTTCTGCTTCCCTTGGCTTCCCTTCCTTGCAGAACCCTATTGCTGCCTGCCTGCCCAGTCCTGCCCTTCCCTGCTCTGCCCTGGCATGGGACCACATCTACGTCCATAGTCTGGTCTCCTTGCTGGGGTCCTGGCCCCCAACCAAACAACACACATCCTCTGGCCTATTCTGCTGTGCCCTTCTTTGGAACTCCTTTTGTCCCTGTCCCTGCTGTGGCCCTTTTCCTGATGCCTTTACTAGGATGCACACCAGGACCAGGGACTTGACTGGTCTTTTGGTCCTTTGAGCTCCCTTTGGGAAATTTTAGCCCAGCCCCTTGCCTGGGCCCTTTGGTCTCCATCATCCCCAGCCCTACTACCTAACCCTGACACTCAGCAGTGGACCTGGTCTTTAGCTCTCTTCTCCTTGCACCACCTGCTCCCACTTTTATTCTCCCTCCCCTCTGCAGCCATGTCCGTTTTCATGAGACAAAAGCCTATGTCCTCCCACTTGGCTCTCCAGTCCTTGGCCTCGTCTCTTGCTTGAACCCATGGCTGCCATTCTCAAATATCCTGTCCTTGTCTTGTGATTTCAGGCCCACTTTTCTGGCCCCCTCCTGGGCCTCCTCTCTGTTCCCCTTGTATTGTGATATCCTGGCACTGCCAGGATCCACCCACCCCCGTTTCTCCCTAGCCTGGAATTCTCAAAGGGGTCTTGGCTCCTCACCCCTCAACCCCAATTCCTGACACAAGATATCCCCTCACAGTGCCCTAATTTTTGCCCTCCTTTGGTCCTGGTGTCTCTGTGAGGTTCTACTCACCTGGGGCAGCGAGAGGAATTGGCTGGCCTCTGGGCCCTGAAGGCTTCTTATGGAAAACCCAACCCTGCTTCTCACCTTGGCCCCCTTCGCCTTTCAAACCTTGACACCTGGCAGTGGACATAGGTCATCCACTGACTTTGCCCTCTGTAATCATCTCCCTTCCCTACAATAACATCTAGCCTTGCCTGGTGCCCCTACTCCAACCTAGTCCTCCCTAACCCTGACATTTCATGCTCCAGTTTCCGGAACTTGCTACTTGCCTGAGCCCTGAATGCACTCTTGTTGGGTGGCATCGCAAGGTGTCTCTTTGTGTTGGGGATTACCTGGGTTCCTTGCTTGGGCTCCTTACTGCACTCTACTGGGTGCCCTTTTCTCTGACCTCTGTTTCCATATTCTATTGCCAACCCTTCCTCTACTTCAACTCACAATTTCCCCTGGAGTGCTGGCCTCCTGCTTCTTGGGTTTCTAAATGCTCTGTTGGTGGGATCTGTCCCTTGCCTGGGATCCCGGCTTGGGTCTTGGTTCTTGTACCTCTCTGCACCCACCACGACCCCCAAGCCTGCCCTCCCATTATCCTCCTCATGGCCCCATTCCCTTGCCAGGCACCTGTCTGGGCAGGGCACTTCATGGGAAAGAGGGCCCTGTCCCTAGACTGGGCCTCTTGCTCTCCCTGGGCCTTTGGTCCTACTCTTGGAAAACTGAGTCCTGGCAATGGCCCTGGGCCTGCAGCCTGCTTCCCCACTGCCATATCCCCTACCTTCCCTCCTCTGCCATGTCCACTGTCCTGATCCCCCAGCCCCAGCCCTGGCCCTATTCTCTCGATCCCCTGGCCTGTCTTCTCACTTGAGCCTCTGGTGGTTCTTCTTGCTCTGTGCTTGCCCATCTTTGGGGCTGCTTCCCTGTTCTCCTTGGTTTCCCTGTATGGCAGAACCTTAGTGCTGCCTTCCTGCACAGGCCTTTCCCTTCCCAGCTCTTTCAAGATGGGGCCCTCATCTAGGTGCCTAGGCTGGTATCACTGCTGGGATCCTGGCCACACCTCCATCAACAGGCATCCTCAGGCACTTCCAGCTGTGCCCTCCTTGGGACATCCTAATGTCACTGTCCCTGCGGTGCCCCTTTTCATGATCCCTTTACAAGGATACTCACCAGGGACAGGGGACTGTACCTGGACTTTGGCCCTGCAGGCTTTCTTTGGGAAAATGTAGCCCTTCCCCTTTTTCTAGAACCTTAGCCTCCCTCAGTCTGGGACCTGCTTCCTAAAACTCACACCCATCAGTGGAACTGGGCCTTGAGCACTCCTCTCCCTGTACCACCCATACCCCTTTCTCCCTTCCCTCCCCTTCCAAGCCGTTTCTGTTTTCATGGGACCCCTGCCAAAGCCAAAGCACTTTGATCTCCATTCCTTGGCCTGGATCCTTGCTTGAGACTTCCCTTCTCCAGAACCCTGTCCCTTTCCCTTGATTTCAAGCCCCTATATTGATCCCCCTCTGTGCCTCCCCTCTGTTCTCCTTGTGTTAAAGTGTCACCACCTTCATCTACAGAAAAGCCTTAACTGGGCTTCTCCAGAAATCTTAACCATGGATGTTTGTAGGACTGTCAGTAAAAGAGTCTATGCTGAAAAGTTCAATGTTGATTAACTTCATATTTTCCTGTTGCGCTGTTTTACTTGGCCACTGGCCGAGAAGATACAAACACTGCAGGTGCTGGGCACCCTTTACTAGTTTTTCACAAACATATCCAGTATAGTAGTTTGTAGAAATGTGCAAACAAGACCTCTGACCTTGAGCTGGGCTTCACAGAGATGTCTAAATTTACAAGATGTGTTACCAACTGGGCTCTATGCTAACAACAGGTAAAAGAGGAAAAATGTGGAAAAGAAGCTCTCCTCTTTCTTTAGGAGTTGTTCTTGAAGAGTTTACTTGCCCAAAACAGTGAAAAAAAACCTGCTTTTATGTGAACTTTTTCAGACTGTGAACTTCTGAACCTGTCCCCTTAAATGCTGTATATAAAATTCTGAAACTACCTGAAGTTGGCTTTCATGGGATTGATTGATTACAGCAAAATTTGTGCCCTCTGAGCCTGACTGCAGCCAAATAAAACTGTTTCCTGCTATGTTTGGTGCCTTGCCTCGTTTGTCCCTACAACATTTGTGGAGACCCACATGGGACAGAGGAGGTAGGGAAGGCTATTGTGCCTCTCTTGTATCTGGGGACCCACTTCCCTTGGGCGCTAGGAGACAGTGTTCCTCTTAGCTCATCCAGGCCTCTCTTGGCCTGAAAGAGGATAGACTCACCCAGCACTCTGGGGCTGCCACCCCAGAGCAAAAAGGGACACACAGGCAGCAGCAAACAGAATTAGGGTTTTGGAGCACTACCCAACTGAATAGTTAGTACCTGGGTCCATTTGTTTTTGAAGCCCACCTGACTTCCCCTTCAAGGCCTAAGCAGATGGAAGAGAGGCTTGATCAACCTCTGTTGGGTCCCAAGTATTCTCCAAAGTGATTGAAGCTGAAACAGGCCTGGGGAGTCTCCCAAGTACTCGGTATTCGGGTTTAATGAGCAGAGCAGAAACTGTGATGCTCTTTTTGTTTGGTTTGGAAATGTTGTAATTTGAGAAGCATAGAATTTTTTTTTTACGACCATGCCCATATAAAAAGTATGTGAATGAGACAGACAAAGGGAAGGTTTACTACCCAATCCCAGGGCCGAAGAGAGTGAGGAGTCCTGATCCGAGGATCCACAGTACCTCGTACAGTCTATGGTGGAATTTCACTAACCAACATCTAAGTGAATGCTCCAGGTCAGGGATTGATGCCAGCCCACAATGCTAAAAGGGTCCCTAAGTCCCTGCAAGGGGAACAGCCTGACATGGAAAAGCAAGTCTTGTCCTAAATGTGCAACACCCATGAAGGCAGGAACATTGAAGGCACACAAAGAAAACTGAACCTTCTGAAATATTTGTTAGAAACCTTTATGAAGGTTTTCCTGGTAACTGTGAGGTAAAACTCAGTCCATAAATGTAGCATACCCTCTCAATTAGAATGGCCCACCAAAGATGTGGGCTGGCCACCAGAAGTCACTTCAGATGAGAGAGTCATTGCTGAGGTCCTTTGATTATTGTTGGAGTCCCTGAACCATTTCTCTTACATTGAATGCAGTCAAGAGATAGTACAGAAACAGCCCATTTGGTTGAGAGCCTGTCTAGATTGACAGTCCAAGCAGATGTTAGCCAGGAGGCTAGTGGTCTCTAAGACTCAGTGGAAAGCAGCTAACCAGAATACCTGATGGAGGAAAAACAGGAATGGAAATAGGTTTCCCCATGGGCAAGAAGAGGACCCACCACATGAGGTGCACTCTACCCAACTTTGCCACCACCACTGGGACAGAAAACTGTCACCTCAGCCTTGTCATCCTCAGAAGCAACAAATCATGGCCCCCAATTCTGGCTATTCCTTCCTCTTTGTTGTCCTCAGAGCCAAAGGCTTCCTAAAACCAAAGACTCTTTCACCTCCCAAGATTAAGGTGGGAGATTCTTCCCCAAACCAGAGCCACAACCCAGATGAGAGCACTTCAGATGCTCCTGCAAGGGACTAAAGGACCTGCACATATTGACAAGAGAAAGACCTGGGATACCAGGAAGTTATGTGACCCAGCCTTTCACCACCATTAAGCTCATAAACTGGAAAAATCATACTTCCTCCTATGTGGAGAAACCCTGGACCATGACTGATCTGATTCAGCCCATTATCCAGACCTAGAATGGGGCCCGATCAAAGAAGAAGGGCTAAAAATGAAAAGATGTCAATAAGCCCTCATAGGAAGTCTAAGAGAAAAAAAATAAGAAAGAATCTGTGCCCAAGAGTTAGAAGGAATTGGACAGACCCCTAAGCCCTAGTCTAAGCCAGAGTGCATCTGCAGACAAATAGAACCAAGCAAATCCTTCCATGGCTCCAGCATCTCTCCTTTTGCACTTTGATAGCCCTGAACATTTCTCTGGAGCCCTTATCTACCTAAGGCCACTCTGCCTTATTGAAACTGTGGTAATGATCAAAAGAGTTGTGCCCAACAGACTCAGAGCTGAGTGTTCGGGCCACTGATGCTGCTGCCCCTCTACCTGCTCAGAGGTGCCCTGGAGACAAGGGGCACAATACAAGCATAGCTGCCACAGCACAAGTTTGTCAGGGAAGAGATACAGTGGCTCAAGCAAGAGTCAAGCAAGAGGTGACCAATGAAGCCTTTGTGGTACAGGCTCAGAGTGAAATTTACCAAAAATTACAAACTGGCTTTACTGAAAATTGTGCCAGAGAGCTAATGAAGATGGCCACCATAGTTTTCCTCAATGTAGACCCAGAGACTTAAAGACAGGCAGACCAAGAAAATAAAGAGGAAGATGGATCTCCTTACAGCTGCCCTCACCACAAACCCAGAGGTCACTCAAATGGGGGTCTCAAGAGAACAAAGCCAATGGTCCAAATGTTTATAAGGAAAAAACTGTGTGGCCAGACAAAAGGGGAAGGCTCCAGTGGCTCTAGTTGGCAATAACCTACTGCCATGCTCAAATGCTACACCTTGAACAGAGAAGGAATGAATACTTTCCCTCAGCCTTTGGCCCCAACCCCTCCTTTCAGTTTCTCCCCACTTGCTCAGAAGTTGATGATTAATGAATATGGCAGGGGTCCCATAGACACACTCAACTGTATATGATGCATGGGACCCAGCACCTCAGGAAGGTTTAGCTGATTAAAGGCCCAAAATGAACCAGAAATATATTCATGTTAATACCCAATAGTGGGCTATAGGGTGCAAACTCCAAAGGACATGCCACACTGGCTGCAAGCCACACGCTGTGAGCCACCAACAGGAAGGGACACAGAGCCCAATGCACCAAAGCATAGAGAAAAAAAAAAAACACAAGTGGGGCAGCTACTGTACACAATTAAAGCAGGCTCCCACCTCTCAAGAGGAGAAAGCCACACAGAAAAAGAGCAACACCTAGGTGAGCACTATATGGCTGCCACACCAGAACTTGCAGGGAACCTGCCCTCCATCCATGGCAGAGAGCCCACGCTGAGATTGACATAGGTGCCTTTTATACAAATGATGTCCCAGGTCGTCAATCTCTGCTAAGATTTACATTTGATTTGAGAGTTGAAGAATCCCAGCAGCCAAGATCTTATACCAGGAGATAACAAAAAAAATTCCTTCACCTTAACATGCCAGAGAATTTATATATGCTCCCCTTTCCTAAATGACAGTACCTCTCAGGAGCTTGAGGACACCATCATTGGGACAGTACTGGACTCTGATTTTAAAGCCCATATCTATCAAGAAAAAGGTCAAATACTTTGGTTACCATCTGACTCAGCAACAGAATGGACAATAGCCATTAGGCCTCAAAAGAAACAGGAAATCTGCACAATTCCATTCCTTTCAACTTGCCATCAGACTACAGAATTGTTTTGGGCTACGAGATTCAGTCACATATGGACCCCCAACTTTCAGTTATAGGAAATCTGTCTGTGAAGCCACAAATGGGGGAGAATGGGATACTTTAATATGGGGGCCACCTAAGCAAAAGACCTTTGAGGACATTAAACAAACACTCTCAGTGTATCTGGACTAGGGCTCCCTGATCTCACAAATCTTTACATTCTGTACATCCAGGGACAGTCTGAAATGGCTGTAGGAGTCTTGATATGGACATCTGTCCAAAGAGCTGGGCTCTGTAGCCCAAGATTGGCCACCTTGTTTACGGGCCCTTGCAGCCACAATTCTTCTGGTGTTGGAAGCTGATAAATTGGCTATGGGACAAATATTAGTTTTCAGGGTTCCCCAATCAGTGTTGACATTGGTAGAGTACAAAGGAAAATATTGGTTGATTAATGGTCAATACCAGGGCATGTTATGTGAAAACCCATGTATCCATATGGAAGTCATCCAGACTGAACCCAGCAACCTTGTCTCCCATTGGACCTGGACAACCTGATCACAACTGTATTGAAGTCATGAATGAAATGTTCTCCAGCAGACCACACCTGGCTGACCAGTCCTCAGGGACCCTGATTTGGAGTACTTCACAGATGGAAGCAGTTTTATAAAAGATGGGGAATGTTTTGCTGGATATGCAGTGGTCACTCTGGACTCCACTGTTGAGGCAGAACCTGTGACTCAGGAAACCTCAGCAAAAAAAAAGCAAAATTTATAGATTTGAATTAATCACCTCAATTGACAGCAGGAGTCTGTGTAGATATTTACATAGACTCAAAATATGTGTTTGCTACCCTTCATGTTCATAGGCCCTTATGTAAGGAAAAGGGGCTCATTAACTCAGGAAGAAAAAAAGGCATGATGTGTGGGCAAGAAATTCATAAAATTTGGGTGCACTGTAGGCTGCCAGGAAAGTTGTGATTATTTATTGCCAAGGTCATCAAAAGGGAAACACTGTGGTTTCTCAGAGCAACTGGAGAGTGGACACAGAGGCCAGGAAGTGACTGCAAGACATTAAAAGGAAATGCAGTCTCAGGTTTAAAGTCTGCCCTTCTGCATTGCCAACTATTTAACAGAATGGGAGCAAACATACTTCCAAAATGAATGTAAATGTTTTAAGTCTGAAAAAGAAAATTTTCTCCCAGGAAGATGATGAAGATATTGTGATAGCCAGCATAGCCATCCCAGAAAATCTAGTCCCAGCCTTTATCAAACAGTTCCACAGGAGAACATGTTGGACATACAGCACTTGAGACACTTCTGAGTTAATATTTCTATGTCCTCTGGCTCACAATTTTTACCTGGATATTCTGAAAAGAATGTGAGTCTTGTCCTCACAACAATCCTTGTTGGGGCCAGAGCTCCCACCAGGAATCCAAAGTACAGGAAGAGCACCTTTTGAAGTCTTGTAAATCGACTTCGCTGAACTACCATGCCATGGGGCTATAAGTAACTTTTGGTTTTTGTGTGTTCCTACTCTGACTGGGTGAAAGCCTTTCACACCCGCCCGAAAAAGGTAACAGAGATAACCAGGATGATTCTCTGGGAAATGATTCCAGATTTTTTATTCCAATAACTATTGGCTCAGACAATGGGCCAGGTTTTGGGCAGAGGTGATATGATTACTCACCAAGAGTTTCAACATGAGATGGAAGTTACATACTGCCTATAGGCTGCAGAGTGCTGGTAAAGTTCAAGGGTGAATAGGACTTTACGTCTCAATTTGGTAAGCTGTGTCAGGAGACTCAATTACATTGTGATGAACTTCTCCCTACTACACTGTTGAGGATTAGATCCACTCCCACTAGGAGGACGGGATACTCTCCTTATAAAATAATGTATATGAGGCCCCCCTCTTATTAGAGGACCACTGGTAAACTTAAGAGAGATAGGAGAATTTAACCTGAGACGACAGCTTCAGGCCTTAGGAAAAACTTTCCAGGTTCTCAACCATTGGTTTAGAGAAAGATTGCCACTAAGTTTGACCACACGTGCACACTCATTCAAGCCTGGAGATTGATTCTGGGTCAAAGAATGGAACATTCAAACACCTAAACTTCTTTGGAAGGGCCCTTTTCCTGTTATTTTATCCACCCCAACTGCAGTCAAGTTTGCAGAAATAGGCCCATTGATTGACTACACCAGACTCAAACCTGTGGCTGCAGACTGGGAGTGCACTCCAGATGCTGCTATGACCTTGAAGCTGACTGTCTAGCAAAAAAAGGAACACCAGAGAAGCTTGAGGGTTTGAAGGCAAGAGCCATGCTCTAGTTACTCCAGAAGCTGACTGGTGTATGCACAGTGGAAGCTTG